>NC_045426.1:84482506-85120006 GCF_902635505.1 Sarcophilus harrisii
TGGTCATAAAGACCTTCCCCTTCCACAGGTCTGAGAGGTAAACTATCCTGTGTTCCTCTAATTTATTAATAATTTCATTCTTTATGCCTAGGTCATGAACCCATTTTGATCTTATCTTGGTGTATGGTGTTAAGTGTGGATCAATGCCTAGTTTCTTCCATATCAGTTTCCAATTTTCCCAGCAATTTTTATCAAACAGTAAGTTCTTATCCCAAAAGCTGGGGTCTTTGGGTTTGTCAAAGACTAGGTTGCTATATTTGTTGACTGTTTTATCCCTTGAACCTAACCTATTCCACTGATCAACTAATCTATTCCTTAGCCAATACCAAATAGTTTTGGTAACTGCTGCTCTATAATATAATTTTAGATCTGGTGCAGCTAAGCCACCTTCATTTGATTTTTTTTTTCATTAACTCCCTTGAAATTCTTGACCTTTTGTTTTTCCATATGAACTTTGTTGTTATTTTTTCTAGGTCATTAAAATAGTTTTTTGGGAGTCTGATTGGTATAGCGCTAAATAAATAGATTAGTTTAGGTAATATTGTCATCTTTATTATTATATTTGCTCGCCCTATCCAAGAGCATTTAATATTTTTCCAATTGGTTAGATCAGACTTAATTTGTGTGAAAAGTGGTCTGTAATTTTGCTCATAAAGTTTCTGATTTTCCCTTGGCAGATAGATTCCTAAATATTTTATATTATCAGTAGTTACTTTAAATGGAATTTCTCTTTGTAACTCCTGCCGCACACTCTTGGGCGATCCTTTCCTACCACAGTTTTCATCCAATTACCCTTTTATTGCTAAAGCAAAGGGAGGACTGTGAGATGGGGAACAATTCTCTCTATCTGAATAGTATCCCCAGCATGAGGCAATAGAAAGGCTTTGGACCCAGTAGGGCAGAGCTTCCTCCTGTAGCTTACTTCCATTACCCAGGAACGAAGCCATAGGAGAAAGTTGGGTGTGATGTCTCTATAGTAATTTCCCAGGTGCCATGGCTCTCAGGTCCTGAAGCTATTACATCCCTAATGCTGGGGTGGGGGGGTGAGGGGGGGGAAATAGCAATGATTACCAGTTAGGACTACTACTCACCTATCCACTTGTGAGGTGTAACAGGTAGCTCACTTTAAATAAACCCAATCATGGAAAGTCTACGCTCTTCATGCATAGGAATTCACTTTCCAAAAGGACTGCTCAACTGAAAATATCTCTACTTCCTCAAACTTAACTAAAGCACTCTGTCTCTATTCTTTTTCCTCCATAACTTTCTCTTTTGCATCATGTGTGCATGCACTTTACCCACCTTCACCCTCAGGAGATTTTAAGTTTCTCAAGAGCAGGAACAATGTAATTTATCTTGATCTCCAGCACTAAACAGATAACAAGCTTAAAAATTGCTGTTGAATTGAAAAAGATTCTCCATTTTCCCAAAAACTTCACCACAAGACTCCTTTAAATCATAGTATACCATAGGACAAATAGGATTAGACTTCAAGTCAGGAGAATTAGGATGGAGTCCTGGCTCTGGCAATAGTTCCATCCCTTTGAGTTCTTGAACAAATTACTATTTTTCCCTCTGAGCCTCAGCTTCCTCATCTGAAAACCCCCTAAAGTATCTACCTAAATGGAGAAAATGAAATTCATGTACATTAAGTACCTAATGGAGGTTACCCACAAACTCATTCAAATACTCATACAAATCATGTCATTTCACAAAAATAAGACAATAATAGTTTATCAGTAAATACCTATCAAGACAGTTATCCACTCACAAGAAGCTCTTGGGAAACAGCTTGAGAACAAGAGGTCCCCTGTGATTCTGGCTGGCATTTTGACCACACGGTAAGCCTTAGATGCTATGCTATCTCCAGGGCCCAGCTTTTTGGGAACACCTGCCCTGATCCCCTAGGCTACAATGACCTTTCTTTCCACAAGCTCCCAACACACTTGAGGACTGTCCCATTCATTGAACACTTATTTAGACTGCACTGTCCTGCATTATTCATCTTTTCACAGTGGGCATGCCTGATTGGCCTATACAGACCACAAATTTAGAAGAAGGTAGAGAATGTATTGTATATTATATTAACCTAAATTAAATGAATGCCAACCTTTTTTCTCCCTTTCCATCTGGCTAAACCAGCCTAAAATGGTGTCCTTTTTCAATATCTACCTATATATTGCTTTTCATTTCAGAAAGATCTCATTTTATACAACCCATATTCATTAATGACCTATATACACACCAATAATTCACATACCTTTCTGTATTCTCGAGAGTGTCTATTATAAAGCTCTGCACATAGAAAATGATGAATATGTATTCGTTATTTGTTAATGACAACTCCACCCTCAAAAGGATAGGTACTAAGAGGAAAAACACCTCTGGTATAATATCACCTCAAACCACCCCTGGACTTAATAGAGAAAAGATACCTGCTAGCAGTGGTAGAAGGGATCTGGTCTGGGCTGGGAAAGATACGCTGTAGGTAGTCATCCAGTAACTTTTCATTGACAATACCTGTAAGCACATGAAGTCAAATAGGGGAAAAACAAGGAAATTGAAGTCACTATGGTTAACAAGTCAACTGCATAGTAATTTAGGCTAGTCACTCCCCAGCTGAGCTAAGGGAATACTAAGGAAAGTTAGTTACATTTTGAAGAATGGAGTAAGAATTTCAGCAAGTTATATAACACATTGCCATTGGAGAAAAAGGAAAACATTGTCAATGGATTGTTATTAGGTACCGGTGGGCTAATTTATACAATTCTAGGCCTTTTGCTTCTCTTCCCCAAAACTTTTTCAGCCTAAAAATTAATCATTGTTGGCAATGTGGTAAACAAGTACTGGGAGTCCTTCCTACACAGCCTCCTCTGTTCCTTGCTCAGAACTCCCACCTGTGACTTTGGGCTTCTCAGAATCAGAAGTCAGTCTATAACTCTTTTGGGAGAAAGATGTGCCTGCCCCCTTTGACGTCATTCTTCATTTCTCAGTGAACAGTCAGTGATCCTGAGGATGGGAACACAAAACATAGATTTTCACATACAATTACTATAACCTCAATGTGTTTTGCTTAACTATACTTATCTGTTACAAAGGAGAATTTTCAGATTGAGGTGGGGGAGTTGGAGAATGAGAGGGAAGAAAGGGTGTAAGTGTCATATGGGGGTTGAGTATAAGGATAGTGAAGTAAAAAAACAAAGTAAGGAGCATCAGAGTAACATTTTTAAAGTTCACAGATTAGAGCTGAAAGATCTCCAAAAGGGATTAAAGATAAACAAGGAGGCACTGGCACTACCATGTTATACTTTCAAACAAAAAGCTGCTCACAATAGATTCATGATTTTCTTGACAATCCTCTTTTTCTGGTACATGGAAATGCTCTGTCAGTTCTTAAAAACTGCAGAGGCTGCTTGCAAATGGCAGCAAGAGCATGTGCTGCCCAAACATGAGCCCAAGTCTCCTGGACCTCAGCGTCACTCGTGCTCTGTGTATTCTCTCCCAAGCATAATGGACTCAACAGTGATGGGAAAAGATGGACTTTCCAAACCTAGGGACTGCCTTGGCAGGTCAGGGACTCCTGGCTTGCTCAGTCAGTGCTGGCCATCCTGTTGGAGCTACAACTTCCTGCAGGACATGTCCGCCCTTGGGGCTGGCTGGAAGAGGGAGTCCTAGGCCAGGCTGCTCAGAGATTGGAGACAAGGTGACGGCACAATGTTTTCTGCTTTCAATATTTGTCAGAGCCAACTTCTGAGTCTTTTTGTGTTGGAAGCATTTCTTTTGTGGTAAAGGAAATAGCTATTCTGTTAAAAAGAGAAAAAGACAAGGGGAAAGGGTCCTTGCTGCTGTTCCACTGAAACAGTATAAAAAGAGGAAAAAGGAAAGCTAGGACACAGGTCTGACATTGTCTCAGTGATCTCATCAGCTCCCAAGAGAAGATTATTCCCAAATATATATCTCTGTATATATAGACAAATAGCCAACCCTACTTTCTCTCCACGGTGACAGTCCCATATCATCAAATATCTCCTAGCCATTTCAAGCTGGATGTTCTTTAAGTTTTTTAAACTCAACGTGTCCAAAACAAAACTCAGTATCTTTCTCACATAACTCAACCCTATTCCCAATGTCCCTCTTTTTGTTTAGGGCACCTCAATCCTTCCAATCTCGCAGATATACAGGATTAGAGTCATCCTCAACTCCCCCACACCTGGAATACTCCCCCACCTCACCTCTACCTCTTAAAATTCTAGTTTTCCCCAAAGCTCAGCTTAAGAGACACCTTCTACCTAAGACCTTTCCTAATTCCCCAAATAGAATATAAAACTATATGAGGGCAGAGACCATTTCAGTTTTATTTCTGCAGAGTACCTACGGCAAATGTTTGATAAGTAACAGTATTACTACCTCCGTATATACCCAGAAGCAGATTCTCTAGTCAAAGGGTATAAACAATTTAGTGACTTTTATTGCCTAATCACAAATTCATTTCCAGAATAGCCAGCCCAATTCAAACCAACACTCTATTAGTGTGTCTGTCTTTCCAGTCTCTCCAACCTGAATTATTTCTGTGATTAATAATTTAACATAGTTTTTTTTTTCTTCCCTTTTTACCTGTTTATGCTTCTCTTGAGTTATATTTGGAGACCAAATTTTCTGTTCAACTCTGATCTTTTCATCAAAAAATAATTGAAAATCCCCTATTTCATTGAATATCCATTTTTCTCCCTGAAAAATAAGGCTGTTCTGCTGGTAGTTGATTCTTGATTGTAGTCCAAGCTCCTTTACTTTTTAGAATATCACATTCCAGGACCTTCAATCCTTTAAAGTAGAAGCTACCAGATAATTCTGATTGTGGCTTCTTGATATCTGAATTCTTTCTATTTGCAGTATTTTCTCCTTGATCTGATTATTCTGGAATTTAGCTACAATATTCCTTGGAGTTTTCATTTCAGGGTCTCTTTCAGGAGATGATTGATAGATTTTCAGTGACTATTTTACCCTCTGGTTCTAGGATATCAGGGAAATTTTCCTTGATGATTTTTTGAAAATGTTGTCCAGGCTATTTTTTCATCATGGCTTTCAGACAGTCCAATAATTCTTAGATTTTCTCCCCTGGATCTATTTTTCCAGATCAGTTGCTTTTCCAGTGAGGTATTTTACATTTTCTTCTATTTTTTTCTTTTCTTCTTCTTCTTCTTTTTTTTTTTTTTGTTTTGTTTTGTTTGACTGATTCTTGATGTTCATTAAGTCATTTATTTCCATTTGTACAATTCTAATTTTTATTGAATTATTTTCTTCAATTAGCTTTTTTACCTCCTTTTGCATTTGGTCAATTGTATTTTTAAAGAAGTTGTTTTGTTCATTGGGTTTTTTTTTTTTCCCCATTTCACCAATTCTATTTTTTTTTAAAAGAGTTGTTTTCTTTTTCAATTTTGCCAAATCTATTTTTTTAGGTTGTTTTCTTCAGCATAGTTTTTTCCATTTCACCAAATTTATTTTTTAAGGAGTTGTATTCTTCAAGTCAATTTCTGTTTTCTTTTCCAAACTCTCTTGCAAAGCTCTTATCTCTTTTCCCTATTTTTCTTCTCTCTTTTAAGTTCCTTCTTGAACTCTTCCAAGAGAGCCTTTTGAGATAGAGACCAGTTCATATCCCTCACAGAGGGATTTTGTTTTTACTGTCTTCTTCTTGGATTGTATGCTGTTTTTCTCTGTCTCCACAGTAACTCTCTGTGGTCAGAGTTCTTTTTGCTTTTTTGCTCATTTTTAAAGGTTGAGGTCTACTCATAGGGCACAAGGAATATTGTCCTGAGCTTTCTCTATAGGGTAACAGGGGTTTCTCATCGACTTTGCTGAGGCCAGTGATGCTGCAGGCTTCCCCTTTGTGCTGGGTGGGCCTGGCCAAGTCCCAGCTGTTATGTTGGGTTTCAAGGGCTCACTATTTGCTTTCTGTAGTTGCATTAAAGGTCTTACAGCTTAATCAGCTAATTCACTGATCTTCTGAAGCAGGTCAGAATAGCCAATACTGCTTTATTTTGGCCAAGAGCCTCTCACTAGATTACTCTCGCTGAGCCTCCAAGATCTCCAAGTACCACATTTCCCCCTACCTAATTGAGACAGATCTTTTCTGAAGTCCTTCCAAGATATCTTATGCTAGAAAATTATTATACTCCAAATGTCTGTCTGCCACTCTAAAATCCATTCAAATGCTTGATTTAGTGTTATGAGGGAAGTCAGAAAGAGTTATGGCAAAGTCTTGTCTACTCTCCATCATCTTGGCTCCCAGAAATAGCACTGTCCTCTCCCTCCCCTCCCCCCCTCCCTGTGGCAATTGAGGCTAAGTGACTTGCTCAGTTATACAGCTAGCAAGCATTGGTGTCTAAGGCTGGATTTTAACTCAAGTCCTTCTGATTAGATAGGTAGATCAGATAGAGTCCACCAGTACTCTAGTATGCTATTTAGCTGCACCAAAAAATAGTACTTTTTTTTTTTTGGGGGGGGGGGAGAGGCGAGGAACCTGACCTAATTAGGGTTAAGGGACTTAGCCAGGGTCACAAGCTAGGAAGTGCTAAGTGTCTGAAGTCAAATTTGAACTCAGGTACTCCTGACTTCAGGACTGGTGCTCTACCCACTGTGCCATGTAGCTGCCCTATAAAAATAGTACTTTTAAAGGGCATTTCCCCACCTTTGCTTTTCAGGGTTTAAAATCGAAATGAATATTGAATTTTACCAAAGCCTTATTTCATATGGATTTTTGTTTTGATTTGGTTTTTGGTTAACATGATTCATCGTGTTAATTTTTCTCATTGCTAAACCATTTAATCTTAACCAAAGTGAATAATTTTGAATAAATTTTTTTGCTAGAATTTTATTTTAAAATTTTATATCAATATTTGCTGATACTGACATATATTGTTTTATTATTCCTTTGTTTGAGTATCAAGAACATAACAATCTCATATAAGGAGTTTTATAAAGATCTTATTTTTCAATTAGTTAGAATAATTTTATAGCTTAAGTATTAATTGCTCCTTATACATTAAATATTCTTTACTTATATGCCTGAATGGGAACTTCTTTCCCAGTTAGTATTTCATTTATGACTTCTTTCTTAGACTGGATAGTTGAAACGGTAACTATGTATCCAAATGGCAAATTATACTGCCTCCATTCTTTGCTTCCTTTGATTAGCACATTCAAGAAAAGACTGTTGATCATTCTGGACTTTGTCTTCTCTCTACAAGCCATTTCTTGAAATCCAACTTATTATGCAATGGTCTCCAACAAGGCACTTTTTTCTTTTTTTTTTCTTCATCTTCCATCAGTGGCATTCTTTGGATTCTATTCCATCATTATTATGCCAGAGTGTGATATCTTGTTAACTTTCCCCATTAGATTATATATTCTTTGGGGGCACAGACTGTCCTTTTCTTATTTGTATCTCCAGTGCTTGGCCCAGTTCCTAACACAGAGAAGGCATTTAATAAATGTTTACTTTACTATACTGTATTCTGGGAGAGACAAGGTGGTCCATAAAACCCCAGACTTGGAGATAGTCACATCCAATGCCATTTCCACTACCTCACATTGAGTCTCTTTCCCAAAAACATCTCATTCTGACTTTTCTTCAAATTGTGAGGTAAAATAGTAGTTAGCTGTATGGTTAGTTTTTTTTTTTTTTTTAAATAAATGATCCAGAGATTTAAATAAAGAAAAAAAGATCATTTCTTTCATCCAAGATATAATAATAGGAGTTGGAGCTGAAAAACACTTCAGAAAACATCCTATTCTAAATTTGTCTTAAAGGTGAGGAAATTGGAAGGTTTGCATTTTACAGCAATGCAAACAAAATATCTGTGTATTGTGATTCTCTGCCTGGGTGAAAGAAATGGGCTATAATAGGAATGCTTAACCTACAGATCATGAACTTGTTTGTTGAAGTTACTTGTTTGAAAGTAGTTTGATAACTGTTTCAACATATCTGATTTCCTCTGCAATGTTCTGTATTTTGTTTGATGTCCTTTTAAAATATGATTCTGAGAAGGGGTCCAAAGGAGTCACCAAATTACCAAAGGAATCTATGAGATAAACCCAAAAAAGGCTGAGAAGCTCTAGGCTAAGAAATGCTATTCTTGTAACTCCAGTAACTCTTACTATTTTGTCAGCCAAAAAGTAGATGAAAGACAAGAAGTCAGGAAGATCCTGGAATTCCTGTTAGAAATCCATCCATTTAACCCACTCCCAGAGGACTCCCAGAGGACTAAGATTAATTAGAAGGGAAGAAATCATAAATAAGCAGAAAAATTTTGGCAGATTCAAGAGAGGATTCCTAGTAGGAAAAGTCCAAATACTAATGTGTGCTACATTCCAGTACAAGTGTCCTGAGCTCAGAAGAAATTATCAAGAACTCATTTTCTGCTCCATGTCACGTGAAAATCTCTTATTGATGCACTCATCTGGGTATAGTAGCTTTTTAGAGAAGCAAAGAAAAACATAAGTGCCAGTGGGCCAGGGGTGTTGAGGATCCTAAGAACTTAAGACTTGTTTCTTCCCTACTTTCTAGTAAGGAAAAACAAGTAAGAACAGGACACCATCTAGACAAGGAGAATACAGAGATCAGCTCAATCTATTCCAGATAAGCTCGACCAGAAATAGGAACTTCCCAGCACATTAAAACCTGTTTAAATACCAAATTGTTTCTCCTAACTTATCTTGTCTCCTCAAATAGAATACAAGACTATTTTCAATTTCTATCTCCCCCAAGTACACACTGTAGGTATTTGATAAATATGTGTTGACTCTAATCTGCTTGACAAGTATGGGCAATAGCAGCAGTGCTTGGGTTGCTGTAAGTTTCAAAATAACATATTAGTGCCTGCTACCAATGAACAGTCATTGAGAACTCCTAAATGCTAGAGGCAGCAAAGAAAAGGAGTGACTACCAAATTAATATAAAGAACTTAACCTGGCATATAAGATCCTCCCAAATCTGGCCTTAATATATTTTTCCATTTTTCACTACTACCCTACACATCAGTCCAAAGCCATTCTTAAGCCTGGTTCTAAGCCAAGAGGTTGCCCATACATCTCCTTCAAGGCCCAATTCAGGGCTATCTCTTCTATGGCATTTTCCCTGATTCCTTAGCAAGAAAAATCTCTCCCTTTTTTGAATCGGTTCAATCTTACCTATGCACTAAATCATGATCTAGAAAAAGACTAGATCCACAATTTTATTGCCAAAGTGGACTCCCAGAGGAGAAAATTGTCTCCCCAATACAAGCCAGTATCTTTTCTGCAACTCTGAATCTTAGAGAGTGTAAGGGCTTGAAAATTAGTTAACTTGCTCATACTTTTATAACCAGTATGTGTCAGAAGCAAAATGTGAACCCAGACTACAAAGCCATGCTCCTTATTTAACTTGTGATTTAACTTGTATCATAGGAGGAAGCTAAGTGGCATAATGGATAGAATACCAGACTTGGAGCCAAGTCTTTTTAACTTGTGTATTAATATTTTAACTTAAGTGGTTACCCTAGCGTACTCCCTAAGTTTGCTTCCTCCATGTGCACTTCAAATATTTAAAGACAGTAGAGCTGATTCTGAAGCTTCTCTCCTATAAGTTCTAATCTCTTTAGCCAGTCTTCCAAGGCAGCTTTTCTAGGGATCTTCTCCAAAAGATTTTCAGCTATAGCATTAATGTCGCCAATTTCCTTTTCAGAGATAATAATGAGAAATCTCCCAGTCCTTGCAGGAAGGGAGTCTTTTGGCAGTTTTCAATTAATTATTATAAAGTTAACCACCAAAAATTAATATCTAATAATCAATGAAAAAATTGGACCATATAAAACTTTAAACTTAAAAGACCATCTAGAAACTATTTTTTGGGGGGGGTTGTTTTTTATGTATATCCATTCCATTCCAAAAGACTTGTGATGAAAAGTACCATCTGCATTGAGAAAGAGGATCATGGAGACTGAATGTATATGAAAGCATAGTTTTTCACCTTTTCATTATTGTTGTTTGCTTGGTTTTTTTTTCTTTCTCATGTTTTATTTTTCCCTTTTGATATGATTTTTCTTGCTTAGCATAACAAATGTGGAAATATGTTTAGAAGAATTTACATTCAGATCTGACTTATATCAGATTACTTGCCATCTTGGAGCAGAGGAGAGAGGGAGAAAATTTGGGAACATCAAATTTTGCAAACGTGAATGGTGAAAACTATCTTTGTATTATTTGGAAAAATAAGATACTATTAAGGGGGGAAAAAAGTATATCCATTAATTTTAGCCAAATAGAAACAATAAAATATTGTCTCTTCACAATCTCTTCTTATATATATACATTTGCTAAGTATTTGTCTTGATCCTGTTCATTTTACATCAGAGTTTCACTGAGTCAATTTTACAACCTCCCTACCAACCAATCCAACCACCATCCTGGAAGTTCCAGGCACAACTGAAAGAAAAAAAATATTTGTGTTGGCAGTTTTAGCTTAATGAAGTCTTGAACAGTGTTAAGTAAGTTCAGGCCTTAGTTTTTCCCACCTACTTTTCTTCAGCACCAGGTGTGTCTTAAACATTACATCTGACAGCGTGGGGCAAAAGACGAACTCCACCCTAAAAAGTATGTGTCCAGCCATGTGTTTGGCTAGAGAATTAATGGTGACATGGCCTAAAAAGCACTTGAGTGTTTATGCCACCACAACACAGCAGGACTTAGAAAGTCGGTGCAGATTATCTCTACTAATCTCTTTAGAGATAGCCTTTGGCTCAAGGCCCTTCTCAAACTCATGGAGTCCCTATTATCACTCTTTATTGCCCAGAAGGTGCAGTTCGGATCAGAGATGAGTCAGACAGGAGGGAAATACTTAGCCCTGGCATAACTTAGCTATTTAACTAAGTTTTATTTGAATCTCTCATTGTCCATGCTTATTAACCAAACAAGTTAGGAAGCCCAGGGCACATTGGAAACTCACTGTCCTGAAACTAGGGCTAAGAGTTAGGATTGGGCCATGAGAAATGGAACAAAAACTTGGAAATCATGATCAGGAAGTTTGGAAGTGGCTTTCCAGGAAAGAACAGAAAAAGAATCAAGAAGGAATAGAGGATAAAGGACTCAAGGTCTGAAGGAAAGAAGCACAGTCCCAGGAAACACTGTAGAAAACTTTGGGTAATATAGTTACAGTGTAAGCCAAAGTATCAAAATCTTTGGTAAGACTCCTGAGTGTCAGTGGAATCAGATAAAAATGTAATTGTGTCATATTTAACAAGATAAATAAAAATACAATGAATAACCATATTTTAAAACTAAGTCAATATGCAGCCTACAGGAATCTTTATACATGGATCTGACCCCAGCTTCTATTTGTTTGACACCGCTGATAAAGGCAATGAAAGATCACTTGGGAAAGGGAGACCACACTGAAGGAAGAAGAAATTGCAAGAGATTTCAGTCGTTTGGACAGCCAGGTAGGCGCGGTGAAAACAGCACTAGGAAGACATGAGTTCAAATGTGACTTCAGACACACACCAGCTGGGTGACCTGGGTAAGTCACTTCACCCCGTTTGCCTCAGTTTCCTCAACTGTAAAATGAGCTGGAGAAGAAAATGGCCAACAGTCCAGTATCTTTGCCAAGAAAACTTCATATGGGATTACAGTGTCAGACACGACTGAAACTACTGAAAAACGGCAAGAATCCTTGGGAGAGATCACAGTGCATGAGGGTGAGGGGACACAAAGGAGCCGGCAAGAGACCCTGTCACAGGGAGGGTGGGGCAGATGCAGAAAGGGCTTCGGGGGCATCACAGGGAAAGCCCAGTTGTGGGCAGAGGTCACTTGCGAGGGCCAGAGCGGAAGGGGGACGGTGAGGGGCGCCGGGGTGGCCATCATCCTGGCTCCAGAGGAGGGCGACTCCTCAGTCCTGTAAGGGGGACAGGAGATGAGGAGGGCTTGGGGGCTTTGGGAGAGGAAATGAAGGTCGTGAGGGTCGCTGTGGAGAATGATGGGCACCCCTTGGGGCCAGACACGAGGTCCCGGCGAGAGGAGGGTCCCAGTGGCCCGCAGGGAGTTTCGGGGGACAAAGAGAGAGGCAGAGGATGTCGGCGAGGAAAGAAGAGGGGGGCACAAGGTGAGGGCTGGGGAGTGACACATGGGGGTACTCCCGGGGGGGGGGGGGACCCTACCGGGGGGGCGGGCAAGTGATAGGAATGGGCAGCGAGGAGGGGATGGGGGGGGAGCTCGGGTGAGAGGTCACCGCGGAGACACAGAGCAGGCGAAGGGGGAGTCCCGGTGCAGGAGGCCCGGGGGCAGGGAGGTCCCGCTGAGCCGACACTGAGAGCGGGAAGGGGAGGGAAGAAGCCCTCCCGAGGAAAGGCGAGGGAAGGGCGACGCCACCCACTTGTCCCCCAGCCGGCGGACTACGGCAGCCTGGCCGGCCTCGGGAGCCCGCAGACCCCGCCTCCCCGACTCCGGGGCCTCCCCGGGTCCCCGCGCCCGTCCCGGCCGCCACACTCACCCCTCGCTTCGGCGCCTCACATAACATCCGCCCGGCCGCTACGGCTACGGCTCCCGGCTCAGGCCAAACCGCAGCCACAAGCGAAGCAAGCGTTGAGCCGCGCGCTCCCGGAGCCACGCCTTCCATCTCTCTTCTACCTCCCGCCACGCCCTCTCGTCCCGGCCCTCCCCAACCTCTTCCCCCGCCCCCAGCCAGTCTCTACTTCCTGTCTCCGAGTCCCGGCAGGAGCCACGCCCTTCCTTACTCCGCTTTGGTCGCAAGCCCAAGTCTCTATTTCGCCTCTTCTGCTTCCCCGCCCCCTTCTCCTAAGCCCCGCCTTCTCCCCGCCCACCCTGCCTGTCGCCTCTCTCCACTGGAGCGCTCTCGCTGTGCCCGCCCCTTCGCTTTCCCGGGAGGCTGAGCCCGCTCCCACACTGTTTCTGGAGGGCTGAGTTAAGAAGCATCTTCCTTTGAGGGTTAGCGGTCAGTCCAGAAATAATTATTAAACGCCTCTTTTGTGTCGGGGGTTCAAAGGAGAGTACCTGCTCTCAAGGAGCTCGGTCTACAGGCGCGCGCCAAGATGGGGACGGAATAAATAAATCAGAGAAAATTAATAGAGCAGGGGGTGATTGTACCTGGCTGCTCCTTCTCCAGAGCACGCCCTACCCGTCGGGCCTCAGGCTTCTGTCCTGCGCCCCTTTCCCCCTACTCTACTCCGCTTGATGATCTCGGCGGCTCCGCGGATTTAATTACCTTCTCTAGGCCGATGACTCTCAGGAACACCCATCCCGACCCAGCCTCCCTGCAGACCCCCAGTCTCACATCTCCAATGCCTTTCAGCCGTCCAGAACTGCATCTGACGTGTGAAACTCAAGCATGTCCCAAAGAAGTCATTACCTTTCCCCTAAACCCGCCCCGATCCCGTCTAACCTATTAATCGCCTCCCAGTCCTTGGTCACGTATGCTCACAACTCTCCACCACCGCCACTTTGCCCGTGCCATCTCCCACCTGGACGCAGGTGCGTCCCCCTGCCTCAAGTCTCTCCCCACGCTAATCCTCCCCTCAGCTGCTAAAGTGACTTCCTAACCCCATTTCAGATAGTTTGGGGTTCTTTAGTCAGCACCAGGAGAAAAGAGGACAAGGGGTATTCTACTAGCTTTTGCTGGTTGCCTGGATGGTAGCTCATAACACGCGGAGTCCCACAGCTCTTGTCAAGAAGCATCCCGTGGGTCTGAGCAGATGCTAACCCGAAAAGCGATCCTGAAGAGGTTAGCCAAGATTAGATACCCAGACAATAGGACGGACTGCTTTTTAAGCCCTTGCTCCCAGTGCCCTGTGGCTGCTCGATTCTTTCTACATCTCAGCCCTTTATTACTTAAACCATTCCCTTACTCTTCTATTCACAAAGTAATAACGTAGCGGGAGGGTGTCCGCAAACTGGATACATTATAACTCATGTGACTTAAACTGAGCCCTCACCGACGCAAGGCAGATCTTTGTTCTGCCTTCATTTATTTCCTATCTCACTCTCCACAAAAGCTATTACAAACTTTCCCTTCCCTGCTCAAATCTGCTACATCTTATCATCCATGCTATCATGCCAGGGAAAGATACTGGCTCTTTACTGAGAAAACTTAAGTCCACTAGATATGAACTCCTCGGGTTCTCTTCTTCTCAATAATAATAGCTAGCATTTATATGGTGCTTTAAAGTTTGGAAAAGGGAGATCGTATTTTGTTATGAGCCAGAACTAGAAACAAGGTGATAACTCAATGGAATTGATAGAAACAACGCTTGTGTTTACACCTTTGAGAGTTCACACATTAGCTCACACATCCAAGTTGGGAGATTTCAGTATTCAGTATAAGATTCACAAGTTTACACCTCCCATAATCCCACTCTCGGAGGAGGAGTCAACCTTTGAGTTTATACCTCTAAAAGAGCATGAAAAGGAGCTGAGTCAGTGGAGTCAGTCACTTTAGAAGATTGACAGAGTGAGAGTTCAGTTGAAAAAGATTGAAAGCCAGAAGTCAGTGAGTTGGGAAGATCGCCAGGAGTCGGAGTTGAGCTAGAGGCAGAAGCTAGCAGAGGGAAAAGACTAGCAACAAGAGCTCTCGGAACCAAGGAAAGCTTACCCGGCTATTTTGGAAGAGACAATAAAAGACTGTACTTAAATCTCTGGCTACGTTTGAGGTGATTATTACTTGGAACTGAAATGAAAGCTGCCTCCAGAAAACCTTCCCAAGAAACCTGCTCCCAGAGAGAACCATCATATTTTAGAAAAAGAAGAGAATTTAATCCTCACAACAACCCCGTGAGGAATGTAGTCCCTTTAAGTTTGTATAACTTTTTGTTGGTGATTTTACATAACTTTACAGGGCTATCTGGTTTCCCTCTCATCGGTTTCACAAAATACTTCACATACAACTACTTTGTATTTGTTTACTTTATGTTTATGCTGTATATATGTATGTATGTATTTGTTATTTTCTTCATTAGATTATAAGCACCTTGAGAACAAGGACTGTCCTTTTTCTTAATTGTATTTCCAATGCTTAGGACAGCACCTGGCACAAAGTAGGCATTTAATATTTATTAAATTGAGTTTAATTTCATTCTTTATCCTTTTATCTTCAGCATCTACCACAGTATTTGATAATAGAATGATTGATTGGTTAGTTGATATTAAAAGCTCTGTAGCTTTAGAGGAAAAAGTTGCCACATTTGGGCCATGACTACACATGCTCCAAAGTGGGAGCCTTCTATTTGTGCTCCTTAGTCATCACAGGTGTCCTTTCCTTTCTTATATGTGTCCTTTCCTCCCTGCTACATTCTCTGTGTGCATGGCTTCCCTTACCTCTGGGGGGGGGGGGAATAAAAAATCATTTTCCATAATTTTTTTTTTTAACTAGGCTGTTTGATTAAATGTCTTTTGCTTTAAACTAATTCACTCTCTGGTTAGCTAGTAAAAGTAAGTACATCAATGGAGGCTTATGAAGTGTGATTTTGAGTGGTTGCTCATCCTTCCTCAGTCTTTAACCCGAGACAACTTTCCAAGGATTTATTTGTGAAGGGAGTACCACAAGTAACACTAAAGTCTTCTTATGAGACTCTTAAAGCCCTGAGGGCCAGAGATCAGGTCTGAATCAACAAATTCATTTACAGAAGCATAGAATACCAGAATCAAGAATCATTCTGTAATACAGAACAATCATAGACTTTTAGGTTGTGGGATCAACATTTTCATCTTACAGATGAGGAAACAAGTCTAGAGGAAGGTAGGGAGAGGTGATTGGTCCAAGGACACATAAATCCAAAGTAGCAGCTCTGGGCCTTGTAATTCCAAATTCAACGAACTTCCCATTGTATCAGTTTACTTTTTTCATTTCCTGCTTCCCTCATCATTTCCCCTAAACCCCAAATGTGTCTCTGTTGACTTATTTCATATCACATTTTGCCTAAAAATCTCTTTTATTCACCTCATTCACCCCCATGCTAAAATTATTTGTAGTCTAATGTTTCTTCTCCTTCATGGGATTGTAAGTTCTTTTACAGCAGGGTCTGTATTTTATCTGTCCTTATAGCCCACTTAGACACCTGCCTGTGATAAGAACTTAATAAATATTCATTAAATTAAACAACATTGAATAGAATTAGCATGAGGGCAGGGAGGAGACGGTCATTCACCTTGTTGAACTAAGATCTGTTGAGTGTCTGTGCATATAGGCTGGGTATGAACGAAGAGAGTCCTTGGGAACAACTCTATCCTCCATCTAGTAGCTGATAAGAGCTTTGACATGGGGTGATGACAAAGGCTTTTGTGCCCTACAATTAGCTGACTCAACTGAGACAGGAAGGATACTCAGTAGGCAAAACAAAGCAAATCAACAAGGATTTATAAAATGTCAGGCACTTTGCTAAATGCTGCAGGTATAAAAAAAGGCAAAAATGGGATCCCTCTCAGATACTTACCACTTCCTATAGCTGTATGACCCTGGGCAAGTCACTTAACCTCAACTGCCTCAAAAAATATATATATCCCTGCTCTCAAAAAGCTCATGGAGAAGAGTAAGTGGATTCAAGATCTATACAGAGAAACTGGAAAAACTGCCTTCCAAATCCTTCAGGTTCTTAATTCTATTTTCTTTTATATTCCCATTTTTCCTATAAAGAAAGAAGATTTGCTCAACTGCAATTTCCTGAAGAAGAGGGAAGAAATTATATCCAGAAATGTTTAGCAACTTGCCTAATCTAGTGGGACTTAGAACTCCAGACTTCCAGTTTTAAGGGGCATTCTCAGGATGCATTTATCTCCCAGAGGAAGCAGAAGGGAGGAGTTGCAGAAAGTGGGGGTGTTTACCTTGTGGAACTTGGAGTGGGGAGACATGATAGTTGTAGGGCTTTTAAGGGAAAGATGAATTGACATTGATGTGGGTGTGGTCCCTTTAAGAATTGACTTACTCCTTTCTTTCTGACTCCCAGCCCCTCCTAGTTGATTCACAAATTCTGTTCCCTTTGAATTCCAATAGAAGATCCGGAACTGTTCAAGCTCTACCTGGATCTGAGCCAACTTGGGGCTACACCCACAGGCCCCTCTAGCTAAATCTCCCATTATAAAAAAAACCACGCTGGGACCCCCTTTTTGCAAAGGTCCCAAACATGCCAACCTTAAGCCTGCCTTGTCAGGACTTTCTGTCCACTGGACACTCTGTCTGGTGCCCTTCTTATCCCTACCTTTGCCCATTTCCTTAACTATGCTTTAACCTTGCTTCCAAACCCTATAATAAACATCTTTTATCAATCTAGCTTTTTGGGCTGATAAATGCTTTTACTGGGGACTTGCGTTGCTACTAGACTTCATTTACCACCGTATCCTTGCGCCAAATCCAGGGGGGTTGCAGGGGAACTCCATTTGACTCCCTGTACCCCAAACCTGCCACTAGACTTCAATTAAACACTAATTTCATTTAGGTACCCCAAATCTAGCCCTCCTCAACATCATTGACTTAAATCTGCAAGGACCAATAGAGAATTTAGCCCAAATCCCTTATTTTACAGATAAGGGAACAGGCCCAGAAAAGTTCAACCACACAGTAAGTAGCAGAACTAGGATTTATAGCCAGAATTTCTGTCTCCAAACAACTTTCCATCCTCCATGCTGTCTCTCATTTGTTGTGCTCTTAAAAGAGGAAGAATGGAGTAGAAGTAGCGGGGAGACAGACTGGATCATCATAAGGAATGTTGTGCCACAGTCTCCTCTAACTTCTGCCTCAGTTTCCTAAATTGTTCTGCCTCAGTTCCTTGAATTGTTCTGCCTCAATCCCCCGATTGCAAACCCCCCTTTTCTGCTCATTAGAACTGAGATAATTAGGGCTATGGTGATCTGGCATTCCAAAAGAGAAAACTCCAGATGTCCTATCTCAGCTACCTAATTGATATCTCTAAGTCCCAGACTTCCTGACTCTAGTTGGATACCTCCTAAGTCTTCCCAATTAGTAAGAATTTATGGTCCTACCCCCCAAACTGTCAGAACTGGATTGATGATCCCTTCTTGGAGATCATCAGAGTTTGGACTCCAACCCCCCTGCCTTGGACTCTACCCTGATAGCTTTAGAGCCATGTGTATATATATTTCATAGGAAACTCACATTCCCTGTTGGATGCTTTGAGACATCAGCCCTGGGGGCAACATGTCCCCAGCACAATCTCTCCCTCTCAAATAAAATATTAAAAATTCTCTAATCTCTATCTTGCCTCAGTTTCTCTGGCATTACAGGAAAAGAATCCTAATAAAATTGTCCTGGATTGATTCATAAAGAAATGTGTTGTTGTTGTTAATGAATGGTCATGAATAATCAGAAAAAAAATTTTTAATTGTCCTGGAAAGGACTGTCTCAATAGATAGTAAGTTCTAGGGCAGCTAGGAGGCACAGAGATTAGAGTGTCTCATCTTGGAGTCAGGAAGACCTGAATTCAAATCTAATTTCAGACATTTATTATCTATGTGACACTGGACAAGTCACTTACTCCAGGTTTTCTCAGTTTCTTCACCTGTAAAATGAGCTAGAGAAGGAAATGGCAAATTACTCCAGTATTTTTGCCAAGAAAACCCTAAATGGGGTCTTGAAGATGGACAAGCCTGAAAAGACTGAACAAGCAATGTAAATAATAGAGGGGGAAAAAAATCAGTTAGTAATCATTCTCTGTTCCCATTTCCACACTAGCAGGAACTGATAGAAAAGCCATACTTCCAGTATTGCCTCACAGAAAAACTTCACTATAATCCCATGATCCCATTTCTCAGTAAAGCTGATATTGCCATCTGCTAGAGATGTCATTTACAGCAGGAGCATCTTCTGAAAAGGAAACTTTATCCTTTGTGGTGGGACTGCCCCAATCAGCATGCCTGAGGGCTAACATACATTATCTCCACTTCCAGTTCTTTCCTCCTTCCCTTCCCCCCATCTCCCCTGCCGCCAGCATCCCCTCCCCTCTACCCCTCCATCCCATCCTATATATCCTTCAGGTAACTAACAACCTTACAACCCTGCTTCCCCGTGGAAGCCTCCTGGCTCCCTCATCAGGATAAATAAATTCCTCTCAACTTCTATCACTCCCGAGGTTCCTTTTCTGGGGGCCTTACAGATTACTTGGAAATTTTGACAAGCCTCAGGGAAGTTTAACAATCTAGAAACCTCTCCTCCCCTTCCAGATGTGGACCTTTCCCCTACATTTCTGTCCCACAAACAATAATCTTAAGAACTTTATAGGGCTGACATTTTTTGAGTTCACAATCCATTTGGCAGAGAAACAGAGAAAGGGAGGAGCTTTGCAGGGCAGTTCCTAGGTCTTGGACCTTTCTTAAATCTTGTGCCTGGGTATTGCCCAGATGAGAGATTACTACAGATTTCACAATTTTGCTTCCCGGAGGGAGGGGTGGGGTAAGCATTTTGGGAGAATTGTTTATAAAGTGAAAACAGAAGCCAAGTTATCAGGAGCAGCTCCTATAGGTGGATGGAATGGGAAGGGATCCCTGGATCCCTTCCCATTAGCCCAGCCCTACTGGATCTTTTCCCCTCTAGTCCCTCCCCTTCCCTTGGCCCAGGCTCGTGACCAGAGGCAAATGTGTTTTGAGATTGAACAGTGTGGGCTAAGGAGAGATTGTGTAGACTTGGGTGAACCTCTCCTGGATTAAAGAGGGGTAGGAGAGAGGCAGAAAGGTGCCCAGGATCAACCTAATCTGAAAATCCTACAACAGAGAGGATGTGGCCCTTCATGGTCTTCCTGCCTTCAATCCTATGCGCCAGTGCTCCAGGTGAGTCCCTTTCGCTTAATTCCTCAGGTCTGGGACAAAGGGAGGAAGGGAGGTCCAAGATTCAGATACTATTTCTCCTGCCTCTGAACGAGGCTGTCAACCATCCCTTTCCCTTTTCTACCCTTGCATGCATGTATATACGATGGACTGCCTCTCCTCTCTGGTCCCCATCAGCCATGGAATTGTCTCGCCTCATATCCATCCCCATGGGACCAGCCCGATACCATCACCTATGGCCCCAAGAAGCAGCGACTCTCATAAATCCACTTTAGCTAACACACACACACACACACATACAGAGAGTCACTCACACTTGGTCCCAGACACAGCTTAACTAGGAAATTTTGGGACTTTTACAAGCACTGCAAACTTGCTAAGGCTCTGAGCACAAAAGGTACCTACCCTTCCCTCAGCTGGTGACTAACCGACCCACTCTACTTCACATTTTCTTTGTGAACAAACTTCACAGTTAGTGACTTCCTATTTAACTTAATTCCCCATAAACAGGAGTTAGGGTCAGCAGTTTCTTTACTCTGGTTATCCTGGGAGCCCAGGACAGTAGTAAATGTTATAGCAAACAATTGAATGTTTTTGCTAACTCCTCCTATTAACCCCCACACACACACATCTGCACCCACCAACTTCCACAACAACTCTTAAGTGTCCTGTTAGCACTGAAAGGGAACCTTACAGAGTCTAACTTTCTCTGTTTGTAAAAGGCCTCTAATACCAGCAGCTTTGTCTAGATGACATCTGTTTCCTTCCAGTTCAAAAATCTATGATCCTGTGAACTTTAGTTTTGCATTAGAGGAAACTGAGACTAGAAAAAAAGGGAAGTGGAGTATTCATTACTCTTAACCGAAATTCTGAAATTGATTCTGAGCTGACAGCCCAACTCTCAGAGATTTATAAATGATCTAAAGATGCAAGGGACCTTAGAAACCATCCTGGTCAACCCTCCCACTTCCAAAGAAGTGGAAACTAGAATTAGTGTCAGAAGGGGGTGGGGAAGCTGCCCGTTTTCCAACCATTAAAAAAAATTTATTTTGGGAGCTGCTCTCATGGGAGCTGAGGAGTCTGGGGAGCCCTGATTTTGCAGATCAGAAGGCTCTGTTCTAATGGGCTCAGAATAAGGAACTAAGTAGGAAGTGTAGCTTTGGTCTTCCCATGCAAATGCTGGCCCCAGGCTAATGTCCTATCACCACCTTAACGCCAGTTCTGCTCCAAAGCAGAGTTTAAGTATTTTAGGGGGCCAAGTCTTTGAGGGAAAGAAAACCCTTGGACTTGGGGAGGTATTTCCAGAAAAGCCAGGCCCTCGAGCTGGGGGCTCAATAACTAGTTTTCTGCTAAACTAGAAGCAGAACCTCTCTGATCGTCTCATGGCTTCTGGAAGCTTTTCTTCCCCCTAAGCAGGCCCCACAGGGCCTCCCACTCTATCTTCACAGGGGAGCCTGCCATACTTTCAGCCTTGCTCTCCTGTCCCTTTGGTTCCAGGGCTGGGACTGTTTGATAAGCCCAGGGAGGGCAAGTATAGAAGGGCAAGTAAGTTTCCCAGAGTCAGAGAAACAGATCCTTTAGCAAGAAGGAAGGCACTGTTTGATTTCACCTACTTTGGCCCTCTGAAGGAAGTCCAGTCAGGATAGAGAGGGAAAGAAGGGAAGTCGAGCCCTTTCCAACATGATGTTGATCCAGAAACTGCTCCCCTTTCCTAGGCATCCTGACAATCTGTCAAGGGTGCTCTGAATACCTGATACATCAGTTAGTCAAGTAGCATTTATTAAGCATCTACTAGATAACCAGGCACTGTGTTAAGCCCTGGGAGGCCAAAGAAAGTCAAAAGACACTCTTCCTTTCAAGAAGCTTATAGTCTGATGCAAGTCAGCCCTGAGGACATCTTTGCTTGTTTTCTAGGCTTGGAGGAGAGGGAGAGAAAAAAAGTCTGAGTTGTGACAGGTGCATGGTGTCCCAGGAGCCTCAGGAGACAATAAACTTCCTCCCCTCCTCCCTCTCATTGTCCTGCTGCTGGTCCACGTGGCCTGTCCATAGTCATCCTCTGCCTGACCCCCCATTCCTTTAGAGGAGTTCCAAGTCAGCCAGCCCTTTAGCCTCCCCTCTTTGGGGAGACTTTCCTATTCTGCCATTGTTTCCCAATCCTGAGGCAATGTTTTAGTCACCTTGTCCTGCATGACTTTTCACACAGACTTAGTCACACATACAAATACACTCATCTGCAGGCATTCCTGTGAACACATGCCCCGCAAAAGGAACAGGAGGCCTATCCACCCCTTGTTCAGTGTCCCTGTCTGTGGCCCCCAGGAATAAGGTCCTCACTCAATGACTTCCAATCCTTGACTGCCACGGAGCTGCGTCACCCATCCCACCAGCCAGATGGTCAGGAGAAGCCAATGGATGTGGAAGATTGTGCACAGCTCTGTAACCAGCTCCTGACCTGCCGGTGAGAAGGGATGGGAAGGGGGAGAGACTAGAAGGACCCCTGACTCCTTCCTCAGATCCCCGTGCCCTTCCCAGGAAGATCTGCTCCTTGTTCCCAGATGCCTTGCAATCCCCACTCTAGCTCTGAGATGGCTCTGGACTGAAGGTCTTGCTGAGCATGTCTAGGTGTCTCCTTCTCTCCTGAATTGGTCCAGGGACTTTTAGCCTTTGGCCTTGGGCCTCCTTTATTAATTTCTAAACTCCTTAGGTCACTGTGCCTCAAACCAGGTATTCACACTCAAGAATCATAGAGCTTAGATTTAGAACCAGTAGGGACCTTAGAGACTACTGACTCCATTCACTTTACAGATAAGGAAACTGAAGCCTAGGATCATACAGCCAAGTGTGTCTGATTGAAGTGCTCTATATACTGCTTTAAGCTACCTTTCCCTACAGGTCGCTGAGCCCATGGAGTTCACCGGCCTCAAAAAGCAGCTAACTTAGCTTTTGAATTATTTTTCTTTTTCTCTTGTCTCTGCTGGACATCCAAGTCTGGCTTCTACTTCATCCTTCCCTTCTAGCCTATGTCCATTTATTTTATACCACTTGAGTGGGACTTTCTAGGATTTGATGATAAGGACAGGGAGAATATATACATTCAGAAACCATACACCAGAGTAAAGTCATCCCAAATGACTACGGAAGAAAATGATCCCATCCCAAATGGGGTGTTAATAATAGCAATAGTTACTCCCATTTTTGTGCCATTTTAAGGTATATCCAACACTTTACTCTTAGCAACCCTGATATAGGTAGTGCATTTTATTATTCCCATTTTACATATAAGTAAACTTAGTTGGAAGAGGTTAGTGATTTGCCCAGAATCACAGTCAGTAAGTGTTTGAGGCTGGATTTGAACTCAGGTTGTTCTACCTCTAGCCTAGCATCCTACGCACTGGTCCACTAAACTAAATGATGCTGGGTGACAGATTTACTAAATGTCTGTATCTGGATTAAAATTCATTTCTTCTTGACTCCCAGGATAGTACTCTATCCATTGGACCACATAGCTGCCTACTTCTCTAAGTTTACTAACTAATTAAATTTTATCACTCAAATGTCATTTGATACAACAACGAGTGAACTCCCAAAGTTCACAAGAGAAATCCCTTTTTGATACTAGCTTTCATCCTATAGCTAAAAGCTCTAAGTGCTTAGCCACTGAGTACCCTAAAGGAGTTTGGCCTCACATTTTATAATAGCTCCTTATTTTTCATGCAAAAATAGTTTTCAGTATTCACCCTTGTAAAACCTTGTGGTCAAAATTTTTCTCCCTCCCTTCTCACTTCTTTTCTCCCTTAGATAGCAAGTCATCCAATATAGGTTAAATATGTGCAATTCTTTTAAACATATTTCCACATTTGTCTTGCTGCTCAAGAAAAATCAGATCAAAAAGGAAAAAAAAATGAGAAAGAAAAAAACAAACAAGCAAACAACAAAAGGTGAAACTACTCTATTATGATTCACATTCAGTCCCCATAGTCCTCTTACTGTGTCTAGATGGCTCTCTCCATCCCAAGTCTATTGGAATTGCCTTGAATCACCTCATTGTTGAAAAGAGCTAAGTGCATCACTGTTGATCATCACATGATATTCTTGTTGCTGTGTACAATGTTCTCTTGGTTCTACTCACTTCACTTGGTATTAGTTCATGTAAGTCTCTCTAAGTATTTCTGAAATCATCCTGCTGATTGATTCTAGGACATCAGGGCAGTTTTCTTTGACTGCTGATCATTTCTTATAGATGGACATCCCCATCTGATGAACATCCGCTCAGTTTTCCTTGCTACTCCAAAAAGATCAGCCTCACATTTTAAAATTCCTTTTTTCCAGAGTTTCTACCCCTTTCCTTCCACTCAGTCCATATGCATAACCCATTGCCATACTAAACATATCCCTCACCATAGTCCTATATCTGGATTTAGCGTTAAAACTATAAAAACCAGAGGAAGTAACTTCCAACATGGGTCAAATGAAAGAAGAAAGGTCCTAGATTCAGATACTAGTTAAAAAAGGTATGAGAAAAGCTTAAAGAGCTACCCTTCTCCAGGATGCAAGTTTAGGTTCCACGGACTTAGTACAGAGTTGTTTCTTTTTCTCTCCCTTGGACAGTCTTTTGCCCCTAGTCCATGGGCTGGACTGGAAGTAGAAGTTCCAGGAATCTGTCCCCAAAGTGCTAGATCTATAGAAGAGGAAGGGAAAGTTTCCAAGGCCCTCAATCTGATGATTTGTGATCATACCCCCAGGGCTTTCCACTACATCCCAAGGCACCAGGGATGCCAGCTGTTGTCCTGGACCCAAAACTCTGCCCAGGCCCAGCTCCACAAGAATGTACAGTATGACCTCTACCAGAAGAAAGGTGAGTCCAGTTTGGGGACAAGGGCTGGAAGAAGGCATCGGTAGCTTGGAAGTAGGGGAGATATACTTCTCAGAACAGCTAACTTCCTACAACTCAGGACGAAATAAGAAAAGCTCATTAGAGGGCAGTGGTCTTGGGGATAGTTGCTGTAAATAGGGTTCACCTAGACAGAAGAAAATCAAGAATTGTTGTTGGGCAGTGATTCCTCTGATTTATTACCCATCTCTGGGTGTCCTTGGATGCTTCACCCCAGACTTCTTTCCCCAAAGAGCTGGTTACATACTTTGCACCTCATCCTGAATCACAGAGACTTTAATTAATCTTATAAAGCATTTTAAGATGTCAGCTACTTTTGAGGAGCTGTCCTTGGTGCTGGGGAACAAAAATGTTTTTAAATGGCATTGTCTTTACACTCTAAGAGTTGACAGCCTAATGAAGGTGGAAGACAGAGGAAAACCTGACTTATGAGGTAATGTGCTACAGTGAAAAGAAAACCTGGGTTCAAATCCCATCTTACTTATTCTCTCATTTTTTCATTTGTAAAATGAGAGAGTTGGACTAAATGGCCTTCGAGGCCCCTCCCTGATCTACAGCCATGATCCTGTATACAACAATAGCCCAGTACAAAGGAGATTGACATAAAGGCTAAGGAGAAGAGAGAACACTTTCAGAAGAGAAAGAGAGAAGTGTTAAGGGAGGCTTCTTGGAGGAGCTAGCCATTCACATAGGTCCTGAAGGAAGGATGGAACTTCAGCAGAAAAGAGCAGGGGGAATAAAGAAAGGAAGTCCATTCCAGGCAAGGAGGGCAGTGTGAGGACCATCTGGATGTGGGGTGCAACAGAGTAAGATAATAACAGGGCAGCACAGGGAGTGATCCATTTTGACTTGAGTGGGCAAAGGGGAACAGTATGGCCAGGCTGAATAGGGAGTTTGGAGCCTGATTGCCTGGGACCTTGTCTAGTCTATTGGGGCCAGACCTCTGAGACTATTTGGTCTTGGGCTAATGGGGTATCTTCCACAGATTACGTGCGGGATTGCATCGTGAACAACGGGATCAGTTACCGGGGCACTGTTGGGATCACTGCTGAGGGCCTCTCCTGCCAACACTGGAACCACAAGTTCCCGACAGACCACAAGTTCGAGCTATTCTGGGCATTGGGCTGGGGAAAAGGGAAAAGGAGGGACTCAGGGCAAGAGGTTGTTATTTCCCCACTCCCCTAAAGGCCAGACCCAGGGCAGATCCAGAATTCAAGGATAATGCTCTGCAGGTCCCATTCCTTAAGAAAAGGCATCCATATATACCCTGATCAGACAGAAAGGATAAAGCCAGGACTGGGGAAGGGAAGCAAAGTGGACTTTGGAGAAGTTAGGAAATCTGGCAAGTTCTCAGGAAAAGAATCCTTCTTGCCCCCTGGTGTGATGCCCCCATGCCTGAACTGTGTCCATGATGCCCAGCCCCAGGATTTCTACTGGGATTACATAAAAATCCTGCCAAGCAGAACATGTTTAATCTTTCTCCCCTATAATAGATCTTCAAACACTTGAGGGCCACGATCGTATTCCCCCCCTTCCCTCCTCAGGTACATTCCAACTCTCCAAAATGGGCTGGAGAAGAACTACTGCCGTAACCCTGACAACGACCAGCAGGGCCCCTGGTGCTACACCACCAATCCTAAGGTCCGCTTTCAGACGTGTGGTATCAAGACTTGTCAGGAGGGTGAGTCCCAGGTACTTTTCTTCCTCCTGCTTCCCATGCCAGGCCAGAGCATCTGGGAGGAGGGGCCCTTCCTCCCTTTCCACCCCCCTAAGATGTAACAGATCCCCTCACAGCATCCACAATGGCCTGGAATGACCATCATTAAAGTAAAAGCAATGATTCTAGATACAGCCTCTCCCACTGTCCTAGAAAACCCTGGGACACACCCTGAGAAAGTAGATATCACTCAAGACTCTTCACCCCTCAGGGACAAACTCTGGTACATGGCAAAGACCACTAGACTTGGAGGTCAAAGATCTGAGTTCAAATCCTGTCCCTGACATTTAGTAGCTTCAGGACCTTGGCGTGGTCATTTAACTCAGTGCCCTCCAACAGATCTTTGAGATTTAAAATTGCTGACTAGGGGGAGGGGGTTTGCTACCATATACACAGGTCCTGATGGTCCGGTCCTGGCACTATCTGCCCCTCAGAATGGATGGCATGAAAACCCTATAGAAACAGAGGAATCATTTTAGTGCTGTGACCCTGTCCCCACAGCTACCTGCTTCACCTGTAATGGGGAGGATTATCGAGGTTCTGTAGATTACACAGAGTCCGGCAAAGAGTGCCAGCGCTGGGACCTCCAGTACCCTCACAAGCATCCCTACAAGCCCAGCAAGTACGACTCTGGACTGGAAGGGGATAGGAGGCTCTTCTTGGGCAATACGGGGGCAGGGAGCAAGGGGGCCAATGCCCAGGACTCCCAGGTGGGTATGGATGGGTGGAAGGGGGCTGCTAAACAACAGAGAGAAAGAGACAGACGTGGAGAGACTAAAAGAGGAGAAAAACAGAACAGAGAGAAAGAGACAGCATGGAGAGAGAAAAAGAGGATCCCAACAGGAAGGCCCTGTGGAAGCTTAGGGTCATTGACACCACTAGCAGGCTCCCCCTTTCTCTCTGTCCTTCCTCCTATCTCCACAGGAAGATGGGGAGAATAGCAAGATTCAAGGGGCCCATTCACTCTCTGCTCTACTTTCCTGGAGGAAAAGGTAGAGGTCCTAAAGTGACACTTCTTCTGCCCCAGATATCCAGATAAAAACCTGGACAACAACTACTGTCGAAACCCGGACCACTCAGAGCGCCCCTGGTGTTACACCACAGACCCACTGCGGGAGCGAGAATTCTGCAACATCCCCAGATGTCGTGAGCGAGCGGGGTGTAGAAGGGGGGAATCCAGCCGGGGGGAAGGCCGGGTTATACCTCCCTGCATCTCCCGCCTCCACCAGGCTCCTTAGAGCCAAGGAGCTAAAATGGAGAAGGGGGCTTGGAACTTTAGAAGTCCAGGCACAGAATTTAGAAATGCAAGGTGGATTCAAGTTCATGTGGGAGAAGCAGGGACTCCGAGAGAGGAAAGAATTTGCTCAAGACCATCCAGATAGTGAGTGACAGGACACGGGAATGGAGGTTTCTGATCTAAGTTCCACATTCCTTTCAAAGACACAATGCAAGTCTTCCCATAAGGCAGAATGGGGTAAGGGGAGAGCAGGTCGTCACTAAGGGAGGGCTGACCCCAGGAGGCCTGGCCCTAAGCTAAGGGAACTGTCAGGAGGATATTGCAATATTCAGAGGAGCCGCCTAGGACCTTCTTGGGATGACTAGGGTCTAGGTCCTGGGGCTGAGGTCTAGGTCTCACTCTAAATCCTTGTGTCTATTCAGCATCCACACGGCAGCAGCCGCCATCACTCAAACACACCACCTACAACTGCTTCAAGGGGAAGGGGGAAAATTATCGAGGAACAGCCAACACCACAGCCACAGGGATTCCCTGCCAGCGCTGGGATGCCCAGAGCCCTCACCAACACCACTTCTTGCCTGAGAACTATGAATGCAAGTGAGTCCTGGAAAAGAAGGAGAGAGAAGCAGGAAGAGAGTCAGATCCAGAGAGTTGTGATGGAGGCAGAGGCTGGAAAAGAAGAGAAAAACAGAACAGAGAGAGGTAGAGAGAAAGAGACAGACATGGAGAGAGGAGAAAAACAGAACAGAGAGAGAAAGAGAAAGACATGGAGAGAGAGAAAAAGAGGAAAAAAATAGAACAGAGAGGCAGAGAAAGAGACAAAGACACGGAGAGAAAAAAAGGAGAAAAACAGAACACACAGAGAGAGACAGAAAGAGACAAAGACATGGAGAGAGAAAAAGAGGAGAAAAACAGAACAGAGAGAGGCAGAGAAAGAGACAAAGGCACAGAGAGAAAAAAAAGAGGAGAAAAACAGAACATACACAGAGAGAAAGAGACAAAGACATGGAGAGAGAAAAAAAGAGGAGAAAAACAGATCAGAGAGAGAGAGAAAGAGACAAAGACACAGAGAAAGACAAAGAAGGATGAGACAGAGAGACTCTCTGTGTATGTGTGACTCATGTCTGCATTCTCCAAACAAGAAGAAGTGAGCAGTCCAGACACTGAGCTCTCCTTCATTATGTTGCATTGTTAATCCCTTTATCCATTACTCCCCACTTACTACATTCCATGCAGTTTTCCTAAACCTTTCTTCAAGCCCCCAAATCTATTCCAACGTGACATCGCTCTATAGATGAACTTCCCTCCTAATTTACTGAGAAGGATGAGGCTCCCTGGCATGGCAAGATAGGATTTAGAGCTGGCAAGGACCATAGGGAGAGCAAGTCCATAAATTGAAGATCCAGAGACAGGAAGCAAAGACCTTGCCCAAATCTCCTGGACAGTAAATGGCTATATGTTTGGCTCTGAACCTAGCACTCTTGCTGCTCCTCCATGTTTTATGGAAGTACCCTTATTACCTCTCTTCCTTTCCTCACTCTCTCTCTAATTTCTCTACGTGCTCAATGGCTTTTTCCCTCTGTCATTCTCAAAGGAAAAAAGTAACCCTCTTCTTTGCTTCTAGAGATGTCCCTCTTGCCCATCTCTTCTTGGGCTTCTTTTTTTCTGTTCGTTCTTGCCCTACTGCTTAAAAACATAACTTACATTATCTTTCACATGCTCAAAATCCCTCCCATCCTTTTATATTTTCAAACTATATTCTCTCCTTTATTGACTTTGGCTAAGTACCTGGGATTGGAGAGAGGAAGAAGCAAAGATTTCTTTCTGGATAAGATCCTGGGATGAATTTTGGGCTCCCCTTCACTCTGTCCCACCCCAGTGGGCTCTAAAATTTAAAGGATGCTGGTAGCATCTCTTCTTCAGCAAATAGAAACAAATTAATTTGATGTGCAGAGATCAAGAATAATCAGGAGGTGACCAAATGGCCTATTTCCTTCCCTGGCCCAACTCTACCCTTCCCCCTTCCCCAACAGTGCCTTCTTAGTATCTCAGGATCTCTTTCTTCTCTCCCTTCTGTATAAGGGATACAGCAATCTGTATAAGGGATCTAGTGTTTTGAGCTCTGAGCTCTCCTCTATCCCCTCCACAAGAACTGTCTTTAAAAGGTGATCTGAAAAAGGATTTGAACAATTTTCAGATGAGGAAATTAAATTCATCTATAGTTACATGAAAAAAAATGCTCTAAATCACTATTGATTAGAGAAATGCAGAGAATAAGTCTGAGATATCATTTCACATCTAATCAAATTAGCTAAGATGAAAGGAAAAGATAATGACAAATATTGGAGGGAATGTGGGAAAACTGGAACATCATTGGTGGAGCTGTGAAATAATCTAACCATTCTGGAAAGCAATTTGGAAGTGTACTCAAAGGGCTATTAAACTGTGCATGCCTTTTGATACTGGGTATGTATCCCAAAGAGATCATGAAAAATGGGAAAGGACCCACTGGTGCAAAAATGTAGCACCTCTTTGTAATGGCAAATAATCAATTGAGGAATGGCTGAATTAGTTATGGTATATGAAAGTAATGGAATATTATTGTTCTATAAAAATCACAAATAGGCTGATTTAGAAAGGTTTGGAAAGATTTACATCAACTGATGTTGAGTAAAACATGCAAAGCAGGAAAACATTGTTCACAGCAACAGCAAGATTGGGTGATGATCAACTCTAATAAATGTGGTTCTTCTCAGCAGTTCAGTGGTCCAAGGCAATCCCAATAAACTTTGGATGGAAAAGACCATCCCCATCTAGAGAGAACTATGGAAGCTGAATGTAAATCAACACATGCTATGTTCACTTTTTTTCTTGTTTTTTTTTTTGTCATAGTTTTCCCTTTTTCTGATTTTCTCTCCCAAAATATTTCATATGAATATATATAAAGTGAACATACATGTATCACAAAAAATTGTTGTTTTACATGTAACTGGGGAAAATATATAAAAAAATATATATTTAAATAGTTGATCTGAAGATATCTCTTATCCTGGGTTAAGAATTGCTATTTATTCCATCCCCAGGGACTTACGGGAAAATTTCTGTCGGAACCCAGATGGTTCGGAGGCCCCCTGGTGCTTTACTTCTCGGTCTAGCATGCGTGTGGCCTACTGTTTCCATATCAAGCGCTGTACTGATGACATCAAGGTAGAAGGTGAGGGTGGGGAGTGGGACACTGGGAAGCAGGGTTTGGGTTTGGCCTGAAGACCCAAAGTACCCTTTGTTCTTATCCTTCCCCTTAAACCTCTCTCACAATGGTCACTTGGAGGGCAGTGACCTTCTCTGCTTTGTCTTGGTTCCACAGACTGTTATTTTGAAAATGGGGAGCAGTACCGGGGTTCTGTCAGTAAGACCCGGAAGGGAATTATCTGCCAGCACTGGTCCCAGAAGACTCCTCACAAGCCTCAGTGAGTCTTGAGGGGTAGGAAGGAGTTTTTAGGGGAGAGGGAAGGAAGGAAATCATTTCTGATTGCCTCCAAACTTCAGCCCTTAGCTCTTCAAGCCTACCCTGCTTAACTTCAGTCCTTACCTTGGGACCCTCTGTCTATTCTTTCCCAAACCCTGCCCATGACTCTTAAAGACTGAAGGATCAAAGATGGTGATGAAAGTCTGGAGCTCTGGAGGCAAATTGTGGGATGGGGTAGGCTCCAAGGGGTCGGAAAGCTGATTTGGAACTTCCAGCTCTTCAACCCTCTCCATCACTCTCCTCTCAAGGTTCACGCCAATCACTGATCCACAGCTAGAAGAGAATTTCTGTCGGAACCCAGATGGAGACAGATATGGTCCTTGGTGCTATACTATGGACCCTGGAACCCCATTTGACTACTGTGCCCTCAAGCCCTGCAGTGAGTCCCCATACCCCATTCTGTCCCCAAACAGACCATCCTGTTGTTTGTTGGTTTGCAAGGACTAAGATTTTTACACATGAATCAACCATCAAGCATTTTACTGAGCTGTGTGCCCAAGAAACATGTTTAAAATATGGTTCTTGCCCTCACAAAGTTTATAATCTAGCAGGGAAAAGAAGACTCCCATCTGGAGATGAGATAAAAGACAGGGTTTAAATCTGGAAGAGATCCTCAAGGATAATGTTTTTGTTTTTTAGGTGAGAAAATTGAATTCAGATTCAAACCTAGAATCTCTGATTAATCTAGCCCTGTTTACTATTCCAAATTGCCTTTCAAGGGCTGGCTTCTCTCCCAGGGAGGGATAGACCACTGGGAGATCACTTTAGAAGAGATTATTTCCATAGGAAGAGATCACTGTGGCTGTGGTGGGGTGGGGTGGGATGAGATGGGGGAAAGTGTCACTGCCTGGACTCCTCCTCAACTTGGGTCTCTTACTGTCTTTAGAGAAGAATTCGACCTAGATATTGCTTTTGGGACTCACTTCTTATCTCACCTTTATTCTTTCAGGTAGTGACCCAAACACTTCCATCCTGGCAACCTCAGGTAACCTAGGGCCTGCCCACCTGCCAACTTCCCTTGCTTTTTGCGGCCCCAACTGTGCTCCCCGTACCTGCCTCTTCCCTAACCCTTAATCCCTCTGCCTCCGGTACTCTGAGGGCACAAGGGACTCCCCTCCTTCCCATCCCCAGCTCCTTTTTCTCTCTCCCCCTGCCTCCAGACCCAGTGATCTTTGAGGAGTGTGGAAAGAGGGAGGAACGTAAATCGAACAAGTTACGGATCGTGGGGGGATTGCCTGGCAATTCGCCCTGGACAGTCAGCTTGAGGAACCGGTGGGTCCCTCCCCCCGCAGGCTGGAGTCTTGTCTGTCATGGCCCAGCTCTGGTCTGTCCTTCGGTCCCTTCCCTATAGCTTGTGGGTGAGAGCTGCCCAGGATGCTCAGGGGTTTCCTGGGTCAGAGTGGGACTTGAAACCAGCCTTCCTGCTTTTGAGTTGCGGTGGGTGTTTATTAATTGCCGCTGATTAGGGGCCAGGCCCTGTGCCTTCAGGACCACTGATTCATCACAGCATGCTGCCTTTTTCACAAAGGCAGGCTCAGCCCCCATCATCGCATCTGACCCTTGCAGGAGGAGCTCTCAGGGAAATGATCCTGAACCCTGTGTGGGGTGGGGAGCTCTGCCATCTCCATCCTGACCCCCCCTTACTGCACCCTCCCTTACTGTATCCTAGGCAGGGCCAGCACTTCTGCGGGGGGTCCCTGGTGAAGGACCAGTGGGTGGTCTCGGCTCTCCAGTGCTTCTCCTCCTGGTAAGAGACCTTGTCCGCTTCTCAGTGAATCACAGAGTACCCGCATGAGAGCCCGGCCCCCACTGCTGCCTTAGTCCAACCCACCTGAGTCTCTGTGAGCCAGGTGCACAGTGATTGCCCCTTCCTGGGCATATGTGACCTATTCTCTGAGCTAACTCCCAGCTGCTTTCTCCCTGTTTCTCCTTCACCTCCCTAAGGTGAGGGAGTTCACTTCAGTCTTGGAAGTTCCCTGAGATAAGGGGTGGAAGAGGGATAGTCTAGTTTGGCTGCAGAGAACTCAGGGAGGATCCGATTGCTCTGCTCCAGCCACAGCTCCCTCGTGGGCTATGAGGCCTGGCTGGGCACCCTTTTTAAGGACCCTCAGCCCAGCGATCCTGGACTACAAAAGATTCCCCTGATGCAGATGGTCTGTGGTCCTCCGGGCTCCCAGCTCGTCATGATCAAACTAGAAAGGTACTTGGATGGGTGGCGGATTGTGGGCCTTTCAGCCACAGTGGGGGTGTGAACACAGACTGATTCCCCCTTATTACCCCCCCCCCCCCCCCGGCCCAGCTCCTTGGTCACTTGGGAGTGTGAGCACAGTCCTGGTCCCTCCTCGGTCAGATTCTGGTGATGGTGGGAACTGGGGACCTGCTTTGTTTTTCCTCAGTGGGGTTAAGTGGTTTGCTAAGGAAGATGACCACATGGGATTGTGGGTAGAATGTCCCACTTCTATCCAGGGAGGACAGAAATTGGGGTCTCAGGCCTTAAATCTCAGAATTCATCTCCCTAAAGCTGAGCTATGGAAGATTAGCCTTTGGTTCTATCTTTTTACTCCATTTTTTCCCTTTCTTACACATCAACTTTTTTTTTCTTCCTCTTGTTGCTAGCTAAACACTTGAGATTACAAGAATGTTTTCTTAAGTGTATTCACAAAATTAATGAGAATATGCCCATTCAGCAGGATGAAGGAACTTAAGAAATTAAAATGGGGAAGAGGCACAGGGATTTGCCCAGTCCTAAATTAATCAGCATTTCATCTGACTTTTGCACCCCAAGCACAGTGTAGATGAACTTCATTTTCTCTAAGTTCAAGTGTCTAAAACTCTTCTGACCTTGGTATATCCCATCAATCCCCAAGTAATCACTGAAATATGTTCAGCTAGCTTGATTTTATTGGTCCATTTGATCACCCTAGAGGAATCCCAAAGGGGAATCTGAGAACACTGTGAGTTGTGTCTTCTGCTCACATTTCTTTGAAATCATTTAGCTCACTACTGTTCCCCTCTCAAGAGATAACCAAGAAAATTCAAAATAAATGCAATTTTTCTATCCCCTTAAAATACAAATAATTTAGAGCAATAGAGTTGGCCCAAGTTAATCATAATCTGCCTACCAAGCATGGAGGATCATCCATGAAACAACTGGAATTGTATATGGAAAATACTCTGTTTACGAAGGTGCTGGCCATCACCATCATTATTTGGGGGAGTCCAGATCTGATGATTTCACCTGTTTCCATTGTGGACAGTTCCCACTCACTGGATATGCATCTGTACCAATGAAGATCTGCCAACCTGTGTGTAATTTATAATCTTAGAGAGCTTTCAGGAACACAAAGATCAGGGGGCTTGTCTGTGTTCACAGTTAGTATGTGTTAAGGAGGTCTTTCTGGTCTGATGTCTACTGTGTTGTGCTGCTTCAACAAACACTGGTCCAGGCACTGTGAAAGGCACAGAGACAAGTTTAAAAGTCTGTTTTCATTCTATCCATGAAGAGACCATATGCATATATTTATATTTAAATATATATACACAAAATGTATGTGTGTGTATATATATGTGTATATATATATAAATACATACATATATATATATGTTTAAATACAAGTATATACAGAGCACATGTCAAACGAATATAAGGTAATTAGGAGAAGGGAAAGAGAGGTCACTATAAGATGGGAAATCAGGAAAAACTTTGTGGAGATGGTGATTGTGCTGAGTTTTGCAAGTTTTTAAAACTCAGGCTGAGGAAAGAATGCATTCCAGCATGGGGAACGTCCATTGCAAAAACAGGCAGATTGGAAATGGAGGATGTGCAAGAAGAATAGTGCCCTCACTGGTTTGGCTGAGCATGGTAGAGAGATGCACATATAATAAGCCTGGAAAGGTAGGTGGGAACAGGTCATAGAGGGCCTGGAGACAATGGAGAGCCATCTGTATGGGAGGACAGAGTGGTCAATCAGTGGCTTGAAGCAGAGACTCGAGGCAGGGAGAGACCCAGACTACTGAAAAGCCTAGGTGAGAGAGGATGAGGGCCCGAAGGGGCCAAAGGTGAGAGATGCAGGAGGAATTACAAGACTAGGCAGCCAGCTCCGATGGGTGGAGAGTGAGGATAAGGGGCTGAACCTTGGTGACTGGAATGATAGTGATGGCACTGACAGAAATGGGAAAATTCAGGAGACAGGACTGGGGAGGAAGATAAGTTCTATTTTGGGCACATTGATTCTGGGCTACCTCTTGGGACGTCAGGCAGTGGGAGAAGTGGGACTGGACCTCTGGAGAGATTGGCTGTCTCTGTCCTAAAAATAGGCATTTGTAAAGTGTCCTTTGTGCCTCATAACCGCCTTGTGAGGACAGGGACTCATTATTTTCATTCTCCACTTTTTTCCTCATTTTCTCCTTCTCCCTTTCACGGATGAGGAAACCTTTGCTCAGAGGAGTGACTTGTCTGAAGTTGCCCAGCTAGCTAATGAGCATTGGAGGAGGCATTGCGACCCAGTCCTCCCCACTCACGAGTCCTGACACTGTCCCCAGGTCACCTCGCTTTCTACTCCCCTAGCCGCAGTGTGATGTTTCTCCTCCCCTCAAACTCAGTGCAGCAACAGAGGTGCCCCTTAATGTTCCTGCACTAGGGCTATTTGTTGGCCCAGAGGCACAGGCTCTGGATTGGCCCTGGGCTTATTCCTCTTTTGTGCTCTCTCTACAGACCCGCAGTGCTTAACAGCCGTGTGGCCCTAATTTGCCTGCCCCCTGAAAACTACGTGGTGCCAAGTAAAACCGAGTGCGAGATTGCTGGATGGGGAGAGACCAATGGTAAGGAACGTGATGGTCCCAGAGAGCACCTTAACCCTTATCTCCCTCCATTAATTAATACTCCCCTTCAGAGGCCCCTTTTTGATTGGATTTCCTTCCTCCTGCTGCTGTCTAAATGCCAGCATTGCCCAAGGATCATTACTTTTGTCTCCTGCTTTTCTCTACTTTCTATGTGTTGTCAAACTCATCTGCCTTAATGAATTCAATAACCATCTGTGTGTAGATGACTTTCAAATCTCTTCTGAGCTCCATCCGCCTCTGGGTCCACTTAGATGTCCCACTGGCTTCTCAAACTCAACAAGTCCTGAGCCAAAAACTCATCTCTTCCCCAAAGCAGCCTTTCCTCCTGCCTTCCCCAACTCTGTTAGTAATACCTATTTCCCCTGTCTCTCATTCTCAAAAGGTTTCAACTCGTCCCTATTCCAACCAGAATTGGTCATTTACCAAGGTCAAGAGTTTTCTTTTTCATCTCTCATATCCTTGCTCTCCCTTCCATTTTCACTGCTATCACCTTAGTAGAGAGCCTCATCCCCTTTTCTGGATTATTACAATATCCTCTTAATTATTTCTATTCAATTCAACAAGCCTACTATGAGGACACTGCTTCAGCCCTCTCCTCCAACTCAGATAGAATTTTGAAATTACTTCTTTGGGCACAAGCATCCTCCACTCAAAAATCTTATCTGTCCCTTTCCTTCCCTCCTCCTTCATAAAAGTGAGGTTTCAAACTCCTTGGCCAGGGTCCTGAGGGATCTGGCCCCTCCTATTTCTCTCTTCAAACATGCCTTGTATCATTCTCCTTCACATCTTGCTTAACAGGGTTCTCGGGAGATGGAATTCTCCCTTCTCTCGTTGGTAGGACTTAGGTCCCACCCATCCTTTGTTCATTTTCCTTCCCACGTGGGGGAGCAGGATGGTACAGTAGAAAGATTACTTCTGGATCACTCCTAACAAGGAAAAGAATGGGCAAACAGGTTATCTCAGGTTACCCAGTTAATCCAAGTCTATGACTTTTTTTTTTGAGTTCCCAAGCTGGAGGTCATTTTCTTTTTTTTCATTGAACAAAAATCTATTTCCTTTCTTTTATTTCTCCCATCTCATTGGGAAAATGTCATCAATATGCTTAGTCAAGCAAAGAAAATTCCCACATTGGCCAAATCTCCAAAATGTTTCTCACCCAGAAGTAAGTCTATCACCACTGTCAAGAAGGGAACAGAATGAATTATCCCTGGTCTAGAACATGGGTGATCACAGCTCTTAATTCTTCTAAAGTTGTTGGTCTTTACCATACTGCTGATGGATAAATTGTTCTGGTTCTGCTTACTTCCCTCTGCAACATTTCATATATGTTTCAATTTTCTCTGAAGCCATCCCTTCCATCATAGATAACGGTATTCCCATTACATTCATATGCCATAATCTGTTCAGTCATTCCATAATTGATGGGCATGCCTTTAATTGCCACTGCTTTGGCTCCAAAGAACTTCTGTTAATATTTTTGTGTCTGGGTCCTTCTTTTTCCTCTTCCATTGATCTCTGTGGAGTTCAGACCGAGTGGTGATTTTGCTGGTTTAAGGGCATAGGTGCTTTCCTAAAATGCCTAACTGGTTCCTTCTCCTTCTATTCTGCTCTCTGAGGTGGGGAGGCTGGCAGTGTGCGGCCTTTCATTGGCTAGGTGGCGGGAGGTATCAGACCACCCTATTTTTCCTTAGGAACTGGCAATGAGACGGTCTTGAATGTTGCCAAGCTTCACGTCATCACTAACGAGGAATGTAACATCAAGCATCGGGGCAAGGTGAAAAAGAATGAGTTATGCACTAGGAGCCCAATGGTCCCCGTAGGGGCCTGTGAGGTACGGCGAGATGGGGGGTTGGGGGAAGCAGGGAGGTGGCAAGGTAGAGGGGGCTGCCCTACTGAACTCCGATACCTAGATACCATACGCCCTGGGCGTATTGACAGCTGAGTGCCAAGCAATGAAGCTTATGTCTGGGAAGGGTCCTATCCCATTGGTCCTTTTCTGAAGCATGAAAGGAAGGAAGGAGAGTTAGCTTGAGCCCCTCCATGGTCCCCTGCATCCTCCTCAGGCTCCCCACATCGGGACCCAAGGACTCTGGAGCTTTAGGATATCTTAAAAGGCCACCTAGTTCAACTGCCTTGCTTTACAGAGGAGGAAGGTAAAGATCTGAAAGATTGTGACCAGCCTAGTTACCAAAGGTGGGCTCAGATGCACCTCCAAGCATGGCACTGTGCACGACTTCAGAGTCTCAGGGAAGAGGCTGTGGTGGTCTTGTCCCTTTGTTGGTAGTTCATCTGTTCACTCTGCGATGAAGAGTTCAAGGCTTCATTTGTGCCATTCCTCCTCCTTCCAGGGGGACTATGGAGGCCCACTGGCCTGCTACACCTATGACTGCTGGGTCTTGGAGGGAATCATAATCCCAAATCGTGTCTGTGCCCGCCCCGGATGGCCAGCTATCTTTGTGCGGGTCTCTAAGTATGTTGACTGGATAAACAAAGTCATAAAGCTGAGCTGAGGGAGGTGAAGAAGAACACTTTCTCCAGGGGTGCCCACACTGGTCTTTCTGTCTCTACCCATTTGGGGCTCTCACTGGTCCTTCTCTAGGACTATGAGATGCAGCTCTGGCCCACCTTCTTCAGGAGACCTTTCCTGGGAGACTCCCCTGAGTAAGGCCTCCACCAACTCGGCATTCACGTTCTGAGTCACCTGTGCTGTCTGCCCCATCCTAACAGAAGTTCCATGGGAGGGGGGAGAGGGGCAGCTGTGCTCTCACTTTGTATCTGCTGGCTTAGGACAATGCTCATCACAGAGGAAGCACTTAATAAAATGCTCACTGAAAACTTGCACATGCTCTCATTATCAAGGCTAGGGGATGTGGCAGCGGGATGGAGAGCAGAAAACATAAACCTTCACTGTATTTCAGGAGACCTCAAGCTGACCCCTCCTCCCTGTGGGGCACAGTCAGCCCCTGCAGCCCCCCTCTCCCTGCTTTGGGGGAAAAGCTGAGCCACCTCACTACTGGCAGAGGTCCGGGCTCGAGGGTGGGAGCCTGTGCCATTCAGCCTTCACCAAGGCTCTGGAGGATAACTCCTACTATTCTCACAAGAAAAGAAGCCCAGAAAGTCATCTTTTCACCAGGGTCATGTTTATTAACACATACCTCTGCTGAGTGCTGTCAGGACTTGTGGTCCACAATGGGTTTAGTACCTAGTCTTAGGGGCCAACTAGAGTCAGGTATGGGAGACAGGAATTAGCTAGATGGCCTCTGGGAGATTCAGTTCAAACCTCGCATTTAGCAGATGAGGAAATGGGCCAAATGCTCTTCTCTCTACATCTTGCTTCTGGCTTCCTAAAAAGCATCCCCTAAAGCACCAAGACAAGGGCTTAGCACTAGGACCAGCCCTTAGGGCTTAGCACTAGGACCTGCCCTTAGGGCTTATGGAAAGTGCCCAAACTCAACCCCAAAGAGCAACTTTGCAAGTTAGCATATCAAAATATACAGAAGTGCCCCCTTTGCACCCCCACACTGTCCTCCAAGATGGAATCAGGCTGGACAGGCCCACCCTGTAAGCCTGGGTGGGAAGCACAGATGGTTCCTTGCTGGTTCAGCTGAAGGTCTATGTCTACTCTTTGGCCAGACAGGTTAGTGGGAATCCTCATCTCCCTTCTGCCTGGGAAGGGTTATAGTGCACACAGCCTGGGGGGGGCTACATCAGGATCCTCCTCTTTAGCTCATTATGAATCCCTTGTTAAGACAGCTCGGCTAACGGAAATGTCAGTATTGCGTTATCACAGCACAGGGTTAAGAGAGAAGGGCCAGGGCCGGATGGGCAGGGGCCCGACCTTGCTCCCTGCTCCTCAGCACTCCAGGTGCGTTCGCATCCAAAGGACGGCATTCATGAAGCTGTCAGATTCCACTTCCACCTCAGAGAGGGAGTGGTTGCTCCTGGGATACAGCAAGAACCTGGAGGACACAGGACATCTCACAGATGCAGCCTTCCTCCCTGGCAGGGGGCTGCTCCCAAGGGGTGACCCAATCACTTAATTCAGAACTCCCAGGCTCCTGGGACCCACCAGTCAGTTCCCAGAGAGGAGGCGATCTACACTCACCGCACAGGTATCTTCCTGGCTACGAGAGCCCGGTAGTACTCCATACCCTGTTTGTAAGGGACGCGTTTGTCTTCTTGGCCAAGCATGAGGAGAAGGGGCGTCTTAACCTGGGGAGGAAAGGCGGAACAGTGCTTTTGCCTGTGGCCCGGCTGCTAGCCTGGTGAAGGTGGGAGGCAGGAGGAGGTACCGCACCTGAGAAGCATACTTGATTGGCGATTTGTTCAGCATCTCTGCCCAGGTGGTGGGGTCAGGGAGGCAATCAGAAGTGTAGAGAAAGCCTGCTTCTACCATGCACCTGTGGAAAGGCCAGACTGAGCACTGCACTCTCAGCTTCTTTCTTCGGACTTCTTACACAGAGCAGAGGGAGAGGATGGAGCAATTCTGGTTGGTCTTTTCCCTCAACTAGCTTCATGGGGGGGGGGGGGGTTTGAGAAAAATCCCACCTAGTCAGTTTTCTTCCTATGGGTACGGAGGGGGACTGTCCCTCTGATCACAGGGTCCTTCACTCAGGAGGCCAGGAATATCTGGAATCCTCTAGCAGATGCTGCTGGAATGGGTCTGAGGCCTAGGGGCTTCCTTCTCAGTCATATTAACCCCGGTCTGTTGGATGCGCAGTAAGAAGGCAATCCTTCTCTGACCTTTGGGGGTGAAGCTGATACTGCCAGAGGAGGGGGGCATGGGGTCAGAGTTGGCTCTCCCCCCACCCCCTGGGGTGCAGGGCACACTCACCAGTCAGGAATGTCAGTAGAGCAGAACATAGATGCCACATTGATGACAGGATTCCTAGCTACACAGGCCCTGTAGGAGTCTGGATACTGGCCAATCAAGTGGCAAGACAGGAAGCCCCCATGGGATCCCCCCATGAGAGCCACTCGATTCCTATCAAACTCCTCCTCCTGGAGCACCTGTTCCACGGCAAACTGCAATAGCAGAGAAGGAAGAGCTGTGGCAGATCTTCCCTGGACTTTCTGCCCCTCCACGAGGAGGGCTGCGACCCACAGGGAAAGGATTGAGGCTCAGCTATTTCTCTTAGGCCCTGGCTAGCACGTAACCAAAGGACATGAGCTGCCATTCCCTTTAAACAAGAAGAGGGAGAGCACATCCCTGTGGCAGAGATGGACTGTTAGTCAACAGGGCAATGGCTGCCCAGGAGAACCTGGATGAGGGAGCAGAAGGCTGAGAGGCCTGACAGACCACAGGCCTCAGACACTGTTAGTCAAGGGGGCAAGGAACAATGGCAGGGAAACTCTGTGGTATGGGCCCCATAGAAGATGGTTCAAAAAGGGAGCTTTAGTCCCTTTATGCACAGCACAAAGAGGCGGTCTCCAGCCAAGGCCTGGGGCAGACCACAAGCTCCAAGCTGAGCTTATCTTGGGGCCAAGGAGCCAGCTTTTCATCCCCTCCAGGGGTAACTATACTTCCTATACCTGCTCATTTCATACCTGAACATCCTTCACATCTTGGTCTCCCACATTCCCAGGGAGGGAGTAGATGCTATCCTGTCCAAAGCCTGTGGAACCTCGATAGTTCACTGCAAACAGAGGGAGAGACTTGAGATGATCAGGGCAATACCCTTGTCCAGTACCCATAGGAAGATCAGGGCTACCCTTGTAGCATAGAAGGGGTCTGCACATCTTGGGAGTATTACATTTTTCCTCAAGTTCCTTGTGCTGCTTATTCAAATAAGTATTAGCACTTTTCCTAAGTGTTAGCACTCATTTAGAATTTACAATTGGACAACGTAGTATAAAGTGTAGTATAAGAAGAGTTCTGGGTTGGAAAGCAGAGGACCCGGCTCCATTTCTGAGGGGAGCCAGTCACGGTCCAGTAGAAGATGCTGCACAATCCCCTGGCCTCATCCGGACAGGGATGCTGCCTCCAGGTCCTCACTCACCTAGCAGGACAGCAAAGCCCATCTTACAGAGAACAGCAGGGAACAGCATCCAGCTTGCCACAAAAGATGAATGGGGTCCCCCTAGGAGACAGGGTGAAGTTAGGCGTGAGGAGCTCCAGAGGAGAGGGGATGTGAGGCGGGGAGAGTGGGAGGCTTACCATGAGGCATGACCACCAGGGGAACCTGGGACTTCTCAGCTTTTCTGGGGGGCTGCAGGAGGATCACTTCAAAGTCAAGGCCAGCTACAAGGGAAAAAACCAGGACAGTCAGCTAGAGAAAGCTCAACATTTCGAAGAATGTTCTTAGAGGTCATGAATTTGCCAAGCCAAAAGCCGGGCTTCCATGGAAGGAAATACCACAGATTCTTGGAGAAGGACTCAGAGAAAAGGGCCCAACAACTCGCCAAAAGGGCTACACCACCCTCCCCTCGCTGGGGAGAAGCCCAGAGAGCAGAGACCCAGGAAGGCACTCAGACAAAGGCTGCCAACAGGCTCCCTGGAGGCTGGGCCTGTTCTCCCAGAGCAACAGGGAAGGAGGCAGCAGTCTCAGGGCAAACCTCGGTGACCATGGGGGAGAGCTCTTGACCACCACCACAGCACGAGGCCTGACTTTGGGCCTATAGTTCTCTGGAGCCTGGGCTGGTAGACGTGAGGCTCCCAAGGGCCAGGCCCCCCTCCCCAGCCCATGTGCAGAGCTCTGATGTGGCAGGAGCCAGAAGCCACCCTCCTGCCTATGCCCAGGGGTCTGCCCGCCATGGGGGTGCCATAAACTTTCATCTTGCTGCTTTCCCTGTCTTCTGCGGGGGACCCTGCCATGCTACATGCCTCACCTAGCTGGCCTGCAGTTTCCTGAATACGTGGGTCCTGACCCTTGGGCCCGTGAGATACTCTGTCACCATATTAAGCTTTGATTGTTAGAACTGAGCAGCCCTCATGAAACCTTGGGCAGAGAAGAAAACTGCGTTACTCCTCACTCTGGGAATCAGTTTTCCCACTTGTAAAATGAGGGGCTGGGTCTACATGATGTTCTATAATCTCTTCTAGCTGGGCCGGTCTATGTTCTGAGTCTGAAGCAGTCCTGGAGTCGGCTCACGGCAAATGAGCTTGTAAAGTTACGACATACTGAAATATCAGCATCGTCACAACAATGGCATACAAAAGCCGCTAAGTTATGAGGCAAAATCTGAAGAGTCACTAATGTCGCACTGCATTGGAACAGCAAACTCAGAGTTCCCGGGGATTTTTGCCTGTGGCATACAAGGGAAACACAGCCAGATCCACCAAAGAAGCCCCTCAGGGTCGGGAACAGAGAGTATGTGGAAGGGCTGGTCACTTCATGGAATTTGAAGGAGTCCACTTCTGCCCATCCAGGGGATCCTGCCCCTGCAGTGCCACCCCCTCCTGGGGCTAGCGTGTCCCGATTCCCCTCCCTGGACGACTCCCGCTCACTCACGGTACTTTGGGTTCTCTTGCTCAGGAGGTGGTTTCAGGACACGGATGGCCCAAGTGATTTCTGGGATGGATTCTGCATCTTCCAGGGTTACCCAGTGGATCTCTTGCTCCTTCCCTGAAGGAGGCAGGAAGCCCACTTTCTACCAAGGGGAGAAAACCTGTTACAGAAGAATCTGTTTCTTCAGTTGAAGTCTTAAAATTTACCATTGGATCAGACTTCTCAAGTTTGAAATGAAATGGTGGGAACTAGGCAGCGAGCATGTGACAGACATTTCATAGCAAGGTCAAAGGACCTTGTTGAGACATGCTTTCCTCTTCAATTAAGCCTTAGTTTGAGCCTCAAGGTCGAACTATAGAGTGTGACTAGAAGCTTAAAACATATCCTCGAGGATGGGTCTGGCCCAGAAATCTCTATGTGCCCAGTCCAGCCTCTCTGCTAACCAGTCCTACGTTGTCAGACTTGAGACGTCTGGAAGGACACATCTGACCTCCTCCTGATCTAAGCTTCTGGCTTTTGCTCTGAAAGAAAGGTGATCGTGCCGTCATCTTCTGCGAGTCCCCCTGTTATGGTGGGAGTACCACCACTGTCTCTCGTTCCAGCCTCAGGGGCAGGACAACAGAGAGCCTCTTCTGCCGAGAGAAACTGTCCCTTTTTGGTCTAAAAGAGGAATTATATGGTTCTCTCCATGTAAGAGACCCATCACACACAGACCTGGATGGGTTTTATTAAAATCTACTAGGCTTATGCTAATATGTCTTGAAACTTTGGAGAAATCAAAAAGAAGTAGAAATTGAGGGAAGAACAATAACTGTCTAAATGTCCAGATCCGATCCTTCCCCAGTGGAATTGTGATTCTGTTTTTTTCCCCATTTCAAAGGCATCTGAAGTACTTACCAAGCTTGGTGGTTGGTTGGGAGTGGAAAACTGAACTAGCATGAGGTCTTGGTCAATTGTGAGCAGCTTCCAGCTTCCCAGAGGCAATCCTAGAAAGCAGCAAAAGGGGGCTAAGGGACCCTTAGACACAAATGCCTCACCACTGCCCTAGCCCTGGAACAAAGTTAGGTTCAGTTACTAAATAGACCTTTCAAATGTGCTGAGTTCAAGGCAGACTTGCACTTTCCCTACCCTCAATACCGTGCCAGTATCTCTAAAATCAGGCACAGAGTCTGTATTAAATATTTAGTACTTAATTATTTTTGACAGATACTGTTGGGCTGTTTTTCCTGTGTTTGCTGGTTTTTCCAAACAGACTATGAAGGCATTAAGACAGAGACCAGATCTCACATTTGTATTCAACAATTCAGTTGGCTAGCACAGGGCTGGGGATACACAGGTGTTCAATGAATGAGAACTATTTTTGGACATGGTTATTTGGGAAATTTGTTTTGCTTGACAATACCATTTGCTTTTTTTTTCCAATGAAAAATAAAAATATCAAAGAAAGATGAGGTTGGAGGGCTAATTTGGAGCATATGAAAGCCCAGCACCTGTTGGAGCAGCTCATACCCCTTGCCCAATAGTAAATCAGAATGTGCTGCCCAGGGGATCATAGTGACTTTGAACTCTCAATTTTTGGAGAGCACTGAACTAACTCATTCACTTTCCATGCCCTACCAGTTGTCAGGGAGGTCATACTGCCCGTTTGGGTATTCACTGCAAATAGATCCTGTAGGAAAAAAAAGGGACAAAGAATAGTTCCAGGTTAGAGCATGAGCTCAATACCAAGTGAGTATTTTTTACAATGATGTTTTGTATTTCTCTAGTTCCTAGTGGTCTAAAAGGATACAATCTTCATAGTTCACAATATCTTTCATTGTCCTCAAGTGGGCAGTTGCCTCTATGTGCCTGATGCTGAATGTAATGAAAAGAACCCTGAGGCTGGACTCTGGAGGCCTGCTTTTTCATGTCAGCTCTGGCACCTCCTATCTGTGTGACTTTGGGCAGGCTGTTTCACTTCTCTGGGTCTCTGAACATCGGTAAAATGCAAGTGCTAATAGCACTAGTTCACAGGTGGGGACATTTGTGCCATGGGTTGCACAAGGTCTGCAATATCATTTGGTCTGGCCCTACTAAGCCAATCACAGAAAATGATGAGCTGAACATTAGGGTACAACAACTTCCCACTGCTTGAGTTTTTAAATTGATAATTTTGTACGGCTTGTGAACGATGTTATAAATATCCAATGTCCCTTGGCAGAAACAAGGTTCCCCATCCTTGCCCTAGATCCTCTGTCTCCCTATGGCTGTCTTGGTCTCTGACTGGCAAGAAAAAAGAACACAAATTCTCCTTCTGAATCCAATATCATCACCATCATTCTCTAGAGGCAGAAAAACTTAGAGAATGAGATATTTACCTATAGGAAGTGCTGGCAGCTTTTAAGAAAAGATAAAGCCTGAGGGAGAAGGGAGGCTAACTACTGTCTCACTGGTTCCACTTTACTTCTCCCTCACTCAGAAGTCAGCTATGTGGGATGTGCTAAGGAGACATCCTCCTAAGCCCTAACACTGGGAACCCAGGGATAAGAAAGTGAGAGCTAGACAAGAATTTTCTTCTCCTTTCTCATTCCCTCTAAAAATTCAACTCCTTCTGAGACAAATCATAATTTAAAAGTATTAAATGAGAATGGTTCAGTTGTCACTTAAAACCTGGGCAAGGATTAGTTAAGTCAATATATAACTAGTTTCAAGGGCCCCAGCAAGGACAAGAGATGCCATTTCCAAGTACAGCATGTTGCCTAATACTAAATGTACAATGTAACAAGATCCTTCTCACCTGTCGGCTCCGCAGGCCAGAATCAAAGACAACTCTCTGACTATCAGCTGACCAGCATCCCAAAGGCAACAGGCTACAGAAGATTCCACAAAAGGAACCTAAAGAAAAAAATCAGATCTGTAATAACATCTTAGAAAACACATGACTTTTTTTTAAAATTATTATAGCTTTTTTATTTACAAGTTATATGCATGGGTAATTTTACAGCATTAACAATTGCCAAAACTTTTGTTCCAATTTTCCCCCTTCTTCCCCCCACCCCCTCCCCTAGATGGTAAAAACACATGACTTTCAACAGCTTTTTCACTACCCAAGGAATAAAAGTTTAGGCCTCTGAAAAGGAAGCTTAGGACTCAAGAGATGGAGGAACACTTGGAGACTCTTGTCTGCTTCAGTGCTCAGAAAGGAATGAAAAGACAAGAGGATAAGAAAGTGAATTCTATTTCCACTTATGTACCTTTGGAACCAAGTCTGGCTGAGGAGGTGAATGTAGAAAACAGCTAGTCCTGCAGGATTAAAAACTAACCAAGGAGAGAAAGAGATATACTATTTGGGGCTGGAATTAATCCCTGGGTAAGAGAAGGGCCCATTCAGGACAAGAAAAAGCAATCTTCACAGAGTTTCTTAGAAATCTGGCTGAAGACTATCAGGGTCCTAAGGTGGATAAGAGTTTTAAGGTGAGAAAAAAAAATGGAAGTAGAGCATCTTCACTGCATAGCACAAAAAAGGAATATGGGCAGCTTTGGAGTTTGTTTAGGGAAAGAACCCTCCTGTTGGCCTGAATTCTGATGTTTTCCCCTTTAAGATTTTGGGACTTCCATTTTCTCATCTCAAAAATTGGTGCTGAGACAAACTTAGTTTCTAGAATAATTAAGAACAATCCTATTAAACTAACTGCATAGAAGTCTGGGCATGAAATAGAGCCTATAAACAGGTATACGTTTATGGGGCATCCTGTAACAAAACCTAAATCATAATTTTTGCCAATTTTTCTATATTTGGAGTTTCCATACTTCTTAACAGAGTAACTGAGGACATTTCTTTCCTAATCAGTAAAATGAGGTTATTAATACTTATACAGAAACATGTGGTGAGCCTTAAAGCACTGGATGAGTGAGTGCTATTGTTATTGATTCTCTCTGAACAGCTAGACTTTTGCTATACAAAAGTGGAGCCCAGATACCACTTAATCCTCCTGAAGCTTAAGTTGCACAGTAACATTAAAAACTCTTAAAATGATTTAGAATATATTCCTAAACAAGGGTTGATTATCATATAAGTAAAATCATATTTAATGCACATACAACATGTGTGTATGTAAGAGAGGCAGTAAGGTGGTGTGGTGGATAGAGCGCACTGGACTTTGAATGAAGAAGAGCTGGTTTCATATTCATATTTGGCTTTTGATACATACTAGCTGTCTCATCCTGACAGATCTCCTAACCAAGCCTGCCTCAGTTTCTTCAAATATAAACTGGGGATAACAGCATATAATTTACGAGATTATTGAAAGGATCAAATGAAATGATGCTTATGAAAAACCTAGCCCAGTGCTTGGCACTTGTTGCAACCTCACCTATGAAATCACAGGGTCAATCTCTATCCCTCCGTGTATAGTGTACATGTGTTTATGTCTAATATCAGTGGCTTTATCTGCATACAAGATGAACCTAAGGTGTTGACCAAAGGCACACCCAGAATCACCCAGGTAATTCTGAGATCATGCCACGAAAGCTGAATGTAAGCCCTGACCAGATGGGATCTCTGGGCAGAGGTAGCAAGTGGCTGATCAGGATTACAAGGTGTTAGTATTGTAAGAGGAAAAGGGTACAATCTAGAGAAAGGGACTCCTTTTCTGCAGATGAGGGGCTTTAAGTTTCTAGAAAAGCCTCATAATACAAGATGCAAAATACAGGGGCAAAAAGGAGGACTTAGCAACCCAGTGAGCCTCTTGGGACAGGTCTTCCATCTAAAGAATTTCAAGGCCCCAAGCCCTGCAAAGCTTCATTCTAATGTATATTTTCTATCCCCAGAGACAGGACTATTTCTAGTCACAATAGCAGCTAGGGCTGCTCAGGCCTAGCTGGGTTAGGCCTGACCAACCCTACTGCTACCTCTAAGTAATGAAGTTGTTACTTGGTTACATTTTTCTAGAAAAGAACAACTCAACATAGGACGAACTGATAAAGGCCATAAAAGAGTTTTCTTTTCAACCAAGAATATAATTTGTGGTCTTTGAATCTAGGTCTAACCTACACTCCTCCAAAGCCAGATCTTGCATTTTTGAAACAGGAGACAACAGGAAGGCTGCTTAGACAGCGGCTAATTCACACCTTCCACACAGTGCTGTTGTGAAGCAAGTCCATTCTCTGCATATTCCCTGCCTCTGGTGAGTATTGCACAGTAGCATCTTGTTGAATTCCCTTGCAGTGAGGAGAAACAGCAGCAGGAGCCTGCATTTCTGCACAGCTTTAGTGTTTGCCAATCACTTTCTTCACACTCACCCAGCAAGGTAAGTACAGATAGCAATCTCTCCCTTTGGTGCCTCTGCCTCTGAAAACTTGTCAAATTCATGCAGAAATCTAAAGCAAGCAGGTAAGTCTAGCATATGGTCAGAGCTGACAAGCACAAATAGGCCCTTATCCAATGACTGATTAGTGATCCTCCCTACAAAGGACTCCCCTGAAGTAGCTACAGCAGCTGCTGGAATATTGAGGTAAGAACTTTGCCAACCTCTCTCCCAAGGGAGATGGAGGGAAATGGAAGTAAGCCTTACTACTGTCTCTCAAGGCCTGTAAAATGACATTTCCAAGGTACAACATCCCAACCAGAAGAGGTTTCCTTAAAAAGCTACTCAACTCAGATGACAGAAGCCAGTCACCCCTCCTTAACAAGAAGACGACTTGGGCATCCAGAGCCCATGTTGCCCTACAAGCTCTGCCTCAGTGGGACCCACAGCCCCTCAAGCTAGGGGCTTCCATGCCAGTGACATTCATTCCAGCCAAGCCAATTCTGTGTGGATCTCTCAAAACTGACTCCAATCCTCCTTCCCAATCTGATGTCACATCCGTCCTCTTCAGCATCCTCTGATCCAGCTAAATTGTGTGACTGCTATCTCACACACTGAAAATGCCATTTCCTGAGTGCACTTTCCCTTGGTGGTACTTCTTCTAGAAGGTAGAATCTTTTGGTGACTCCTTTCTGTCAGCCAGTATCACCCTTCACGAAGACTTCCCTGAACCCCTAAAGCTGTTAATGATCTGTTACCTTGTTTTATATTTATTTGGGTGTACTCTTTCATGAAGACTTCCCTGAACTCCTAAAGTTATTAGTGATCTGTTAGCTTGTTTTACATTTGTCCAGAAGAGTATAAGCTTGCTGGGCAAGAGCCATTTATTTTGTCTCTGTAGCCTCAGAAACCTAGTGCTGAATGGAATTGTATAAAGCATGGGGCTCTACCCCAAAACTCAGCTCCTGAAAGGCAGAATGTTGTAATGGAAATGATATTGGGTTTAAAATCTAGAGATCTGAGGTATGCATGCTGGCTGTGCTCCTTACTTGTGTGACCTCAGGCAAATCTTTTTCTGTCCCTGCGACTACTTCCTTATCTGTAAGGAGGAAGGACTAGATGGACCTGTCCAGTGACAAAGTCACCATTTTGTGTTGCAGTAGGAAGTTAGACAATGACTATGCTTCTGCTAGGAAGAGCTGTAATAATACAACTGTTGAGGCCTTTTTTCTTCTCACCCAAGCGATCATGAGAGAGGAGTGGGGTAGGTTTAATACTGTACAAATCCTCACAAAAGATAGGTCTGTGTAAGCAAATGTGACAGGGATTTGCCAAAGAGTGGCAAATGGAACATAGAAATTATAGCCATAAGCGAGGACAAGGGGCTCGGAGCGAGGGGAGTTGCTGGGATTAAGCATCAGTTTAAGGAAAAGAAAAACTAATTAAGTTGTGCTCCCAGGAGATAATGAGAATCTATGGTTCGAGAGAAGGTTGCGGCTCTGCCACAAAGGCATTAGCAGAATTCTGGTATGAAATTGGATGATAGCAAATAATGAAAAGGGAAAGTTTAGGGATGGAAATAGATATGATCAAATACTCCAAGATCTTAAAACATCCTGTTCCCAAAACTACCGCAGAGAGATGGCCAGCTAGCTGTGCCCCACAAGTCACAGTCCTCAAACTAGTAATTATAGGTTAACAGTGTCTCACCTTCCAATTGTCGGGGCACAACATCCACCACGATCGAGGTGACTTTTGTGTACCAGTCATACTGAAAGAAAGTGTGAAAATGGTCACATCTTAGCAGACAGAGTTTCATATATCCACCTAAATGGGCTTCCAGGCCAATTCCACCTGGGTCTCAGCATCCGGCCCATGAGAGACTAGAGCCCATCTCTTAACACGGCTCAGAAAGGCCTTGGAGGTTAGTGTTAGAGATAAGGAGGAATGCTGACTGTCTCTAATAACATTTGCCTACCTATAATCTAGAAAGATCTTTCCTACTGTACCCAGATGTTAATATAGGCTTACAGGTGCTTCTTAGGGTAGTAGTCCCTCATTATGAGTATTTATTTCTAAACACCCAAATAAAAAGACAACCCAAAACTGCCAAGTGTGATTTAGTGAGAGCTCTTCAAACTAACAGACAAGAAGAATCTTTGCCCTAAACCGATTTTCCCTCATTGCTTAGGGGTGTACCTCCAGTTCAAAGAGACGATGCATAGATATGTTCCAGGATATGCTAAATCAATCCATTCACATTTATTAAAGCACCTACTATGACCCAGGCAATGTGCTAGGCACTGAAGATAAAAATACAACAAATGAAACAATTTTACTTTACAAGTTTATCTTCTAGAAGGACATATATTAATATGATACCAAATGTCGGTAGCTATTACTGTTCATGCTCAGTATGTGGATTTTGCAGAACTCAATGATCCACCATGGCCTTTAGCTGAGCAACAAGAAGTGATCATTCACCAGTACAGATACCATGATATAAGACATATTCAAGATGACCTCTAGAGAGGTGAGACTCAGAGGCAGTAGCTGACTCCCTCATCTCAACACTCGGTGTCAGGCTTATTCCAGACTCACCAAGCACAACTGGCTGCACTGCTGATGGGGACTGAGGTTTGTGTACCGCAAATAGATGATACGGCATTGGTCTGGACTCAGTCTCGGGGAACACACAGCCATGGAGTCATCAGAGAGGAGCTCTGGGACAGGAAAGAAGATATGAGAAAGGGCACATTCCATACACTGGAAAAAAGGCACAACACTGGACTCCCACAAGATTTAAAAGGTGGGCACGGCTGGATAATTATGAAATGTTTTGTTTTTATATTGAATTGTTGCTACTGAAATTAGTGGTGTTTTGCATGTAGGATTTAGTCTTTGAATTATGTTACTCATAAAATGAGAATTTTGTGAAAGATCTCTAATAGTAAATATTCTTATTTCTCATTCTGCTTAGGGATTCAAATTGAAAAAAAAAAAGATCTAAATTGGTAGAAAGATAAATGTATAGGACACAATAAATAGGTCACTTACCACATTTGCCACCGGTGAGGTCTACATAGAACAGAGCCGACCTGGAACCACCAGAGAGATCCTAAATTCCTCAGCTTGGAGCCTTCCTATCCCCATTACTCCTTCACCCCCTTAACAATACATTGGAGGGGAGCTGACAGGTAACCACCAGAGTACAGAAAGACCCAGGCCCCCAGCTTCCAGTTCAGAGCAAGTAGCCAAGCCAAGTATAGGGATCTCAAGGAGAAGTTAGACCAGCCTTGCCCAATCAATCTGTTCCCATTCTTCTCACCTGCGGTTGGTACAAAAACGCATTCCTAGTCGGAAAGGCTCATGCCACCAGCCCACAAACACCACACCAGTGTCACCAGGAGACCAGAATGCCTATGTGACACATAAAACCAAACTCAGAGCAACAGGTCAACTGGCATGAGCCAGGGGAAGTATGACCAGAACTACAAAGTCACCAAGAAGCCAGGGTTCACTGAGGTTTGTCACACACACACACATACACACACACACACACACACACACACACACACACGCACACACAATTTCACAATTCATCAACACTTAGGAGTTCAAGTATGAAGGCAGTCCCTGTCATGCTTTTAGTGCTGAATGGGTCCTGTTTCCAAACCCTCAGATGATCATCCTCAAAAGGAGAATGCTGTACTGACCTGTCCTGGGGAAACATTCTCTGGGACTCCCTCTAGCACTGAGATGTTCCCACTTTCAATATCCAGAACACACAGGACTGGGATGCTTTTGGAAACCAAATTTTCTCCCCAGTCTTCATGAAATATATACTGATCTCCCTAAAAACAAACAAACAAACAACAACAAAATAAAAAATAAACACCAACAAACCCCCCCCAACACTCTTAAAACCCAGATACCACCAAAAAAAAAAAAAAAAAAAAACACTCTCAAACTAGTTTTGATCAGTTATTCAATAACCTTGTGTGCAATAACCTATGTGTGCAGAACTGAACATTTCTCTTTTAACTATTGTCTTAAAGTTATCACACTGAATCCTGGTTATGTTATAGAAAAGATGGGTTAGGAAGGCCTCCCTTTAAGCCAAGAAATGCAGTGACAAAGTATCAGTTCTGCACCTTGACTGCTTGGTCCTGTTTCTTTGGCTTGGTTGTCTCTTCATCACTGAGCTCTACGGCTTTGGTCTGGAAGAAAGATTCTGTCTTGGGACGTTTCTTCTCAGCCACATAGAGAATGTGGCTTTCTGAATGTGACCAGGAAAGACACCCAAAACAATCTAAGAGAGAGGAGAACAAAAGTATCTGGATCTTGCCTAGTTCTGGATTTTACAGTCATTTCCCATCCCTCCCTTATGGGTGGCTGCCCTTCAACCCCTTCTCCAGGCTCTAGATTAGGCTGACTTTCAACTTATAATAATAAAGTAGTCCATTAGTGTGAGTGATTATTAGTATTATCACTCTTATGGAATCTCACCATCCTCATACACAATCCCATGCTTCTCCAGCGCTGTTAGGTTGATGCTCTTCAGCTTACAATTCTTTTCCCAAACCTAATATGAAGACAGAATGAAAAGTCCCAACCTGATCCCCTTCATCTACTACATCAGCCAGTCTCCTTTCTTCTCCAAAAATAGGAGCATTATTATTAATTATTATTATTGGCCTTAGTCATTTTCTGTGGCAAGGTAAGCTCCCCAGGACTGCTTTTTCCACCCGCTTTCAGATACATGCCTTATCTACAAGATGCTCTCTTACTCTGGTCCTCAAGAAGAACCCTCCACCCAGTTAAAGATAAAGCCTAATCTTGCTACCCGGACTTAGAGGCACAACACCCAGTGGCAATTAACCAAATTCCAGAGCAAGTGCCAAGGTCACTGAGAGACTTGCCTCCAGGAACTGTTTCTCTTCCCCAGCCTTTGAACTCCCAGTTTTTCGAAGCACAGCCTTCAGTGCCCCAGAGGGGGAATCTCTGCTCAGCAGCCTGTGGGAACAGCATGACCAGCTGACTCCTGAGCCTGCCCAAAGTTAGGTCGGTCAGTTGGGGAGTTGCCAGGCCAGAAAAGAATTCTTATCAAAAGGTAATTCCTTCCTGAATTTTGCTGAACCAAGCATATCTGCTGCAAGAATTTGTTTTTCTTTTTCTTTTTTTGAGTGGGATGAATGAAGAGTTAGGTGAAGGAGAGAAATTGGAATTTTATTCATTAAAAAAATAAAATCTGATTTTTAAAAAAAGTAGCTTATTATAAGGCTGGGACCTCTCACAGAAAAACATAATATGAAACATAAATTCAGACAAATATCTAAATCCAACCTAACCTTCAAGACTTAATTCATAGACTTAATTATAATCTATATACCATTTAACTGATTAATAAAAGGATAAGTGAATCATGAAGTTTTGGATGCTAATGAAAAAAAAAGCAACGATATTATTGATCCTGGGGCTCAGGATGTGTGGGAAGGCAAGTAGATTGATCAAGAAAAAGTTGAGGTCTAGAGCTTTCAATGAGGGCAAAACCCAGTTCTGTCAGTATGAAAGAGTAGGCAAGAACAGATAAAAGTTTTTAAATGGCACTTTTGAATGACTTTCAAGATTCTTGGAGAAGATGAGAAGGAGCATCTTCTGAAACAATTAAAAGCTAATGCTAAACAGTCTAGCAATAGTTTTTCTCTCATTCTTTTACCTTTAAAAATTCTGTCAAAATAAACTGTAAACTCTGGGAAGGTAGACTTACCTCTCACAGAATGGCCCTGCAAATAGTTGGGCATTTAGTAAATACTTTGTAAATAAAATTGTAAGAGGCATCAGGTCAGAGGGAACTACTAGGAGAAAATATGAAAGTAGAAGCAGCTAGCTTATCCAGGCGGCTACTGGGATACGTCCCAGGGATGTAGGCCAGAAGTGACCCCCTGGGAGAAGGAGAATTAGGAACTTCTGAACAAGTATCACTGCAGAGGGAGGAACTGGGGCTCCCCTAACACTTACTCCCCCTTGGTTTCAATGCTGTTGCCCGCAGGTCCAGAAAACACCACAGAGCCACCGTCGTGGAACACGAGGTACTGGCGGCAGAACCGGATGCTCTCCATCCGGTCCAGGTCTCGCTGAGTCCATTCTGTAAGGGGAAGCCCAGAATCTGCAGCCCCGGCCCGGCAAGGTTCTTCCTTCGGGCATCCCCGCCCAGCCCCATTCCTCCCCCTTCCCCCGTGGCTGTGAAGGACTTCAGGCCCTCAGAGAAGGAGACCAATAAGAGGATTACAGACGAAGAGAGTTTAGTTTCCTCTAGTCCAACCCCCGTCACTGGACGAGAGACGCAAGGGAGAGCGCTTGCAGGGAGGGAGCGGCGCAGAAATGCTCTGCCTCCCGCACGTCTCCCCAAACCCAGCCTCCCGGGCACCTGCCTCGGCCCTCTTGGCGCAGCTAGCCCGCAGCCAGAATCCCCCCTCTCCCGAAGCCGCCCGGCCCCGCTCCGTATCCGGGCTTCCAAGCCCCCTCCGTGCCCCCTCCGGAGCACGCACACGCACGCACACATGGGCACTTCCTCAGCCCGGGCAGCCCCCGCCGGCGCCGTGAGCCTGCGAGCCCCTCCCCCCCCCCGCGGCCCCGCCCCGTCGGGCCCCCGCCGCGGCACCTGTGTGCACCGTGCGGTACTTGCCGCCGTACTGGGTGGTGATCTCCGGGCCCAGGCCGGCGGTGACCAGCGCGGGGTGGCGGCTCAGCGCGCGGTACAGCGCCGTGGCCTCCTCCAGCTCGCTCATCTGCACCTGCGCGGGGGGAACACACGGGTCAGGCCGCGGCTGCCGAGCCGGGGAGAGCCGAGCCGGAGCCGGAGCCGGAGCCGCAGCCGGGGCTGACGCGCGCCGAGCCCGTACCTGTCGCTCCATGGAAGCGGCTCGCCGGAGTCCAGGAGCGGAGACACTTTTCTATCCGGAAGGACCCAATCAGCTGCGGGGCGGGGCGGGGCGGGGCCCAGGTCGCATTTCCGCAGTGCCTGAGGGCAAAGCGCTCCGGATGGATACGCCCTCTCCGCGGAGCGCCCCAATAGGAGAGGAGAGGCGGGGCCGGGGTGGGTGCGGCTCAGGGAAGGCGGGATTGAAGTGCTTTCGCACCAATCTCCGCTGCTCCCCGAATGCCGAGTCCCCACCCCACTCAAAGACACGCCTTCTCTGGCACTCCCTTGAGGGGCGGGGCGCCGAGGGCACGACTCCTCTGGTTGGTGGATGTGAGCGGGGCCTGCGCCTTTCCTCCAGTGCGTGCGTTTCTTTGTAGCCAGGCCCGCCCCTTCGGTTTGTCTCGGGCCCGGCACTTGCAGGAGTCGGGCATTGCACGCTCAGGTGTAACCAGCCCGCTTTCTACCCAACCGTCGTTTGTTTAAGCGCCTACTTCGGCGCCAGGCGCTGCGCCAAGCACAGGAGATGCTCACGAAAGCCAAGGCGATCCCAGCTCTGAGGTGCTGCACACAAATAGGGGGGAGGCCGTCTCCGAGGGAAGGCTTTCCCATGGGATAGCAGCAGGAAAAGGATTTTGCAGAAGGAGACTTGGGCCGAGATCAGAAGGAAGTTGGAGACAGAGATAAGAAATTGATGCATTTGTTCTCAAATTCTTATATTAGGGAATAACCGTCTTAGAGCAAGGCTGCCAACTGCCGTCCCCAGGCTGGTGGCAGCCCCTTCCCAGGAGCCTGAGGCTTTAAAATCGGAATGGACTCTACCAGCCATTTGGTTGCATCCCCTCCCTTTACGGAGGAGTCAGCTAGACAGCTGTTCTTTAATGATGATTTAGGGATTGGATCGGTTTGGCGAGTTTGGGGTCTTTTGGTTTTCCTTAACAGATGATGCTGGAGAGTTGCAATTGCCAAAAAGAAGGAGGAAGAGAAGAATTTAATCTATCCTGATTTATGGTTGGAAAGGGTCTTACAGGTCGAGTCCAACACTTTATGTAACATAAATTGAAGGCAAGAGGCGATGAGCGACGGCCTGTGGGGGCCTGGGCTCTACGTTTTCATTTCAGCACACTTTCCACTGAATCATGCCTCTTTCAGGCCAACCCTGGTGATAAATCTCTTTGCACTCAAAAAATTAAGTTTTTGGATGCTGGACCACATTGAGTCCTGGGTCTCCTGTGTGGTGAAATAATATTGGATTCACTCAAGGACATCTAGCTCTGACCCAATAGCCCTGGCACCATAAAAACATTTAGTCCTTGTGAACCTCAGTTTATTCATCTTTTAAAGGGGAATAATGATGCTCGTGTACTTCACAGGGTCGTTGGGAGAAAATAATTTTGTAATAAGTGAGATAAGACCTGAACCTGTGATTTAATTGACAGAACTTTGAGATGAGAACGAGCCTTTAACCAAATGCTGGTCTACTCTGTCTAGTGGCCCAGGGAAGCCCTTCTCAAAAGTGTGATTCATAGATTGCAGAGGATTCCCTGAGACATTATCAAGGGGGTTGGTGAGATTGAAACTATTTTTATTAATACCAAGACATTATTTATCTTTTTCACAAGGAAAATTAGTTCTTCAACAAGCACGTAGTGCAGTTTTCTAGAGGTTACATGACTTGTGTTAATTAACAACAATTTAGTAGCTAATATAAAGATGAGTTACTGCCTCTTTTGCAGAATTGTACTTGTGCCTTACAAGTGATAGAATCTACAGATATGACTGGGTTTGCTCTTTTGCTTCCATTTATTTAACATCAGCACCAATGTGTCACCAAAGATGATAGTCTTTTATCAAATACAAATACAAAGTGGTGCTGAAATATTCAAAGTATTGAATAACTTTCTGGAACCTCATAGTTTATGATAGGACAACTGTGTTGACATTTGTATTGATGGTACAAACCCAATGGTGGGTGAAACTATTGTTGAGGTGAATAATGGCATCCCTAGGTATCATGCAGTTAAAAAAAAAAACTATTGTTGAGGTGAATAATGGCATCCCTAGGTATCATGCAGTTAAAAAAAATCCAACAAACCAGTTTCACCAAAGAATGTCCTTAATGAAGTGTTAAAAATGATTAATTTTTGTTAAATTTCTGCCTTGAGTATAAATCTTTTTAATATTCTGGGTGACAAAATAGGTAGTATGCATAAATCATTTTTGTATACCAGAGTAAGATGATTGTCTTGAGGAAATACACTTGTGTGTTTGAATCACGAGCTGAACTCGCCATTTTTAAAAAAGGAATACCATTTTTACTTGAAAAAATGACTGCCAGACAAATGAGAGTTATTTAGAGTTGGGTATTTGGCAGACATTTTTTTTTTGAATATGAATGAAATGAGCCTATCTCATCAAGAAAAACAACTGACAATATTTGTTGCCAGTGATAAAATTCAAGCTTTTAAGTGAATATTAGAATTTTGGAAAATTTTTATCTGCCATCAGGAGCTTCCCAGTTTCCTAGTACTTGAAAGGCTTTGCAGATGAGATGGATGATGATATTTACAAATGTAATTTTTTTCTATTATATAATGAAATGTGTCAGTGTTTGAAAGCTCTATATGATTTAATGGATCAATAATTTCCAAATTTCTATGTTATAAAATTATATATGAGTAAAAGATCCATTCAAAGTGCAAGATAGACCACTGGGTTTTAATGTAACAGAGTAAGGAAAGTTCATTGATACAGTATCCATTGCAATTAACCTTTAAGAAACTAGCAGCTGTTGAATTTTGGTGTAGCATCAGAGAAGTTATCCACAATTATATGGAAAAGCTATTAAAATGCTTCTCTCTTATCCAAGTCCATATCTGCAGAAGGTGGGATTTTCTTTATATACTATAATCAAAACAAAATATCCTAACAGATGGAATGCAAAAACATTTGTCTTCTATTAAGTTACACATAAGAGATTCACAAAAGTCTAAAGCAATACTACTCTTCTCACGAAATTTGTTTTTGTTTTGGAAAGTATGGTTATTTTTCACAAAAATGTTATCTATGTTAACATGTAATGGGTTCGTTATTATTATTTTTAAGTGAATTAATAAGGACATATTTTTAAATGATCAGTTTTAAGTCCTAAAATGGTAAATATTGATAAATATAACCCATATAAACAAAAGCTCTTTGGGGGTCCCAATCAGGGAATATAAAAGAATTCCTGAGGCCTAAAATGGGGTACTGTGGCAAACACTGGAGCACTGTGCTAAATGCTGTCACAGGCCCTTTTTTCCCCTCTTTGTCTTTGTGCTATCACTTAAGTTCCCCAGAGTTCAAATATCATCTGTATGCAGATGATTTCCAGATCTATATCCAGCTCTCATTTATTTCCTGAGCTACAAACCTACATCGCCAACTGTCTACTAGACATTTCAAATTGCAGGTCCAATACATGTCTCAAACTCAATGTTTCTAAAACAGAGCTCATTGTAATTGCCCCTAAATCCTTCCTTGTTTTGAACTTCTCTCTTATTGTCAAGGATCACACTGTGCTCCTACTCACTCATTTTTGAAATCTTAAGAGTCCAACTTGACTCCTTGCTTGCACCCATCTCTCCTATCCAGTTGTCAAATCTTGTCACTTTTGCTTTTATAGCATCTCTCATATGTCCCCTTCTCTTCATTCACGTGGCTTCATTCACGTGGCTTCATTCACGTGGCCCTCATCACCTCTGTTCTGAATTATTGAAATAAGACTTATAACTGGTCTCCCTTCCTCAAGTCTTTCCCCACTCTGATCCAAAGTGATTCTCCAAAATGAAGTCTTGCCTCTGTCTTCTCCCTATTAAATACATCAACCTCAGAGATTAAATGTCTACTGTTTGGCACCTGAAGCGCTTTACAATTTTGTGCCCTCCTTGCTTTCCAATCTAGATTCACTTTCTTGAGTTCTGCAATCCAGCCATACTGGCCAATCTGATGTTTCTGGAACAGGATACTGCCTCCATCGTTTGCTCTGGCTGTCCCCCAGGCCTAAAATGTTCTGCTTCTCATTTCTAATTCTTAGAGTTCCTGGTTTTCTTTGGAACTTCCTTTACATGCATCTACTTCGGGAGGCTCTGCTGGTCCCTACCTTCCCTCTATCCCCAGCTGCCAAGGTTTTCCCCATGTAAGGTTACCTGCTATCTATTCTATGTATCCAGTATGTACCTAATTATTGACATATTGTTGTCCCCACTAAAATATGGTATATACCAAATTTGCTCAATGATTACAGAAAAAAACTCTTATGTCAAGATGGAAAGTCTCTCAGAGAATATCTAATTAAATTTATAGCTGCAGATGCTAATTCCAATGTTCAGCTTTTTTTTTTTTTTTAATGTGAGATAGGGTCATCCTGAACTAGTTAACTTTAATATCTCTGAGCCTATTTCTTCATCTGAAAAAAAAAGAGAGAATAATAATACTTCTCCACAAGAAAGGATTGTTGTGAGGGACGTATTTTGTATATCTTAAAACGAAGCAGAAATATTATAATGATTAAATCTTTAAGGGTGGGATGCTATAGACAGGTTGAAGGTGCACCAGTGAGTGAGAGCCTGGGAACAAAAACAGTGGAGAAAACTTTGGGTTTGCATCTATGTCACCAGGTTTGAAAGCTGAATTGTGGCCTGATGGAAGGGTGCTAGATGGCCATTTTTACTAGTTTTAGGATCTGATGAGGATGGCTTCTTGTTTTTCTTAAAAAGGCATTCTTGAGAAAGCTGACTAATGTCAAATTAGCCTTTTTTTTTCTTTTTTTTTTTTTTTTTTTTTAGGCAATGGGGTTAAGTGACTTGACCAGATTCACATAGCTGTAAGTGTCTGAGGCTGAATTTGAACTCAAGCTCTCCTGACTTTAATGCTTTATTCACTGTGCCACCTAGCTGTCCCTGTCAAATTGATTTTAAAAACCAATGACAATATTTTAAACATATATATGCATATAATATATGTATGTGTATATATATAAAACACATATAAAGTTGTAGCAAAGAATTAGAAGCAAAGTGGATGTCCATCATTTGGGGAAATGGGTGGATAAATTATTGCACATGAGTTGAAGGAATATTATTGTGCCATAAAAAATGAGTAGATTCTGAGATATCTGTGATGACTCTATTAATTTAAGAAAAGTAAAGTAAACTGATTCAGGAGAACAATTAATACAATGACAACACTACAAATAAAAACAGCTTTAAAAGACTTAACTATGATCAACACAATGACTAATCGCAGGGTCAGAAGATGAAGCAAACTTTCTACTTCTTGGTGGAGAAGCAGGATATGCATTTTTGGACATGACCAATGTGTGGATTTATTTTGCACGACTGCACTTGTTTGTTAGGGAAAAGGGCTTTAAAACTCTGTGTGTGTGTATAGGGATAGGATAATGATATAAAAAGGAAGAAAATAAAGAAAAGATGTTCAATGAATCATTACGGAAATAAACTGAAGAGAACATAAGAAAGTTCAGAAGGGACACAGATAAGGAGGGAAGTGTTGGAACTATAGCATGAATAGGTACCCAGTGTCATGCTAGATTTGAAATACACCAAAAAGCTATAAATATCAGACATATGTGGTTTCCTATTCAGTCTACTTTTTCTGTTTTTTTATATGAAGAAATATTCTTGTTTATTTATGTTTTTCAAATTCATAATGATAAAAAAGTTAATAAAAACAAAACATCCTAATTGGAAAGTTATCTGACCTATGTACAATGCCCAGCTTTCTGTCTGGTGAGCTCTCAGTAGGGATTCAATTTTGTCCTATTTAAGGAGAGCCCCCAAATTCCCTAAACGACTGTTCTAGCCCCTGGACACTGACCTTGTAAAATGTATTTGGGGACAGGAGTAGATACTTGAGTGAATCATAGCATGACGACATGATACAAGATAGCTGAGCATTGGGGATGGGGCAGAATCCCCAGAGGCTTCATATTCCATTAAATGGTAGCAATCAGCCATTTCTCTAATGCACCTGCTTTTTAGAAAAGAAACAGATCAAAGGGATCTCTGAGGTCATCGCATCCAACCCTGATATGAAGCAGGAATCCCCTGGGCAATATATTCTACATGTATCTTGTATGATTTACTGACCAATTTGCTTACCAATTACTGACATGTTGCCTCCACCCACTAGAATGTGAGCTCTTTAAGCAAAGGAGCTATTTTTGCCTTTCTTTGTATTCCCAGCATCTAACATTGCACTTGTGTGACCTCAGGCAAGTGAGTGAGCCTCCCGGGAGCCTTGGTTTCCTTATCTGTAACTGAGGGAGTTGGCCTCCAAAGTCCCTTCCATTTATGGTTCTGTAATCTATGAAATATGTAAAATTGTATTAACTCATTTTTTTTTTTGGCTATTGATTCATATGCTCCTTAGAGTCCTTGAAAAACTCTAGGTTTTCATGTATAACAATTTAGACATTTCTCCCTCATTCTGCACCTGCACAGTTGATTTTTTGAACCTAAATATAGAACCTCACATTAATTCCTACTAAATGTTCCATCTCTATTGGATTTGCCCCCTGCTCCACCCTACCAAGATTTTTTCATTTACTAATAAAATTAGTAAATTTTATTCTTCCAGAGGGAGGAAGGGGGAATAATAGCTAGGATGATTGATGAGTGGAGTGGTGTAACCACTAAGTATGAAAAGAACTTCACCAATCCCTATGTTTATCCTTATTGAGTTTACACCTGATGTTCCTGAACCTGTTTTCCATGAGCTGGTAAGTATGTAAAGGAGACTAGCTCTCCCCCACCCCGTTTTTCTTTTACTCTTGAGTAAAAAATAGTAAAAGTCCCCAAATTCAGGAGCTACTCAGGTTTGTCTATAGACAAGTCACAGTTCAAGGAATAGTTAATGTTAAGTCCCTTTTGTAGCCAAGATACTGTCCTAGGTACGAGGGAAACTTTTCCTTGCTTTGACATGTTAAGATGGCTACATATCAGACTGGCACAAGAGCTTCTTTGAATAACTGTGTTTCTCTTCTTTAAATTCAGAAGCAGATTACAGATTTTGAAACTGTCTTCCAGCAGATAGAGCTAGTCTACTCAGTTTCATTTCATTCATAATTTGATAAAAATGCAAAGATGCTATTATCTAAATGGTTGATAAAAATGCTGAATGATATAGGGCCAAGGACATAGCCTTTCTATTGTTGTTCCTTTCTCTCCCTTCCAGGGAAATTAATGGATGAATCAGCTCATTAATCACAGATCTGGTGGTAGTGGGAATTCGTGGAGCATATATCTTGGGTAGCAACAGAGCAGACTTGCTTCTAGAGAAGCCATTACAAGTTTGCCACAGCAAATTGCTGAACCAATTAGGCCAGTATTTAAGGCATCTCTGCTGAGACCTCAGTGACCCAGAGTTTTCTAGTTCTTGTTTGGGAGTCAACCAATACACCATGCAATAAGCATTATTAAAACCCACTGTGGTGGGTGCTAGAGATATAAATGTAAGTGTGAACCAGTCCTTGAGGAGCTCATAATCTAGTGAGTGGAGATAAACATACATATAGATAGGAATATACAAAATGGGTATATGATAGGTACAAGATAATATTGTGAGGAAGGCATTAGTAGCCAGGGGGATGATGAAAGGCTTCATTAAGAGTCTTCAGAAGAAGGTAGGTCTTGAGCTGATCCTTGAAGAAGGTAAGGATTCGAAGGGTCAAAAGTAATAATAATAATAATATCTAATATTTAGATAGCATCTACTATGTGCCAAATACTATGCTAAGCATTTTACAAATAATCTTACCTGATCCTTACAACAACCCTGGGAATTGAGTGCTATTAAACCCTAAAATTAAATTTTACAATTAAGGAAACTGAAGCAAACAGAGTTTAAGTACCTCCCTTAAGTTCATATGGATGGTAGGTGTCTGAGGCTGGATTTGAACTCTGGACTTTCTGACTCCACCAAATCCAGTGTGTTATCCACTGTGGAGGGGTTGCATTTCAGATATGGGGGATAGTCAGTTCAAAGGAATTGGTTGAAAGATGATGTGCCGTGTGTGATGGAACCAGGAGAGTTTGGCTGGAGGGCAGTGTATGAGTCTATGTATGAATATAAAACTAAGAACTAGCAGGGATCCAGCCGGTGATTTGATTGTACAGGTAACAGGGATCCATTAGAGTTTATAAACGAGCAGAATGACACGATCACACCTGAGCTTTAGGGAAATCATGTTGGAAGCTGGGTAGAGGATAGACTGGAGTACAGAGACTAACAGTTTGAGTTTTGTTCTCCTTGCCACACAAGAGGCTACTGCAATTGTCCAGGTGAGAGGTGATGAGAGCCTGAACTAGATCAGTGCTCATGTGAATGGAGAGAAGGAAAAAGATGCAAGAGATGTGGGAATTAGAAATAATAATGTGTGACAACCTGATTGGCTATGTGAGGTGAGGGAAAGGCAGGAATCAAGGATGATACCAAGGGGGTGAATCTGGGTTACTGGAAAAATGGCGGGGTCCTCCAGAGAAATAGAAAAGTTTGGAAGTGGGGCAGGGGAGAAAAGATGATATACTCTGTTTTGGTTATGGTGAATGTCAAATATCTACAGGACATCTGTAAAGCCAAACAGCCTCCATGCATCAGCAGGACAAACAACTTTTGTGGACATTTATATTTGCTGCTTTTATTTACTATTGCAACAATGATCTAAAATTACTCTGAAGGATTTATAATGAAAAATACTATCCATACTCAAAGAAAGAACTGTTTGAATCTGAACTGAATGCTGATGGAAGCATACTTTTTGGGGGGTACTTTATTTTTCTTGAGTTTTTTGGGGAGGAGTGAGAATCTATGTTTTCTTTCATAACATGATTTTTATGGAAATGTTTTGCATAATTTCACATATGCCTTCTCAGTCGGGAGTGAGGTGGGGAGGAAGCGAGAGAAAGTTAGAAAAACAAATATTAAAAATTATTTTACATGAAACTGGGAAAAATAAAATATTAAATGTAAAATTTGAAAAATTGCTATTGCAAATTGCTTCTTGGATTCCACCACTCCAGTAAAACAGGAACAATGCAGAAGCCGACCCATGCTTTATATCAAGTCCTTTTATTCTGTTATCACAGAAATACCTTGTAGGGGCAATATCTCATACTGAGTCACAATACAGAAGGCGGTACATTGAAATACTAAGAGTTCTCACAGGGCGCAGCAAGACAGACACACAATTTACAATGTTCAGATAGAGGACTTAGGTCATTGCACTTACAACTGTAAACTTGTTGGTTTGACTTTGTACAACCCCTCCCACCCCCACCCCGGCCCCATCAACAACAACAACCCCCCCCCCACCCCAGAATGGAATAGCCCGAGAAAGGCGTGGAAGCCCTCGGGTGAAAGGGGCTGAGGAAAACCATAAGAACTCTACAGATGACTCCTATAGCTTGGGAAAGGAGAAGAGAGAGAAGACCTGAGGGAAGAGAGAAGGGAAAATGGGAGGGAAGGCAGAAGAGGTATGGGTTTCAATCCCAAGGGCTAAATGAGGCAGTCTCTCTCCCCCAAACACACTCTCCTCACTCTCCTGTACACACACACACACACACACACACACACACACCCATTAAAGTATTGGCTTTCTCTTTTTGTACATCAAAGCAAAAGGTGTGCTGGCGCTGGAAGCGGGCCCCCAACACGAGTTTTTGAGTTTTGTTCTCTTTGCCACACGAGGTTTACACACTATACAATGTATTTACATGCCAGGAATGGAGAGGGCAGGTCGTGGTGACCCCAAGAGAGACCCCGGGGGAGGGGGGGCCAGGGCTCGGGAGGATGTCGGACTGTATGCACTTGTCAAGCCAGCGGCTCCCTGGGAAATACTGGCCATTCTGGGGGTGCCTGAAGGGGAGGTCACTGCTTTGGACACCCTGGGGGCTCCAGAGCTAACTGGGTAATCTTCAAATCCTCAACTTTAGTTTGGTTCTAAATGTTCTTAAGTGATCAGATAGCCTGCCCTTCAAGGGCAGGAACTGATCAGAGAAGCTCACATTGTCTCCTTCTCTGAGGCAGTGCAGAGTGAATATCTATATACACACGTACACGCACACAGGCATATATATATATATATATATATATATATATATATATTACTAGATTGGAAGTCAGGGACCCTGCGTCTTAGTTCCAAGTCTGCCACCAGCTGACTTCGTGCTCTCAGGTCACATCACATGTCAGCTCTCTCAGCCTCAGGTTACCAATCTGCACCACAGAGTTGGCTTAGAGGATCGTTAAAGCCCCTTCCAGATCTAAAGTTGTGATTGCCTCTGGAGTTGAGGAGGGGTCAAAAGGATGAAGTTATTGATAAGAGGGCTGTGGTGAGCGTGTGTGCTTTCCAAGAGGAAGCTGCCTGATGGAGGTAACCTCCAGGACTGTCAAAGGCAAAGTATGGAGAGTGTGCTAGCTTTCTGCCGGTGGACAGAGCCCCCAGGACAAATAAAGTATGTGTGGAAGCCCTCTGCGCCCCTCCCCACTAAGCGGAAAAGATCCAGAGCCCTCCCTACCCCTTACTTTCCCTACCCCCGCTCCAGGCGGTCTCTAGTGCTCTTGGCTCCATGTGGCAGGCTCTCCCATGGGCCTAGGGCCTTCGCAGGACTTAGCTGCTTACAGTTGTGCTGAGCACTTCTATCCCAAGTGTCCAAAATCTGTCCTGGCCTCCAGGTGGACGTCCCTTATCATGGCCACAGAAAAGGCTCTAATTGGGGACCACAGAGGTCTCTGGAGGCATCAAGGAGCTCAGGAAGCTCTCAGAAAGTTCAGGGGAGAGACTAACTTCACACGTGGTCCGGCTGGACGAAGACGCTAAGGCAGAGGGCAAGGATTTATCACAGAAAGGAACCCTCTGCTCATACCTTGAGGTGCGGTCCTGGTCAAGTACCTGAACCCCTCTGCCTCGGCTTTCTCATCAGGAAAGCAGGGAGTGACACTTCGTCTCCCCTCCTTTACACACACAATTAGAAAAGATCATACATGCAAGGTGAGCTGAGCTCCTCCGAAGAGGCCATGTCAGCGAGAGGTATCGTTACAAATGGGATATTTGTGAACACGCACATAGTTGGCGCTTAATAAATGCTTATTTCATTCCATCCCATTCCATAGTTCAATGAGGAGAATCAAGTAAAAGGCGGTTGCCATTACAAACAGCAGTCTCCAACAGCAGGGTAGGCCATCTAACAAGAACCCTGGCTGGTCAATATACAGACCAGGAAGTGCTTGCCACATGAGTCACCTGCATATTATCCTAAGGCCATGGAGGACCTTCTTGTCTATCTCTGGTGAGAATGAAGATATAGCGAAAGCAGGGCCTTTTCCCCACTGCCTTCCCTTACCTCATAATGTTTCATTCACTCCCATTAAGAAGTAGCCTTTTCTCAGGCTTTTGTCCCTGCTGACTTGGGGCTTAGGAAGGTCCCTTCCACTCAAATGGCAGCTAAGAAGCTCAGCCCTGTGAGATGAGTTAAACTCTGGAAGTTCTTGAGATAGCCCACCAAGGCTTTTCTGGACACAGAGGGACTCTTCTTGGAGAAAACTAGAACAAAATGAGGCTCCAGGCAAGGAGGCTGGAGTCTCTGACAGAAAAACGACACAGACAGAGGTCTCCCCTCCTGACTCCTAGAGCTGCCGAGAAAAATGGGAACTCTTAAGAAATATATGGTACCTGAACCCAAACAGCCTGGAAAAAGGCTAGGCTATGGGCTCAATGCCTTTGATGTGCCCAGGCCCACTGGGAACTTCCCAAGGCATGGTGGAAGTCAGTGATACCTTAGATGTGGTGGTGTAGGGAAGGAAAAAGCTTGGCACCTCACCAGTCCAGAAACTCTCACGTGTCCCAGACAGGCAGTTTGCATGTCCCTTGCCAATCAGTCTTTGTTTCATTCCCAAAGGTCGGCAACTCCTACACTGGTCTTCATAAATGTCAAGAATTATTCATCCCTGCCCCCCATTCTGGGTCCTTTTTCTTTCTACAGTCTTTGAAAGTTTTTTTTTTTGTTTGTTTTTTTTATCTTTAAGGTTCCTAGAAAATCTCTCTTTGATCAAAGCTAAGAAAGGAAGCCTCCAATTCTTTTTTTTTCCCTGAGGAAATTGGGGTTAAGTGGCTTGCCCAGGGTCACACAGCTAGGAAGTGTTAAGTGTCTGAGGCAAGATTTGAACTCAGGTCCTCCTCACTTCAGGGCTGGTGCTCTGATTCCTGAGTTCTAGCCCTTCCTCTAGGTAAAAAACATCAATCTTTGATTTTGTACTCACTTGAGCTTCTTAGCTGCTCCATCCCCTTTCAGGAATGGCCCGCTTTAATCAGGACTGAGCAGCACAGGTAAAACCAAAGTATAACAAACAAGCAATAAAACAACCTTTTAACTTCTAATCCAGAGCCTATGGGTATCCAATGCATCTTTTGAAAAATGGGCTTCCAGGCCTCCCCAAAGCCCCGGGCCAACGTACCTGTATTGGGCTTTGAGTTTCACAGAGGCTGAAGGCTCCAGTTGACCCTGAACAGAATAGTTTTCTAAGCCCTGGACGCAGTACTTCAGGCCAAGAGAGGTAAGGTAATCTAATTTAAAGACAGAGAATCTACAGTAGACATCTGGGACTGCTTAAACTCGCTTCTGAAAATTTTTAAAAGTCTCCTCCATTTCAAGGCTCTGCTACAGACACTGGGGTGTACAGTCCGTGTGTGGAGGGGTGATAGCAGGGGTCTTTGGGAAGACTGGTAGTGACTATGGAATCTGAGGACTCATAGCCTACCGTTACTATTTACTTCCTGGGTGACTTTGGGCAGGTTACTCCCTACTCTCTCTGGCCCTTAGCCGACACATCTTATTTTAAAAGGGGAAAGGAAGGGTCAGGTCAGATTCTTCTCAAAGGCCTTTTCCCATTGTAACTCCTCTGATCTGGAAGGAAGATTGGGGGGCCCCTCTCCACGCTGAGACATGTGGTCTGTGGGAAGGGGCGCAGGTCAGCCTGGGAGGGAGGGCGCAGGACCTCTCTCTCTTTCTCCGGACTAGAGGCACCTCTCCCGTTAGCACGGACAGTCCTTCCATAACAAGTGCATATGTCAACAAGAAGCATCTGAGTATAGGCGAGGGACTGAGGCAAAAAGAACCCCGAGCAAAGTACGGCAAGCATTTAAAGTAGATGAATTCGTGCAAAGAGGTAGCAAGCCATGCTCTACTCTAGGACAGGAGACAGTAACAGCAGCATGGTCACCCTTTGGCAACGACGCGTCCTTCATGTGGGTCGAACATGCCACAAATTGAAAACTTCACACACACAGGTGTTAGCTAGAAACATATCCATCCAGTTTCTCCATAGCACATTTGCAATTAAATTCTTATACATAACATTTAGTTTGTTAAATATTAACAGGTGTAGTGTGTTCTGTTTTTTTAAATTTTTTTTTGTTTTTTTTTTTGTTTTTTGTATTTCATTGCATAGAACGTTAGAAATGAGACTTGTTGCTGTTGCTCAGGTTGAAGGGAAGCTCCAATGTATGGGACCGTCGGGTAGGTTGTCTGGAACACTGCTGAGGCGAGAGCGGCTGGTGACAACCAGGACACCCCCACCCTGGGCTCACCGGTTGCTGACCGTGGCTCCCTCTCGCTTCCCAAGTCAGAGGTTCTAGGAACTTCGCAATGGCAACTCAAACCACATGGGCTTCCTTTTTTTGTTTTGTTTTGATTTTGATTTTTTGTTTTTAAATTTCTGAGCACGCCCACCGGTAATGGCTTAAGAAGGACTTGAATTGCACAGTAAGAGGAAGGAGAATGGCAGAGGCGACCTCTCCTGATGTCATCCCACCTCCTCGTGGGGCTCTTGTAGCCTACTGCACTCTATTGCTTCTACAGAGGACACCCCATGATTACCAGGTACAGAGAAAAGAAGTTAAAAAAAGAAAAGTGTGTTGGGGAGATAGGGAAGAGGAGGAAAGAAAAATGAAAGAAAAATGCTTATGAGGTATACAAGTAAATAAAATTGGAATGGTTAAGGCTGCTTTTGAAATAAAAAGAAATCTTCAGGCATAGGCAAAATAAGGAGATGGTTGTTATGAAAGCTTTGCCACTTGGATGTCTCACAATGGCTTGGTGATGGCTTCAAGGTGGCTGGCAGACACGCTTGGACTGCCACCATCTGTCTGGGGAAAAGCCAGCCAGTGCACATGCTGCCTTGCAGAGTCCTATGGCCTCGTATTTCAATAATGAAACAGTGTTAGGTCCTAGTGTTTTTTTTTTTTTGTTTTGTTTTTTAAGTTCTCTATATCCCACAGGTCCCTCGCTGCACACATTCCATCACCAAGGACAGGGTGCCTGCAGAGGGAGCTGTGGGGCCAACTGGAATGTGAAGGAAATGGAGCACTTGGCTCCCAGCCCTCAACTCAAAGCCCATCTCCAAGGCTGTGGAAAAACCTTTGAAGGCCCCGGAGTGAAGAAGTCCCAGTCGGCATGAGCTGGAACTCTGTGTATAACCCTGAAGGAAAGGCCCCTGGGCCCTGCTCAAAGCTCCACTTGGCAAGGGGGAGCGCTGGGCAGGGGCACTGCCTTTGGAGGTTCAAGAGTCTTCTCCAAGGGCAAAGTGGCAACCCCAAACTTCTGGACAGTCCCAACCAGGACCTTTGGCAAGTTTTCCTCAAGAAAAGTCTCCCCAAGAATGACTGCGGCTTGTTGTAGCCACTGCTCACCAGAGGGAACGAGGAGTCACTATAGACATTGTCTTTGGAGAGCAGTTCTGAGGGAGATACTGCTTGGTGGGGCTTCTGGGCAGATGCCTCACTCTGGTGGCTCCAGCTGGAAAAGTATCCACTGTGTCCTGTTTGTGTCACTGAGCCTAGGGTTTGCCATGAGTTCAGATGCTTGGAAGAGAAAAAGGAAAAGGGTGGAGGGAAGGAAGGAAGGAAGGAAGGAAGGAAGGAAGGAAGGAAGGAAGGAAGGAAGGAAGGAAGAAAAGAAGGAGAGTTGGTTATTTTGGCAAGAACAGTGGATGGCTATTTTTCATTCATGCCAATCTTTTTGCTCCCTTATGTACCAGTTCCCATCATGCACTGCTCTGTTGTCTCCAAGAATTGCATTAACTTAAGATTCCCAAATTTATAACAGAAATGAAAAGAAAAAGAGAAGAATTAGTACCTTCTAGAAAGATCAGAAATTGCAGAGGAACCAGGTAGTTAGTGCAAGCCCTTGCACTAGGGGTGCGAGGTGAGAACCCCTTCTATGAAACTACCTCCCTACAAACCCTTGCTGGTAATGAGCATCACTTTGTACAGTATCTGAGAAGGAAGGGATCCCAAGGGGTCACTCTTTTGACCTAGCACTGATTAGGTTCCCATTTACTGCTCACAGATATGATGAGATTGATTTTCTGGTTCAGAAAAGACAGTACTTGGGGTTGACAGGATTTGCTGCTGGAGGCTGCCCCAATTGCTCTTGGACCTTGGTATTCCCCAGGTAAATAGTAGGTTTTGTAACAGGCTGAGTGTTTTCATCCGGGGTCTACTGCTCTAGGTCCCACTGAAAGGCTGTGAGGGCAGAAAGGCAGTGTTTCCCATCTTATCTAGCCCCATGTCTAAGGACAGCTTCCTTACCCTCAAACACATTAAGTGGAGGTGTGTGTTTCACACATCCATGATCACTGCCCCCAGGTCCACCTATCCCTTACCCCCTCTAGTACTGCTACCATTTCTGTCCTCTGTGTCACAAACTGGCAATCCACAAGGGGCAGAGAAAAAAGAAAGGAGATCAAGAGACATTGAGAACCTCTTTATGCCTTGGATGTGTCCAAACGTCCCCAATCCCAAGAGGAGCCAGGAACCCCAAAGCGTGATCACGTTGGGACCCTTCTCAGGAAACTGGGGCAGAGGCTGACTCTGTGCTGGGCAAACTGCCTTCTGAAAAATACCCAGTGCTTCCAGACTGGGGAAGCAGTGCCAAATACCCAGGAGAGTGTCAGAGGGAAATGGTTAAATTTTCAGTGTGAGCATTTACACCTTAGAAATTGGCAAATGCTACAAATCAGGATTCAATTTACTGTTGTATTGATTTTCTAGACGAGAAAGTGACGGACAAAATCTAAAGGAAATTTAAGAACATTATGGGCACTTAAAAAAATTCAGGGAACCTGTTATTAAACATTTTACTAGCATAACCCTGCATAGAGTCCTATGGTCAATCAGTGCTGCACGTCAGATGGCCCACAGATACAGGCCTGAGCCCGACTCAGGGGATCCTAGGAATTCTGGCAGGTGAAAAGGCCAAGGAGGCAGAGCCCGTCCCAGGCCAGGCTGTCCTCTCTGTCCCCTTCTCATATTCTTCCACTGTAGCAAGAACTTTCTAGCTAAATCTCAGAGGAAACTGCTTCCTGGGTGCCGGCTGGTTTCTTCTGTCATTCCATACCCAGTGGAAGTCAGGCCTCTCCAGATTCCAGAGGCCCTCCACCTAGTGTCCTCCTCAGCTGTCTTCCCTGTCAGAAAACCTACCAGAATGCTTAAACTCCACTGAGACATCATGAACTCAAGCCTCTTTGGGGACTAGGTTGGTGCAAAAATGCCTTTGGTATGGCTCCCTGACCTATATCATAAAACATAGAACATATGTTATACATAAATGTGATATATGTATATGCATGTGTATGCAAGAGTGTGTGGTGAAATACTTAACAACCAGTTCTTGGGATAGGGGATGGGGAAAGGGCCTTTACTTTCTATGCTGAGGAGGCTTTACTTGGTGAATTGACTCTTGTCCCACCACAGTAGCTCTCTGGGAGACATGGGCAGGTGCAAACCAGAATGGCAGCACGGGCATCCAACCTAGGACTGCAATTTGCCTCTGTGCTCTGGTCTGTGGTTGGTCTATCGCTAGTCTGTGCTTCTTCTGTTACTCTTTCTCCATCACATTTCCCTTGAGGTGTTCAGCCTGAAAATGTTACTAAAATAACATGCAACAACAAATTCATCATGTGAAACACGACTGCTCTTTTATTTTACACTCGGCTAATTCTGCGGCTCATCAGGCATTTCCGGCGTGCCAGGAGGACCTGCCAATTGTGGGTGCCAGACATTCCTGTGGCGGGGTGGAGGAAGCACTGGATGGGGAGTGAGGGCAAGGGGCTCAAATCCCAGCTCTGACTGCCTGGGCTGTGGGCATGCCCTTCACTGTGCCCGAATTTCCCCGACTGTAAAATGCCGGACAAGCTGACCGCTAAGATTCCTTCCAGTTCTAACTCCTATGAGCTCCAGTATGGGAACTTCCCTGAGGCCTTTCCTTGCTCTGGGTCTCCTCTCAGACTCAGGGCTGTGTGGGGCTCTCTGGCCAGAGATGCCTCTTTATCTGGTTTAAAGTGAGGATCATGTGGAAACAGACACCTCTCTTCCAGGACCATTCTCAGGAGAACCCCCTTCCTATCCAGTGTCTGCTGGCATTCGTCCTGTGGGCTGAATCATCCCAGAAACAGATTGGAAAGGTATCTCCCTCCAGCTGAGTGATGAAGGCCTTTGGGTACCACTTCCCCTTGACCCCAAGAAAATAGGGTGCTCATGTCCCAACAAGGCCCCTTCCGAGGACAGAGACGCCCTAGTAGGTGGGGTCAGGCAAAGGGGAGAAAGCCAGAGGGCAGGGCCCCAGGTTGCAGGGGCAGCCTTGGGGGATGCCACCCTTCCTGCTGGGCCGTGCCAAGGCTGCCTTGTGTTTCAAGGGTGAATTGTCCATGCCCACTGCCAGATGTCAGGCTCCAAGGGCAACTCTCTTCTCTGTGGACTCAGGCGTACACCCTCATGGACTCTGTACCAGAGAAACGCCCAGAGCTGATCATGTTGGGGAGGGAATGGGAGGCCCTGCCACAAATGCTGGGGATCCCCACCTCCCAGGGTCCTACAAATCCTCACTGAGAGAGAAAGGTAATGCAGGCAAGTTCAGCTAAGCACAAAGGAACTGATAATGAAGAAAGGAAGGAAGGAAGAGGAAGAGGGGAAAAGAGAGAGCGCACAGAGAAGCAAAGGGAGGAGGAAGAGGGAACAGAAAAGACATTAAGGAACAAGCTTTCATTTATAAGTTGGAGAAAGGTCATACTGCCCAGGCAAGGTGCTGGTGGCTAGCATCAAGAACAAAAGGATATTGGTCTCAGTTTCCCCAACTGCCAAATGAAGAGTCTGAGCTAGATGACCCTCCAAGAATCCATCCAGCCTGCTATCTCTGACTTGCATTGTCTACTCCAGGGGCTGTCGGTCATTCGGGGGTCAGGCACTATGGGTAGGTAAAGTGCAGCATGATGCACTCCTGCTCACTGCCCAACGAGGGCTCAGAATCGGCACTTGTGCAGAGGTCCCTCCTGGGTGGTGGGGAGCTGGCTTCTGGGCATGCAAAACAGAGAGGCTGGCCCTGAAGAAGGACCATCAGGTATTCAAGCTCTCTTAAGAGGGGGCCTTCATTGGCAGTCCACCTTTACATTAGAAGATGTCAAGTTGGACACGTCCTGCCTGACAAACCTAGAATACACATACAACAGGCAGATGGCCCAGCTGCAAAGGCAAAGACTGGCAGAAAGGGGTCATTCCTCATCAAGCCCTCACAGCCACCATGTTCCTTCTGTTCCAGGTGTCAGGTAGGACAATTAAACCACATTCAATGGTGTGCTAAATGACTCAGAGGGGCAGGGGGGAAGTCAGGGTGAATGGTCCAGCTCCTCACTCTAAGGAACTATCAGAAAGTGATGGCCTTGGGTCAGAAGCCTAGGATCCTGGTTCTGGCACTGATTAGTCATATGTCCAGTATCAAGAGAAAAGCACCTGGGTATGAGACACAACCATTCTTTTCCAGTTTCCTTCTCTTGTGAAATGAGGGAGTGGGCAAGATGACCCCTGAGATCCCTTCTAGTTTTGCCATTCTATGATTCTAAAAAATGGGGTGTGTGAGGGAACAAATCAATTAACTAGCACCAGTTAGCTCCCATCCCTTCCCTTAACCCTACAGACTGGGCAGAATAAGGAATACTCTATTTTCCTCTGCACTACTTTACCTCATCTATGGATTCAGGGTAATTGACTTTTATATTTTCCTTCAATTTCTTTTTCTTCTCTTACTGCTAACGTTTACATTTCTAGTACGATAGTGAATAATAGTGGTGACAATGGACATTCTTGTTTCACACCTGATCTTATTGGGAAGGCTTGTAGCTTCTCCCCATTGCATATAATGCTTGCTGATGATTTTAGAGGATGTTTATTATTTTAAGGAAAACTCCATAAATTCCATTTATTCCCAGTGCTCTCTAGTGTTTTTTAATAGGAATGGATACTGTATTTTGTCAAAAGATTTTTCTGTATCTATTGAGATGATCATATGATTTCTGTTAGGTCTGTTATTGATATGGTCAATTGTGCTGATACTACTTATACAATTTTCATCCCAACATCTGCCTTTTTATGATCCAAGGTCTCACAGTTCAGGATTATTATAATTCCCTAAGGATACTTCTTCAGGTATAGGGCTGGGAAAAGGAGAAGATGAAGAGAGATAGCAGGCCACAAGAACAATGGGAAGAGAGAGGTGTAAGAAGGAGCATAAAATCCTTCATTCAAAATAGAAGGGCCAGTAGATCAGGAACATCCCTCTTAGTTTTAGAGGGAAATGATACTAGTTAGCCCTGAGACATGGGGGTTTTAGCTTCAGGAGCTATTTCCCCATACATCACTGCTTCTATCACAATCCTTCCTGCTTAATATGTTATGGTTGGTGAGAAATTCTCCAGGGAGAGCCATTTTTCCCTTGAGCTCTGGGTATATGTTTTCCAGCCCCTTATGACAGATCAAACAGCAAGCCTGAGCTATGAGCTTCCAGAAATAAGCAGAAATGTGAAGGCTTCTCTATATTATATGGCAACTCATTCCCCAAATCTCAGTCATTTCTTCAGTTATTATTTATTCTATTGAATTCAAAGCACACTTATTAAGCACCTACTCTGTGCAAGACACTGGTTGCTCATGAAAGCCCATTTTACCCATCCCTGTTAGGCAGTGCCAGCTCGGTGGCTCCACCTCAAATCTCTTTTGTCCTTGTCAGGTCATATTGGACCAAGATGGATGGCTTTCTGTGCTCTGTGCTTGTCTGGCCTTCTTGGGGGTAGGATCTATGCCATTGCCTACCTTTTTATCTCAAGTGCTGAACTCAGGGTCTTGCTCCTAGAAGGTGCTTAATATATGTTTATTAATGAAGCAATTCTGTGACTGCAGAGACTCGTGGGAATGAGAACATGCTCAGGGAGAAAAACAGCTCCAAATTAAAAAAAAAAAACTAAACTAAAACTCAGCTCCAATCCATGGACCTTATTCAATGGAAAAATGAAAAAGACTTGAATGTTACTCAGCTGCTAAGTACATGTGACTTCAGGCAAGTCACTGAGTCTCTCCAAGCCTCATTTGTAAAAGGAAAGCGTTGGACTAGATAATATCTAAGATCCCTTCCTACTCAAAATAAATCTAGGCCGCTGTGATTCCTTGTACCCCGAGACCTCAGGTAGTGTACTTACTGTTATACGCAGAGTCCTAGGCTGTGGTGAAATCCATTAGTTTCTTCATAGGTTTTTCCACAGGAATGACTTTATCTCCATTCATCTTCCAAAATATCTTTGGGAGAGTTAAAGAGTAGGGGATCAGGAAGAACCCAGAGTCAGAGGAGGAAGCAGGTCAGAAATAACCCAGTGGGAAGGAAGGGAGCATAGCCAGGCCAAGGAGAGATAAAAGAAGAGAGACAGGGAGGTCAGAGACAAAGAAAGGGAAGAGAAAAGGCAATTAGAATCATTGTAGTTTCTAGGTACCATGTTGACTATAGACCTTGAGGAAAGGGGATGGATGACTGCCTATTCAACAGCCTTGGGTTTTCACAATGGAGACCTCTCTTTTTTGTTTGGATCCTTTTTTCTTGGGGACAGAGCTGGGAGCTTAGAAAATCTGGGTTATTGGGGATGGCTGCGAGCCCAATAGGATGTTGAATAGTGACTATATTTCTTGAATATAGACATTAGCCTCTTCCACAGACGCTTCTGATAGTCTGATGTGTAAGAGATGTCTATGTGGGGCCAGTGCAGGGCCCTGGAAGGCTTCCCCTAGCTTCTTCCCCTCTCCTCTGGGCAGGAGAATGGAGTCCATTTTCTGCTGGTCAGACAGGCTTGTCCTACCAGACGGGATGAGACGCGGAGCAGAAAAGGGCTGTGCTGGACTAGAAACTCAAGTCTCCCCAGATTACTGAGGCCCAACTTGGGCCAAAACCTAGCAGGGAGAGGAGGGTAGGAGATCCTCAAATCGGGCTCTTTCTCTTTAGGGAACAATTCCAGTCACCCTCCAGTGGTATCTACTCACCCCACAGCACAGGATCACCAGAATGAAGAAAATTTCTTTCCAAAAGCAGACACAGCTGTGAAATACAAAGAAAAGAGGAGCTTTGGGGAGGTGAACCTGACTCTCTGGGGGTACCAAGCAGTCATGGAAAGCTGCTTCTCTCAGAAGGGATGAGGCTCCTTGACCTTCCCTTCTATGTAACTCAACCATCCCTGCACTTCCAGCTCTTGCCCAGGCTCTCTCTCTACTCCCTCTTTCTCAGCTTGGGTTCACATACACACACACGCTCTGTCCAAGATGGGGGCTACAGCTGGAAGGGGAGTACGTTCCACTTTCTTAGCTAGTGAGCCCTCACGTCCTGCTTTTTACTGTTGGGGCTAGAGCCAGACCATCTAAATGTGGGATAGTGGGGGGGGGAGGCAGAGGGGAGAGGCAGATTTGAGCTAGCCTTTTTGGGCCCTGACATTCTGAATCTGGTGGGCCATGGTGCAGTTGGAGAATCCCAGACCCACTGCCAGAGATCCAGTGGATTTTGGTAATGACAGAAAAAGCACCCCTAAGTCTCAGGACCAACTAAGAAACCGCAATAAAATGAAGGATGAGACTTGGGTCTTCTAAGTCCTGGAAGTTGGAGTTAGACTATTAAGTATGTCTTTGAGAGTCCAGGCTATACCTTCCGTCAGTTTGCCTGCTTGTTCTGCTGCACCTCCAGGGAGGATTTTGGAGAACACACTTTCTCCATCAGCCCCGGGCTGGCCTGTGGGAGCTCCTGATGCTAGTGGGACTCCTCCAGGCTTTGCTCCCACTTTTGCACCTAGGAAAGAAATCCAAAACCTTGGTTGATGACAAACCACCCACTGGCCTCCGCTGGAGGGCCACAACATCAGTAGCATGCCTGGATACCTTGCACAGGCCATGCGTCTTAGCTTTCCCTTTTCCCTCCTTGAGATGGGGAGGCTCCTCGGATATTAGGGACAACCCTTACAAAGGGCTCTGTGTTTCCAAATCTGACCAGATGGGGAGATGAGGACATGGAATATGATGACAGGAGAATAGTAGGTGAACAGGAGGTGGGGGGGGGGGAAAGAAAAGGATGGAGGAGGAAGAGGGGAAAGAAGATAAGGGAGAGAACAATGAAAAAAAAACTCAAAATGTGAGGAGAAAATGGGGAGGTGAGGAGAGGAGGAAAGAGATCAGGGAGGAGCACACTCCTGAATCCCACCCAGGTAAAGCTTCCAGACAGTACTTTAGGATTCCTGCCCTGTGCTACTTTCTGTAGTGGCAGCCTGGTCTGTTTATGGTCCCTTCCAACCCTGGACTCGAGATGGACACCTGAGGACAGGAGGGTTTGTGCTCTGGCCACATAGAGAGAAGTGGGTCAGGTTCTGGTCAGAGATGGCGTCGCCCAAGTCTCACCTGCAGCAGTAGCCCCTTGTGGCTGGGCCCTTCCCGGCTGCTGCTGCTGCTGCTGCGGCTGCTGCACTTTGGCTGGGGGTTTGGAGCTGTCCAGCTGCTCGGCTTTCAGCTACAAGATCAATGGGCCCCTTGGTTAGGATACATCCTTTCCCTCTCTCCCTTTCCTCCCATCCCCTGATCATTTAGGCCTAGACTCCGCCCAGAGCTCAGGAGCAGGCCTTCACCCCAGGATGGTCAGTGAAGAGAAAAGAGGCAAGGCCGGGCCCCACCCTCTGAATTCTAGTGCAATGGTTCTTTCAGGGAAAGATGGAGGCTAAGAGGGAACTACACAAGCATTAGTAGGACAAGGTGGGACAATTAATTCCTAGGGTAGAGAGTAGGAAAGGCTACTAGGGCAGGGCCCAGGATGGCTGAGGTTGGCCTGGACTCCTGAGAAATGCCCAAGAAGTAGCTTGGTAAGCCCATTCCCTCCAGGCTAGGGAAGTTAAAGAAGCCCTGGGTCTATCTTTATGGTAGATTCTGCTGAGGAAATCTGTCAGAACCACCCAGACTGGGTCATAAGTCCAATGGGACCTTAGTTCTCAACAGGGAGGTTCAAATGGAGCCTTTTTAAAATGTGGGGTTCTCTTTGGGGCCTCACTTTCCCCATTTATGAACTCATGGGGGTAGGACTACCTAGCTTTTAGAGGCTCTCCAGCTCTAAATCTTATAAAGATGATGTAATAATGTCTCTGGGCCTGTTTCTTGCACTGTGAACGGCAAGAACAGAACTGTGATCTCTTGTTTCTTCCAGCTCTAGTCTATGTGTGTCTATGCTTTGGGCTATAAAGTTCCCTCCCTCATAGGAGAGAGCTTAAGCCAAGGGTCAGAGGTCCACTGATCCCAAAGGCACTTGAACGTGGTTCACAGCATATGGCTTCCACAGCAAGCAGAAGTTGTTTTGTGTCCAGTTCACACTGGGCCTCCTCCAATTCACCCTCCCTTGCCTACCAGCAAGATGGCGTTCTCTCATCCAGACAGCTTGTCTTTGTGGCCCCATATTAAGAAGCAGTCTTCCTCAAGGCTTCTGAAGTTGCCCCCCCCCCCCCCCGGGGAAGGGGGCTTCCCCAGGCGCTATTAGGTTAATTCCTGGGATGCTGAACTGTCTCTCCCATCCAACTTCCCCTAGACCCTGAGGACACCTACCACCAGCCTCAACTCCCCAGTGGCTGTTAAGACCTACCCCCGCTGCCGGTTGGCTGTACCTGGCAGCCAGCTTGAAGGGAGGGGAGAGGTGGAGGACCCACCCACCCAAATTATACTCACTGGGCCTGCAGGCTGGGCACCTGCCGATGCGGGATGACCCGGCCCTGACTTGCCGGCCTGCTGACTGGCCTGAGGCTGTTGGCCCCGGGAGGAAGGCTGTCCCGGGATCCCCTGCTGCTGCTGCTGATGCCGGGCTTGGGACGGCGTCTGCTGCATCTGAGATGGAGCTGGTTGCGGCCCGTGGCCCGTGGGCTGCTGCTGTGGTGGGGCCTGGCGGGACTGCTGTTGCCGGGAGGACTGTGGGGGCAGCTGCTGCTGGGAAGGCCCTGCCTGAGGCTGCCTGGCCTGCTGAGGCTGCGGGTGGGCCAGAGGCTCGGCCTTGGACGGCTGGGCCAAGGGGCCGGACTGCATGGGCCGCTGAGCCTTTTTGGGCTCTGAGGGATGGTGGTAGGCCACTGACTGGCGGGATGGCTGTGAGTATTCCGACTGAGAGCTGGGGTAGGACGGCTGCCCCCTGAGGTCGGCCTGCTGAGCCTTTTTCTGGGAAGAAGGCTGGGAGTGCGGTCTGCCCTCATGGCGGCCCGAGTCTCGGGGGTGTGGCTTCGAGCCCCTCCGAGAAGGCTCCTCACCCTGGTGGCGCGAGGAGGAAGGCCCCACCGAGTGCCGGCCGTAGTCGCCGTGGTGCCGATGCTCTTTGGAAGAATGGCGGCCCTGCGGTCCTTCGTCGTGCGGCCACAGGTCCTCCTCGGGGGGCTCGTCATAGTCATGGTAAGTGTGTTTGACAGGGGGCCTTTTCTGGGAAGAGGAGGAGTGGCCCCCGTGATGTCTGAGCCTCTCTGAACGGGATTCTCGGGGTTTATCAAACCAGTCTGTCTCCTCCTGACCCAAGTGATAAGCTTCAGAAACCAAAAACAGATCACAGTCAATCTCTCTCTCGAGCACCGGGAACGGAGGCCAGGCTGAAGCCATGCAATGAAATGAAAGAATGCAAGCAGCTCACCACATGCAGAAAAGAAAAGCCAGCACCCGCCCGCCCCAGCCTTGGACCCCCCCTGCAGAGACCCCGGAGGACACGGGACACACACGGCCACAACGCCGGCCACGCCGACAGGGGGACGAGAGCTCTGCGCATGCGCTGTCAGAAATCACCAAGGGGAGCCGTTACCTTCGCTGTCGGAAACCACACAGTGGGAATCGTCCAGGTTGTAGCCCTCCTCATGCTTGTACGAGTGCGTCCGCGGCACATCCTTGATGTGTTCCTGGACGTCGGGCAGGGAGTGGCTGGAGCAGAATGGGGAGCAGCCGTCGCCGGCGCCGGGAGGGAGCGGCCCCCCCGAGGAGCGGCCCCCTCCCACAGACCTTCCCAGGGGACTGATGGGGCTCTCCTCCTCAGAGGCCTGGCTGCGCATGGGGGGCCGCCCGCGGCTCTGGGACATGCTCAGGGACGACGGCTTGGAGCTGCCCTTGGGGAGCCTCTCCATGCCATCCCGCTCACGCTCGTAGGCCTTGGCCCGGGTGCTCATGTCGTGCCCGGCCTTGTCGCTGCCGTAGCCGGCCCTGGACCTGCCACCGTAGGCTCGGTCCTCGTCCTCCATCAGGTCCCTGCTGGACACCCCGTAGTATTTTTGCTGCTCGTACACATTCTTCTTAAGGCCGTAGGTGATCTCGTCTTGAAACTTCTTCCCTCGGGAGGACATGCTGCTGCTGACGGAGGGTGCGGGCGGGTAGGAGGCCAGGTCGGACTCCACGTCTTTGGCCTCTTCTATTGGGGAGAACTTGGAGATCTTCTGTTCCATGCCCTGCTTGCGGTGCTTGCTGCGCTTGGATGAGATGACGGCCGGGGCCAGGCTCTTGGAGGAGTGCTTGGGCCCTCCCAGGCCAGAGCCGTGCTTCTCGGGCCGAGACGAGTGCCGATAGTCACTGTCCCCGTAGTAGTAGGAGGAGCCCCCAGCGCTGCCCGAAATCCTCCCCTCACTCTCCGAGCTCCGGTGATAGCTGCTCTTCCCTCGGTGGTCAGTTCCATGGTGATCATATACATCCTCCTCAGACTCTTCCTCCCCCTTGGAATAGCAGCAGGGAACCCCGGGGCCCTCGGGCTCCCCCAGGTCACTCTTGTCCTTCAGGTGGCGCCCGTTCACGCCCGGGGGCCGTGGCTCTGGCTTCGGGCCCTCCCCGGCCGAGGGTGCGCTGTCTTTGGTCAGCTCACTGATGTCGTCGATCATCACGTAGTTCCGAGGAATGTTCTGCTCCAAGTTGGTGTACAGAGATTCGGAAGAGTAAGGGGGCCCTGGGCTCTGGCTCACGCCGCTTCGGTCACTGGGCCGGGGGGGCTCTGGAGCCTTGTACTGGTCATAGCTGCTGGTCACTGCCGGCGCGCTGTACGTGGGCTCCGAAGGGGCCGAAGACATTGCCGTTGGGGGGGCGGTGATCACTTCATAGTTTGTAGGGACCTTCTGTTCCAAGTCAGCGAGTGAAGTCTGCCTTGGCTTCTGATGGGCGGCATGACTGTCGGCTGGCTCTGGGAAGAGGGCGTTTTGAGGGGCGGGATGGGGAATTTGGCCCGGGTAAGTGGTCTGGGGTTGGTAGTGGGGAGCAGGATGGAAGTTCTGCTGGCCCTGGAGACCATGTTCAGGGGGGTAGCCTGCACTTGGAGGGAAAGCAGGTGCTGGGTATGTGCTCTGAGCCGGGTAGGCAGGTACCTGGGTGGGCTGGAAGGCATTGGGAGGAGGGCCGGCACTGCCCACAGGGTACTGGGGAGGTTGGAAGCGGCTGTGCTGGAAGGCTGGGGGGGCGGGGGGAGGACCCTGTCCCGGCGGGTACTGGTAAGGAGGATAGGAGGAGGCCGAGGTGTACTGAGCGGCTGAAAAGTCAGGATACTGATTGGTTGGAGCTGTGCTGGGTCTCACGTGGACGGCCCCGCTCTCGTAGCCGGTGAGTCGCAAGTTGTTGAGTTCGCTATCCGACATGTAGTCACGGTTTTCCCCAAGGCACCGGAGATAGGGGTAGTCTCGGCCAACGCGGTCCTTCATCAGGGACCCCTTCCTCTGAGTGATCCCCAACTCCAGGTACTTCAGCTTAGCATCGATCTCCTTCTCCTCCTCATCCAGCTCGGCCTGCTTCTTCCTCAGCTTGGTGGACTCGTGCTCTACCAGCTTGAGGTCGCGGTCCAGTTCCTTGAGCAGGCTGGCTTTGGTCACCTGGACAGGGGGCCCTGCCAGGCCCTTCTGCAGGAGGCTGGCCATGTACATCTGGGAATGCGCTTGGCTTGGGAGGGGCATGTGGGCCTCCTCCGGAGGGGGGCTGGGCAGCGTCCGCTTCACCTTTCGAATGAGGGTGTTGGCCTGAAATGCTGACATCTAAGGAGGAAAGGAAAGAGGTCCGTCCAGAGGTGAGAACTGAGAGGGTTTATGTGCCAGAGATAGAAACACTAGAAGGATCTTGGTCATTATCATGTTGATCATTAATAAACCCTCAGCCCTAAAAAAGGCTTTCCTCATCCATCAGAGGAAAGAAGGGGTCTGGGGGGGAATATTGTTCTGAATGAGGGAAGACCAGCCTCTATTCCTGGCTTAGTCTCTGACTTAAAGCAAGTCTTGTCCCATTTCTGGGGCCCAGGTTTCCCATCTATAAATTGAAGTTGAACTAAAGATCTTTCCAGCTTCCATCCCTTAAGACTAAAAAACATCATTCTCGTGTCATACCTATGAGGTGCAAGTTTTATCACTCCCACTTTACGGATGGACAAGCTAAGATTTAGGGAAGGGTACTCGTTTGGGGTCATTTAACTGATAAGTGGCAGTAATATCATGTAGAATTTGTTCTCCCTTTACGACCATTAAACTGCATTGCCTCCACAAGTCTAAACGGCTGAGCTGGGCTGGTCACTAAGTGCCAGGGAACTCTCCTTTCTGAGCCAGTCATAAAGAGGATGGTCGCGAGCCAAAGGGAGGAGGCCTAGGCCAGAAAAGAAGTGAATGAGAGGCAGGGCTCTGCGTGCTCCCGGGAGAATTTCCGTCTGTAGTGGCTCCTGGGGAGGGGGCGACTTGAGGATGAGATCTCAGACAAGGGAACTTTGGGCCCATCCCATCTCTGCCCGCACAGGGCAAGCGCTGTCAGGAGAGCTCTGGGCCGAGTCGCCCAGTCAGCTGCTGTGTGAGGAGCTGTACCTGCAGGACCTCACAGCTCCTTACTGCAACAACGAGGGGCAGAGAATCGGGGCCATTCGGAGCGCCATAATCGGCACGTGATGTCTACATGGGGCTGGTGGGAAACCTAAGTCAAGACGTCTCTGCTGGTCCAGAAGGCCGTCTCCCTCCCCTCTTCCAGAGCTTGGTCCCCTAGGGACCACTATCCTTAAATCAAGCTTCCATGGTGGCCCTGATCACTGGGGTGAGATTCTCTCCCAGATTGGTGTTCAGGTGACCCAGATTATAATGAAAAGCCAATGAGTATCTCCTTGGCAGGGAAACAGACACAAGAGGGAAGGAAGAGGGCAAACTGAGTGAGGGAGATGGGAGGGTGCTGCCAGACACGTGGCCCTAAGCTCTGTTCCCCCCGTTGCCTTGGTGATAGGGGGTTGGGGGGGTAAGAGAAGGAAGGGGCTACATGCCGAATGCCAGGTCTTTTTTTGCACCAGCTGGTAATGCCATCTATTCCTCCCACCCACTCCCCGAGTCACTGCAGAGCTAGGTACCACCCTCCCCCAACCCCAAGCACAGTCCCAAGGGTGATCACCCCAATTTACCATCCCCTACTGATGGCTCTGGTCCCAGAGAGGGTCCTTTTCCCAATCTGTGAAATCAAATGTCAACTCCCCTTGGGCTGTGGTCAGGCTAAGCAAGGCAGAGTATGGGGGCCCTAGATAGGCTGTCACTGTCTCAAAAGGAGGTATGAGTGGGAAGAAGATGGAGGAGACATCTGCTGAAGATTTTTCACCGTATGGAACTGGGGGAAAAATGCACCATGATTACAGAGATAAAATGTGTACCATTTTCAAAGTGAGAAGGCAAAAAGTAGGATTTGCTGCTTTCAGTCGCTGGCAGAGACCCTTGGCCAGATTTCTCTTGGACTTCCCTGCTTGGAAATGCTGTTTGAGCTCCTAGCCTCTTTGAGGGAGGCCAACTGGGACGCTCTGGGGAGCGCCCTGGCACAGGCCAGGGTCTTGTTCTGGGTCCCCTTGTACTGGGATGTTCCTTTGGGGCAAAGAGTCTCTACCTTTAGCTGTTTTTCCACCCACTCTGTCCTTCTTTCCTGCCATTTCAGAGGAAAAGCTAAATATCTCTTTTGTTTTCCAAGTCTGTATGCCTTTGAGGGAATGTCAGAACTCGGCACTGACATTATGGCAGCAGCCAGGAAAAAGACTGAAAGAAATAAAGTACAATAGAAAGAAGTTCAGGAACTTAGTCTTTTAAGTCAGGGGTGGGGGATTAATAAGGTTAATGAGTAAAAGTGAATAAAAGAGCAAATGAGTAAAAGAGGATGAACTATCTAGGCTAAGGGCAAGAGTTCCCACAAATGAGCTTCCAGAGCTTCCTAGCTCTGGAAAATGGAAACAGAAATGCTCCAATGACAAAGAAAAGAAACTGCCGCCAAGATAAGGATGTAGATGCACAGAGAACTCCCTATTTAATCCCCAATTTAAAACATGTTTAGGAAGAGTAGGGGAATGAAGGATGACTCTAAAAACACAACATAGTCCAATAAGAATACTGTCACTAATAGGATACTAAAGCTCAAGATGAGTTGAGGCTAGTAAGGAATATTAAGTATGAGAAAAAGAAAAAGGAATTTCTTCCTTCTTCCTTCCCTTTTCTCTCTTCCTTCCTTCCCTTTCTCCCTCCCTCTCTCCTTCCTTTCCTCCCTTCTTCCGTCCTTCCCTTCCTCCTTCCTTCCCTCTCTTTCTTTTCTCTTTATTTATTTCTTTCTTCCTTTCTTCCAGAACAGAACAGAATAAAAGAAGGAGATAGGGCCACTATGGATGGAAGGATGATAATAGATGATGGTGAAAAGGCTGAGAAATCCTACTATTTCCATTTTATCTCCCAAGGGGAATGATCTTTGGATTGGCAAGGATAAAAGAAAAATGGTTAATAGGAAATTGAAACCCAAGAGAAATGAGGAGGCAGTAATAAGGTACCTAGGTAATGCCGGTAAATTTAAATCAATAGGCCTAAGGTACTGAAAGAAATGGCAGATGTGATTGCTGAGCTGAGGCCAGTGGGCTTTGGAAGATCATGGAGAATGAAACAAGCACCACAGAATTGGAGAAGAGAAGGGAAGAAAGGGAATAAGTATTTACATAGCACCTACTATGTGCCAAGCATGGTGCTAAGGCTTTTTTAACAAATATTATCTCATTTGATTTAGAGAAGGGGAAAATATCCCAATTTTGGAAAAAGGGAAAAGGGTGGCATCTGCAAATGAGCTTGACTTCAAGCCCTGGCTAAGATTTAAAACCTATTTTTACAGGGAATATATTAACAAAAGCAGAATGGTGTAAGGCAGGGTGCTTAATCTGTTTTGTGCCACAGACCCCTTCAGCAGTCTGGAGAGCCTATGGACCTCTTCTCAGAATTGTGATTTTAAATAATTCAAGGAAATGCTCGGTTCCATATAGAAATGAGTGAAAATAAGAATATGTTTTCTTTCTCCATCCAAGTTCATGGATGCCCCAAGATATGTCAAAGGGTCTGTGGACCCCAGATTAAAAACTCTTGGCGTAGTGGCTACAGTGCAAGGCTGGAACTAAAAAGACCTGGCTTTGTACTATATCTCTGATGCTTACTGGCTGTGTGTCCTGGACAAATTGCTAGTCCTCTCTGTGCCTCACACAACTCGTGATTTCTCTATGAAGTCAGAGAAGAGTGTGATCTGGGTCAGCAGAAAGTTTTTCCCACACTAAGAATTGTCCATGCTTATAAAATCAGAAGTGTAAGGCAATCAGAATTGAGTGAGTTGCCTAGGCTCACACAGTAAGTGTTAAATGACTGAGGCCAAATTTGAACTCAGGGTCCTGATTCCAGGGCCACTGCTCTATCCACTATGTCATTTAGCTGCCCCTGGAACCTCTTTTGAAGGGCTTGGTCCTATTTCCTTATGTGTCTTTGGGCACCTTGCTCCTCCTAGCATTCTATCTCTCATTGATCTGTTTTTTTTTTCCATAAAAATCTGCTTAGGTCTTTCTAGTTCCTTGATTTTTTTTCCCTTGAGGCAACTGGGGGTAAATGACTTGTCCAGAGTCACACTAGTAAGTGTAAAGTTTCTGAGGCTGCATTTGAAGTCAGATCCTCCTGACTGGGCTGGCTGTGCTCTATCCACTGCACCATCTAGCTGCCTCTAGGTCTTCCCAGTTCTAAACAACAACAGAGACAAGGACCAAAACACTTTCCTTTGGCTCTGCCAAATCAAGCAGAGGATCATCCTTTATTTTCTCTTCTGGTGAAACTTCAAGAAATAATCACTAACACCTCCTCTCTCTACTTCCTCAGCACCTGCTCAGCCTCCTGGGATATGGCATCCTTATTCCTCTCTGAAGGCTTCTCTCCAAGGCAACAAAAGACTCCTGAACTTCCAAGTCTATAGTGCTTTAAGGTTTGCAAAGCACTTTACAAATTATGTTTACAAAATAATAGTTTACAAAGTATGTCGATGTTGTGGAATTAGAATGGAATAAGGACATGGCTTCTTCCTCCCTTCATCATTAAGGTCTGTGATGATGAAATATTAGAGGCACTGGGCCTGTAGTCAGCACTAGACAAGTTCAAATCGCACCTAAAATACTTATTAGCTGTATGATCCTGAGCAAGTCACTTCACCTCTCTGTAAAACAGGAACAATACCCGGTGTTGTTGGGGGGAGAGAATATTTGTAAAGTGCTTTGCAAACCTTAAAGCTCTATATAAATGCTAGCTATTAATATATTGCCCAGACTCTTCATATACCATTAAGATGTTAGTTCATTTTGTTTTTTTCCTCATCTTTTTTTTTTTAATTTTTCTGGTTATACATGTATATGAACTTTTAAAAACACATTTCCTTATGAATCATGTTGTTTTTCCTCTTCTTTCTTTTTTAATCTTTGTTATAAGAGATGACTTACTACATAAGACAGGAGAAAAAGAAATACTGAGAAATGAAAATGATATCAAAATAAGAAACATAAATGAAAAGGAGATAAAATTAAAAGAAAAACACCACCAATCCAATGGATTTTTTTTTCGTTCATTTTGATCTTTTGTAGCATTTGAAGCCATATCTCAATCTCTTCTTGCTACAGTCTCCTCTCTGGGCTTCTTCAACACTGTTTTCCTCTTGATTCTCCTACTTGGCTGACCCCTCCTTTTGTGGCTTGGTTCTTTCTCTCCCCTTGGTGTGCCTATCTTTGGCAGGCCTCTCTACCATCTCCCTTGATGAATTAATCAACACCCACAGCTTTGATTATCACCTCTATGCAGATGACTTCCAAATCTTTATTTACAGGTCAGCCTTCTCCTTTGCACACCAGCTCAACTCATTTTAAATTTAAAATTGTATTGGGATCTTTGGGTTTTACACCATCTATGTTTCCTTCCCTCTCCTGTCATCCTGAGGACCCATCTCTTGAGAGAAGGTATGAAGAAAAGAAGAAAAGTTAAAGTCTTATATGCAATATATTCCATGTCGGTGGTCCCTCATTTCCGCAAAGGAGTGAAGGTGAGCGAGATGGCTTTTCCTATCTCTTCTTTAAAGAGTTAATTAGTCAAAATTAGTCATCATGATTCTGTTGTCATTTTCAGCTGCCTGCTGGACATCTCTACCTACTGCTGTGCCAACAGTTCAAAGTCGACATGCCCCAAACAGGGATTGTCATCTTTACCTGGCATTCCTCCAAACTTCCCTCTTTGTATTGATGACAAAATTAATTAATTTTCTACTTCCTCAGGCTTAAAACCTTGGAGTTCCTTTGACTCTCCCCTTTTCTATATCTTTCTAAAACCAAACAGCTGCTAAGTCCTGTGAATTCTGCCTTTGCAATCTCTCTTGCATTTGTCTACTTTTCTCCCTTTGCACCATCACCCTAGTCCACGTTCTCTTAATCCAGACTATTGCCTCTTAATTCAGATTATTATAAGAATCTCTTAACTGGTTTTCCTGCCTTGAATCTCTTTTCTCTCCATTCCAACTTTCATTTGATCTGGTCAGGTTATTCCTCCAAGAAAAGTCCACAGTGGTTTTTGATTATATATGTGGCAAGAAATTAAGTTCTCAGCATTTTCAGCCCTCTGCTAGGTACTCTAGCTTACCTTTTCATTTCCTTCACGTACTCAGTATTCTAGACAAGCTGTCTCTTGACATCCTTCTATGCATTTGCGGTCATTCAACCTCCATGCTTGGAAAATGCTTCTTCATTTCTGCCAAGATCTTTCTCTTCCTCGGAGGTCTAGCCTAGATATCACCTCTTCCAGGAAGCTCTTCCCAATCCTTCAATCACACCAATCCCATTCTCTTTAAACTGTCTTCAGGCCTGCTGCTCTCTTATTTGCTCAGCCCATATAACATTCTATCTAATATCACACACACAAACACACATCTTAGTCTCCCCCTTTTTTCTGCCTCTATCTTGAGGATGAGAACTATTGTTTTTTAAATCTTTGTACCCTCATGTCAATCATAGGGTCATGCAGATGGTGGCCACTCCAGGAAATATTCATGGAACTGAATTAGGAGATGCAAGATGGAAGTGGTATTTGATCTTGGTTATCAAGGATGACCAACTAGAATTTCAATTGACTGCGTAAAGAGGCAAGAGAACATGAGAGTTCATTTTAAGAAACAATGACTAAGCTAGATCAGCAGCAGAGGTACCTTACCCAAGGTGTCCTGAAACAAGGGCTAGATTGGGTATCAGAGGACAAAGATTTGAATCCTGATTTTATAATATACTATCTTGGTGACCTTGGATGAATCAATCTGTTTTGGCCTGTTTGCTCACCTGGTGGAGATTACCTCTAAGGTTCCTTCTAACTCTAAATATGTGAGCATTTCATCCTATAAGTATAACAGTCTACAATCTAGCATTCTCAGAGGGTAACAGTGAGAGATCAGGTTGGCACTAGACTGTAGATGACCTTGAATGTTAATGTTTGAGGGATTGGACTTTATTTGGTAGGCAATAGGAGATGACTGAAGAATTTTAAGCAAATTTTAAAACAAATGTTTTACAAATAATAGTTGTTATATCACTTAAATAATAATCATTGGCTATATAACTCTTTATGGTTTTCCAAGCATTCTCCCTGTGGCAATCTCATGAGACAGGTGGTGCATGTATTATCACCCTCATTGTAGAGATAAGAAAACTGAGGCTCAGAGAGGGAAAATGAGTCATTTGGTTGGTGAATGGCAGAGATGGAAACCACATCCAAGTCTGTTTCCTTTAAGTCTAGTGTTTTTTTTCCACTAAACCATACAAAGCAGTAATGTTTCTGTCTGACAAAATGTCGCCAGATGTATTTATCTGCAGTTTGTGTAGGTTTGCATTGCCATATCAGCTACCAGTATACAAGAGTACAGATTAGGAACCCATTTTGTACCCCTGTCTGGAAGTTTTAGAAGTTCCTATAAACAAACCTTCCTTTCATGTATGACCTTCCAGGGGAGGTTTCTCCTATTTTCCTTAAAGGGCCAGGACAAGGTACTGTTACTCCAGAGTGGTAGCGGGTTTTTCCCCCACCCTCCTGGCCCCCCTGCCGCCACCACCACCATCACCACTATTTTCCTTGATCCCAAAGCATTTTTTGGCTTTCCTCCCTTACCCCGACGGTCTCCCTTACCTGACTGCCCTGGAGGACCTGTTGCTGATAGAGGGAGAACCTCTCTTTGGCTGACTCTTCGGCAGTGGGGCTGATGGGCTTGGGGTCCGACAGGGACCTCTGCATGGTTTTCATGGGGCGAGGCACAGTCTGTTGGCGCTGGGCGCTGTCGGCAGTGAAATGCTTCTGTGGCGTTACATGGGCCTTGTTCAATCTCTCACTGGAAGCAAAGGAGGATTCCAGGAGTCGGTGTGGGGACAAGGGAGAGACAGGCGAGTAGAGAACCTGAGGAGACTTGGGCGGTTGACGTGTCACTAGCTGGGAAAGGGACTCGGTAGGCAGATGAGTCTGGTAACCAATCTCTAAGGGATCTGGCTTCTTCTTCTCAAATTTCCCAAGGCCCTGCTGCCGGGGCTCCAGGGGTCCAGTCGTGACAATCTGAATGCTGGGGGTGTAGGGGGTGATAGCTGCTGGTCCTGGGAGTTGGGGCACCACAATCCCCTGGGCCTGAGCCTCCGGCTCTGTCTGGCAGGCCAGGCTCTCTCCCTTCTGAGTCTTCTCTGGGGCTGAGATATATTTGATAATTTCCACTTTGGGGTCCGGGGTGGTGATGTGAATGGAGGGCGAGACCCTCAGCAGCTGATCGGGCTCTGTCTGCACCGAGCAGTCACTGATGGTCTGGATGCCCACACTAGACTTGCTCCTAGGCGAGGAGGAGTCGTGCTTGCTGTCGGAAACCGAGTCTGCGTGGCGCGAGAAGCGGGTGCGGCGCCTGCGGACAGGCTGCTCCCAGTCGGCATTGTCCTCGTCGTCTGTCTGCACGCTGCAGTCCGTGCTCCGCCGAGTCCGGCGCCTCCGGGACATAAAGTACCGCTCCTCCCCGTCCTCCTCATCTGTCTGCACGCTGCTGTCCGTGATCTTCTTGACCACGTAAGGCTCGTGGGACTCCTCCATCTCGTAAGCATCGCGGAGCCGGGGCATTGAATGCCGCTTCTTGAGGCCCCTGCCGGCCTCCCAGTGATCCTCCGTCTGCAGAGACATGTCTGAGGCGGAGCTGGGGAGGGGCCTCGGGGGCCCCGGCTCTCGCTGCTGCCCAGTCCCCTCCATCCCCATGGCGGCGGTGGCCATGAAAGCCTGATTTATGGGAGGCCAGTACTGGCCATTCGGGGCCATGGTGCGCTGCATTTCCAGGGCGATCTCCGTGACGGCTTGGGGAGGCAGCCTCCCGGAGGGGTCGCACACCGGAGGGAAGGGAGTCTTCTGCCTCTTCTGCTCCTCCAGCTGCTGCTGCAGCTGCTGCTGCAGCTGCTGGATCTGCTCCAGCTGCAGGCGCTGCTGGGCCAGCTGCTCCCTCTGCAAGGCAAACTGGGCCTGGCGTTCCTCCTGTTGCTGCTGCAAGACTTGGTGCTTGATGGTCTGCAGCTCCTGGATCTCCCTTTGGACCAGCATCTGCTCCTTCTCCCGGTGCCGCTGCAGCTCCACGCGCTCCCGCTCCAGCTCCTCGTGGAGCCGCAGCTGGCGCAGCTTCTCCAGCTCCACGCGCTCCCGTTCCATCTGCAGCAGGTGCTCTTGCTGCTTCCTCTGCCTCTCCTCTTCTTTCTCTTCCTTCTCTGCGCCTCCGGCTTTGGCCAGGACTGCCACCGGGGGCGCTTCTCCCGGCTGCTTCTGACCCGGCAGGTGGGCCGGTGCCGGGCCGGCCTCTTTGGATCCCCCTGGGGCGGCGGCGGCGGCGGCGGCGGCGGCTGCTGCTGCTGCTGGCTCTTCCCTAGCGCTGCCCAGCGGCTGCTCAGTTCTCTGCAGACCTCCCGCCGCTGCGGCCGCCCCTGCCACTGGCTTCCCAGCAGGTCCAGGGGTCAAGCTGCTCCCAGCCACAGTGGTGGCCGGGCCTGCCTTGCCCAGGTACAAGGGACCGTCGATCCCGGGGGCCGTTGTGATGGCTGGAAATCTGCTTGGGGGTGGATATCGATACAGCCCCTGGGGCATGAGAGGAACCCGGGGGGCCACCACCGGGACTCGGGTCAGGCTGGCAAGAGGCACAGGGGTAATGGTACCCGGGCCATACGGTCTGTAGATGCCTCGAACCATAGGCCGAAGCACTGATGCCGGCTGGGTGGTGATGGGAAGAGTTGACGCAATTGGTGTGTTGATGGTAGAATAAATCATCCCATCAGCGGCGCGAACCGTGGCTGTTGAAGGGAAGAGCTGCCTGATGGCCGCTGCTCCCTGCCCCGCTGCGGGACTGTACTGGGCTAGCTTCCCAAAGCTCTGCCGGCCTTCGGGGAAGTTTGGGTTGATCATCATGTTGGGTTTGATGGCTGCCAGGCCCTGCTGGGCGCCGGCTCCGGGCCCAGGCCTGGAGCCGTACTGCAGGAGCTCCGGACTGCTGCTGTGCCGGCCCCCGTACTGGTCCATGGAGTTGAGAGCTGCACACATGCGGCTGATCTCGCGAGCCGTGGTGGCGCTGTACTGAGCCAGGTTGGACTCTTGGAAGCCCGCCAGGTCTGCCCGAGGCGAGTACCGGTAATCCGAGTAGATGTTGGAGGCGGAGCTATACCTCCTCATGGGGAGTGGGTGGCCCATCAGGTCTGGGGGCTGTCTCAGGTCTGTGAAGGAGCCGTATTGCATTCCCTGGGCCAGGTAGCGGCTGTCAAAGCCGATGCTGTAGGAGTGCTTCATGGTGGTGAGGTCCATCGCTGAGTCTCCCCCCGCGGGCTGGAAGAATTGGTCGCTTTTGTGTGGGTAATAATTCAGGCCGGCCTCAGCCAGGTTGGTGTCAGACATGGAGGAGTAAAGCCTTCCCATGAGGCCATGGGAATACAATTTCTGCTCCTCATAGAGCCTAGGACCCACGGCCTGCTCCCTGTATTGGGATGGCTCAGGGAGGTCCTGCTCACGGGGCCCATAAAACGGAAGGGTGCTCTGGCTGGGCTGGGCTGTGTCCGCTACATTTTTCTCGGGCATCTTCGAGGATGGATGGAAAGTCCCGGTGCAGCTGCTGCTGAAGGGGAATTTGTAGACCACATCACAGCAAGCTACTTGACTCTCAGGTTTGATCCCAGTGAGGTCCAGAGCACTGGCAGGCTCTTCTTTGACCAGCTTGGTCACTGCCCCAGTGGCCATATCATCCATCTGTACCATCATCATGTGAGGTTTCTTCCCCCCGAGCTGCGGGGGCACACTGTGTGCTTTGAGTTCTGCGGGCACACCCCGGTAGGCATCAGAACTCGGCTCTGCAGGGTATGGCTTGATGCTGACGTTCTGCGCTGGGCTCATCTGAGTGATGAGAATGTCTTTTTTAACTAAAGGTGCCATCTGGTTGGGCAGGTTATATCGGGCGAACTTGGTTTGCTGGGGACTGCCAGCTTCTTTTGGCTTTGCACGGGGCCCACCTTGGTAAGGACCGGTCTGCACAGCTTGCTCCACGTGTTTGACCTGGGTCAAACACACGGGGCTTCCTGTCCCCTGTCCGAAGTCCAGCCTGTTCTGGAAAGGGTCTCCATAGACCACGGGTTGCTTTGGCTGAGACACGAGCATCGAGGAAGCCACGGTGATGCTCACAGTGGTGGAGGTCCCGATGAAGGTGTGGGTGTGCTCCTGGGCATTGAGGTTGATGATGAGGGGCTGCACGGTGGTGGACTGCCGGCCCGGAGACTGGTCTAAGGTGAGACAGTATTTCCTGGCCTCAGCGGCCAGGGAAGTCAGGTCCATGCCTCGGTCAGTAATGATGATTGGAGTGGACTTCATAGCTGTCCTCAAGTCAACCGCGGAACTGGTGGGTGGTTTGGGTCCCGGTTCCACCCGGGAGGTCCCGGGGACTGACGAGATCCTGCACAGGGAGATGTTCTCAGCAGGCAGGGAGCCCCAGCCGTACAGAGCGGCTGTGCCGTCCATGGCTGGGGTCACCTGCCCCTTGGCAGCGTTCATGGGAACAATGGCACTTGAAGTGGGGGTTCTTTCCCCCTTGGGGAAGCTGTGCAGGGACTGTTCCTGTAGGAGCTGTGCTCCGTTGACCTGTACTGACTGGCTGTAGCTGTGAATGGTAGGTTGATGTCTGGTTGGAGATGAAGCTGGTGAGGTGGAAGAACTGGCGTTGACCAGCTTAGTTTGGCTGGCTGCATCTGAGGCTAAAGTGATGACCATGAAAGGAGATTCTTGAGAAGACTGCTGCCTGGTGAGGCGAGGGGAGCTGGAGCGGTGTGGTGTCTGCGTACCCTGAGCAACCATGGAGGACGGGGCGGGGCCGACGGGGCTCCTGGGGACGTCGGAGGGGAGAAGTGGGCCATGGGTCTGGGTGGAGAACTCTGCGGTGGACTTGGGCCCCATTCTGCCAATGGCAGAGGGGAGACCCTCCATCGGAGAGGTTGGGGAAAGGGGTGGGCTTGCGCTCTTGAAGCCGGGATAGCTTTTCGATGACAAAGGAGCACTGGGCTTGCCATCACTCACGCTCTGAAGCCTGTCTCTAGAAGGCAGCCCACAGGTGTCCGGGAGGACCTGAGCCTGGAGCATCTCGTCAGTCTGCGCGCCGTAGCTTGCGGTGGTGGGGAGTGAAGGCTCCTGGCCGGCGGGGGACGTAGCGGCTGTGTAAACACGGGGTCTGCCCGCAGTACTAGAAGCCACGGTTGTGACCGAAGGGGTCCCTTTGCTGTAAGTGAGAGGAGCTGTCACTCCCTTGAGAGCAGAGCTGGGAGAAGCAGGGGAGCTGAGAAGCTTGAGGGCATCCTGAGGCTCTTTCGCAAAATGCTGGGTGACTCGCACGTCGGGAATAAGCCGGCTCCCCCCGCTGTCGGAGGAGAAGGACAGCGGGGCCGCAAGCTGGGTGGGGCTGGTGCCGGGAGTGAGGGGGCCGCCGTTCTGCCTCATCAGCTCACTGTAAGCACTCTCCGCATTCAGAAACTGCTTCTCCTGGTAAGCGTCCTCTCGCTCCTTCTTCTCCTCCTGGTAAGCCAGGTCCCGGGAAGAGGCCTGGTGCATCCTGGCTATGCTCTGGGACGTCTGGAGGATCTCCTCATAGACGGCTCCCGCGTCGGCAGCCTCGGGCTCGTAGCGGGGCTGGGACTGCCCGGACGCGTACTCGTAGTCCTCGATGTACTGGTACTCAAAGCTGCCCTGCCCCCGGCCGCTGGGCGGCGCCTGCTGCCCCTGCTGCTTCTGCAGCAGCTCGGCCTTCCTCATCATCTCCTCGTAGGCCTCCTCCGCGCTTTTCAAGGGCTTGCTGGAAGGGTAGCTGGGGCCGCCGGCCGCCTTCTCGGTGGGGGAGTAGAGGGACATGAAGGTGGGCAGGTTGTATTCGCTGCCAGACTTGTAGAGCTTGGAGGGGCCCATCTCGAAGCCCTCGGCCTCGGAGTCGAGGGAGGGCGACGGAGAGTACTCGGAGCAGGAGGAGCGGTGCAGCTCCTCCATCTCGGCCGCCTGGCGCAGCTCCTCGGTGGGCGAGGCGTCCTCGATGGGGGACAGGTTGCTGGGGGGAGTCTTGGAGCGCTCGCGCCTCCGCTGGGCCCTGAGCTCCTCTTTGTCCCTCTTGGTCTTGCGGGCCGTGCTCCGGATGCGCTGCTGCTCCACCTCCCGCATCTTCTCCTGCTCCCGCAGCAGCTCCTCTTCCTCTCGGAGCTCCTCTTCCTCGGAGGAGTCCTCGATGGTGGGGAGCAGGGGGCCGTGGGAGCGGTGGCGGGCTTTCCGCTGCTGCTTGACCTCCTCCAGCCTTTGCCGGCGGCTGGGGCTGCTGTCGCTGTCTTCTTCGAGGGAGGACAGGGACGTGGGGGAGGTGCCCGAGGTGTAGCTGGGCGTGGTGGCGGGCAGCGTGGAGGAGTACTCTCCGCGGGAGCGGTCCTCGGGCGACCCCGTCAAGCTCTCCATCTCCAGCTCGGGCTCCCTGTCCAAGCTGATGTCCGCCTCCTGGCTGAGCTCCATCTCGCGGCTGTAGTTGTTGGTGCTGTTGAGCTCGATGGTCTTGAAGCGGCGCAGGCCCCCCTGCAGGGCCGCCACGTCCTCGGGCTCGGGGGCGCCCGCCTCCTTCAGCTCCTCCTCGTAGCAGGTGGTGGCGTTGTGAGGCAGCCGCCTCTTGGGGGCGGCGGCCTCGGGGCCCTGCTCGGGGCCGGCCTTGGCGCCGCCCTTCCTCAGACCGAACTCGGCCCGCTCGTAGTCGGCGCCCTCCTCCTCCTCCTCCAGGTTGTCCTCCTCCAGGTTGTCCTCCTCGGCGCTCATCTCCAAGATCTGCCTCCGCATGAAGTCCTCGTCCCCCTCGGCGTCCCCGCCCGCCGGGCGCGCGGGCAGCGGGGAGAGCCCGCCCTCGCTGCTGTCCTCCACGTAGTCGTGGCGTAGCTTGCTGCCGAAGTCGTCCGACGACTCGGCCGTGTCCCTGGCGTCCCTCTGCTTCTCCCACTCGAGGGAATCCTCGTCCTCCTCCAGGATGTCCTCCAGCTCCTCGTCAGAGTCAAAGGCCTCGGGGGTGATGGAGAGGGAGCGAGGCCTCTGCCTCTGCTTGGGCTCCTCCCGCTGCTGGGGGCGAGCCTTGGCCGGCTCCCCGGGGGCGCCGCCCGGGGCCTCCAGGAGGGGGCGCATGCTGCTCTCGAGCTTGTTGAGTTCCGAGGGGCTGGGCGGGCCGGGCTTGCCCACGCCGGCCGTGTTCAGCTGCTCCTCCTCCTGCTGCACCAGGCCCGTGATCTCGCTCTGCGAGCTGGAGATCCCATCGGACGAGTAACCGGTGTCGCTGAGGCTCTGGGGGCTGCGGGACAGGTCCTGGGAATAAGGCTTGCTCGGGTCCTGCAATGCAAACAGGCCATTAAGGGAGCGCTCCGGCGGGAGGGGGGGGGGGTGATTCTAGAACCCCGCAACTATAATTCTGTGTCATTTCAGGCCAGCCCTTCCCTCCCTGGGCCCAGTTTTCCCACGTAAAAGGAGGGCGTTGGAGGGCTCCGAGGCCCTTCCAGCAGGGCCCCTCCTCCGGGTTATGCATGTGAGTGGCTGGGACCCCACCCCGGGAAGGCCACTGACCTCGTGCTCACTCCCTCTCGGGGCCTCTGCGACGGAGGCCACCTTGCTGTCGGCCGGAGGCGGTTCGGCCCGTTTGGGCCCATCCTTCATCTTGGGAGACTCGGTGAGCGTGCTTGGCAGAGGGGATGGCTTCGGCACTTGTTTGGCTTCGGCTGGGCCGCTGGGCTTCTTCTCCTGGGGGCCGCCTGGGGGCTTGCTGGGTTCGGATGTCCTGAGGTGCTTGGTCTGGAGGCTGGGCGAGGTGTGGGGGGTCTGCCCTGGCCCTGGGGCCGGGGGCCCTTTCTGCTTCTGCGGGGAGGGACTGGCTTGGTGTCGGGGCGAGCTTGTGGGTGTCTGCTTGGGGGTGGGCAGGGGCACGGGGGCCGGGTCACCTAGGCTTCCTTCCAGCAGCCTCTGCGTTTGGCAGTTCAGACAGAGCCACTCATTTTTCTGCAAAAAGGGACCAAATACAAGGCAACATTAATTGACCTTTCTCTGCCTCCATTTCTTCATCTGTAAAACAGAGATAATAAAAGCACTGGCCTCTCTGGGTTGCTGTGAGGACCAAATGAAATGATAATTGTTAAGTGCTTTTTTAGTACAGTGCCTGGTACACAGTAGGCACTACATAATTGCTAACCATGATTATTTCTTTAGCTTAATAAATAAGTACTTATTCCCTCCCCTCCATCTTCCCTTCACTATGAAGACCCCCACTGAGGAAGACTCCATTTTGATCATCCTCCTCTGACACAGCCCTCGTTGTTGGGAAGTTTTCTTCAACAACAAAACAAGATCTGTCTCTGCACCTTTCCTCATCGTCCCTTGTTTCGCCTGTCTGAGGCCAGGCAAGACCAATCTAATTTCTCTTCCAAATGGCTGCTCTTCCACACTCAAATATTGCCCTTATCCCCCGGCACCGCCCCGCACTTCCCATCTCCTTTCCTGCAGAATAAATAAAGCCCCACTTATTCGGCCAGTCCCTCCATGGCCTGGTCTGAATCCTTCAATTGTACTTTGCAGTGAGGCTTGAGCAGAGCCCAGCAGGGCCTTCGCCTCCCATCAGGATCAGGGCCTCCTTGTCTTGAGCAGAGAGCTCCTGATGGCCTTACTCTCAATGGAAGGAGCAGCTTCCAAACAGGACTTGTTCCTAGCATATGCCTTCATTTCTCTCCTGTTACCTACAGGATCTTGGACATTCATTCCTTGGGCTTTCTATAGCTCCTGTCCCCTGTTCGTGCCATTCTAGCCCTCAAATTTAATAGGAAGCCTTAGGATATTTGAACTTGGGGCTGGTCCCAGTCAAGTAGGATATGGCATAAAGTAAGGCTTTATGTCCCTGGGGGAAAATTAAACTGAACTATGAGGGCTGGCTCTGGGTAGTGCAACAGGCCCAGAGCTGAGTCTAGCTATGAGCAGAGAGCACATTCCCTGGCCTGGAAGCCAGGGAGAAGGAGCCCAGAACTCAGACCTAGAGTATAAAGAACTGGAATCCAGCCCCAAGCCCAGAATCAAGCCTTAGAAAGAAGAAAGTCCAGAGCCCAGCCCTGGGCAAGAGAGCCTAGAACTCAGGGAACCACAGGGAGCGAGAGAAGGAGAGAAAAGAGAGAGATAGAGACTGGAAAAGAAAGATAGGAGAGGAAAAGTGATAGAGACAGGAGGGAGCGAGACAGAGACAGAGGGGGGGGGGAAGAGGGAAGAGAGAAGAAAGAGAGCGTTAGCAAGGGAGCCAGAGCTAGTGCCCAAGGCAAAGGACCCTAGGGCCTAGACCAGGGCCCAGCCCCAGGGCACCCCAGGGAGAAAGCAGCATTGCAAGTAGAGATCAGGGGCTCCTGCCAGGCAAGAAAAGCTATTTTTATCTCCCCTGAGTGGCCAGAAATAGAAAGATTTCTCAGGCTGCTATTTCCTACTATCTCAGCTTCTAGGCTTTAAATCTCATGGTTTCCTTTGGGATGAAGCAAAGGTGCTTCATTCCTGCTCAGCCCAGAGTGAAGACCCTCAGGTCCATTTGGGTGCTTCCCTCCTTCCCATGCCCTCTGGCCTGAGTTTCTTACTTTACAGATGAGGAAACTGAGACCAAGAGAGGCCAAATAATTTGTGCAAGTTACAGAGATAGTAAGTGATGAGAAAGCATTTGAATTCAGGACTTTTGAAGTATCTGTGCTCAAGGTCCTTCCAGGGCTCTCTTATTTGCACTTAAAAGCTCTTAGAATCAGAACCGAGGAAGTGCTTGTCCCTTGGTGACTCTTTGCCCTGGTTTTGGGTAGGGAGACCTGAGCTCTCAGGCTGTCTAAGGCTACAGATCTGTGAAGCTGCCAGCTAAATCACAAGCTCCTGCAGTGATTTCAGTGATATCAACTCAAGCTCAGAAGCAGGGTCCTATTAGGCAAGGCAGGGCTGCAGGTCCAGGAATCTGTGGCCCATCTTGGCCAGGTCAGGGACAGGGGTCAGGAAAAAGAGACTGTGGTTCAGCATCTTTCCATTTGGATCAGAGAATTGGTCAAAACCCATATCACTCTCTGGATATCTGTGGACTTATAGCATATCAGAATTGGGATGGACCTTAAAGATTCTGAATTTGGAACTGGATGAGACTTTAGAGACTACCTCATGGAATTAGACTTTGAACTAGGGTCCTCTGCCTCCAAACTCAAGGTCACCCAGTTTCTCATGGGCAGAGGAACACAGCTGCACAGGAATCAGACCTGGGAAGGACCCTAGCCATCAGCCGATCTAACCTCCTTTACAGATGAGGAAATTTAGCCCCAGGGAAGGGAGAGTTCTTTGCTTAAGGTCATGAAGGGGGTTGGATCTTCTGCTAATAGCCTTCAGGACTTCTGGCCATCTGCGTGTTCACGAACCCCCCCTTAGGAAGCTGGTGAGTGTCCCCTCGTTCAACCTTTGAAGAGTGTTCTAATCCTGTCAACACCTGCCAGACAGGATATACAGAGGCTCAGATACTGCTGTGGTGCCCATCAGGGATTCCTCACTAATGGAGCTACCTCAAGGGCCTTCAGCAATGCTCTCTAAACAAAGGGCCGGCTTGGGCAACAGGAGGGCATCAATTATGCACACTCATGTTACAAACTCAGGATAGGGAAGATGGAGGAAACTCAGGAACCCAGAGGGGGCTCCTCCGGAGGTTAAACTCCCAAGTTTACCACTAATCAGGCCCCACTTTCTCCCTTTTCCTCACCAGTCCTCTAAGGCTGTTTTGTTTGTTTGTTTATTACTTGGCAGTAAACAGTCCCTTCCGTGGGGATTCCCTCTCCAGATTACCATTTTAGGAAGGACCTCACTTTTACCTGGCTGGCCTCTGGTCTCCTCCTCAACTGCCAAATTGCTATGCCCGGCCCTGATCTCTCCTAATATTAAATTGCAGACTTCTTATTTCCAACTGCCTATGAGGTAGCTAGTTCTGCCTGGCCTTCCCCCAACTCCATTTGTTTAAAACTGAACTCAGAGGACTTTGGGAACCGAGTGTGGTTCACAACACAGCATTTTCACTCTTTTTATCATTTGCTTGCATTTTATTTTCTTTCTCATTTTTTCTGGTTTGATTTGATTTTTCTTATGCATCGGGGACTGTATAAATATGTATGCATATATTGGATTTAACACATATTTCTACCATGTTTAACATATATTGGACTACTTGCCTTCCAGGGGAGGGGATAAGGGGAATGGGGAGAATTGGAATAGAAGGTTTTGCTAATGTTGAAGAATTGTCCATACAATATATTTTGAAAAATAAAAAGCTTTAATAAAGAAAAAAATCTTCTCCACCAAACTAGCCTTTTCTCCCAACTACCCAGAGCTTTTCTATGGCACCCATTTCCCAGAGACCCACACTTTAAAAAAGCACAGGATAAAATACAAATTTCTTAGTCTGGCATCATACCCCTTTACAAGTTCCATCCTTAACTCACAGAATTTCTCTTCACTATCCATTTTACAGCCAAATCACCAACCAGGAGGGATTCTGGTGGAGAGGTGGTGGGGTGGGTAGAGCAATTAGAGGATGTGGGATCTTGCCCTCACTTAGCCCTCTTTCCTCATCTGGACTATGGAGGGCATAGCGATGGATGATAATGTCTCTTCCCACTCTAGAGTTCTGATCCTCAAAGTCCAAATCTATGATCCTACATCCTTCCTTGTCCTGTCTCCACTCATTCATGAAGACCAAGAGCCAATTCTCTAAGTATTGGAATCTTTTTTTTAAGGTCCAGTTCCTCCAAAAAGATTTCCTTGAATTCTTTCTCTCCTCCCCAATCCAGGTGAAATGATTTCTTCCTCCTCAAATTCCTCCTATCCCTTTAACTGGCCCTCTCCTTTGCTCCCATCTATGAACTTCCTTATGTTGTACTCTTAGATTGAAAAATCTTTGAAGGGCATCTTTTTTTTTTCCATCTTTTTATGCTCTTCTCTGACCATAGCAACCTGAATTCAGAAAATGATTAACCCGTCTTTGTTGAGTTTAATGGAAATTCCTAGATAACATAATTACAGACCATACACTTACAAGGAAACTGTCTCTGGACCCTGACAGGACCTCAGATTCCCAACTTTCTTCTTCCCTTCAGTCTGTTCCTAGATATTGAAAGAAAGCCGAGTTCTGACAGGAGGTGACCAGCTGGTAAGAGAGTCCAAAGCCAGGCTATGCAAAGATCCCTTGGAGGAAATGGAGGTGTTTAGCCTGGAGAAGAGAAGTATCTCTTCTGATGCTTTCAAGGGTATAAAGAACTCCTAAGTCGAGGAGGGATTATGAATGTTTTGCTTGGCAAGAGGGAGCACATCTGGAGTAATGGATGGCTGTGGGAGGCAAGCACATTTCAGCTAGAAACGAGGAAAAACTTCCAGTTGAGTAGAATTGTTACCAAAGTCCAAAGAACTGTATTGGGAAAAAGGGAGCTCCTCATGACTAGAAATCACAGGATCATACAATGTAGAGCTGGAAAGGACCTCAAAAGCCTTCAAATATAACATTCATTTTTACAGATGAGGAAACTGAGGCACTAAGAAATTAAGTGGCTTGTCCAGCATCACACAGCTGGTAAGTTTCTGAGGTGAAATTTGAGCCTAGGTCTTAATGGCTCCAAGTGCAATGTTTTCTCCATTACTTCCTGCTGCCTCCAGAGGTTGGATCGTTAGGGATATTACAGAAAGGATTTCTGATCAGATTTTTATTAACTAGAATCAATTCAACAATCACTTATTAAGTGCCTAAAGTGTGCATGATGCTGTTCTAAGTATTGAGAAGATGGAGACAAAAATGAAAAAGGGTATCTGCCCTTAAGAAGATTATGATCAAGGATCAGTGTTGAAAAATTATCCTTGCATGTGTTTTGAAAATAAAAAAAACTTAAATTAAAAAGAATAAGCTTATGATAACTTAGTGATACAATATATAAACAGATAAGTCAAAGCAGGGAGGTGGTGCAGATAGTGGAAATCAAGAAGACTCATGACTTCAAATCTGACCTTAGATACTAGCAGTATGACTCTGGACAAATCACTTAATCCTGTTTGCCTCAGGTTCCTCATCTGTAAAATGAGCTGGAGAAGGAAATGGCAAACCACTGCAGTATGTTTATCAAGAACTGCCCCCCCCCAAAATAGTGTCACAATGAGTTGGATACAACTGAATCACAACAAAAGGAAGATAATTTTTTAAAAAAGGAAAAGCTGAGAAGAAAAGCTCTCAGAGAAAAACTAGAAAAAGTGGCATCTAAAAGTAATGGATTTAAGGAAGAAAAGGATTCTAAGAGGTAGGGGTAAGGGGAATGTGACAGAAACATAAAGGGATCAATCAATTAAGAGAAATAATGTGAAGAAAGAATGGAAAGGTCAGCTGGCACCCCATGTAAAAGGCTTTAAATGTCATCAGAGTAGGAGTACATGTTTAAATTTGAGGCAGGATTGTGACATATTCAGAATTGTATTTCAGAGTCATTTGATAAACTGGCCATGAAATGAATCATGTAGAGAGGTGCTGATGGTATAAGAGAGACTAATTAGAATAAGGATTCTTAATCTAGAGTCTATGAGTTGTTTTGAAAGTCATTTTAATAATTATACTTCAATATAATTGGTTTCCTTGGTACTCCTATTCATTTTATACATTTCCTTGGTATTCCTGTTCATTTTATACATTTTAAAATGTTATTCTGAGAAGGGATCCACAGACTTCATCAGACTGACAGAGGGATCCTGGACCTAGACAGACAGACAGACACACACACACGCGCACACACATACACACACACAAAATTCAGATCTCTTGAATTAGAAGGTTATTGCAAGAATCCAGATGAAAGATGATGAGCTAGAGTACACTATAACTGGGGAAAGAAGATGGATATAAAATATATTTACTGGAGGGAGGGAGGAATAACAAGACTCAATAAGTAACTAGAGGAGGTGAGGAAAAGTAAAAATGACTCCCAGGTTGTAAATCTAACAGTGGCTAACAATGTGATCTTGAGAAACTCATTTCACTTTGCTTGTTTCCTTCTCTGGCACCTGTCTTTCTGGCTTTGGAGGAAGAAAGTCCTTTAAACCTTAAATTATTATAGAAATTATCATATTTCCTCTGAGTTTTGCAGATACTTTTTCTTCTTCTCCAGTAAGTAAGGTCAACTCAACTCATATTTCTTATTTCCCAAGCAGCCCATCCTCCCTTTAGTACTTTTGGGATCTAACCCTTCTTTCGTTGTAGATGTATCTGAAAGTCACAATGTATGCTATAAGAGAGACTGAGAAGCCACCAGAGATTCTCCAGGAAGCAGCAGAACCAGCTTCTAAACCAGAGGTCATCATATGGCATTCTGGGGAAAGCCCCAAGTCACAGAATTATAAGATTTGGAGCAGAAAAGGATCTTAGAGATAACATAACCCAGGGGCCTGCGACCTTTTATGGACCCCTGGGGCATTCTGGTGAAGCCTATGGCTGAATAGCCTTTCTCAGGATATTGTTTGTATCTTTATTTATTTATTTTAGTAATTTGTACTTTATTAAGGACAAATATAAAGTCTACTTTGATGTAGAAATTCAACTTCACAAATGTATGGGAAAGAAGAATAAACAGAATTTTTTCTAAGATAAAACCTATACCGAGATATAAATTTCATTATAAACGTACATACAAATTCTGAGGCTTCTGTAAAGAACAGTTTTCTTTATTTAGGCTCCCCTTAGTACTGACATCACATTCTATCTGTCATTTTGCTTATTCTCTTCTATTTCTTTGGATTTTTAAGGGGTTTGACAGTTACTGGAATTCTTTCCTTTTCTTTATTCCAATAACCATCAAACCCCTCAGAAATCCAGAGAAATAGGATATTGTTAAATGCATAAAATAAAATATATGGATCGCAAAGGAAACAAATTATACTGGAATATAGTTATCATATTTTAAAAAAAGATCATATATATAGATACAAAAATATTTATAGCAGTTCTTTTTTCAAGGCAAAGAACTGGAAATTGAGGGGATCCCCATAAATTGGGGAATGGCTGAATAAATTGTGGTATGTGGTTATGAGCAAAATGCTCAAGGGAAAACCTAGAAAGTCCTCCACGGGCTCAAGCAAAGTGAAATGTACTGTGTATAAAGTAATAGCAATGTTGTGGGATGATCAGCTGTGAATGCCTTTGCTATTCTCAGCAATACAATTATCCAAGACTATTCTGAAGGACTTATGATAAAAAATGCTATCTATTCTCAGAAAAAGAACTGATTGCGTCTGAATACAGAGTAAACCATATTTTTTAATACTTTTTTAAAATGGAAGGTTTTGGGGGAGCAAGGGATCTATATTTTCTTTCACAACATGACTTTTATGGAAATGTTTTGCATAATTTCATAGGTGCCTTCTTAATGGGGGGGGTGTGAGTAGGGAAAAAGGGAGAGAACTCAAAGTTTTAAAAACAAATGTAAAAATTGTTTTATGTGTAACTGAGGAAAATAAAAATATTATAACCAAAAAAAGAAAAGAAAAACTAATTAAAATAAAATAAAAATAAGATCACAGTCCCCATGTTAAGAACTTCTGACTTTGTCTAACGTTTTTTTTTTAACCAGTGAGAATCATAGAAAGAGAATCACTTGCCCATGGTTACAGAGTAAGTAGTAGGGAGGGGATTCATACATATACCAAGATATAGTACCTAATATTTTTTCATAATGGATTCAATTCATTGGAGATAATGGAACTTATACAAATCACACATCAAGGAAGCCTTGGATTAGTCCTCAGTAGACTTCGGTGAGTGAGTGAATCCAGTTCTGCTCTGGAGGCTCTTGCTCCTGCATCTGGGCTTTTTCCAGCCCTATTCCTCTATCAATAGTCATCCAGAAGTAGCAGAACTATTGGTGGTGTGAGCCTTAGCTCTTTCACTAATATTCTGTGTCTGGCCAAATCCCTTCCTTCCTGTAGGTCTCATTTTCCTGGTCTGTAAAAATAAGGCAGGTAAAAATAAAGTAAATGATCTCTGAGGTTCCTTCCAGCCCAATCTACTCTAAAGATTCTGCCTTCTGATTCCAGATCCGTTTTTCTCTCTAGTTCATCACACTGTCAGCTCCGGGAAGGCAGAAGAAATATTTGTTGAATGAATGAATGAATGAAAATAACCTAGGAGGAAATGGATTTGGATAGGTTCCCAGTGTAATCAACAAAAGAAGATTCAGGAAAAGTCAGTTTCATCTTTTGAAAATTCCTCTAGCCTTTGGCAGAGCAAGAAATGAAGGAGATGTTTTGAGCTGAAGCTGTTTTCATGAAACAAAGCAAAGAAGCCCATGGAAAGGACATTGGAGCTGGGCCTCAAAAGCCAAATAAGATGTTCATTTCCAAAATGAAATCCTTTTTTTTTTTTTTTTTTTTTTTGCTGGTTAGCACTCCAAACAGCCAGGACCCATCCCTTACCTCCATGATGCTCGTCCTGAGAAGACTTGGGTAATCAACCAACCCTGGGTCACTGGGTAATCATCCAACAAGGATTTCTCAAATACTGAAAACATACTAAGCACTGTTAGCTTATATTCTACTGGCCAGCGGGGAAGGGACACAACATTGTTCCCAGAAAAGTAAATGTAGGATCCATACAAAGCAGGTGTGGGGTGGGAGGCCACTAACAATCGAGCAGATCAGGAGCCACGACCTTAAAGAGAACTGGGTGGATGCGTAAGGAGGAAGAGTATTCCAGACATGAGGGGAAGTCAGTATAAATATATGGAGGCAGGAAATGGAAGGTCCTGTATATGGAACGGCTTAAAATAAAGTAACATGTAATCAGCCTGGCAAGACAGGCAGAAGCCTTACTGTGAGCAATTTATATTTTATCCTGGAGGGAAACACTGAAACTTCTGGTTAAATTTGTGCTTTAGGAATATCAGTCTTGTAGCTATGTGGAAGATAGAATGGAGGGGCTCCAGATTTGAGGGAGAAGTCCAACAAGGAGACTCTAGCAAGAGTTCTGTTAGGAGGTAATACAGGCCTGGACTAGGACAGCTGTGATGTGAGTAGAGAGAAGTGGATGGGCATGAGAAACCTGGAGCTAGAATTTATATAACACATGGAAACTGATGAGGTTAGAAGGGATCAAGATTGAAGGTGATTCCTAAATTGCAAAGCCTAGTATTTTAAAGAATGGTAAGGTCTTCAACAGATATAGGAAAATGAAGAAGAGAAAAGACAGCAAGTTCCCTTTTGGACATTCTGAGTTTGAGTTGTCTATGGGACATTGCAATGGAGGAGTGGGACCAAGGAGAGATAAGGGCAAGACATAGATAGGTTTAAGTAATCTGATGAAATCTTATCATTGAGAGTAGAGGGTCCACAATAGGAGACCCCCTTCATGCATAAGAGATGGGATGTGACTGATGGTTCTGTAAAAGGTGATTGAGGACAGGCCCAATAGATAAAGATGAGAACCACAACAGAATTGTCATGAAAACTCAGCGAGGAGAGAACATTCATTCAGCAGGGGGTGGGGCTATCAATGGTATCATAGACTGCAGAGGAATTAAAAAGGATGAGAACTGAGAAAATGCCAAGAATGGACCTTTTTCCACCACTGGAGATTTTCTTTTAGGATTAGGAAAGTTAGCAAGGGGGAGCTGTTCATTTGCTTACAGGAGTGGGAGGATAAGGGACACATCTCTTTGACTTATGCTTCCTGAACTGAATTCAAATCAATGTAAGTAAGCAAGCATTTGTTAAATATCAAATATATTCAAAGGCCTATGCTAATGCTAGAGATAAAGAGGGAAAAAAAGAAAGGAAGGAAGGAAGGAAGGGATGGAGGAAGGAAAGGAGAAAGGGAGGGAAGGAGGAAGGAAGGAAAGAAGGGATGGAGGGAGGGAGGGAGAGAAAGAGGGAGGGAAGGAGAGAGAAAGGGAGGGAGGGAAAGGAGGAACAAGAGAGGGAGGGAAGAAAGGAGTGGGAGGAAGGAAGGAAGGGAAGAAAAGAGGGAGGAAGGAGAAAAGAGAAGGAAGGAGGGAAGAAGAAAAGAAAAGAAAGAATAGTTGCTTTCAAGGAAGTTATATTGTAAAGAATATAACTGGTTTGGGAATTTAAGGTGGCTTAGAATCTGGGCCACAGGGAGGAATGTGGCCTATGAATAACATACATTTGGGTTGCCCAAGACTTTAGATCTAGTTTAATCCACAGGTCATCTTACTCCAGAACTCCAGATAGATGTGTAATTAGAATTAATGGTGATGATGAGGAAGATCACAGAGATTTGAGCTAGAGTAAATGTTAACATTTGGTTCAATCTCCTCATTTTGTAGATAAAGAAGCTTTGGCTTTAGTCTCATATGGAATATGTGGTTCTTCCCTTCAACAAAGTGTTCCATTTATGACCTTGATTGCACCCTTTCTCTAGCAGTGTATAATAGAGTCTCACCTCATATTTTCAATCTTTCCCTATTTACTGGCTCCTTCAATACTGTCTACAAATATGCTTCCCCACTTAACCCAACTATCTCCTCAAGCTATTGCTCTAGGTCCCTCCTCCTTCTCATAACAAAACTTTTCTAGTTTTCTAGAGCTTTTTCTAAAGCTCTCTGCACTCATAGCCTTTACCACATGGTCTCATCACACTGACTTTTTTCTAACAACTTGTGACCTGACTTCCAAACTCATCACTCAGCTGGAACTTTTTCCTCCAAAGTTATCAATGATCCTTTAATTGCCAAGTCATCTTGGCTCCTTGGCAGCATCTGCTACTATTGATCACCATCTCTTCTGTCTTTCCTCGGCTTTTGTGACACAGTTCTCTCCTGAATCTTTTACCTGTAGGATGCTGAGACTAGTTTTTCTTTACTGCATCATATCCACATTCCATCCTCTAATCATGACCATTCCCAAAGTTTACCCAGCACCTAGTATATAGATAAAAACAGGTAGACAATTATGTACACACAAGACATCTGGTGATGATCTCAGAGCAGTAGTAGTTGGGAGTGGAGTTGGATGGGGAGAACCACTTTGAGGCCTCCTGAAGAAGTTGGGAATTGAGGCCGAGTTTTGAAGAAGGCCAGAAAAGGAAGGAGACAGAGACAGGGAGAGAAAGTGTTCCAGACACAGGGACTTCCAGTAGAAGGGACAAAGTAGAGAGATGGAGTGTTGTGTGTGAGGACCAGCCAAGGAAACTATACTGACAGCTGAATTGTAGTGTGTGTGTGTGTGTGTGTGTGTAAGAAAACTGGAAAGGTTGGAAGAAGCCAGGTTATGAAGCACTTCAAATGGCAAGCAGAGAATCTGATATTTAATTTTGGAAGAAATAGGAAGTGTACTGGAGTTTATTAAAGTGTATGTGTGGAGAAGGGTCAGAACTGCACTTTAGGAAGATCACTCTAGCAGCTGAGTGGAGGAAGGTCTAGGATAAAAAGGGACTGGGGGCAATGAGAGCAAAAAGAAGACAATATTTCAGGCATGAGACGACAGGGGCCTGCCTTGGGGAAGGGACTGGGTAAGTGGAGAGAAAGGGATGTTTATGAAGATATGGTGAAGGTGGAATAGACAAAAGTTGCCAACAGATTGGATATGTTGAGTTAGTGCAAATGAGTTGAATGCAAGACCTTTCTTTTGTTGATGGACCTTAAAATGGACTGGCCAAAGGATCACATGTTTAATGAACAAACTCTAGGGGATCCTTCTCCATGTAACTTCCTACCACTACCCCCCATATACAAAAAAAAAAGCAGATGGGGTGAGTTTATGAGCCTTCCTAGAAGGAGGGTACAATTTCCTCCAAGGGGACTTCCCTATTCATGACCTTTTCTGACTTCCGAGGACCTTTACAAGTGAACCTCACACTGGGACTCCTAGATGTCCTCTGTCCAATGCTGACCTCCCTGTACCCTGCATCTAAGTACTGTATTTCCTTCCACTGCAAAGATGCCCCCGAGAAATCTGAACACATAGAACTCAGCTAGAATTTAAGGCTGGCAGTGACAGTCCAGACCACCAGAGGGAGCAATGCTGCCGGCCATGGGCGCATCCCTATCCAAGATGCTCAGGAGAATCCTAAATTGGAGTAGTTCTCCATTCAGCTAAACATACTCTTATTAAGTGCCTTCTTCCACACGCGGGGGGCCGCTGCCGACTCTTGTGGGATTTGGAGGGTCTGTCTACGCCATCAAACTCCGGGAGTTCTGCCCTCAAACTCTGCTTCTAGATCTTTCGGGAAGAACACTGGGTTTAGGATCAGAGGACATGGGTTTGAATTTGAGTATGGCTATTTAGTACCTAGGTGACTGTGGGATAGTCCCTGCCCCTCTCCGAACCACAGTTTCCTCATCTATGCCCAACTAGAGCTTTCTTCTAGCTACTGGGTCCCACTGGTATGGACCAGACCCAGTTTCCTAGGGAAGGGCAGAGATCCTGGACTGTGGGCATTGGAGGAGGCAGGTGGATGACACAAGATGTAGGGAGCAAGAAGGAGTGGCCAGAGCCCTTCTCCTTCATCTCTGGGGTACGCTGACCTTGGAGAGCAAGCAGCTTCATGCAGTAGAAAGGAATCAGGAGACTTAAGTGAGCTCCAATCCTGATAGTGACATGTAATATGAACAAATCAGTTGATTTCCCTGGGTCTTAATTTCCTTATCTGCAAAATAGAGATTAATGTTTTTACTTCTTATCTCATAGAAAAATGTGCTAATGCAATGGGAGCATTTACTATTTTTGTCCTGTTGGCTCCCTGTCCTTATTCATTCATTGGCCTGATGAATGAATACTAAATCCCTCCCTGTACTCCACTTGCTCCAAAGTCTTCCTTGATATTCCCCAAAAGTAATAACTTTCTTTACTTAGACCTCAAAGATTGATACTCAAAGAGTATCTTGCCTTTACCTTTCAAAGACATTTATGATGTATTGTTTTTTAAAACAGGTTAAACAGATGCAATTTTTCTAATCACATTTCCATATTCATCATGTTACAAAAGAAAAATCAGACAAACAAAACAAACAAAAATCATAAGGCAAAAAAAATGAGAAAGAAAAAAAATCAAGGTGACAATACTATGCTTTGATCCACATTGTTTCTCCTTCATATCTCTAGATGCAGATGGCACTTTCCATCACAAGTCTATTGGAACTGGTCTGAATCATCTCATTGTTGAAAAGAGCCATGTTCATCACAGTTGACCATCACATAATCTTGCTGTTATTGTGTACAATGTTCTCCTGATTCTGCTCATCTCACTCAACATCAGTTCGTATAAATCTTTACAGGCTTTTCTGAAATCAGTCTGCTCTATGATGCACTATTGTGTATAGTAGCTATCTGTACACATGACTTATCTCCCTACTAGACTGGCAACACCACGAAGGCAAGGACCATTGTTTTATCTAAATTTAATTTTCCTAAACTGAACACAGGATTTGGAACATACAGGCCTTATTAAATATTTGTTAAATGAATGGGAGAGGAGGAATAAACATTTATTAAGAGCCTGCTGTGTATCAACCACTGTGCTAAGCACTTACAAAGATCCTCATTTGATTCCCACAACAATCCCGAGAGGCAGGTACTATCATTATTCTCATTTTACAGTTGAAAAAGCTGAGGCAGACAGAGATGAAGTGATTTGGCTAGAGTTATATAGTTAGTAAAAGTCTGAGGCCCCCTTTAAACTCAGATCTTCCTGACTTCAGATCCAGAGTATTTTCTACTGTGCTAATTTAGCTGCCTCAAAGGGATGAATTATAATCTGGGGTCAAAATTTGTCCTTAAGAGCAGCCTGACTTAAACATAGCAAAGGAAAGGAAAGGCCAGGTCATGGAAAGCACACATCTGTCTACCCTAGTATTGGGTTTCCTATCAACTGACAATTTTGGTGTGAAAGCCACATCATTCCAAAAGCCCTCAAAGGCTAACCTGTTGGGAGGACAACTAAGAGAAAGAAGGTATGACTTTTTCTCTTTCTATAATGATCATTTTATCATCAAGGACAATGGAATCACAATAATTGGATCCTAATGACTCAGTTAACAGTGAACTACACAAGAAAGTAGAAGTGAAATTTGAGATGAAGGGGGGACAAGCAGCTGGCCTAGATCATGTATAAACAAAGGAAATTCATGCTGGAGATGACATGATCTGGGAATCATTGAAGGAAGATTTATAAAGAATGAAAGGGAAAAGAAGGTGCTGAAATAATGGGGGAAAATTCAGATGAGATTATTACCCCTACAAGAAAATCTAGAAGACATCAATAACTATTGCTTCATATGCTTTCTTTCTCATTTTTATAAAATCTTTATGAGAATGAACTACATACATATTTCATTAATGAAAGTATGAGAAGTGAAGAGGCAGGCTTGCACAAATGATTTTCTCCAGCAGACCACATCTTTACAGTCATGCAATTGACTGACAGGATACAGAAAGTACAAGACCTTGTTGTGTTTATTGTTAGGTGATTTTTTAAAAATTGTCTTGGTGGAGTAAAACATCTCTTTAAAGACTCCACCAACAAGGAGTCTCTTGTGTACATGTTAAGCTTACTAATACCAAGTAACCAAGTCTAAGCCAGCTCAACACTGCTTCCTATCCAGCTGCTGCAGGTGGGGAAGGGGAACCACTGTCTCAGAGAATCATGGGTTTTAGAGCTGGCAAAGATCTTAGAGGGCACCTAGTCCATCTTCAGTTTTGCAGATGAGAAGGTGGAGATTTTAAAGCATTAAATATCTAACCAGAGATTCCAGGCCACACAAGTAGTATTAATCAACTCTCCAAAGCTGAAGCTGAATGGCTACTTGTGAATAAATATTTTTCCATTATTGTTGGCTATCCTCACTCTCAAATTGGGAATTCCAGGCATCCAGGTCACAGACAACAATCAGTCTCCAGGATTTGTCTCTTTGACCATTCTACACCCTGTGCTTTGCCCAGACCACATGCTTATAAGGCTTATAAGGGGGAGTTAGGCTGTAAAAACTTCTGCCTTGGGATCCTCAATCATCCTCAGATGTCAAGAGTGAAAATACTGTGGCCTAAGTGTCCCCCTGCCTCTGCTTTCATAATCCCTAGTTTTGGAAGGGACCAAAGCCCAGTGAAGTTTTTGTCAGAATAGATTCCAGAATGCTCTGGAGATCTCAAGACTCTGGGAGGAGTAAAAACTGCTTTTATTCTCCTTTCCTCCATCATACACAAGCCACCCTGCAGTGGCCCTTGCTGGGAATCAGTCATTATCTCACCAGTTCACACACGAAGTGGGGACAAGGTCTGTCTGATTGCTCCTAGGCCAAGTCCTCTGGGTTGAAGTAGAAAAACAACAGCAACAATGAATTTGGAACCAGGGAGTCCAGACACCACAATGTAGCTATGTAACCTTGGACACAAGTTAGATCACCTTTCGGAGGCTCAGTGACCTCATCTGTAAAATGGAGATATTAAAACACACGTCACCTACCTCACAAAGCTGTTGTGAGTTAAGTGTTTTATTATAGCTATATTAATGGAAGCTATGATTAATACACCAATAATCAGAGCCCTCCTTGGACCCTGAGCTCACTAGGAATATCAACATTAAAAAAAAGAAGGGATTGGAAATCCGACTCTGCTAGTCCCAGGCCCACCACTTTTCTAACAAATTCTTTATTTTGGATAGAAAGCAAATTAAAAATTAAGCTTGAGTGTATTATTATCCTTCAAAAATAAACAAGGTAGTGAATTTGGAAGCAACAACTCTTAATTATGAAATGACTCACTGAAGAGCTCTATGTTTATATTTTTCAAAAAGAGGAGGTTTTGACAGGGGAAGGAAAATTCAATTTAACCATTCCTTCTGTACTGGAGACTGATTGTCGAGGAAGCTAGGGAAAAAAACTATTTTTTTTGGTAACAAGTATGATCCAGAGAAGCCCAGAAGAATTTTAACTCATGGCCAAGAAAACTGCTTCCTGGAACAAGCCAAGGAATGGGGAGGGCTATTCTCCAGATTAGTGCACCAAAGTCTGTTTTTCTTCTTCAGAGATATTTACTCATCATTAATAATTGAACTAAATTAAATTAATGTATATAAAGCACTGTGGTAGGTGCCTGGAGATATAAGAGGTAGCCCCTGCCTCTATAGGGCTCAAAGTTCAGGAGAAAGACAAGACACAAAAAGACATGACCATAATCTACAATATTATCATTTGCCTTTTTTTGTATGCCTAGTGCTTAGCAAAGTAGCTGACATATAGCAGGCATTTCATAAATGTTTCTTGATTGATTTTTTTGTATTGATCGGTTGATTGAGGGAACTTACATGTTACTCAGTAGGTAATTGTAAGGTAGCCACTGAAGATTTTCAAAGAGAATAATGACATAACCAGATCTTTGAAGAATAAAAATTATCTAGTAATGTTATTAAGGTCAGAATGAATGGGGCAGAGAGGGAAAATGAGAAAACTTACGAGGAGGCCATTGCTACCTGGGATTCTGACAGGGAGAAGAAAGAAAAGGGGATGACTTCAGAAATATAATAGAGGTGGAATCAACAAGATTTAGCAACTGGACAACTGGAGAAAGGAGAAGAGAGACATGAATCCCTGAGAAACACCAAAATTTTGAACAGGTATTGGATGAATGCTGGTATCACAGACAGATATCACAGACAGAAATATTACCATAATGAAATTAGAAGGAATGGGAAAGGTGAGAAATAACAGCTAAGTTATATGTCTTAGAAAAACTATTTAATGGAACATCTGGTCATTTCATATTGAGATGGTCATCATTGATAACAAATAATTACTGCTTCTGAGTCAACATTTGTTGCAGAGGATGAAGAGGCTAAAGAAATGATAAAACATGGAATGAAAGCCTCCTAATTAAATTAATGGGGGATGCTTGGTGACTTTGACTTAAAATAGGTATGGTTAAGGTCAGTGGAAAAATTGTTGGAAAATATGGTTCAGGAGTAAATAATAAGAGTGGCCAAAGACTATGTACATTACAAATGCTTTCTCTGAGAAAAGAAACTGATGGTGAAAGACATGCTAAACACCAAATAACATCACAAAAAAGAATAAAACTGATTGTATCTTAATGGACAGGAAATGAGTCATTACTGATGTGGAAGATGTTCATGAATCAGCTGTCTTTAATCAGACCACCAACTCAGAGCAGAGATCAAAATTAAAACAAAGTTATAAGAAAGAATAAAAAATAAGATAAAAAATGACTTTAGTCTGACTAATTTTTAAAAACTGACACAGAAAAATGGGAAATGGATGGAGGAAAAGATAACACCAATTATAACAATTTCACACAGAAGTTTAATTGATATAAAACTATATACTTAACAAGGAGAAAGAGCCTGAAACTGACCTCTCAGCAAACATCTGACCTACTTGCCAATTGAAAAGATGTGGTGGACAAAGGTCACACTAGTTTAGAACATAAACTGGGAAGGATGGTATTAGATTATGAGCAGTAAAAAGTTTAAATAAAGCTTGATTAGAAATGACCAAGTAATCATTTGGAGGTCTTTAAGAATGAAAGTTTGAAGAAGACAACAAGTGGTAGAAATATGGAAAAGATCTGCAAAGATTTTTCTAACAAATTCTTTTCACTGCAAAGAGTAGTCAAGTTCAGATTTTAAGACCAGAGTCCAAATGCGTTTCTGGAGGAAGTGAAAAAGACACTGAAGGAAACATATGGGAAAAGCAGCAGGACCTGACCAAGTATAAATAGAAGAGGTTCATGCTGGAAGCAACACACTTTTGAGGACACCAAAAGTTAGATTGTCAAAATATCTGAAGCGGGGGAAGTTGGCAGATTTTTGAGAAATTGTTTGGAGTTTATTATAAATAAAAGACTAAGAGAATATCAGTAACTTTAACTTGTATACCTACCATTCTATTTATTCTTTTTTTTTAAATAGCTTTTTATTTACAGGTTATATGTATGGGTAACTTTACAGCATTAACAATTGCCAAACCTCTTGTTCCAATTTTTCACCTCTTACCCCCCATCCCTTCCCCCCAGATGGCAGGATGACCAGTCATTCTATTTATTCTTAATAAGTATATTTAAAATGCAATGAGGACATCCTTGATTAAGGTATCTGAAGGCAGCAGGAAGATTTTCATATTCAATATTCCAAAGGAGACTACGTCTTTACTATCACAAAATGCACTGAAAGGTATAGCAAATACACAGTTCCACTGCCCTTATTGCTTGTTAGCTATTTTAAAAAGCACTTTATTTGGTAAAGTAAAAGGCTGCCTCAAAGGCAAGATATTTCTCAAGTACATGTTGAAATCTTAAAAAATTCTTTGAAAGATACAATAATAAAAATAATCTGATTCTACAACACTGACATGAACAGAGGCATAAAACTGGAGTCCTGTGCTCACTGATAAAGAAGGAAATGGTAAACCACTCCAGTATCTTTGCTAAGAAAACTCCAGCTGGGGTCACAAAGAATCAGACATACTCACCAGAAATGATGGTTGCCACTATCGTGGAAGAGAACCATTTAAAGAAGAGAAACCATTTAAAAAAGAGATTCTCTACAGATGGATAAATTCTCCAGATGCTTTTGTTTGATGTTTCTCCTAATTGTATCAAGTAAATTTACATTTACAATGTAAAGCCTTTTAAATGAAACTCTCAAACAATCACTCCAAAGTGTTTGATCTTATTATTCACAGAGGAAAAACCATATAGATGAAAAATGCCTATTGTATAGATCATGATATAAAGTTGGAAGAATAACTTACCGAGATTATTCAATGGCATATACATCTCAGGCAGAAGGTGCAAATAGACAACACACTGGGTTCAGAATTGAATAGAACAGATGGATTCTTGCTGGAAAACTTTCTTTCATTGATCTCAAATTTGTCAAAATAAGGCCCATTTTTAAATATCAAAATTCACTTGATGATATATATATATATATATATATATATATATATATATATATATAACTTTAAATTATGGGATACTATGGTCATCTGAAGATGAAGATTCCCTCAAAAGGCAGGGATGAGCTCATAGTAGATATGAGTAAGCTGTAACATATCTTAAATGAGGAACTATGCAAGAAAATGATTTATTATATTGTATTTAAGATACACTTTAACATGTTTAACATGTATGAGACTGCCTGCCATCTAGGGGAGGGGGTGGAGGGAAAGAAGGGAAAAGTTAGAACAGAAGTAAGTGTAAGGGACAGTGTTGAAAAATTACCAATGTATATGTTCTGTCAATAAAAAGCTATGATAATAATAATAAAAAATAAAGATGGTTAAAAGGGTGTCATACAAGAAATGTGTAATCAGATTCTCCCTAGATCATAAGGAATTTTTATAGATTTTCTTTTGGGATTGTTTGGGTCCCAGTAAAGCCCTAGGAAGGCTAGAGAGTTTAGAATTTTAGACCACTTATTTCACGTTGTGGTGTAAAGGGTAAAAATCAGGAGAAGGATTGAGTGACATAGGAGTATTTCCCTAAAAGGGGTAGGGCATATTCCCATGATATAAAATTACTAATCAGTAGCAAGGAGCTTGTCCTTTAGATATGGATGGAACTAAATAGCTCCTGAGATGTGTTCTGACCCTGAGATTTTGTAAATTTGTGAAAAAGATGGGTGGGTGAAGAGCAGCCTGATTTCAGAAAAACCTGGAGAGACTTACATAAATTGATGCTGCAATGAAGTGAGCAGAACCAAGAGAACATTGTACACAGTAATAAGAGGATTATGTGATGATCAGCTGTGATGGACCTGGTTCTTCTCAGCAATTCCAGTAGATTTGGGATGGAAAATGCCATCGGCATCCCGAGAGAGAGTTATGAAGAGCGAATGTGGATCAAGGCATAGTATTTTCACCTTTTTAAAAATTTGTTTGCTTTTTCTGTCGCATAGTTTTTTCTCTTTTGGGCTGTTTTTTGTGCACAACATGACAAATATGGAAATATGTTTAAAAGGATTGCACATATTTGACCTATATCAGATTACTTGCTGTCTTAGGGAGAGAGGAGGTAAGGGAGGGAGACAAAATTTGGAACACAAAGTCCTACAAAGATGAATGCTGAAAATTGTCTTTATATTTATTTGGAAAAATTAAATACTATTGAGAAGAAAGAAAAGAACGGGTTGCTCACTTATTTTAAGGGGAGGAAGGGACAGCTCTGTCTGTTTCATTTGTCATGTCAAGAGAATTCAAGGAAGGTCTCTAGCTTATTGTGTGGACTCCCTTAAGTGATTTTGTACTAGGACAAAGACAATAGGCACATAACAGGATGGACAGTCAATAGACTGCTATCTGCAGCAGTGTAACCTCCATTAATGAGGTCATAAATACAATGGAGTAAGCTATTATCCAAAGTAACTAGGAACCAGACATCAAGGTATAAGAAAAGAGATATCCATTGATTTGGGGGACATGTTCCTCTTCTCCTAAGAAATCATCAGATCACGTGATTCTCACTCATTGTGAAGCAGATTTCTCTTAGTCAAGGTGGCCAAAGCAGGAGAGCAAAATAGAGCCTTTTGCCCCTACAGTTTTTCTGTAGGTTCTGTGACACAACAAAGAAGGCATAATTCAGACTTTGAGATAGCCTACAAGGTCTAGGGCTGAGAGCCAGCAAGAAGGGAACCCAACAGAATTTCAGGCCTGGGCGGGCAAGAAAGAAATTCTTGGTGTGGGTTGGTGGGAAGCAAAAAAGGAGCAGGGTATCCACTCCTTCTAATCTCAAATGAAGAAGCCTGGAAAAGTACTGGGACCAAGAGTTCCCTCTTTTATGAATCGCCCCCTCATCCCTACCTCCAATCACTCCAATCCTATGGTTCTCAGCAAACAGAAACTAGAACTGGGCCCATTTATATCATTGACATTTACTAATTTGTAAGCATTCTTAGGTTTCCTCCAACATGCCTGTGCTGTTCCTGAGAGTGGGGCTCAAACTTAATATTTCTTTTATTTCTTTCTCTCTACTAGAGAAATTTATAGACAAATGGAAAGATGGAAAGATAGGAAGAGGAGAGAGAGAAGAAGGGAGAAAGGGAGGGAGGGGAAGAGAGAAAGAGAAAGAGGGAGGATGAGGGAAGGGAGGGAAGGAAAAAGAGAGAAGGGGGAAAGATGAGAAATAGAGAGGAGAGGAAAAGAGACAGGGAGACAGAAAGAGCTATTTAAAGTCAAACTCAAAACTTCAGGCAGAACTGGAAAAATTAGTGTCTCTTTCTTAAGCCTGGGACAGGTGTCTTGGATACTTGCCAGGGAAATCAGGAACAGCTAAGAAGAAATAAAGTAGGTTACAAGGAAGCAAGTGAAACTGCACAGAATACAAATTGGTATTCTTTACTTATGGGAGCTCCCAGGACTGGTTTAAGTGTAGTTAAAGATTTCATTTAAAAAATAAGGTTTGAAGCCTGAGACGGGTGTGGAGTAACCAAAGCCACCATACTTCATAGTTCCCCTCCCCCCAATCCTCCATCTCCTTCTCTTCCTTAACATCATCCTCATCTTGCCATCATCTCTATACATCTTCACCACCATTCTGATCTTCATCACTACCACCATTAGCAGCACCAGTAATAGACATTTTCCCCCTTCCTGCGGCCTTCACACAAGGCTTCCTGACCACACACAGATGCTGCTTTAGGCCTGAGCTGTCCTCCCCACAGACCAAGCTAGTGTATCAGTGGCCAAAGGAAGGGAGCACAAACCAATGTATCAATACTTTTTTCTATAGTTTCACACTTTCATCTATATGTACCATCAGGAAACACAACAGCATTAGACCCTTGAAAAGGACAAAAGGATTTTAATTGGAAGGAGATCTTAAAGTTTATATAGTCCAGGGGTTCTTCTTTTATTTTCTTTTAAAGTTAGGATTCTAAACCTCGAGTCCATAGGCTCCTTGGATAGATTTCAGAGTGTCTGTGAGTTGGGATGAGGGAGAAAAAAAAAATCAAATCTTTATTTTCTCTAATCTCTAATTAAAACGTAGCATTTCCTCAATGTAGGAATATAAGCACCAAATTATAATCCAGAGAAAGAAAGCACCGGTTTCACCAGACTGCTAGTGGGAGCCATTACAAAAACAGTTAAGAAGCCTTGCTCTAGCCCAACCCTCTCATTTTCCAGATGAGGAAACTGAGCCAAGTAACATCTTGATTGGGTCAGTGAAACCCTACACAGAAGAGCTCTCCTTTCTGCCCTCCCACCCCTATTTACCTTCACTAAGGGTAGCATCCCATTGTCTGGGAGGGTTTCATTTGCTTCATCTGTGACTGCAGGCAGGGCTCAATGCTTTTGGAGGATTAAGTTCCGATTGACAGGGACATAGACAGTCTTTGAGTCCAAAAACAAAACTAAGGCCAGCTGAGGTCCCTGGAGAATAAAGGCATTATTTCTCCTCTCAAGACAGACCTTGGGGTTGGATCCTGGCTGAATCTCCTTAGGCTCTCCCAGGAGTTCCAAGAGGGAGTAACTATCAGACCATGAGGGGAAGAACTTAGCCAAGCTACCACTTCAGCAAGAGAGAGATGGGACCCAGAGAGGCAGTGGGACATCTCTAGGGGGAGCAGGGAAGCCCCTGAATAGCACTAACCCCTGATGAAGCAGGATGGGGCAGGCAGCCAAGACATTGAGTGCCAGAGCCAAGCAGTTAATAGGAAACCGAAAATAACAACCCAGGACAGGAATAGTTTGCAAGTGTTTGAAAAATCTCTGCTTGGACTGAATCAGCAGTTTCTCAGGCTCTGTCCAGGGGTCACCAGGGAGGAGCTGTCAGGAATATTTATTCACCTGGAGCCAAACTAGGCTTTCTGAACCTGCCTGTTCCCAAAGGGTTGACTGGCCATCTGGCTAACCAGGGTGCGCATGAGGTCTCGGCCTGGACTGTGAACTGAGGCCAGGGGAAGAGGGCCTGTTCTGAGAGAGGTAAAGGGATGTCCAGGCTCTAACTCAAATCAGCTCCCAGAGAATCCTGCAGCCCCCTCCACTGCCGGCTGGGCCCAGGGCTCTGTCTCAAGACCACCAATCTCACTGAGCTCATCACTGAGTCTGGCAGGTTGGGCCACCCCTGCCTGTACCTGGAATCCAGTTTTGGCTCAGACACCAAAGGGCCCTAACCATACAGGAGCCTGGGATTTGGATCTCTGCGTTTTAGCAGGCATTAACTGTTGTTGAAGTAAGCTGGAGTGAAATGAATTGGGCCTCGGCTTCCTGTAAAAGACAAGTATCCAGGGCCTGTTCAATCCACTGTCAAAATCTGACTGTGTGCGTGTATGTGTGTGTGTGTGTGTGTGTGTGTGTGTGTGTGCACATTTTGCCCAGGGGAATGGCTGAAGAAATATGTCTTCCTTCTCCTGGTAGAGTTGTGGGACAAGGGTATAGAATAATGCATATCTCAGTCATTGCATCTATTTTATTTAACTCTTTTTCTTTGTTACAAGAGAGTTCTTATAAGGGAAAGGAGGGTACATCAGGAAATGAATAGTGTAAAAACAAACAGCATAATTAAAGTTTCTTTTAAAAAGGAAATTATCTATTATCACTAGTATTTACTGATCTTATAATTCTCTAATTCATATAATTTTATGAAACGAAGTGAAATGAATTAAGAAGTAACAATGGTATAGTGAAAAGAGCCTCAGATCTAGAGCTGTCCTGGGTTCAAATCCCAACCCTACCACTTGCTTAATTGTGTATTCCTGGGCAAGTTGCTTAGCTACTCTGAGCCCCAATTTTTGCCTCTGTAAAATGAGGGGCTTGGATGGGATGTCCCCTAAAGTTCCCTCCAAGTTCCAATTTTGTGACTCAGCCAGTCAGTCAACAAGTATTCAGTAAGCACCACAATGTGCCAGGCATTGGGCCAAGTGCTGGGGAAACATCTTGAAAGTACAATAGAAATGTAAACTATAATAATAAGAGCAAAAATAATTGAATTTCTGATGGTAAAAGAAATGGTGGGGTAAGGTCCAAGGGCTCATGTGTGGCAGGCAGAAGGGATCTGAGGAGGGAGATGATGATGTCAGATTATAATAAAAACAGCTGACATTTAAATAAGATTGATAATTAATTAATTCTCTTGTTTAGTCATCACAACATCCCTGGTTGTTATCCCCACTTGATGGAGAATGGAGAAACTGAGGCAAACAGAGACTGATGAGGCCAGGATCACACAGTCATGTCTGAGGCCACATCTGAACTCAGGTCCTCTTGGTTGTGGGCCCAGTGCTCTACCCAATGTACCGCCTGGCTGTCCCTAGGTCAGAGAAATCAAGACCAAAACCACTAGGCTGGTGCTTTCAGGAAGACTCAGAGAGGGAAGAGCTCTCCTTCTTTGCAGCAGAAGCTAAGGTATTTGAGGGCAGGGACTGTTCAGTGTGGGGCATTGTACCCCCAGTGCCCAGCAAAGGACAATGTGCTTTTCAGTTGGTTCTTAATAACTGCTGAATTGAATTGGCAGAGAAAGCTGTAATCTGAAGACAACCTGACCTAACCTCAGCTTCCTAGGGGACGCTTTTCCTTGCCAGGATTCTGCTCTCTGGCACGCCATGTTTTTAGTAATTCTCTTCAGGAAGCCTTTTCTGGTACCAGGGGAGGCAGTGGTCTACTAGACAGAACACAGAATTTGGGGCCAAAAGACCTAGGTTTGAATGTGGACCCTGCTAGTTACTAGTTATGAGACCTTGAATGTACATCCCTTCATTTTCTGAGCCTCAGTTTCCCTGTATGTAAGACAAAGGGGGGCTGTCCTTGATTTTTAAGGTCCTTGCCAGCTCTAAATCTTATGCAGATCCTTCCATGAACAGAGTACACAGTATGTATAGCTGCGAGAGAGGGAGAAGGGCTGCAGGACTCTCTCTACATGCTGCTGACCATACCCATCATGAGCAATACCAAGTGTTTGCCAGGGATGAGAAGCCCATTAGAAAAGTACAATTGAGAACCTTTCCCCCTTGCTATAAAACCCATCACCTCCAATGCCTTAATGAGCTACCCTGGTGAGAAGATGATTGTGATCTGGGAATCCTACAGAGACTAGAAGTGATGGAGAGGCTGAGGGGTAGCCATCATTGATCCCCTTTCTCCCCTGCTTGGGTGGGGGGGAATTATTTTAGGCCTGAGCTTTTCCTTTGAGGGAGTTAGTGTGTGACATAATACAGGTCATTGCTTTCTGCCCAGCTGGTCTCTCTGATTCTACCTCGTCGGAGTCCCAGACCTGCTGGAAAAGGGCTGGAAGATTATGGGAAGGGTTTTGCAAACTCAGCCATCACAGAAATGTGAACTAGTCCTGGGCTGTGGGTGCTGAGAAGGACCCAGAAGTTCACTCTTGGAGTTCCACGCATTTAAATCCATAGCTACAATTGTGAGGCCCCAAAATGGTGCTAAGATCCCAAATGGCTCTTGGGTCTGCCTTTCCCCATCCCAGCCCTACCCCACCAGTCATCAGGATCTTCTAATAATTGGAAAGAGTAAAGGAGAGATCATCTGCTTTGGATAAAGACCAACAATTGGCCACAGAGAGTCTGCCCTGGGGTACAGAGTGAATTGAGGGGATACAGTTTACTGAGATGGACAGTCAGAATATCCATGAAACATGTCCTAGATCTCCCTTTTAAAAATATATTTTCATCCATAATGTTCCAAAGAAATGTCCTATATCTAAGGAAGATATCACCAAATGGGGAGTTTTATAAAGACTAAGAAGACCACAAAACTTGGCCCACACAGGCTCCCAAACTCAAAGCCCTTATTTCTATGGCACAGGAAGTTTCATAAAACACATTTGTCACAAGTACTAAGTGAGGCAAGTAGTATAAGAATAATTATCATCCCCATTTCATAGGTGAGAAAATTGAGGTTCAGAGACGTGACATGGTCCCAAGGTCCAATAACTGTTATGTTCAGTCAGAGGTGGACTACAAACTCAGGCTTCCTGACTGAGTCAAGGGTTCTTTCCACATTTACGCAGCTTTACATCTGAGCACAGGATTTAGAGGTGGCAGGGACAAGGAAGACCCTCTGGCCACTCCCATCTTTCTGGGATGGGTTCGACTAAGGTTCGGAGAGGATATGGAACCTATTCACACTGCGGGGCCCAGGAATGAAATTGAGTTAGACTGATGTCGATCTTAGTGCTTATTTTTACTACAACGTGTTGGAAATGTTGCGCCTCCAACATCAGACCTGGCCTTCCAGAGCTCCTCAGCCCCCTGCTGCCTTCTCCCACCAGACCCAGTTCTCTTGCCTCCTCTGAGCTCTTTTCTTGCCCTTCCAAGGCAGGGCCTGCTTGGCCATCCGTCTCTCACTCCACAGGCCCCAGCTAGGAGACAGCAGCAGAAACCCAGGGCCTGCACCCAAAACCCTCTTGCCCCAACCTTTAGTAGGAAGCCTAAGAACAGGCAAGGCAAGACCCACTTCTTGGGCCAACTACCCAGGTCCCCCGGCCTCCAGAGCTGTGAACCTCAGCAGTCATGGCTTCTCTTCCGCTGCTAGGTCCTGCCAACAGGCTGATGCTGGAAATGCTCTGGGCCAAAGCTCTGCATTTATTGCCTGAGCCAACACACGATTTCCCAAAAGCCAAACTCGTTTTTCCCTTCATACTTGTATTCAGAAGAAAGGCCAGAGGGAAAAGTCTGGCTGAGCTAGACCAAATGGAGAGCCACACCTGAGAGAACTAAGGACACGGTCCGAGACAAGCTCAGCCTGGCTGAGCCTAGGCCTGGGCCCAGTCCTAGCAAGTGGCCACCGGGGAAAGGGCCACTTGCAAACTGTCCAGAGCTTAGCCTACTCTCTGTGCCCTAAATGCTTATCCCTAGCTTCCCGTGCCGCCGATGCCGCTACTGCTTCACTAAAGACTTCCTTCTGTGAAGCAACGGAGCCCTCCCCTCCTCTGCAGAGCTGAGATTCCCCTCTCCCTCCATCTCCTGGGCCAGACATGGGGACAGACAGACTGCCCACAAACCAAGCTGCAGGACAACTAGCCAACACCCTGCCAAAACCCTTGACACCTCCCCCATCACCTCAAACTCAATATTGATTTCCAGCGCTTATACAACAGTCCCACAGTGAATAAAAGTCCCTGAACTGGACTTAAAGGAATGGGGGGTGGGCGAACTTTGGGAAGACTATAAGATGGAAAACCAGAGATGCCAGCCTGAAGGCCATCACCGTTTTGCACTGGGACCATGGACAAATTGTTTACACTTCATGAGCCTCATTTTTTTCATCTGTAAGACAGGGATACCATGTAGGACTGTGGGTGGCAAAAAAAGCACCTTTGAAACATTAAATCATGAGTGAAACATGTCCTAGATCTCATTGGCCACATTCCTTTGGGACAAACGGCCACTAGGAACAGCATTAGGAAGTAAAAGCCTATGCATCCCATTCTACTAACGTGACGGTCACCCCTCATGATGTTTTCTTCTCCTCTATCATTTTCCACAAAGGCAAAGTCTAGGTCCTTAATGGAAAAAACTCAAAGCTCAGTCTGCCCCACCCAAACCAGCCCAGAATACAGATGAGTATTTTAACTAAGAACACTGGGGTTAGCCTTTCTAGTATTTGCTAGCATGGAAGAAGGGGAGGCAAAGAGCCTGAACCCCTTGTCAGGATGAGAAGGCAGGCAGAGGACTTTTCCTTAAGACGCCAGGCACCCTGAAGGCCATGAAACAATCATTTTTCCACCCAGTGATCCTTCCTTATCTACTGATTATATGAGTTGGAAGTTATCTTAAAGATATCTCATCTAAACTGTCTCCCCTCATCTTCTCTACTCATTTGCTATTACAGAAAATGTCATTAGTGGACTGAGGAAAGAGTTAAAGAAATAATATATTTAGGAAATGATTCAATTCAATTCTACAAATATTTACTCAGATTCTATTATGTACAAGACACTGTACCAGGCACTTTGATATCTTTTGACCTGCATAAAATGTTTTTAATTTCTGCTTTACTTACTCTCAGACTGAAAAAATTCTGATTTTTTTTTTTCAGAGAAAATGAAATCTTCTCAGATATATTTCCTTGGTATTCCTGTTTTTAATGCTACAGAATGACATGGGATAAAAAAAAATGGATGCCTTGGTTTTCCCTTTTCATTGGAGTAACCAGATCCAGCCACATCTAGGCTTGAAAAGGTTTTAGCTTTAAAAGGCCATGCGATCACCCCGGTTTGTCCCATTGTCCCTTGAGGATGTCACCTCTACATCCACACCCTCTATCATTGATCTTACAAGTTAGCAGTTTAGGCCCTTTGGCGCCTTCTCCCTCCAGTCTCTGTCATGAGTAGCCCTTGTTAATCAATAAACAGACTGTGGTCAGAGCCGGCACACCAGCTGATCTTTCCCAGACACGGTTTGTAGGGCAGCCTCTGGTGGGGTGGTTCCTAAATTCTCCTTCTCTTAAAGGCCGACTAGGACAAGGGATACACTGGGGAAAGTCCAGGGACCCGGGCTGGTTTTCATTTCCTACTGGCTTGGCCCAAACCTGGACGGATGCCAATTCCCCTTGGGTGCTTGATTTATTTCTTACCTCCACTAAATGAGGAGTTGGGTTGAAGCCACACAGGTTGCACACCCGCAGCTTGCAGGTGGTACATGTGTTGTAATTGGAGGGCTCCCGGGAGCCCACGTTGAGTTCGGCCTGGCACAGTGGGCAGGTGACCTTTTCCTTCGGCACTTCCTTTGGCTTGGGGACAGCCTTAGGAGTAGTCTGATGTTCTGCCTTACTTTGCTTTGGACTGGCTGCCCCTGCTGGTCGACCAAGAGCCCCAGGTCCTGACCCGGGTTCGGATTTTGGCCCAGAAACAGGGCCAGGGCCAGGACCAGCTTTAGGTCCAGTCCCAGCCCCGGGGCGAGGCCCAGTGCCAGCTCTTGGCCCAGCTCTAGGGCCAGCACCAGGCCCAACTCCAGATCCTGGCCCAGCCCCGGGGCCAGGACCAGCGCCAGCCCCAGGTGCTGACCCAGGTCCCCGTCCAGCCCCAGTTCCAGGTGCTGGCCCAGGTCCCCGTCCAGCCCCAGTTCCAGGTGCAGATGCAGGTCCTGTTCCTGATGGCTTGGGCCCTGCTTCCTTACTGGCATCACTGAAGACAATCTTGGGGGGCCCTTTGCTAGGAGATGGCTGGCCTTGTGGACCGGCCTCTGGCTGGACAGACATAAGTGTACTGGCCTGGGTCAGCAGAGAAGCGCCAAAGCCAAAAAGCTTCCCAGTGAGTCCCTCTTGGGCTTGCTCTTGAGCCCCAGACCCAGGGGTTGGAGTTGCTCCCTTGGCTGGAGAGGGATGGGTATGAGGGGAAACCCTCCCTGAATCCTGAGGCACAGCGGGTCTGGCCTGGCTTTGGCTCTGGGCTTCCCGCTGCCCTGGTACCACAGGACTTCTGGGCACTTCAGCCTGCCGGACACCAGGCCCTTGCTGGAGCCCAGGCTGTGTTGTTCCAGGGATTTTTTCTGGCTCAGGCTTCCGCTGTACCTGTGCTGGGGGCTGGGGCTGGGGCTGGGGCTGGGGCTGGGGCTGGGGATGGGGATGGGGCTGGGGCTGGGACTGTTTGGCTGGGGAGTGAGCAGGAGAAAGGGAAGGTGAGTACAGCTGCTGCTGGCTTTTGGAACGAGGCGCGGTGGTCATGTCCATCCCCAAAGCTCTCTGCATCTGGCAATTCAGACACAACCATTCTTTCACCTGGAAGAGAGAGAACAATAGCACAGTCAACCCTATGAAAAGATCTTACCAGCCTGGCAAGGTGGTTTGAACCTGCTTGCTACATATCACAAGGGGGTCAACAGGATGTAGGGGAGGCGACAGGACGTGTGGTGTGCACATGTGTGCTCCCACTCAACAATACAAATGACAGAGTCTTCACACCTTGATGTGAATCCAGTGCCCACTGGGAAAGCTAACTGTCTTCTTCCCTCCCACCAAAACCCAAAGGAACAGATTTCTCAAATCACAATGGAATGTTTCCTCCACTCACTTCCTATTTTGATGCCCCAGGATGTGCAGGAAGTGGTCCTGAGTTCTCCAAAATTGTGCTAAAGAAAAAAAAAGGAAGCTTTGGCTGGTTGCTAAGGAGGCTCTGAGAATGAGCCCAGCAACCTGTCACCTGAGGAGCAGCTTTAAGGTACAGAAAAGCTTACCCTCAATGCTTGATCAGCAAGGGATGGCATTTTCAGCCATAGCATCTCATACTGAAATAAAATTTTGTTGAACTGAATCCAATGAAGAATTGTCCAGTAAGAGTGGAAATCTGTGTTTGTGAAGGAAGTAATTTCTGTAATGAGATGATCATGGATGCCTTTGAAATATTGAAGAAATGGATTATTTAACTTCAAACCACCTGGATAAGCCAGTAGAAATCCATTCTACTTCCATCTGCCCTCCTGTGAGATCTAAGCTAGCCTAGCAGACCCCAGAGTCTTCTAGTACTTCACTGATCTGGAGGTAGAAGAGAGCTTACAAAGAGTCTCGATTTTGTTTTACTCCTTTATTTTAGAGAGGAGGAAAATGAAGGCCTGAGAGGGGAAGGGACTCGACCAAAATCACAGAGGGACTAAGGAGAGCCTGGCCTGATGATTCCAAAGACAGTACCCTCTTCACTGTATCACCCTAACTTTCTGGGGACACAGCCACCCTTGGGCCCAGTCACCATTCCCTTCTGTGTGTGGGAGTGCCTCCTACCATTCATTCCCTCTACAGACAAAAAAAGGAGGAAGCCTTTTCTGGCTTCTTCTGCTCTTTTCAATTGCTAAAATTAAAACCAGTATCCACCTCCTGGAGAAGAGAGCTTATCAGCAGTAACCCACCTTCCTTTCCTTTTAACTGTCAATGGTTGCTTCCATCCCTGCCCCACACAGTTAAAGGAACACTTTCAATAAGGGCACGACACAATTGCCGGCTGGCGGAAAGAAGCAGAAGAGAAAAAATAGCTCTAAGAGACAAGTTGGTCTAGGGAAGGGCTGATTAGCCGCCTTTCCCCAACTAGGGCATTTTCCAAATTTGCCAGAGTGGACTGTTTCCCACATCTATTTTTACCTCCCCATTCAATTGCACATCATCAGGTTCCCAAGCACACCCCAAATCATTGCCTCATCCCTTCCTGCCTGCCTTTGCTAGCAAGGTATCTGTCAGTATCCTTATCCCCTAAAACTCTTCTTCCGTTCTCGCCTGCCCCTACTTGGTTCTTACTAGGGCATCGATTCAATTTAGACAATGCTCTTCTGTACCCAAGGTAAAAATGGCTTAGCAGCATTACCTGCTTCAGGAAGAGGATGCTGCCCTCCCCTAACACAACTCTCCACCCCTCAAAGCATCCCTAAGGGGGCAAGAGCATTGTTGTAGCTCATTATTTCAGTCGTGTTCAACTTTTTGTGACCCTATTTGGTTTTTTTTTTTTTTTTTTTTTTTTTTGGGCAAAGCTATAGCAATGGTTTGCCATTTCCTTCTCCAATTCATTTTGCAGATGAACAAATTGGGGCAAACAAGATTAAGTGACTTGCCCAGGCTCACAGTTAGTCACTATCTGAGGCTGGATTTGAATTTGAATCAATCTTCCTGATTCCAAGTCCAGTTCTCTATCCACTGCATCATTTAGTTGCCCTAGGAAGGGTAAGATGCATGAAAAGGTGAGAACCAGGTTGTAGGAATGTAGATTTTGAGATGGAAAAGGTTTTAGAGGTCACTGAATCCAATGCTTTCATTTGAGGGGCTATGAAAAAATTTGAGGGATGGCAGATGGGATGTCAATCTTTTTTCAAATCTTTCTTTTATTTATTTGTTTATTTTATATCATTCTTTCAGACTGGTTGCCTGGTTTCTTTGGCTTCAGATTGTGCTCATCCTCTTTGTTTCTCTGTCTCTGTCTGTCTTTGTCTCTCTCTGTCTCTGTCTCTTAGATTCTCGTGTGTGTGTGTGTGTGTGTGTGTGTGTGTGTGTGTCTAGGGAGAGATTAGATCCTAGAGAACTTGACCTTCCTAGGCCCTTCCCTGTGTCCTCACCAACATTTGTTCATTCATTCAACAGACTTCATAACCACAGACTTCTGATGGCTGACCTCTTCTGGACTTCTCTCCACCAAGTAAATTATTTGACAGGTCTTCTGACCTGCTTTTAGGTACAAATGCCCTTCCCATTCTCTCCATCGAGCCAGGCACCTCCCTAGACCTTAGTGTAGCCTTGTCTCCTTCCTGAGCCTTCCATAACCTCTTTTTGGGTCAGTGGGCCCAAATCTGTCACATCATCCTCATGATGATCTCAACAGAGTTGTCACTGAGTACCACCTCTGTCTACATTCCCATGGTAAAGTTAAGAGGCAGAAAGGGGGCACAACTGCAAATTGTCATGAGATCTGGCCCGAGGCAGAGGAAAACTTGATTCAGGACCTCAAAAACAATGTAAACAACAAAAACGATTGCCAAGCTCAAAACCAATTATGATACTAAATATATGCAAGGGGATATTTTGAGACTCAATGACATTTTCCCATCAAATTCATTGGAGTTTTTTCTTTATAGTTAGATAGCTCAACATTTAAAAAAAACCACTCAAAAAAAATTTTGAGCCCTGAATCAACCTTTTCTGAGCACAGGTCTCTCCAACAACTTGCAGGATAACTAGTTTTGGTCTCTGGGCCCTATTCCAAAGAGATTCATGTATTCCTTATGTTTTTCCAGGAAAAAACATTTTATTTACTCCCATCAAATGAGGGGCTGCTTAAGGAAAAGGATCATGATTCTGTAAAAAGATGAAAGAGAGAGGGACTTTATCATCTCAATGAGAGCTGAGCAACGACTCAAGAAGAGATGGCCAAGAGTACATTAATAAATTAGCAATGAAGTCTGCCAAAGACCAAGCTTCTCAAGCTTTCCATACTCTTCCTCCAACATCACAGTTCATCCTGGGTTTTCTGAAGGTCCTATATATATAATATTAAATATTTATATTTTAATATGGCAGAGTCATATGATCCTATCTTGAGACATGAGAGGGATTTTGACCTGTGTCAATGGAGAGAAATGACTGCACTGGTGAAATCAAAGATCCTTAAATTATGACAGCATTCTTCTGTCCACTTATTATGGCTTTCACTAGTTTGACCATTTCAGGAGCCCGTTAAGACACTGGTGTTTGCCAGGAAAGAGGGCCATATTGTTCCTACCTTGGGAAAAGATTTAGTCAGTGACCACAAGAGCTTAAAGGGTCCTGGCCAGCACCCCCTCTTCTCTGGAATGTGTCACAGAAATCTTACCCAAAATAGAAACTCCCAAAGAAATGACTGAAATATACCTAAGTGACTCAGAGCCCAGATGGATCCAGCTATTTCCTGCCTCTCTCCAAACTAAGATAGAGAGTCTTAAACAACTCCCCCTGTTTGCCTTCCCACCCCCACCTACAGGCATCCAAAGATTACTTGTTGAGGGGGAGAGAGAGGGATGTTAGAAGTCAGTCCCTTTTCTTGGGACAGATAGCATCCTGTGGATCTCAGCTCAGTCCATATTTCTGATAAAGCAATCCTTTCCCTGTGCCAGGATGGATGCTGATTGAAAAGAGAGATAGCTGTTGCAAAAGTGCCTTCCTGTATTTGGTTTTAAAAGAAAAAGCATATATCACTCATTCATTCAGGCATTCATTTCATTCAATCAATATTTATCAAAGGGGTCAGCAAGATGGCATTGTGGATTGGGCATCAGCCCTGGAGTCAGGAGGACCTGACAGGACCAAGGACTGGACATTTGCTCTGCCTCTTTTTCACTCAACACTGGCCACCAATCCAGGAAAAAAATATCTGCTTCCCACTTCCCATCACTTCCCTGTCCTCAGGGAGTTGGTCTAAACCGGTGAAATTCCATTAGAAATGGGGCTTTTAAAGTGTATATAAAGATCTCTGCTGGCCAGACAATGATTTGGAAAACTACACATCAACATTATCTATGTTCTATTGCATTTTTACTTATTTTGCTAAATATTTTCCAATTACATTTTAATCTAGTTCTTGCTGCTGGCCTTGTGTGAAACATGTCTGATACTTCTGATCTAGATGGCACCAGGGCAATTGTTGGTAGAGATCTGAGCTGCCTTGGCTAGGTGTAAAATATCCTGAATGTTTCTCTATAACCAGCCTGGACTTCCATCAATCTTTTCTTGGCCATGAGGCATGTCCATAGATTATTTTGTTGCCTTTTTCCTGATCCATTTTTTCCTGAAATTTATGATCAAATCAATTGTGACAGTCAACTCCCATGTGGCTCCATTGATTATTCCTGTGATCCTGAATTGGTAGGCTGATTAGGACAAAGTTCCCTTCCCTGGTCACTACTCCCTGATCCCTCACACTCATCCAGATCAGCTTCATTTCTTTGGTATCTCTATCCCACTCTTCCCTACTTTTCTATTGTATCCTCTGAAATTCTTGTTCTATTGTTAAAAAAAAAAAAAACTGCCCCCTTCATATCAAACCTGTTCTCTAGTCCCAGAAATTAATTTATACATATTTTTTATGTAAGTATATGTGTTCAAGTTATTTTTTTCTCAATAGAATGTAAACTTCTTGTGGGCAGGGACTACTTAGTTTTGTCTTAGTATAATGTCTGGTACATGTAGGAACTTAAGAAATAACTACTGCATTAAATTGAATTCAATTAAAATTCCTTTAGTCACATTTCTTTCTTTACATCCCTAAAATTATTCGCTGTCTCTCATCTCTAAGGCAAAGTTTGGATATCATCTGTCCTATGAGCAACTCCATCCAAAATCAGGTCAAATTTACAATATCGCAGCATCTCAGAGATAATCTGAATCTCACACGGGAATAAGAATTCCCTATTCAAAACCCCAACACAGACCCTAGAGCAGAGGTCCTTAACCAGGTGTCTGTGAATGAAAAATTTTTTGTCATACTTTTCTTCTGTTTCTGTGGAGCCAAATGTCACCATCACCGAGGGGAGGGGACACATTGCTCTCTTGTGCATCCCATCTAAAACCGATTGCCATATTGCCTAGCAGCCAACCACTGGTCCACTAACTCAAGTATGATTGTTACATAAGGAGAGAGATCTCTCATTGAGTGCCCTATCAGGCTAGATATAGCATCTCTTTGGGGTATTTATTTATGGATCTTTACAATCCTCTAAATCTTCTCCTGATTCCCCATCGTCCAATGGCAGGGGGAAAAGGCAGGTGTAGTATATATCCTTACATTAAAGCCTTGAGGTAAAAACAGAATTTCAGAATTAGAAGGCATCTCGGGTATCATATTCAACATATGTCAGAAGTAGAAATCCCCTTATTATATACATATAATTTTTATTATATGGGAGACCAGCAATGTGAAGGAAATGAGAGATTAAGTAAGACTGGCTTCCCTTCAGTACCTCAAAAACAGCAAAAAAAAAAAAACCCCAAAAAACAAAAAAAAAAAACCATGCTAAATACAAGGAAAAAATAAGAAGAACCTTATAAAAATAAATTATCTTGTAGGAAAGGTAAAAGACTGATTAAAGTACCAAGCCCCTCCTCCCCCAAAAAAAGGTTCTAATACAATGATGAACCAACAAAACAAAAAATTGGAGGAGAGGAACAGACAAAGAGTTTTTGAGTGGTGACAATTTCTATCTGGGACTGGGGGAAGAGTTCTGAAAATCCATTGGTAATAATCAAAAAAAGAAAAAACTTTGGAATTGTGCCCAGTGTTGATAGGAGAACACTGTGGGTAAAAGTCTAGGTAAAAACTAAGATTAGATTGATACTAGTAAAATCAGGTGGATTATACCCCCCCTTTACTATAATAAGATGCAATTGACCAAAACAAAACCAAGCAAATAAAATCCCAAATACTAAAATAAGTAACTATAAACATGAATGTCAATTAGATTACACTCTCTTATAGAAAGCAACATATAATTGGTGGGACTTTGAGTTGGGTCAATCTTCTTGGGAAGCAATATGTAATTCTACAAGAAGGATTACAGAAAAGCTAATATCCTTTGAGCCAGCTATTCTACTATTAGGTTTTTACCCAAAAGATTTTATCAATAATTGTTTACAAAAAAACTCCATTATTTATAATTGGGAAATAACAAACAAAACAAAATGCTATAAGCAAACTATGTGCCCAAGGATTGAGGAACAGTTGAATTAGTTATAGCATATAAATATGATGGTATATTATTGGGTCATAAGAAATGATAAAAATTGCACATTTAAAGAAAGATGGGATGGTATTCATTCATAGGTTGTTATATTGCTGGGAGACATAAAACACAAGAATCTCCAAAGGACATGTAGTATGAACAGGCCATACCATAGAATGATAAGGAACTTCAAAGAAGAACAGGAATAAAAGATTTCATCAGAGTAATGCAAAAAAGATCCATGAGGGAAGAGTCAAGTTTCAGATGGTAAGTTTGAGTGCTCCACTGGCATCTTCTCAAGTAGTGAAAGGAAGGAAGGACCCTAGCAGAAGAAGAGGTTCCCTTAGTGAAAATTTTGTGGGGACATGGATAAAAATCACACAGTTCAAATTTACATGGATGAGCTGTCATATGCGTCAGCAGAAGGAACATCTAACCTGGGCACTTTGAATATGGGAAGGCTTATATGAAGTTGGTACAGAATGAAAAAAAAACAGTCAGAAAAAACAAACTCTATACCGATTACAATAATGGAATTGCAACAAAATCCAGATTAAATTTGTTGGGTGACTTTGTTACTACCTAGTTAAATAGAGTAAGTAGAATGTCTTTTGAAATTCTATAAATAAGTGAAATGTACAGTTAAGAAGACAGTCACAATCAACTTTCCATATTGTTTAGTTTGGCTTGTATTTTTCTCTTTTGTTATTCTAAGTGTCTAAGATTGGATTCAAACTCAAAGATGAATCTTCCTGACTTCAGATCCAGCACTCTATCTATCCACTGTGTTACTTCGCCATCCATCTTTTGTTATTATTTATATATTTAAGTACTTACTGGTAAGTACATGGAGGTTAAAAGTTATTAATTTATTTTTTTAAGATAAAAGAGGAGAGCCTAATATACATCATAATGATTTTAATGATAGCTAGCCTTTATATTACATCTACTATGTGCCAGGTGGCAGCTGGGTAGTGCCATAGTGCCCAAAGTGCCAGGCCTGGAATCAGAAGATATGTCCTGGATTCAAATCTTTACTTGCTTATAGCAGTGTGACCCTAGGTAAGGCACTTAATCTTAACCCTGTTTATCTCAGTTTCCTCATCTGTAAAATGAGCTGGAAAAGGAAATGGCAAACCACTCTGGTACCTTTTTCAAGAAAACCCCAAATGGGGTCACAGAGAGTCAGGGATGACTGGGGGGGAAAAAACAACCACATGATTTAACAAATGTGTCAGGCCCTATATTAAATGCTCTACAAATATTATAATAACCCTTCAAGGCAGGTGTCATTATCACCCTCCTTTTACATATTTGCCCAAGGTCACCCATTAATAAGTGTCCAAGGCTGCATCTGAACTCAGGTCTTCCTGACTCCAGGCCTAGTTGCTCTGCTTCCTGTGAAGCTCCCTAATAAGGCAGCCCACTCCATTTTTGGACAGCTCTGACAGTTGGGAAGTTTTCCCTTATATGTACCTGAGATTTGCTTCTTGGCAACTGCCACCCATTGTTGCTCATTCTGCTCTTCAGGGCCAAGATGAGCACATCTAGTTCTTCCTAAACATGAAAGCTTTTCAAATACTTAAAGATAGTTATCATGTTCTATCCCTTAGCCCTGCTTTTCACCCTGAAATTAGAAAGCAGACAACAGGGAACACTACCAGACACTGCAGGGATGAACGTCACCCAGTGATTATAAAGAATAAGACAACTCTGCCTCCTAAGTGACTCCAAAGCCCTACTTACCTTTTCAAATCACAGCATCCTACCCATCAAGTGGGTATGACTCTTTCCCTTCGCTTCTCTGGTCTTTCAGAAGGCAGAGTTCTTCCTTCCTAAAACACTAATTTTTTAGCCTTCGAGCAGAGGCCATAAATATCCCTGAGGTCACAAAGACAGGCTTTTGGTACAGGGATATGCTGGAGACAGTTGCGACAAGCTTACCAGAGCCAACTGTTAAATTTTTGGTGTGAATATTTGCTCCTTAGAAATCAGAGAATTCTGGATCTTGTTTGGCTCGATCTTGTTTGGCTGGTTTTAAGAAACTGACGTAGGAAATGTTAATGATGTCAATTAAATTTAAAAAATGTATCCTGTGCATGTTTTTAAACAAAGTCAGTTGCTAAACATTTACCTAGCACATCCCTAGATAAGGCCACCAAAAGAAAAGTACAGATCTAGGATTTATTCTTAGGGCTTTCCTCCTCCATGTGGGGAAAACCTTGTCAAACCTACACCTGCTGCTAATTCAATTAACTTCAACAAGCATTTACAAAGCATCGACTCTTGGCCAGGCCTTGTGTTAGGTTCTGGGAATACAAAGACAAAAATGAAAGTAGTCCCTGTCTTGATGGAGCTTACATCTAATGGGGAAAAACAACATGCACACAGACAACTAAAGACATAAGATTTTGGTATTTAGAGAGGCAGCATGAATAGAGAGCTGGCTCTGATAATGGCCTTATTTCCTAAATATATAGGAAATGGAGCCAAATTTATAAAAATAAGAGTCATTCTCCAGTTGATAAATGGTCATAAGTTATGATCAGGCAGTTTTCAAAAGTCGCACAAAAAATACTCTAAAGTACTATTAGAAAAATGCAAATTAAAATAACTCTGAGGTATTACTTCATACCTATAAGATTGGCTAATAGGACAGAAAATGAAAAAGACAAATGTTGGCGGCATTGTGGAAAAATAGAACATAAACGCACCGTTAGTGGAGTTGTGAATCGATTCTGGAGAACAAGTTGGAACTGTGTTCAAAGGGCTATAAAACCATGTTTACACAGCCTTTAACCCAGCAATATGGCTACTAGGTCTACATCCCAAAAAGATCAAAAAAGAAAGACAAGGACCTTTTTGTACAAGGGCAATTATAGCAGCTCTGGTTGTGGTGGCAAATAATTGGAAATTGAGGGGATGCCCATCAATCAGAGAATAACTAAAAAAAATTGTGGCATAAGATTGTGATGGAATACTATTGTGTTATAAGAAATGGGACAGGGTAAGAAGTAGCTTCAGAAAAACCTAGGAAGACTTGTATGAAGTGGTGCAAAAGGAAGTGAGCAAAACCAGAACATTGTACACAATAAGAATATTATAATAATGATCAACTATGAAAGACTTAGATAATTATGATCAAGACAATGATCTAAGACAATTCTAAAAGAAAGTGAAAAATGCTATCCACTTCCAGAGAGAGAAAACTGAGTTCTAAGTGCAGATTGAAGCATACTTTTTAAATTTTCTTTATGTTTCTTGCTTTTTCTTTATGTATTTATTTTTTGCAACATGGCTAATATGGAGATATGTTTGCATGACTTCACAAGTACAATTAGTATCAGTTTTTCTTTTCAATGGCTAGAAGGGTAGGAGGGAGAGAAAAAGAATCTGGAACTCAAAAAAATTTTAATTAATATTAAATATAAATATATATATTTAAAACAGAGAGCTGGTCTCAAAGTCAAGAAGGCCTGAATTCAAGCCCTACTTCCGAAGTATAATGGCTGTGTAACCCTGGGTAAACCATTTAGTCTCAGTGTCCCAGGTAAGTTCTTAAAACTATAAGTTAAAAAATCCAAAAGATATAAAAAGTACATACAAAGTTATTGGCAGCAGGAAGGGACTGCTAACATTTGATAATATCAAGAAAACTTTTGTGCAGGAAATGATACTTGAGTGAGCCTTGGATAAGGAAGAAGAGCAAGGCGCCAGGCAAGGAGGCCAATCCTCACAAAGGCACGTAGAGACTGAAAATGAAATATTGTGTGTGAAGAACTGCAAGTTGACTAGTCTGTCTGGGATCATAAAGTCAATTAATCAATAAACATTCCAGTCAGTCAACATTTATTAAGTACTTTCTATGTGCTTAGTGTTAAGTGCTGGGGATATGAAGGAAGGCAAAAGAGTTCCTGCTCTCAAAGTATTCATGGTAAACAGGGGAGAGATTATGCAAATAACTATGTACAAAGAGATGTATGATAAATTGGAACTCATCAATAGAAGGAAGACTCTAGAATTAAGGGGAATGAAAGATGTAATGTGAGATCAATAAAGGAATTCAGGCTGGAGCTAGATTATGAAGAGTTTTCAGTGAAAAAGAGAAGAGTTTGCACTTCATCCTGGGAAGCCACTGAAGCTTTTTGAGCAAAGGAGTGATAAGGTCAAACTAGAGTTTTCAGAATCTAAATTTGGCTACTTTGTTAAGGATGCAGAGAGAAGGGGAGATAAAGGAAGTGACAATAAGTAGGAGACTACTGCAATAATCTAGTTGTGAGGGGATGAGGGTTTATTCAGCGTGGTGGCCCTGTGAGTAATGGGAGATGGGAGACAGGTAATGGAAGTAAAGCCCACCTGACTTGTCAACTGCTCGGATGGAGAAGGGTAAAGGAGAAGATAATTCTGAGGCTGGAAACCTAGGGGACTGAAAGGGTGACGGTCTGCTCTCAATAGGAAATTCAGATGGAAGGAGCAATATTCACCTTCTAGCCATAAATAGATTCTAGAAGGAGAAAGGCAAAAAAGGGAAAAGGGTGAAAAGGTTGTTCTGGTATATATATTTTCCTACTCACTCAAACTGTTGGCTGGGAAAGCAAATGCTTACTTAGCAAATGAAAAAACTGAACCATAAGGGCTAAGCTATTCAAAATGAAATATTTCGCCCTGGAGAGCTCTTCTCAGTGACACACTGACGCCTGATTCCCTTAATTAAAAGGCTGAATGGGAATTGTGTACCTTTGCCTTCCTTCCCACAATCTCCAGGACATCTTTCAAATGAGCTAGATGATGTAGTAGTAACTTACCATGGATTTCTCTTAGAATGGAAGGTAGAAAAGGAGTTTATTCAACAATTCAACAAATAGTAATTAAACAATGGCTTTGTTCAAGATACTATGTTGGGTAGCCAGGTGGGCCAGTGGACTGAGTCAAGAAAACTCATCTTCCCACATTCAAATTCAGTCTCGGACACTTAATAGCTGTGTGACCTTGGGCAAGCCTACCTGCCTCAGTTTCCTTGTTTGTAAAATGAGCTAGAGAAGGAAGTGGCAACTTACTCCATTATCTTTGCCAAGCAAATCCCAAATGGGTAAAACTGAACAATAACAAATAGCAAGGAAAAACTAAAATTATTCATAAAGAGTTTACATTCTAGTGGGGGTGGGGGTGGGGGTGGGGAAAGTATAATATGTACACAAATTAAATAATAACAACAACAACAAACTACTCATTTGAAGGGGAAGAGTACATTAGCAACAGGAGAAATCAAGAAAGGCTTCTTAGGCAAGATGGCTTGTGAGTTGGGCCTTGAGGGCAAATTGGAATTCTTTTCTTTTCTTTCTTTCTGCAATTGGGATTAAGTGACTTATCCAGAGTCACACAGCTAGTAAATATTAAGTATCTGAAACTGAGTTTGAACTCAGGTCCTCCTGACTCCAGGGTCAGTGCTCTATCCATTGCACCATTTCTTAATGATGAGAAAAAGGAGGATATTGTAGGCATGAGACATAGCTGTATAAACACAAGCAGAAGCTACATAATACAGATTCACAGTTTCATGTACTATTCTGTGCTATTTGAAAAAACTAATTTTATTTGATGCGTGTTAAACTCATTTTTTTTAAATTTAAAAAATCCAAACAGAAGCAGAAGATGGGAGAGTTGACTTTGGGGAACAGTGATCCGGAAGTTGGGCTGGAAAATGAAGCTTTGATCAAAGAAACTAACAAGATACAGATACAGAAAAGTCCAGTTCAAGATAGGTAGCTAATATTTCAAATAGCTTATTTCTAAAGCCAGGGATATAGTGTGATGCAGGCTTATTGAACATCTTTGGGGAAGATGCTGATGCTATTGGATCCCCTCAAAAGTCAAAAGGACTGTCCCTTGGCAATAACAAGACAATGTGGGTCTGTCACAGATACCCTAGTTGGGAAGGCTTACATTCATTCTGGGGGTGTGTGTGTCACTAACCAACGAAGGCTCAAAGAAAGCTTCCTGAAAGACACATCATTTGAGATGGACTTTAAAGGACGAGCAGAAATTCAACAGCAGAAGAATGAGGCCATGCTGGGCACAGTGAACCGCCTGAGTGAAGATGTGGAAGAAAGCTAACAAATTGTGTGTTAGAGGAAAAAGAGTAGTCCAGTTTGGCTGAAGAATAGAGAATATGGAAGGGAGTATGAGATTAAGCTGGAAAGAAAGTGCAACACTCAAGTTCAATCCCAGCTCTGACAGATACTAGCTTTGTGACTTTGGGCAAATAAATTTTCTTTTCTGGACTTCAGTTTCTTCCTCTGTAAAATGAGGGGGCTGAACTGGATGATCTCTAAAGTCCCTTTTTCAGAGCCAGAGACAATGCATTAAGATTACTCAGATCATCAGAGATCCTGAGCCTTAGGGCAGAGATATTGGAAGACTTTCACTAATTGGGACACAAAGAACAGAAGTCAAGTTTGGAATATCTTCTGGAAGTATCTCATCTCTCACTGGAGATGGCTTCTGAGTATGAGTTCATATATGGTCCTGGGAATTCAACCACCATATGTGTATTAAGCCATATACTCAGTCAGAACTTTTCCTAGCTCCCCAGTGTTTGAAGGAACCTACTGAGGAAATCAATGTCACTGACATCACACTAGGTGGTCAAAGCACCTTTGTTGTGGGAATCCCTAACAAACTGGTTCTTGCCCCCAATTTTGCGACAAGTAAACTCCCCATTCTTTTTTTTTAATTGAACCTTTTTATTTTCAAAACATATGCAAGGATAATTTTTCACCACTGACATTTGCAAAATCTTGTTAAACTCCCTATTCTTTGTGACAGTTTTCATCTGTCCTTTCCCCTTCCTATCTCTATTCACCTCAATACAACCCCTCTATAGTTTATTCTCTTCCTCCTGTTCAAGAAAACGCTTTTTCTTTGCCACCTCTATCATACACATCAGCCTGGGACGAGACTGAGACCTTGTGGATACCTCCCATGTCACTGAACTAAGAGTTCACACTCTTTTAAAAAATCACAATTTTTCTTATATCTCTTCATCTCACACTTTACATCTTTGGGTACTCCTATTCTCTTTTGACCATGGTCTACAGTGAATAATTCTCTCTCCTTGACCTTGACACACTGTGCTAGGGAAACAAGAGTTTGCATTCACCTTCCATCCCACAGCTACTTCCAGACCCTTCCTTTGCCTTTCATCTTGCTCTTGCCTTGGCACTAAGGTTATTCACATCTTACCAATCCTCAACCACTTAACTTTCTCGTCTTCTACTCTTGTGCTGTTGAATACTACTGGAGAAAGTCAGGCAACTTGCTGACTGGATATATTATAAAATCATACTACCTAATCTCAACTAAGCTTTTATTACTTACTCTACAGCATGGGCTCTTAACCTGGGGTCCATAAACTTTAAAAAATATATTTTAATAACCATAATTCCATATAGTTGGTTTCTTTTGTGATCTTTTGTCTTTTATTTTATGCATTTAAAAAACATTACTCCAGGAAGGGGTCTGTAAGCTCACCAAATTGTCCTATGGGTCAATGATATAAAAAAAAAGGTTAGAAACCTGTAATATACATCAATTCTTTTATTTTTCCCAAGTTGATTATCCATTCTTTTAAGTTGCTGTGCTAAACTTTATCCTGTTTCCTTAAACCCCCTAACCCATCCCTAATTCCTTCTCTCTTAATAGATGTCCCTAGCATTACTGAGAAAATCAAGGTTGGCTGTTGTGAGCTCCCACATGTTTCCTACTCTATACCTTAGAAACTCTTTTATGTCTTCATCCAGTTTGACTCTAATATTGATTCTCTATCTGCCATAGTATGTTATAAAGGAACTCCTTCATTTTACAGATGAGGAAACTAAGGTTCAGAGAGTTCAGAGTGGAACTTATACTTGCTTCTGCTGACTCCTAGTACATTCATCTTTTCAAGAAAGATGCCATAATAACGGCATATATATATATATATATATATATATATATTCATCTGGCCCCCACTCCTTCTACCTCCCCTACCCCCACTCACACAAACATTCTCAGATACTCTAGCCTTCCTGTTTCCCTGGTGGCACAGAGGAGACAGAGAAAGGCTGAAGCAGAGAATCCTATTCCCCCCTGGGAGGCAGGAACCCTGCCAGCTCATTAGTAGGGAACTGAAACCAGCTATATCCTTTTCAATGCGTTGCTTTTACTCAATTCAAAGACAAGATCAGATGCACAGGGAGGTGGAAAGCAAGGTATTTAACAAGAGAGAAGCTTCTGTGTTTAACAGAGTAATTGGGGATGGGGCTGGAACATTAGTTTTCCATTAGCACCTTCTTCCCCAGCTGGAGCTCAGGTGGTAGAAGGAAGATGATAATGAGAAGGAAAAGCAGAAAACCAAGAGGCAACAAAAAACCTAGGGCTTAGAGACAGAACCCTTTGTTCCCTTTACTTCCTCACCCAAGAAAAGACCACAGAGAGGGCCTGGGTCCAGCCAGGAGCACAGGAGTAAGGGCATCTTCATGGCTCTAGGAAAATTCGGGAAGGGAGAGGGAAGAGGCCAGGGCTGCCATTATGAGGCAAAAGCTATTGGAGCCCAGCAATAGGAAGCAAGACAGTGAAAGTAGAGAGGGTATGTGGGAAAGGAGGAGCTAGATTTTATGTGTGGATAGTGTTTTCTTGGAGTTAAATGGTGTTTGATTTAGAGAGACCTATGATTGAGTTCTCCCTCTGTCCCTTACTAGGATTGGAGTGGGAAGATAGGGGGAAGCAGACTCAAAATACAAAGATAGAAAGACTGAGGCAGCAATGTGGTTGGGACAATGTGGTTCTTGTCTTTCTATTGCTTGGAAAGGAAGGGCATTTCTGCCTTCTTCTCAAACCAGAGCTTTGAGATGGAGCTAGAGTTATCCTGAGCAGCTCCTGGAACTGTTAGCTCAATTCATCGAGTTCCACTAACATCCATCCATCCATTCATCCATTTGTTCAACAAGCAGTTACTAAATGCCTAATCTGTATCAGGCACTGGGTTCAGTACTGCAGATTCAAAGACAAAAGGAAGAAACGAATTTGTCCTCAAGGAGTTTGGCTTCTGTTACAGGGCACTGTGTTAAGGGCTGCAATCACAGACACATGAGAACCTGTTTAGATTTAACAATCTAAAGGGGAGAAAGACAAGAATTTCTTCTGTGATTCAAGGGACAATGAGTTAAGTGCCAAGGAGAGGCCTGGATGAAATGCTTTGGGAAATTTGTGGAGAGAGAAAAGATCACTTCCAGTGAAGGAACTCTCAAAACCTCCAACTCTGCTTCCAGAGAACTCCCAGATTGCCTAGCTGACCTTAGTTCTCTGGGCTCCTTGGCTCCTGTGGCTGAGGCTGGGCACCCTGCCCTGCTGAGCTCAGCACAAAGCATGGCTGGGGCTTGGCTGGGTCCATCCTGCACTCCCAGCCAGAGAAGCTAAGTTGGTATGAGTTGTTTCAAAGCCAAGCATCTGGCTATGTCCCAGGACCCACTTGCCTGGTAGTACAGCTGGGGCCAGTCCTCAGGGTTTAGGGCTGACCCAGATGGCACCCTTCAGGAATGAGATGCGACCTGTGGGACAGAGGCAGTTATCACTGAATATTCAGTGAGGGCTGCAGTCTCCTGCCCCATTGCCCCTACACTCTGCCAGCTTCACCTGATATTTCCTTATGCCTCAGTATATCACCCTTGGATAGGGCTGAGCATAGGGGATGGGGTAGCTGTCAGGGCAGCTTCTTGCCACAATTCCTAAAAGTCAAGTTAAAAGTCTTGCATTCAGACAAGAAGCCATCATTATGGCACTTAGAGTTGGAAAAGACCTTAAAAGTCCAAGAGTCATAGAGCTGGAAGGGAACTTAGAAGTCATTAAAAAAAAAAAACTCACTCATTTTACAGATGAAGATACTGAGACCCACTGAGGGAGTAACTTGCCAATAATTTCTCAGGGTATAAATGCCAGAACAAGATCCTCAGACTCCAAACCCCACTGCATGTCCTGCGTTTATAGAAGAGAAGGCTGCAGCCAGAAAAGGGAGTAGTAAGTGGCCCTCTTCAGACTTGAACCCAGGTTTTCTGGCTCTCAACCCTGGGCTCTTTTCACCAGATCAGTGCTGACTGGGAAATGAAAATATGGAAAAAAGCTGAGAACAGCTGCTTGGTTTTCATCATCACCGTTGTTGTCATTGGACTCTGCTGGTCTCCCTATCATCAGGGTCCTGCTGGGAGGGGATGACATTTGCCTTCAGTATGATAGGAAATGGGAAAGAGAACTCTCTCACAGGAACGTTTTCTTCACTGCTGATGGACCCCCAGCATCTCTTCTGATAGTTTCTGCTCAATATGTCATTTAGACCTCACCAGATGTCTTGTCTGGTCTTTCCATTTTGGTCTAAGTTGAAAAATCACAGAGATGACACATAGAGGTGCCCTCTGTGCTTGGTGCCAAATCCAGGAGCTCCCGTGGAGCCCTTCTGCCGGCAATGACTTAAGCATTCCAGTGCATGCGTCACTGTCCAGGCTGGGCCAAAGGGCCACCGCCCAGAAACTCCCAGTAGGAGCAGCCCTTGGGCCCGGGGCCATACCACGGGGGCAGGGCTAGGCCTGGGGTCCTTCTCCACACTCTTACAAATAGCTGCTTCATACAATTTAGCCCTGACCTAAAAGGACTCAATGTAGAGATGGTAGAAAGAGCCTAGAGTTTGGAATCGGCAGATTTGGGTATCAAATCTAGCTGTGTTGCCTTTCAGTAAATCATCCCTGCCCCAATCTCAACCTCCACTCTTTTTTTGGGGGGGGGGGATTTGAGGCAATTGAGATTATGTGACTTACCCAGGGTTACTGAAATGACTGAACAATATATATACAAAATTCAGGCCATTGATGCCCCAGTAAAAATATACATGCTCTAAGTTATGGCTCCAGTACTGGCTACTAGAATGTCTGAGGCCAGAGCTGAACTTGGTCCTCATGAGTCCAGAGCCAGTACTCTATCCATCACATCACCCAGCTGCTCCCCACTTTTTGGCTCTTTAATATGAGGCATTTGAACTGGGGGAATTCTAAGGTTCCTCTCAGTTCTAAATCCTGAAAGCCAGACAGGGTCTTTGATAATGATGATGATGATGATGATGGTTTCATTATCCTCCTGGTATCTAAAGAAAATCCCTCATCCTCCAGAGGATATGTCCCTCCCAAAGTGAGGTATCACATCAGTAATTGGGACTACATTAGACAGCAACACTGGCAGATTGCAAAACTCATCACCAAAGCTAACCCTAACCATTCCTACTAAGAACATGAAGAAGCCATGTTGAGGTGGCATGCTTCTCACAGGCACATGTCTCACAAGTTGTAAAATCTGAAATCTCCTTGAGGTCAAGGATTATGCTGCTTTTCATGCTTCTATCTTCAGCATTAACTACAAGGCTCTGCTCATAGTAGGTGCTTAATAAATATTTAGTGAATTGATCTGATTAGGCAAGTTAAAGCCCCCTCTTTTGACAGCATAAGAGACCAAAAAATAATAGCTTCATAGAGTTTCTGTGGTCCCTAATAATATACCAGCTAGGTGTATAGAGTACTAGACTTGGTCTTCCTGAATTTAAATCCAACCTCAGACATTTACTAGCTGTGTGATTCTGTAAGTCCTAGAAGATACTATATGTGTTTCTACATCTGTAAAATGAACTGGAGAAGGAAATGGCAAACCACTCTAGTGTTTTTGCCAAAAAAAAAAAAAAAAAAAACCTCAAATGGGACATGAAAAGTCAAACATGAGATAACTGAACAACAAATATACAAAACTCAGACTACTGACCCCCCAGGAATACTATATATGCTCTAATAATGATTCCAGTACTAGCTGCTACTTTCTATCTAAGTGAACTTGGCTAACTTACTTTAAACCCCCAAATCTCAGTTTTCCCACCTGTAAAATTGGAGTGTTGAAAGGGAGGGATTCATTTCAGCCTTAGATCTGTGATGCTATGCTCTTTACATCTGTCCCTCCACCCTCTCCTAAACCAATCTACCTTGTCACAAACAACATGCTCCTCCAAAATAATCTGGCAAGGAGAACTATGTCACTATGGAACAAAGTAAAGCAAAATGGTTCAAATGGGGAAAGAACTCACATTTTGAAGTTTGACGAAACATGTAGCTATGCTCCTCTAACCACTGAGATACACAGCAACTAAGAGCAACATGCTTCTGTACTTCTTTCTCATATTATGGACAAGAATTGGCATGGACAAGAATAATATGGACAAGTGGCAATGTGAAGTAAATCCAGCCTCTCAGGACGCCGTCCAGTTGAATAAGTCCTGGAAGGTACCCTAGCTACTTCCTTGTCTGCTTATCAGCCCTTGTCTTCTGGAGCCCAACATTAAAGCTGTCACAGGCACTACTGCCACATGGCTATAAGGGAAACTAGAAAACAACCTCAGGGAAGCCCCCAGGTACTGAGCAGTAAAAAAAAAAATAGCTTTTTCAACTCTTATATCCAATCAATTATGAAGTCCTGGTGACTAAACCATCACATTTCTTTTATCAGTCCTCTCCTTTCTGCTCCCCAAACATCACAGAAGTAAAGGTTTTCCTTCCCATCCACTTGGACAATCCCTCTAGCTTCTTACAGGCCTCCCCATTCCCTTATTCTAAACCTCCATGCCATCAGAATCATTTTCCTTATGTGTAGATCTAGTCAAGTCACTCCTTTGTTCAAAACTCCACAATAGCTCCCTTTTGCCCACAAAGCAAAATTTGAATTCCATAGTGAAGCTGTCCATAATACAGTGTTACATCACCTCTCTAGACTGCCTCACTCTTCTCCTGCAGGCACTCAAGAGTCTAGCTGATTATGTCCTTTGAATTTGCTCTGTAACTTCTCATCGTCCTAGCTTTGTTTATGGTTTTCTTCTCCTTGGAATATCCTCCTTCCTCAGTATTTCAAAATATGAGTGAGAATTAGAGACTATTTAGGTCCAAGAAGAGTCCTAAGAGGAATCCTTTCTACTAGGTGCCCGACATGTGGCATCCAGCCTTGGCAAGAGTGAATGCATCAACTCATGGAACAGCCCATCCCACTTAGGGCCGGTTGGGAATCTTTCTTTGATGTTGTCTAAATCTGCCTCTTTGCAACTTCCACTTACCCCTCTAGCTCTATCCATTGGGATCAAGCAGAATCGGATTAATCCCTTTTCATTGGACTGCTAGTTTCTCCTATACCTGAAGAAAGCTGTTACTTCCCCCATTCAAGCTTCTCTTTAAGATCTATATCAACAGTTCTTTCAGTGATTACAATGGGTGAACTTGAGGCCCCTTCCTTACTGCCCCCCTCTAGATGATGTCAAACTTATCAATTTCCTTCCTAAAAGGTGGTGACTATGACTGATCACTCTACCCTAAATTGGGGCCCATTGGGGCAAAATGCAATGGAACTGTCACTTCTCTAGGCCTGGGCCTTATACCTCCCTTAAATCAAAGATTGCTTTAATTTTCTTTGGTTTGTAGATTATTACTATTACTGCTGCTATTACTACTACTACTCCTTTTCTACAATTACTACTACTACTACTACTGCTGCTGTTGTTGCTGCTGCTGCTGCTGTTACTACTACTGCTGTTATTAGTGCTGCTGCTGCTGCTGCTGTTGCTACTGCTGTTACTGCTGTTGCTGCTATTATTACTACTGCTGTTATTGCTGCTGCTGGTATTACTGTTGCTGCTGCTACTACTATTGCTGTTATTATTGCTATTGCTCCTGCTGTTACTGCTGTTGCTGTTACTCCTACTGCTGTTATTGCTGCTGCTGCTATTACTACTACTGCTGTTATTACTGCTGCTGCTGCTGCTGTTGCTGCTGCTGGTACTGCTGTTGCTGTTACTACTACTGCTGTTATTGCTGCTGCTGCTATTACTACTGCTGCTGTTATTGCTGCTGCTGTTACTACTGTTGCTGCTACTACTATTGCTGTTATTGCTGCTGCTGCTACTGCTACTACCAACCACTGCTATTGCTTCTGCTGCTGCTGCTACTACTACTACTCTTCTACTATTACTACTATTGCTGCTGCTACTGCTACTACTATTACAAATAATAATAACAGCTAGAATTTATGAAGTCATATAAGATTTGCAAATATCTCATTTGATTCTGGAAACAACATTGGGAAGAAAGTGCTGTTTTTATCCCCATTTTACAGATGAGGCTTGGAGAGATACCACAAAGCTAGTAAGTATCTGTGGCAGGATTTGAATTCAGGTCTTCCTGACTCCCCAACCACCTCCTAGTTTCAGCCATTGAAATTTCCAGATCTTTTCCAGATAAAATGCTAATTCTTCCCTCATTTTTTACTTATAAAGTTGACGGGTTTTTGTTTTTTTTAAAAACATTCTCTACCTATGGAGACAGCATAGTGTAAGTGATGGAGGGCTATTCCTGAAATTAGGAAGACCAGGGTTCAAGGCTTAACTGTGCCATATTCTTGCTGTGACAATGAGCAAGTCACTTAATCTCTCAAGTGCCTCTTGGCAACCTTTAAGATGATAAATTACTATGAGTTATTGATCTGCACCAATGGAGAAAGGTTCTGTGCCAACAGTTCCCTGCCTAATGAAGTCATTGGTTTGGACTAAATTTTATCTTAGATTCAGTGAAAACATATAGCCAGTTAAGATCTTTTTCAATCCTAATTCTGTCACCCAACCCATTAACTCCTGTTACTGATTTTGTGTCAACTATAAATGAATAAATGTACCATCTAAGTCGTTATCTAAGTCGTTGTCTGAAATATTCAATAACACAGAAACCTGGAGCCCTCCTTTGTAGACCTCATTTCCACTGATATCTAGCCTTTAATTCTGATTCTGTCCATTCAGTTAGTTTTATGTTTTATCCTAAATTTATCTGCCCTGTCTGAGGGTAGGAACTCTGTCTTATCTAATTAATTCTAGTCTCTCCAATAACCCTTGGCACCCACTAGGTATTTAAAAGACATATGTTAAATTGAATTGAAGGATATTCTGGAGGAGAGGCTTCTATCTGGGCTTTACAGACTATCTAGTCTAACATTTCTGTGGCCTCCATTCAGTATTTCCAGTATCTTTACAAAGTCATTAGATATAGGACAACTCTTGGCTCATTCCCAAAGAAAAGGCCCTTAGACCACCACTGCCAGAAAAGAATCTAACCTGAGCCTCAAAGTCTTAAAGGGACAGATGGGAGATGACAGCAGCAGGTTGAGGCCTTTGGAAATAAGCCTAGAGCTTTGGCTGCCACAAGCTGTCCTATAGGGACAGAGGACAGAAAGAGCTGTGTAATCTTATGGGTTAGAATAGACTAATTAACACTTACAAGTCACTAACCAAGTCTATCACTGGCAACTGGCTACTTTAGGAGAATTTTCTCATCAAATCATATTTGTAAAGTTCCTGCCATTTCCCAGAACCTGCATCTTGATCTTCCTGTTTTTTTCTCAGGAAGGTGGGAAAAGACTTCATTTTGTCCTTTGGGTTGATTCTGCTCTGCCACAATGAGCCAGTTTTGAAATTTGATGAGCTACTTTTCCTTCTCAAAACATCAGGGTCCATACTCTAGAACTGTGAACACTAGATTCCACCCCCCCATCCCCCACTTAACAGTATTTTATTTTTTCCAATTAAATGTAAAGATAGTTTTCATAATTCATTTTGTAAGATTTTGAGATTTTGAGCTCCAAATCTTTTCTTTCTCCCTAATCTCCTCCCTCTCCAAGACAGCAAGCAATCTGATATAGGCTCTACATGCACAATCATGTTAAACATATTTCCACATAGGTCATGCTGGGAAAGAAGAATCATAACAAAAAATAAAAGCCATGAGAAAGAAAAACAAAAACAAAAGCAAAAATTGTATAGTTTCTATCTGCATTCAGATTCTATAGTTTTTCTCTGGAAGTGGATGGTAATTTCCATCATGCATCTTTTGGAATTGTCTTGAATCACAGCATTGCTGAGAAGAGTTAAGTCTATCATAGTATATCATCTAGGCACTATATTGAAAAGTGTTTATATTGCACAGCTCTAGATTCACGTGGACCACTCTCTTCTCAATTTTCAATAATTAATTTGTTGGCTCATATACTCACCCAAGGTTTCCCCTGGGATCATCAAAATTTGACTTCTGTCTCTTAAAGGGTTTTCAGCTCTCATGCAAATATATAGGCTAAGAAAGCTTCGTATATAGGACGTATTTAATCTGAAATCAAATTGAAGGAGCTCATAAGTAAATCCATAAACAATTGAGAAAATCTGGCCCTCTGGTGGACCCCACCTTCCTTAGGGTTATACTTCCAATTTCTAGAACTACCTTGGATGGATTTCCCTGCAAGAGGAAAGAAATTCTTCCCATGGCAGAGACCTTTCCCAAGGCTCTCTCCAATTATTATAGACTTATAACTACATCCTGGGAGAGGGGGTGGATCCTCTTTCAGCCCAAAGAATGATTAGAATTCAGGGTCACTAGAAAGACAACTTCCTTCTCTTAGACCTGTATAATCCATGTGACTCACAGAATAAGTGAAGGGCAAAGGTCCAGGCTCAGTCTTCCACATCAGAGCTCAAATATTTTCTCATTCCTACAACTCCTTATTTAAACCAGGAACTCCTCCTTAGTCCATAAAGGCCTCTGCCCAATCCATAAGTTTCTGGCTATGAAGATTTAAAAAACTGTTGACTCCCTATCTGATGATGTCAATCCTTATTCCTAGGCAACTAAATTCCCCTTTCCCTGTCTCAGGAGACCCTGTGGTCTACAGTTAAGTTCAAACTTATTTTTTTGGCCCTTCATTACCTGGTACCACACTACTTTTCTAGCCTGATCCCATACTCTAAGCTTCAAGTCCGTCTGAACTATATTTTCAGTATTTTCCTAAATGTAGGATGTTCTTAGAAGGTACTAACAATTTCCACTCTTCATCCCCTTCATCTGTAACTTAATGCTACCTCTTCCAGGAAGTTTTCCCTCATCTCTCTATTAAGTAATGACTCTTCCACCCTTAACTTTCATTTTGTACCTTTCCTGTGCATTTATTGTGTAAAATTTTATATAGTTATAAAAATATTATAGATACATATACAATAGCCACTCCACAATAGCAAAGACTGTTCCTTTAAATTTTGAATTCCTCCAGCATCAAATCTAACGCTCTGAATATAATAGGTACAGCATGTAAGGTTTGCAAATAACTTGTCAACAGAACAACCCTATGAAGGGGGAAGTACAAGAATTATTGTCCCCATTTTACTGAAATGGAAATGAGATCTCAAAAAACCTGTGTCCTGACAGGTTTGACTCAGGCAAGCAGGAAGTAGTGGGACGAGGATTTGAATCCAGTTCCCCTTATTTTGACTTTAGATTTCTTTCTGTTATACTGCCCTTGCCTTTGAAGATCTTTCCTCTCCCTTTTCCTTTTCTCAAAACTACCCTTCATATTCTCCCCACCTTAGATCTAAGGAGGGAAACTATAGATATGGAGGGGAAATTGGAAGAGAAAACAGAAAGATCTTCAAAGGGAATGGGTAAAGACATATAATGGGAAAACAGATGGCACCTGGTAGAATGCAAAGTCAGCCCTTATTATATATTTGTTGACTGAAAGTATACTGTTCTTGGAGGTGGGACACTTGGATTTGCGTTCCCATCTTTGCAAATTATTATAGACTTCCTGAGGTCCTTTTAAATTCTATCATTGGGCTGTTATGTTCTTCTTCCCTTGGGACACATGGTGGTGGCTAGTACAGCTATTGGGATGTTCTTGAAAATGCCATGGCACAGCTGAGAAAGCTCTGGGGCACCAGTCCAAAGAGAGGAGAGGAACTGGGCATGGCAGACAGGGTAAAGCCATCTACCACTCACCAATGCCCACCTCCCACTACCATCTGGAACCCCGTGCCCTTGCCGGAAAGAGTAGGAGTGTAGGCAGGCAAAGGGGGGAGGAGGAGGAGGTGGCTTGGTGCCAGTGGGCCTCCGGTCCATCTGTTGCAGGGGCTTGGATCTTTTTCTCAGCCCCCCTTCTTCACTTCACACATCCCGCCTCTTCTGCTGAAGATTTCACATGTACTGGGTGCCTCCCCTGTCCTAAACATTGCTTTTACTAAGCTAAGGATATTGGTCCTTTTAGCCCTTCAGGAACAAATCTCTCATTCAAAAGGTAAGATGCTGTATTAGGAAACTGGGTTCTCCTCCAAGAACTCTATCCCATCTGCCTATAAACATGTTGAGGTCTCCCCAATCCCAAAATAGGCTTCCTTTGCTACCCCACCCAGCTACTATTCCATTTCTCTTTCCCCCTCTTCACTGAGAAACTTCCTTTAAAAGTTGTCCACAAACTGAGTGCAGACTGAAGTATAATTTTTTTCACTTTCTTTGTTTTTCTTGTCTTTTCCCCCCCAACATGGCCAAAAATAGAAATGTTTTGCATTATTTCACATGTATAATGAAGATCATCTTGCTTACCTCTCAATGAGTAGAGGAGTAGAAGAAGGGAAGAAGAGAATTTGGAACTTTTTTTTAGGTATTGTTATAATTATTTTTGTCAATAGCATTTTCCCCCAATTACATATGAAGATAAGTTTTTAACATTCAATTTTATAAGATTTTGAGTCGTTTCTCCTATTCCCCTCCCCACTAGGGCAAGCAATTTGATATAGGATATACATTTGCAAGCTTATAAATATTTTTCATATTGGTCATGTAAAGAAAGAAGAAACAGAACAAAAGGGTAAAGCCACAAAAAACCAACCAACAAAAGTGAAAGTGGTATGTTTCAATCTGCTTTCAGATCCATAGTTTTTTTTCCCTCTGGATGTAGATAGCATTTTCCATCATGAGTCTTTTGGAATTGTCTTGGATCATTGTTTTGCTGAGAAAAGAGAAGTCTATCATAGCTGAGCAAAATACAATGTTGCTGTTTTGTGTATAATGTTCTCCTGGTTCTGCTTACTTCATTCAGCATCAGTTAATATAAGTCTTTACAGGTTTTTCTAGAACTCTGATGCTCATCATTTCTTATAGAACAATAGTACTGCATTATATTTATATACTACAACTTATTCAGCTGTTCCCAAACTGATGGGCATCCCCTCAGTTTCCAATTCTTTGCCACCACAAAAAGAGTTGCTATAAATTTTTTTGTACATAAGTCCTTTCTTCTTTTTTTATGATTTCTTTGAGATATATACCTAGTAGTAGTATTGCTGGATCTCAAAAGGTATGCACAATTTGATTGTCCCTTGGGCATATTTTCAAATTGTTCCCCAGAAAGATTAGATCAGTTCACAACTTCATCAGCAATGCATTAGCATCCCAAATTTTCCAATTACTTTCAGCATTTGTCATTTCCTTTTCTGTCAGATTAGCCAATCTGATAGATATGAAATGGTACCTCAGAGTTGTTTTAATTTGCATCTCTCTAATGAATAGTGATTTAGAGCACTTTTTCCATATGACTAAAGATAGCTTTAATTGCTTCATCTGAAATTTTTGAGCATTTATTATTAAGAGTATTAATTTATTATTTTTATAATTAATTAATAATTAATTTATTATTAAGGGTAATAACTTGTATTCTTATAAATTTGAATCAGTTATCTCTATATATTTTAGAAATGGGGCCTTTTTCAGAAAGACTTACTGTAAAATTTCTTTTCTATCTTTTCCTAATCTTTCTTCTTTCCTTTTAATTTTGGTTCCATTGGTTTTATTTGCATAAAAACTTCTAAATTTAATGTAATTGAAATTATTCATTTTGCATTTTATAACATTTTCTATCTCTTGTGTGGTTAAAAAATTTTTAATGTTAAAAATAATTTTTTTTTAATGAAGTCATCTTTCCCCACCTGTGCATGGTGGTACACAATTCCTGTTATAGGGGGTGTTTCTGAGACCGGTAAATCAGATGAGCTGGGGAGTTCTGAGCTATAGTTGATGTCCATACTAAGTCTGGCATTAATATTATGGGCCCCTGGGAGTAAGGAGCCAGCAGGCTGCCTGAAGAGTAGTGAACTGGTGCAGGTTGGAAATGGGAAAGTTGAAGTTTCCATACCAATCGACAGTGGGATCAGGCCCATTAAGTGGCGATTGTATTTCTAAAAGGAATGAGATAGGGAGACCCAGTCTCCAAGGGGAAAAAAAAGTCTACAATAAAACTTTCTAAGAACACAGATGGAAAGGGGAAGAAAAAGGGGACTCAAAACAAAAGCTATTTTGTGAAAGTTAATCTTTTTTTCTATCAAGATGTAAATAGTTTGGAATTGAGAGTTTTGGGGAAGATTTTATTCCTTATTTTATTTGATATTTGTAAATAATATGCAGAAATTTAAAAACTGTTTATTATATATTTAATAATAAAGATGTCTCCGCCTAATATAGCTGTTTTTTTTAACCTATTTTTATATCACAGTCAATTGTGGACTTACCTCCCTTCTCATCCCCCTCTTAAACCCTCTCTTGGAAAAAACAGTCAAGCTAATACAACTGATAATAGTGATTGCCTTTGACAATGTAAACAGCCATCCCCTGCTTCCCAGAAGAAAGAAATATGTGTCATTATCTGATTGTTTTTTTTTTTTTTTTTTTTTTTTTTTTTTTTTTTTTTTAACTGAGGCAATTGGAGTTAAGTGACTTGCCCAGGAAGTGTCACATGTCTGAAGCCACAGCTGAACTCAGGTCCTGAATTCAGGGCTGGTGCTCTATCCACTGCACCACCTACCTGTCCCTCATTATCTGTTTTTTTATTTGGGGTTGCTTCTCTCCCCCCACCAGTTAATCAGAATTTGACTTCCTTTAATTGGTCTTTTCATTACAGTACACTGGCTATGTATAGTGGTTTGGTCCTGCATCTTTAATTTTGCGTCATTTCTCTTAATTCTTTATATTTGTCATTTCTTACTTTGGAATAATACTGTATTACAGTAACATATAATTATTGTCTGTTCAACCATCACCCAATTGATGGACAGCCACTTTTTTCCCTAGTTCTTTGCTATCACAAAAGAGCTATTATTAATATTTTGGTAGATAATGGAATTCTCTTTCTATCTTTGGTTTCCTTGAGAAGATTATATGCTATAGTCGAATTGTTGGGTCAAAGAGTCCACTTTTCTTATACAATTCTGTTACTCAGAATGACTAGATTAATTCACAGTTCCAACAATGGCTATTATGCCAGTCTTCTCATAGCCTTGCCAACACTGACTTCTTACTTATAGTCTTCTTTCCCATCTATATGGTAAAATTTCAGAGTTGTTCATTTATATATTTTTGTTATTATTATTTTACTATGTAGAGAGCAATTTTAAATAGTAATTTACTGTGGTGTTCTTCTTTAAAATATAATGGTTCTCTGGGAGCAGATTTCTTGGGGAGGTAGCCCTAGTATCAGTTCAGATCAATATCACCCCAAATGCAGCCAGGGATTAAAGTACAGTCTTTTATTGTCTCTTCCAAAATCTTATCTCCTTCATTTGGGGCTCAGCTAGTTTTCTGGAGGCCTTCTCTCTCCTTGGTTCCAAGAGCTCTTGACGCTAGTCCTTTGCCTCTGCTCCCTTCAGCCTCCAGCCAGCAAAAGGTGAAAGATGGAATGAATCTGTCCTGCCTCCAAGAGAGGGCTTCTGCTGACCTGCCCTGACTGGCTCACTGAAGCTCTATTTATGCTGGATGTAAAAGGTTGACTCTTCCTCCAAGGGAAGGATTAAGGGAAGTGTGAATTCACAAAGTTACAAAGTTAACTTTGTGAATCTCCCATACTTGTGAACTCCAATGAGTACTTAAATACATTAGTGAGTTAGAGGATTTACTAAGTACCATGCTAAATTAGATAATTATTGTCTCTATCAACTCTAATGAGTTAACACTTTTTAAGTATTCCAACAATTTACCATTTTCATTTATTTTATTATTATCATAGTTTATCATTCTTCTTTTGAAAACTATTTGTTAAAATCTTTGGCAATTATCTCCTCTGTTTATATGCCAGCTGTCAACAGTACTCTGAGGCAGAAGTATTATTTTCTCATTTTACAGATAAGAAAACTGCTGGTAAGTGCCTGATTCCAGGACACTGACTCCAGGTCAGTTTCTCTTTTCACTATACTATGGTGTACAATCATAAGAAATGGAAACCCAACCTTGGTCTGCTTCTGTTTGACACTTATCAGTGACTGGGACCAATGTAGAGGCAGCACATTTATCAGATTTTTACATCATAAAAAGCTGGGTAGGATAGCTTACGTGGTGCTTACCAGATCCCCAAAAGGACTCTGACAGCACAGAATAATAGGCCAAATCTAATAAGTCAAAATTAAATAGTGTAAAGTTCTACATTTAGGTTCAAAAGAACAATTTCTGAAGTACAGGTTGGAGAGTTCTGGCTCAATGATAGTTCCTGTGAAAATGGATAAGTATTTTGGCAGACTACAAGTTCAATATGAATCAACACTATGATATGACATGGGAGGAAAGTCTATGGGGTCTAGTTTTTTTCAAAATTTCATAAGATTCCCTGAAATATATTGCAGTATAAACAAATTAGAGAAATAAAGATAAAATTGCCCATCAGATCTTCGAAAATGAAAATGAAAAAAGTTCATGGCCAAACAAGAAACAGAGAAGATCATACTTGAGAAAATACATCATTTTGGTGACATAAAATTAAAGTTTTTGTAGAAATAAATCAAATAAAGCTAAGATTAAAAGGGAAAGAACAGGGAGAAAATGCTTCCCCTCGTTAGTTTCTAAGAAAGAAACAATTCTTCAAATGGAATAAGTATATGAATAAGCAGTTATTAACAGAAAAAAAACAGGCTATTTATAACTATATGGGGGAAAAAGAAAGTTCCAAATCACTAATAATTAGAGAAATGCAAATTTTGAGATTCCACTTCACATCCATCAGAGTGGCAAAGATGATATAAAAAGGAAAATGATACATGTTGAAAGGGTTGCAGAAAAACAGACATACTGATACACTGCTGGTGAACCTGTGAATGGGCACAACTATTATGAAAAATTAATTTGGAAATTACACACAAATTAAGTAAACTGTGCATGTCCTTTAGCCCAGCTATCTCACTGAGAGGCATAGACCCAAAAGAGATCAAAGAAGGAGAAAAAGGTCCTTGTGCACAAAAATATTTATTGTAGCTCTTTTCACAGTGGCAAAAAAAACTGGAAACCGGGGAGATACTCATCAATCAAGGAAGCTCTGGCAAAAAAAAAAAAAAAAATGTGATGAATACTGTTGTGCTGTAAGAAAGAGGAAACAGATTATTTCAGAAAAACATGTTAAGATCCATATGAACTGATATTCTGAAGATTTTATAAACTGATTAAAAAGAAAGTGAGCTGAACTGGAAGAATAATTTATATAATAACAATAACACCTGAAAAATAAACAGTTTAAATGCTGCAAGACCTGTGATTTATAGGGATCACTCACAGTTCTGGAGGACCAATGAGGAAATGTGCTATCTATGAAAGAAATGAAATAGATTTAGACTGGGCTAAAAAAAAACTTCTGAGAACCATCTTTTGAAATAATTCAGTAGATAGAGCTCTAGGCCTAGAGTCAGGAAGACCTGAGTTCAAATTTGGCTTCAGAAACTCAATAGCTGTAAGAGCCTGGGCAAGTCACTTAATCTCTGTTTGCCTAATCCACTAAGGATACTTGGGTATCTTTGATAGAAAAATCCCACTTGGGGTCACAAAGAGTCAGACTCCACTAAACAGCTGAACAACAAGACAAACTCTCTGGTCTTTACCAACTCTATGCTCCTATGCCTTCACCTTTCTCCCTACCTGAAGAAATGCATTTTAGGCTAAGGCACAAAGACTTTGGGGACATCCTGGATTCCACAGGGCAGTTACATGTACACAAAGAAGTATTTATATAGAGAGAGTAATTTCAAGAGACAAGAGGTGACTAACAATGGAGGGAACCCTTGAAGGCTCCATATAGTAGGTGCCATTGGAACTGAACTTTGAAGAAAGTTTAACATTCTAAAAAAGCAGGAAAGAGAAGGGAAATGTAATCAAAACAAGGGTAACCGGTGTGCAGAGGCAGTGTCCGGGGATGGCTTGTCAAGTTCTAGGGGAAGGTAACTGACCGTTTGATTTGAACAAGGAATGAATGAAATCAAATAACACAAACAAACCTCGAAAGGTGGCTGGGAACCAGACTGTGGAAGGCTCTCAAGGCTGGTCTGGTTATTTTGTATCTTTTCCTAGAAGCAAAGAGGAAGTTTAGAGACTGAAGATTTTGGATTAGGTGAGTAGTAGGGGCAGACCTTTGATTTAGGAGTATCAATTTGGCATCTGGGTGGAGAATGGATTGGAAAGGAAGGAGAGAATAGATTATGGAAAACAATTAAGAGGCCATTGCAATAGTCCAGTCCAGAGGTCATGAGGATCTCAACTACAATGGCTACGTGAAAAGAAAGAAGACATTTCCTCAAAAGTTGGACGCAGACTTACTATCTTCAGATGTATTCCTTTTCTTGGTGGGGCAGGTCAGGCCATCATCTGAGAAGGTCTACATCTCAATATATCTAAGATTCCAGAGTCCTGGAGCTGGAACTCAATAGCTTTGTCAACTAGTTTCATTACACCAATCATCATTATCAACATCATAGCTAATATATATACACTATAATATATATTCATACACATACATGTATATATACATATGCACACACACATATATATGTATAGTGCTCTAAAGTTTGCAAAACACTTTGTAAATATTACTTTATAAATATTATCTTTGCATTAATTCTTGAGAGGTAATTGCTATTATGATCCTCATTTTACAAATGAAGAAACTGAGGCAGACAGAGGTTTAAGTGACTTATCCAACATTACAAAACTAGTATCTGAGACTGGATTTGAATTCAGGTGTTTGTAAATCTAGGTTTACTGTGTCACCTAGCTTTCCTACAGTAAAGAACATGGGATTAGGAGTACGTGTATTTTGAGTGACCATTTCCCCTTTCTGAATCTCATTTTCCTTGTCTGTAAAATGAGAGTGTTGGGCCAAATGCCCTGGAAGCTCTATTCTAGCCCAAATCTTATGAAATAATTATACTCCCCCGCCTTGTGAATATCAAAAGCAGACATGTTTCTGTCTTCTCTGAGGTAGTAGGGTTGTAGGAGGCTCTCTGGGTTTTTAAAAGGGATAAATCCTAGAAAGCATTCTGGTTGTTCCATTTGCCTTGGGGCCAGTTACAGTGAGTCAGACTGACTTGGATTTATTATATCGCTGGCTCCATTCCTTGTCATAATGTAATAATAATAATAATATGTATATATATATATAATTATATTGGGTATGAGCAAATATCACTTGATCATTTGTCACATGTGATTCATCCCAAGGTCAGAAAGTCCACAAGAGGTACAACTAACTATGACCTGAGTTCCAGAGACTTTGGACTCTGAAGTCACTTCTGTTTTTTGTTACATCAAATTTTCTCCTAAGATGTGAGAAAATAAGGCCCTGGAATAGTTTTAAGATAGTAAGAACAGGAAGGAAAAGCAGCCAATAAGCATTTATTAATCACTTACTACATTCCAGGCACCCTGCTAAACTCTAGAAAGAATATATTGGAGGATCAATAGGACTTGGTGACTGAACAGACACAGGGGAAATAAAGGAGAGGAATGAATCAAAGGGGACACCAAGGTTTTTGAGTCTGATAACTGGGAAAACGGTGGTGCTACTTACAAAGTTTAAGAACACTGGACTTGGAGACAGCCCTGCCTTACAAGGACTAATTGTTCAATTTTTATGTGAGCATTTACACCTTGGAAATCAGAAAAATGACACAAATTAAGGCTTGATTTATTGTTTTGTTGAATGTCTAGACTTAAAGTGATGGGTTAAATGTTAAAATGCAAATTAAAGCTAAAATGTTAAGGGTATATTTTGTTTCTCAGAGAGCTGGTTATTAAATATATATTAGCATACTCCTGATCAACAACCCTAACAACAGTGATCATTCAGATTCTACTGGCACACTTCCATTTTACAAACAATTCATTACTTGCTGGGGAGGCCTACCCATTTTGGATAGTACTAATAGTTGGTACTTAGGTGGTATAGTAAATAGAGGGCTGGTCCTGAAGTCTGGAAGACACCTCTTCCTAAGTATAAATCTGATCTCAGGCACTTACTGTGTGACCCTGGGCAAGTCACTCACCCTGTTTGCCTCAGTTTCCTCATCTGTAAAATGACCTAGAGAAGGAAATGACAAACTATTACAGTATTTTTGCCAAGAAACTTCCAAAAGGGGTTATGAAGAATTGTTCATGACTTGAAAATGACTAAACAACAACAAAAAAATTGTTAGGAAGCTTTTTTTTTTGCCCTCTGAGGACGTATTGACCATGTTCAATCCATCATTCAATAAGTATTTATTAGGTACCAATTATATGCCAGAGACACAAAGGTTTTCTTAAGCCATCAATGCAAAGAAATAGAAGAAAACAAAAGAGAGAAAGACAAGATCTCTTCAAGAAAACCAGAGATATCAAGGTAAACTTTCAAAAAAAATGATAAAAGACAAAAATGGTAAGGATTTAACATAAGCAAAAAAGATTAAGAAGAGGTGGCAAGAATACATAAAAGAACTACACGAGAAATATCACTGATAACTACAATAGATGTTTGCTAATCCAGAGCCATACAACCTGAAGAATGAAATCAAATGGGCAGTGCTATTTGTAGTGGGTTAGTAGAGGTAATAGAATTCCAACTGAGCTATTTAAAATCCTAAAAAAATGACGTACCCAATATGCCAGCAAATTTGGAAAATAAAATAGTGGCGATTGGATTGAAGAAGATCAGTTTACATTCCAATCCTAAAGAAGGGCAATGGCAAGGAATATTTAAATTATAGAACAATTGTGCTCATTTCACATACCAGCAAGGTTATGCTGAAGATTCTGTGAGTTAGACTTCAGTAATATGAGAATTGAGAATTTCCAAAAGAGCAGGATGGTTTTCAAAAAAGCAGAGGAACTAGAGACCAAATTGTCAACTTTTGCTAGATTATGAAGAAAACAAGGAAGTTCTAGAACATCTATTTCTTTTTCATTGACTACACTAAAGCCTTTGAATGAGTGGATCATAACATAATATATCAAGTTCTCAAAGAAATGGGAGTACCAATCATCCTACTTGTCTACTGAAGAACCTGTATGCAGGCCAAGAAGCAACAGTTAGAACAGTACATGGAATAACTGATTGATTTAAAATTGGAAAAGGAATATGACAAGACTGTATATTGTCATCTTATTTATTTAACATATGCAGAATACATCATGTGAAATGCCAGACTGGATGAATCAAAAAGCTGGTGTTAAAGCTGCCAGGAGAAAAATCAAAAATCTAAGTAAGATATGCAGATGAAGCCAATCTGATGGCAGAAAGTGAAGAGGAATGAAGAAGTCTCTTAATGAGGGTAGAAAAGGAGAAACTAAAAGCTGGCTTGAAGAAAGACCATGACAACTGATCCCATTGCTTCCTGACAATTGGAGGGAAAATAAATGGAAGCACCAGATTTTATATTCTTGGGCTCAAAGATCACTGTAGACAGTGACAATGCCATGAAATTAAAAGACACTTGTTCCTTGGAAGGATAGCTATGGCAAATCTAGATGTCATACTAAAAAGCAAGAGATATCGCCTTGCTGACAAAGGTCTATATAATCAAAGAAATGTATGTATGACTGTGAGAATTGTACTATGAGGAAAGCCGAATGCTACAGAATTGACACTTTTGGATTATGGTGCTGGAGAAAACTTTTAAAAATCCCTTAGATAATAAGGAGATCAAATCAGTCAATATTTTTAAAAAATTAATTCTGGCTATTCACTGGAAAGTCAAATACTGAAGCTGAAGCTTAAATACTTGGGCCACATAACAAGAAGATGGGATTCATTGGAAAAACCCTGATATAGGGAAAGATTGAAGGCAAAAGGAAAGGGGGATGGCAAAGATAGTGTCATGGAAACAACAAACATCAGCTTAGACAGAATTTGAGAGACAGTAGAGGATAGAAGGGTCAAGTGTGCTAATGGTCCATGGGATCACAAAGAATAGGACATAATTGAGTAACAGAACAACAATAAATACACCAGATCCTGTGCAATGTGTGGGGGAATAAAAAGACAAATGGGAAACTTTAGTCCTTGACCTCAAGGAGCTTGTATCAGGAAAGACAATACAAACATATAAGAAATAAATGCAAAGTAATTGAGGTGGGATGGAGTGAGACGGGGGAGGGAGAGCACCAGTAGCCACAGGGATCAGGAAAGGTCTTCTGTAGGAGTTGGTATTTGAGTAGAGTTTTGAAGAAATCTTTCTCTGAATGCATTCTAGCTTAGCCACATCTCTTATAAAATGTGGCCCCACACTGACACTTTGTCCTGGACTTTAGGGCTATAATTTTCTAGTTTCCTTTCCTTCCCTCCGTTCTGCCTTCTTCCTAAGGCAGCAGTATTCTCTCACAGCATCCAGCTAAGGTGTCCTAAACCATCTCTCCCCACTAATAATTAGACTGATTTGTCAAGTGAGATAAGGGTGAGATACCTTCCACAGGGACCTGGGGACCCCTTTCCCCCAGCACTTCTTTAGTATGATCAAGTGTGGGTTTTAAACTACGAAGCTCCCACTTCCATGAAAAAAGATAACTGCTCACTGATTCAGAAGCATAAAAGGTAAAAGAACCCTGGTACCAGAGGCCCAAAGCTCAAGGAGTCACTTTGGCAAAAGGCAAGCATTTATTACAAACACATTCTTTGATTTGTTTTTCTTTTCTCCTTGTACTAATGGAGAGTTTATGTATTTGCTGTTTGGGTTTTTTTTTTGGGGGGGGGGGGCGTCATCCTTCCTTCTCCTTTCTCATTCCCTCCAAGCTATCCTGTGTAACAAAGCAAACCTTTACCAGAGGATGCATGCTTCTTGTAATTTGTTCTCTTTTCATAGTGGCAAGGCTTTTGAAGCTGAATTCTAGCAGGGTTTAAGAAGGGAAAAGGAGGAAGAAATAAGGGACCTTGTTTTCTGGCATGTAGAAGACTGTTGAATAGCCAGAGGAGAAGGAATCTTCATTATTGTTGTCAGTCTGGCCTTGGTTGGCCTGCCAATCTTGGGTTGAGTTAAGAAATCTCCCCCAAACTTGCAGGGCATGAAATCCCAGCTCCTACTCATAGTCTGTGTAAACAGGCAGTGTGCTGAGCCCCAGGGTTCTCGTTACTGTCCTACTCTGCCATGTAAACCTCAAAGTGCTTCAGAAATGTGTGCTGGAGCTGACAGAGGTTAATGATTACATTCTTGACCTGCTCTGCTCCTCCCCTGCCCACTTCTCCCCACTAATGCCCCCTGGATCTGTGAGCCCAAGGTGCTGATTTCCTGCTAATAAATCCAGTTCTTAAAATGAAAAACCCCATGACAATTTCTTCGGAAGAGGAGTTCTGGCAAGATGGCTGAGTGTTCATGACTAAGCCCAGATTCCATCTTCTACCATCAAAAAACTGCCAAATACATGAGAGAGTAACAACAACAAAAAGGGGAAAGGAAGTAAATGTTCACAGGGGAAAAAAAAAAACTTATAGGAAAACAGAAAGAATGGGGGAAAAGTGACTACATGAAAAAGAGGCTTCCCTTACAATGAATAATTACCTTGGGGATAAAAGAGAGAGAGGAAAAATATCCAGGAAAAAAAGAACAAAAACCAGCACCACAATAATTGCACTTCTAGAAGAAAGGATTAAAATTGAAATAGGGAAGAAATTGAAATGGAAGAAACTCAAGAACTGTTTAGAATCAGAATAAAAAAAGAAAAAAGAGTTAGGAAAAAGGAAAAAGGTTAGATTAAGATTGGAAGTAAGATTACTAAATGAAGAAATCAAAAAAGATAAACATGAGGATTAATAATCCAGGAAAAACAGTGGAAAATCTCAGTGAAGCAATCCTCTGAAGAGCAGTCATTTAAATATAACAATAAAAACCAGCAGTGGAAGGACAAACAACAAAAGCAAAATTTAAAAATAGCAAAACTAGAAGACTTCAGATCTTTATAAATCAAAGCAATGGGGCTTTCAAGGACTTTATATTCTACTGAAGAGAAAATCAGAGAGGATCCTATCAGCAGTGTGCAAGACTACTTAGTGATGATTAGAAATGAAAGAAAAGATAGACTGCCATATGTTGAAAAGCAAAGGAAATCAAACTGCACTCCCAAAATTACCTAGACCGAAAAGCTGACCACATTCCATCATAAGAGGAGATCATTTTTCAACATTTGGTTTTGAATAGCTTTTTGGAAATGACAATGTAGCTGAATTAGCTCAGTTCTATAACTGAATATAGATATAGCCAACTACTGAGGGCTGGTATGAGGGATCTCAATAGTGAACCAAGCAAACCAAAGCAGATCTCAGGAATTTAGCTATTCCTGGAATTTTAGGACAATCTAACAGTTTGTATGTGCTAAATAAACTAATTGGATTTTGTTTATTCAGTGAGGTCAGAAAATTTAATTATTTCCTGCTAAGAAATCCAGAATGGGGTAGGATTTTTGGCATGCAAATTAACCCAACAGCTGAAACTCAACAAAGTAATTTAGGACATAAAGCAAATAATGAGTAAAGGATGACTTCAGCTTTAAATGCTATGGGGGAAAAAATTTTCACTAACAAAGATTGGGAACTTAAGAAAAATCCTTTGAAAGGAAACAGATGGAATTAAATATTTTGAAAAACTGAAGAAATCTGAGTTAAAACCTTCTCAAGATTTCCTACAGGGACCTTGCTATTTCCCACAGGTTCTGTAAGGAGCTCACCAGCAAACTAGATGGCATTAGGTTTACTGAATGACTAACAACATATATAATATAGCTGGGAAAGTGAAAGTAGTAGGCCACACTATATATTAATTAATGTTTATAAAAAACATTTTATTAGCACAAGTAGAATCCCAGAATGGATGGGATAGAGAATGAGGGAATTGAGTAAGATCATATTGTTACAAAGTAAGATCTATGTTTTATCTATTTTTATTATGGACAAAAGGGAAGATGTTTATGTGAATACAGGAAGGCAAAGCAAAAATAAAAAAATTCATTGATCACCATCTGAAAGAGATCCCAAGAAAATTACAGGAATATCATAGCCAGGTTTTAGAGATCCTAGGTTAAGAAGAACATATTAGAAGCAACAAGAAAAAAATTAAATATCATGGAGCTGCAATAAGGATTAACCAAGACTTAGCAGCTACTGTGTTAAAGGACCACAGGTCTTGGAATACTACATTTCATAGTGCAAAAGAGCTAAGTATGACCAAGGGTAACTTGCCCAGCAAAGTTAAGCATAATCCTGAATTTTAAAAAAGATGGACATTTTGGGGACCTGAAAGACTATCAGACATTTGTGACAAAAACAGTAGAACTTAAAGGAAAATTTGACATATTGCATCCAGTAAAAATATATGGTAAACATTAAAGACCAATTATAAAAAGCTCAATAAGTTCACATAATTTTATTTCTTGTATGTGAAAATATAAGTACTTTTATGATTGTTATTATTATTTGGATTAGGCTGAGCTGAATATGCTGGGGTAATCCTAAAAAAAATTGCTAAAAAAAGATAGAAGGGAGTAATTATTTCATACAAATGAAGTATAAAAGGAAAAACTGATACAGAAGAAGCTAGTGGGGGGTGGGCAGGTAGTACTGGAACCTTTCTCTCATCAGTAATGGGTTAAAGAGGGAACAACATATATATATCTAAAAGGGTATAAAAGTCTTCTAAATTCAAAAGGGGATAGAGTCTGAAAGGATAAGGGAGGAATTCTTAGAGGGATAAGGTAGGTTAAATAATAAGGACCAAAGTAGCAGTTAGAACGTAGAGGACGAGGAGGAGTAGAGTAAATTGGTTAAAAAGGATAGTGAGGAAAAATAGGAAGGAGGGAAATACACAATAATTAATTACAGTTCATAATGTGAATGGGATAAATTTACCCATAAAAATGGAAACTGATAACAAATTTTAAAATTGAATTCAACAATATGCTGCTTTCAGGGAACACAACAAAAATGAGAGATAGACACAAAGATAAATAAAGGGCAGCAGTAGAATTTGCTATGTAAAAAAAGCAGGAATCTTAGCTAAAGTTAAAGGTAAAATAAATTTAATCAAAAGAGAAAAAATAGGAAAACCACACTGTGTCAGTGATATTATTCAATATTGTTTTGGACCATTTAAAATAACTAAACAGTATAAAATACCTGAGAGTATACCTGCCAAAACAGTCACAGGAACTATATGAACATAAATGTAAAACATTTTTATACAAATAAAGTTACATCTAAATAATTGAAGTAATATTTGTTGTTCACATTTATTGTAGGTAAAGTCAATATAATTTTTAAAATGACAGTTTTACCCAACTAATCTATTTATTTAATGGTATTCCAATTAAATTACTAAAATTTTATTTTGCTGAGTTAGAAAAATAATAATAAAGTTCATTTGGAAGAATAAAAGGTCAGGAACCTCAAAGAAATCAAGAAGAAAAGATATAAAAATCAGAACCAATTGTATCAGACCTTAAAATATATTATAAAGTGAGAGTACTGTTGAAGTATAAAATGGATCATTTTGATTACTTTAAATTAAAATGTTTTTGTATAAATAAAAGCCATGGAGCCAAGAACAAAAGGAATGAAGAAAACAGGGAAAAAATTTTCATAGACAATCTCTCAGACAGGATATAATTGAGTTGGAATACTGCTGAGTTGTAGGAAATAATGAGCTGTTTGATTTAAGAAAACATGGAAAGATTTGTATTAATGAAGGAAGATGCTGTCCACCTTCAAAGAAACAGATGACAAATAGAAATAAGTATAGTATAGTCTTACATATATATGTATATGAGTGTATATGTGTATATATGTGTATGTTTATAGATATCTCTGTGTGTGTGTGTGTATGTATGTGTGTGTGTGTGTGTGTGTGTGTGTGTGTGTATCCATACTTAACTGCAGTCTTCCTTAGAATAGAGTAGGGGAAGGAGGGAGAAAAGTAAATAGCTGAGAACAAAAGACAACCTATAAGGAAGCAAAGAACAATTGAGCAGTTTTGAAAACAATGTGTAGTATTTATTATATAGGCTTTCTTGAAATAGAAATGTATTGCTTTATATTGAATCATCTCTTATTCTGCTGTGTACATGGCAATGCTGTTTTGATTTTTTCTCATTTTGTACTTGTTTAAGATAAATTTCTAAATTTATGAAAAGAAATTTTAATCATTAGCACTTTGTACATCTTAATGATAAACACTAGGAAAAAGGGAGAGAAATACCACTTAAAATAAAAACAAAACAATAAGTATTTGGGAGTTAGCCTATAAGACATATAGATAGAACTTAAAGAAATACAACTACAAAACAATTATCACAAAAATAAAAGGAGACTGAAATATGTGAAGAGAGCTCCAATAGATATGGCAAGGCTATACTAATGTGATAAAAAGGATAATATCATGGAAATTAATCCACAGATTTAATATTCTGCCAGTCAACCAAAGAGACATTTTATATAATTAGGAAAATGATAATAAAACTCATATGGAAGAACAAAAGGTCAAAATTACCTACACAAATAATGAAAAAAGCAGGAATGAAGGGAATTTGGCATACAAGATTTCAATTTTATTATATAAACTAGGAATTATTCTATGCTATATGTTATAAATCTATATAGGTACAAAAATTTTGATTAGTATTATAGCAAGATTTAGGAGAAAATGTACACAGCAGGATAAGTAGAAATTGATGCTGGTAATGAGGGAAGTGGGCCTCTTCACCAAGCAAGAGGGTTCTTGCTAGCTGCCAAGAAATTGCCACTGCTGGGTAGGGCAAAGTCAACTTATGATTAGGCAGATGACGAAGCTGAGACAGGAGGCAAAATGGGTCAGTTTAGTCAAACTCCCTTCACTATCTGCCTTTAGATGCTGATGGAGGCAGTCCATCAAGAGCCCTCAAGAGCCCAGAAACAGTCTTTCACCACAATCTATTCTTTCCACCCTTGCTTCTAGCCAGGCTCTTTACAACCATTTTTCAGAGAAGCAACCTTTTTCAAGATGACTAATTCAATCTAACACTTACCACTGTAGGTGCTGTTAGTCCCTGCCTTCTTAACAGCTAAAGCTACTGAAAATAAAGGGGAGAAAAGTTCTTGACACCAAAATTCTTGTCACTGACAAATGGTTCTACATCAGAGACAAATGTGATTTTATCAATGGAAATGACACTATAGAAAACATATTACTTTCTGCTCTACTCTAAAGACTAATGGACCCACCCATCTGACTAGAAGCCAAAACTTCACATTTTTGTTATCTTTCCCTGTCAAATTCCATGAGCACAGGGACTATGTTGCTTTTTTATTTGTATATTATTATGTATTTTATTTCTTGGAGAAGAGACCCACCTTCCCCATCACTATCATCAATCCCCAACTATCCTGTTATGTATATTTTCTCCTAAATCTTGCTATAATACTAATCATTTTTTTGGTAGCTATAAACATGGATCTATAAAATATAGTATAGAATAATTACTGGTTTATATAATTTATATTTTATATTGTATCCCTCAAACAGCACTTAATAATATAATAAGCATCTATCTAGGTGGTTCAATGGATAGAGCACTGGATCTGAAATCAGGATGATTTGAATTCAAAGTCTGTCCTAGACACTTATGGGTCATGTGATCTTGGGCAATTCACTTAACCTCTTTCTGTCAAAGTTTTCTCATTTGTAAAATGGGGCTAATAACACCTACCCAGAACCATTGTGAGGAAAAAATGGGATAATGATTGTAAAATGTTCCGCAAACCTTAAAGTGCTATATAAATACTATTATAAATGCTTTTTTCATTCTCTTGTTCAAGTGATAGAGTGAACAATAGAGAAAGAAGAATGTACGTAATTATGACAGCTGTATAAAAGCTGAAATAAACTTTAAGTGATACCAAAATTTAGAACAAAACCATTAACTAACAATGACACTAATTTATAAACCATGCCTTCAATCTTTTTTTTTTTTAATCAATGGCAAAATATTCAAATGAAGCTTGCCTTACTATAATTTGCAATCTTTTTTATGCTGCTTTATTTAACTTTTTTTTTTCCAGGGATTTTACCTTGTGGAAGATTCAACTGTGGAGTTTTGTAAGATAAACTGAAACAAAATTTATGAGTTAAAAAAAAAAGACTACAGAAAAATGGGATTTATTCAATCTCTAAAGTGGCCAATCTTTCTGTAAGACATAGCTTGATTTTCTTTGAATCTAGCTAGCTAATTTACTTTATAAACCATTTTCTTCTCTTTCTTTAAACCCCTTCTACCTCTAAACATATTCAGAGAAGCACATAAACTCCAAGTTTAGTCTACCTCATACCTGAACCATAATACCTCTTTCAACTTCCTGAGAATTAGCCATCATATCCCAACCTTATTTGAAGATCTGGTATGATCTGGAACTCTACTACTTCCTAATAACAGTACATTCCACTTCCAATAGCTCTTATTGTTCCAAAATTTTTCTTTAGATGGAGCAGAAATCTGCCTTTTTTGGCAATTTCCACTGTTTTTTATTCTGCCCTCTAGAGCCAAAAGAACATGCTTTCTTTCTCTTCTATGGGTCAACCCTGCATATACTTGAAAATAGCTATGTCTTCCCCAAGCCTACTTTGGATGTATACCACTCCCATTTCTCACTCAGCGTGATGGCAAGGCTCTCTCAATACCCTAATTACTCTTCTCTGATCACTCTCCATGTTGCTTCTTACTACACCTCTCAATGAAGCTAACACTACATTAGCTTTTTCAATTGCCACACCACATTGTCGATTCCCACTGAGCTTAAGATCACTAAAACTCACAAATCTTTTCCAGAGAACTTTTGTCTAGCATACTTTTCTCACTTTGTACTTGTGAGTTGACTTTATATTTCTCCCTAATGAGTTTCTTTTTTAACTTCTATTTTCTTCAATTAGCAAACATTTCCTTTCTCTCCCTCTCACTCTCATCCCTGGAGATAAGAAGAAAAACAATAACTTTGCAGTAAATATGCATAACAAAGGAAAACAAATTATCAGATTGGTCTAAATACATGTCTCATTCTTGAGTTCATCACCTCTCTCAAAAGAGGTGGGTAGGATCATTATCCATTATTCCTCTGGAATTGCGTTAGTTCCTTGCTATTCTTCTTAGATTCCAGACAAGATTCTGGCTTATTGGCATTTATTTTTGGATCCTCACTCTCAGAGAGTGCTTGCTGTTTCTCAAATTCATGTCATCTTGAGATTTGATAAGCATGTCATTCACGTGTTTATCTAAGTCACCAATAAAAAATATGGAACAATACAGGATCAAGAATAGACCCCTACAGCCTGACACTAGGTATCATCATACATAGTAATACTGGACTTGACCATTCCCCTGATTTTGAATTCATAAAACTGTTTTGTTGTCTAGCCCACATCTTTCTAGCCATTGCATGAAGAAAGCATAAGAAACTTTTTACAGAGATGAATCTAATTATTCACAGAGGGAAAAGTAAGTGGATGAAAATCCCTATTTTCTAGTCTGTGCTATTTAGATGGGCGGACAACTCATAGAGCTAATCAATTAGGACATAATCTTGGACAAACACTAAGACGGGCAATGAAATGGGCTCAGAATGAAACAAAAAAAGGAAAAAGGCTAGATTACTCTTGGAAAATTGCTCGGTATTTCGAAGACTCTAAGCTTTTTCTCAATACAAAGGCCCATTTTTTTTTAACATCCCAGTGATGCTATATGTCTGTGAATCATAAAATGCCATCTCTGAAGCAAAAGAAGAAGTCTGTGATACTGCCCCTGAAGAATTCCACTGGAAAATGTGTGATGAGAACAGAAGATGGGTCAGCCATGTAGCAAGAGCAAAGGATAAAAGTGTTTGGAAGCCTGGTATTGATGCCCACTGTTGTCTATGAAACACCAAGGGACCTGGAGGACAGACTTCACTATGTTTAATAGACCCTTGGTGGAAGATCAATGGGAAGCCATGGACAAGACACATGGGTGGAATGAGAAAACATGGTTACTCTACAATTTTTATTAAAGGAAAGAGTACACACTTGATGAAGTCACAGAATCACCAAACTATAGTCAGTGGAGGGCATTTGAGGGCCTCAATAATCAGGCTTCAACCTACTTTCCTGGTCTTACAGTATTCTCCTTCCTGTACTCTACAATCTAGCCAAATTGATGGATCTCCAAGCCCTGTCCTCTTCAAATGCCTTCTTTTCTTTAAGACTCAGTTCAGATGCTAATTCCTCCATGAAGATGTGAATGTGATCTCTTCCTCAAATTTCTCCTAATATTTTCTCAAGAACTCTTCTTTGCACTCACTACATTCTCCTCCATATCATCATCATCATCATTCCTGTATTTATTTCCCCCTTATGAGAGGATAAATTCCAAAACCGAACCTGTGTCATATCTATTTCATCATCATCATCATCATCATCATCATCATCATCATTTCTGAATTTATTTCCCTCCCAATGAAAGGGCAAATTCCAAAACGGGATCTGTGTTATATTTCTTTCTTCTTCTTCTTCATCATCATCATCATCATTTCTACATTTATGTCCTCCCAATGAGAGGGCAAATTCCAAAACAGGACCTGGGTCATACCTATTTCCACATCTTCAGTATCTAGAATAGTCCATTGCACACAGTAGGTACTTAATACATTTCTAAGATTCAGAAAAAAACATTTCAGCAAATCCAATTCCTCTCCTTGAGTGGTAGATGGTGGGCTGAGCAAGTCGGAAGAAGGGACAAACATAATATATAGTGACTTTAATAAGGCTTTGGATTTGATATTGCATGACACAGAGTTCTACCTGTTAGGTAAAGCTCAGTTAAACCAGCCTACTCATGCTATAGCCCCCAGGCATTAGGCATATGACAAGGAATCCATTATCCACCCCCCAACCCTTCCCTGGTGCTCACAGCTCCTGCCTCTCTAGTGAAAGTAATCAAAGTAATCAAAGGATTAGAAAATAGGGCTCCTGACAAAGGCAAAAGAAACTGAGATTGAACTAAAGAAGAGAGGGTTGAAGGATGACTAAACAACAGCCTTTAACTATGTAAAAGGATAATACTAAATGATGGTGAGAAATGGTTCCCTGAGGATAGAATAAGAGGAAATGAGTTTCAGGGATAGCAGAAGGGATTGAGGTTGGAACTTTTTTTTTCCTTTTTCTTTTTAAAAGGCTGGTGAGGCACCCGAATATGTTACAAAGGAAGGAAACTCATTTATTTTCTTTTTTCCTTCTCACAGCTAAAATCAGTCCTTTTCTTCAGATCTCCAAGGCACTAGGACCTGACAGGAGCAACAACTACGAGAATGGAGAGAAGAAAAGCAACTGAGATTCTTTCCTGCATTTTTACTGAGAAACAAAGAGATATTAATGGGAAGATAAATGATCATAGAACAGAAGAGCTACAGCTTTAACTCACTGTTGATCAGTGGAGTAAGACAAAGGGCACAGACATCCCTTGCAAAGGGTAACAGACCCATAGGACCATAGGAGTAGAGTTGGAAAGGCCTTAAGAAGCCTTCAAGTCCAACCTTCCTATTTGACAGTGGAGGGCACTGAGTCACAGAGAAGTTAAATGGTTTATCCAGGATTAGAAACAGAGAGACAGAGCGATTTTGCCAGATGGGATCTTAGGCATAGGATTGTTAAGGAACTGGGAGGAAACCAGACCACATTAAAACAATTCTGGATACAAAATTGTCACTATTACGTATATGTTTAGATTGTTCAGAGAGAGGGTGGGTCCAGGAGGGGTTTCTTTTCATTGAGCGAGAGGAAAATTGGCATTGAAGCATAAGAACAGGGATTTGGGAGGAAAACATGATTTAGGAAAATTAGGAAATGAATTATCATATTTCCCTCCTTCCCCCTTTCTCTGTCTCTCTCTGTCTTTATCCCTCTCTCTCTGTCTCTGTCTCTCCCTCCCCCCCACCCCCAGAGACACCCATATTCTATATGTAAGTCTTAAAAGACTATCTCCAGGAATAACCTTCTGGTTCTCTCCTTTATCCTACAAGACAAATGAAAAAGATGAACTTAGGAATCCATTTTTACTTTCTAATGCTGGAATACTGGAAGTAAGAAACAGATGCCCCCAGAGAAAGCCACTCAGGTCACACTGAATTAATCCACATAAATGAAGATGATGGCCAAATTAGGGCAGGTGAGGCAAGACCATTTCTCCCTCCCCAGTTTTCTTGAACTTTGCTTAGATTCCTTTCTTGCATGGCTTGAAGGCCCTCTTCTTCCACTTACTTTACATATAATATGGACATATTAGAAAATTCTGAGCCTTTATGTCCTTATCTGTATGGGCAGGGTATGGGAGGATAGAGAAGAAAATCTAACTTTTCCCCACATTCTAAAAATTTCTATTTGATTGTAAATTCCATGAGGAATGAAACTGTATGTATCCCAGCTATATTTCATATTCTATTTTTTCTTCCATCCCTGCTCAGGCCTCTGTGTTCTGCATAGAGCAAGCATTTAATAAATATTTATTTGATTGAATTTCTTTTTTCTTTTTCTCTTGGTCATCTATCCATTTCCATGACTTTAATGATCATTTCTAGGCACATGATTCTCAAATCTATGTGCCTAACCCCAGTGCCTTCTTAGAACTCTGGTCAGTCAGTCTATCAGTAAGCATTTATTAAGTGCCTCCTCTGTACTAGATACTATGTTAAAGACTGGGAATACAAAGAAAGGCAAAAAAAAAGATCCCACCCTTAAGGAGTTCACAATCCAATGGAGGAGACAACAAGCAAACTGATATGTATAAACAAGCTGTACACTGGGTAAAGAGGAAATCATCAACAGAGGGAAAACACTAGAATTAAGAAGGGTTGGGAAAGGTTTCCAGTAGAAAGTGGAATTTTAGTTGGGATTTGAGGGAAGCCAGGAGGTAGAGAAGAGGAGGGAGAACATTCAAGGTCCGGAGGACAGTCCGGGAAAATGCCTGGAGCTAAGGGAGAAGGATTCTAGTTCATGGAACAACAAGAAGTATGTGTTGAGGGAAGTGTAAGATCTAAGAGTAGAAAGATAGAGTGAGGCTAATTTAGAAAAGGCTTTGAATATCAGAGGATTTGATATTTGCTTCTGGACGTGATAGGGTCACTGGAATTAAATGAGTAGGGGGCTGACATAGACTGACACTTTAGGAAAATCACGTTTTAGTGGCTGAGTGGATGATGAACTGGAGTAGAGAGAGACTTGCAGCAGACAGATTAACTGTTAAGATAGTCTAGTTGTGAAGTGGTGAGAATCTAAACCAGGAGGATGGAGGCATTCTAGAGATTCTGGAAAGATGAAGTTTGGAACTCAAAACCTTACCAAAATGAATGTTGAAAACTATCTTTACATGTAATTGGGAAAAATACTATTAGGTAGAAAAAAAAAAGATCTCTCTAACAGGACTGGGGACCAGAACTCCAACTCAAAATATCAAAAACTAAACATCATCTCCTCACCTCATGCCATCTCATCCTACCCACACTCAATCTGTCCCATGTTCTAATTTCCTTATTCTGTTAATGGCTCCACCATACTATGCTTATAATGGTATATTATAAAAGGGACATATAATATATGGCCCTTAAAGTCCTTTCCCGCTCTAAATTTATGATTGCATTAATAGCTAATATTTGTATAGCACTTTAAGCTTTGCAAAACCCTTTACATATTTTATCTCATACAAGAGACAGATGTTAATGTTATCCCATTTTACAGATATGGAAACTGAGGCTGGAAGATGTTAAATGATTTTTTCAGAGTCACTTAGCCTAAGTCCAAATATCTTTGGTAGGTTTTGAACTTATATCTTGCTAACTCCCAGTCCAACATTTTATTCACTTTGCTACCTAATTGCCTTGATGCTATGATCTCAAAAAAGGCAAAAACAAATCTAAGAGGTAAATAATTGTGAGATTTGATGGAAAATATTGCATGTGTGTGTGTGTGTATGAAACAGACAGACAGACAAAGACAGACCAAAGAAAGAGAGAGGAAGAAAAGGAGGGAGAGAAAGTGTTTTTCATTTGGAAAGTATTTTTCATTCTCAGACTGTACTTAGACAAACAGAAAAATACTGAGTCATTCTTGCTTAAATATATTGCTGAAAAGAAGGATGTTTATTCTAAACTAAATACTGATATACATCTAAAGAGGTTTATTTTACCTGCATTTGATACAAATTTTAGAGCAGTTTGGAATATCTTTATAGGATCCCACTAAAATCACGAAAAAAGAAAAAAACCTCCAGCTCAAGCAGATGTCATAAGATTTAAAAATTGTCCTATTTTTAAAAAATCAACTCAGCAAGACCCCTGTTCTTTCATTTTTTTCAGTTCACTTGTCCTTACACGGCTGTTAAATAGAAGAGCTCTGTCAAACTTTTAATATGTGTAGCAATTCTGAATTATAAACCAGCTGGTGACTCTCTCTTCAGGATACCAAATGAAAAAGATTCATTTTCTATGTTTGAGGGTTTTTTTTTTTTAAATCTAATTGAAGCCTAATTACAAATTGCTGAGGAATTGGGGCTTCCTCTTTATAGCTTCCATCTTGCTGAGTTCTCTTTCCCAGGCTTATTTCACCAGTCGCCTTGATCTGTTTAGGATTGTTCTTCCAATATGCTGGTTAATGACTACTCAATCTAAATTTAAATGCCCCAAATCACAGCATTTCCTAGGAGAGACTACCACATCCAATTAACAATAAAATTGGACTTTTCTGTCTGTGTTCTCCCTCTTTGAATTTTGTCCACCATCATTCCAATTAAAATTTGCCCATAACATGTGAAACAACACCTCTATCCCTGATATTTACATTTGTAGACCTTGATGCTTTGGTATCATTACTACATGGTTACTACTAATCAAGGCACAAAATGATGTAACCTTGACTAGAGGTAACTAGGTAGGTCTGGCATAAACAAAGTTTAAACCAACATCTTACACCATATTCTACAAGTCATTCAAAACGAACATGTGGCCTTAATATTAAAATCATAATATAAAAATTAAAAGAGAACTCTATAAACATCTTATAGCTGTGGGCAGGATATTATTGATTAAAGAACAAAGACATTTAATAATATAGATAAAATAGATTAACTTTATTACATCATATTGAACACACATAATCTTAATTATGTGAAATTATACCTCCCCCCAAAAAAATTAATGCATCTGGAATAAAAAGGGAAGTGGTTAAATGGGGGAAAAATCATTATCTCAAATTTCTTAGATAAGGATTAGACTTTAAAATATATAGACAGATAAGAGGATTATTTAAGACCAAAAGTTATTTTGTTAGTTAGTTAGAAGATATGAACAAACTGTTTTCAAAAAGAATTTCAAACTATCAACAACCACATGAAGGAATACTCCAAACCACTAATAATGAAAAATGCAAATTGAAACAACTTTAAGATTTTTACCTGACATACTGCAAATTGGCAAAGATGACAAAATGTAAGAATAGTCAATGTTGTAGGGGTTGTGAAGAGATAGGCACACTAATGTATTGCTGTTACAGCTATGAATTAGCAAATAATAAAGAAAAACATTTGGAATTATGCAAAATGGTTAAAATGTCCATACTCTTTGACCCACTGTTAGATTATATCCATATACTCTAGAGAGATCATTGGTAAAAAGAAAGGCTCTAAACATACCAAATATTTAAAGAAGCACTTTTTGTGGTGGCAAAGAACTGGAAACAGAGTAGATGCCGGTTAAATGGAGAATAACTAAACAAAATACAGCACATAAATGTAATAGAATATTTACTATACTTTAAAAAATTACAAACATGGTACATACAGAGAAGCATTAAAAAAAAGAATTATGTGAATACACAATGACAATAACAATGTAAATGTAAAAAAATACAAAATAATTGAAAATGAACATTGCAAAAAGACAAAAAAAAAAAAAACCCAACCCCAAAACAAAAACCAAGCTTGAACCCAAAGAAGAGATGAGAAAACACTTTCCTCTGCAGGCTAGAGATCCGTGAATAGAACCACTGACTGTTATACTTTTTTTGAAATAATGATTAGTTTTGTTGATTTTGTTTCTTGTCTTTCTTTTATCTTTAAAAATATTATTTGTTATATAGAATGACCGTCGGGGAGAGGGGCAATACAGGAGGAAGTTTAAAGGATATAAAAAAAAATCAATAAAGTTAAAAAAAAAAGCTGTTAAAAATTTATTTGCTAGTATGTTGCAAATATAAACAAAAAGGTTTTAAACTAAAAAAGGATGGGGGAGGGAGAAGGCTGTCTATCAATAGCGAGATTTAGTCTACACCAGTTTTAGATCCATATCTAGATCTGTCAGTATCCAAATTTATAGCTGCCTATATCCACATCCATATCTATATTCATATCTATTTCCATACCTATTCCTATATCTATATTTAACCTCCCAAATTAGATACCAAACAGAGTAGCTATAAAGAATGAAAAAAAGCAGTTGAGACAGCTAAGAAATTCACAGAGAGACAATGCAATAAAGTTTTTCATTTTTAAAATGAAGTTTTAAAACTTTAAACTCATTTTTAAAATGAATTGGAGAAGGAAATGGCAAAAAATTCCAGTATCTTTGCCAAGAAATTGCCAAATGGGGTTACACAGAGTCAAACATGGGTGAAACAACTGGATAAAATACATCACATATCTTCATGTGAGGAAATGCAACAATCAGAGTAGAGAAACATGGTCCTAAGTATTTGGGTAAAGGTTAATGGTGGGAGAAAACAGAAGTGATTCTCCCCCCACTGGAGTATATTAGAGATAACTTGGGACAGAAAGAGGCAATAGATGAGATGTTTGGGAAACAGATCAAAAGCTTGGCCCAGACACATGGTCTTCAAGCATCCAAGGATTGACTGGAGATCTCTTGCTCTCTACCAAAAAATCAAGGAATTGAATAACTTCTTGGCTTACCTGAGTGACAACTTCATTCTTTCAAAAGTGAAAGAGCCAACAAGATGAAATTCTATTCTGGATCTGATTCTTGCTAACAGAGAAGAAATAATTGCTGGAGTAGAAATGATGGGACTATTGTAGGAAATGACTACTCCTTCCTAGAATTTTTGATAAAGGAAATTTAGATGTGATTTGACACACATCCTAAATTTTGGGAGAGTTTCAAAGGGGGCAGAATTCCACGGATTAAAATTCTACAGGGTAAGTCAATCCAGAAGGGAGTGCTAAACAATGAAATTCTGAAATAATTCCAATTAAGAGGGAAAATGAAAATTGTCTGAAGAGAATCATATAAATGTAGAGGACATTCATCAACCAACGGATATTTTAAAAGAATATATACACAAGGTGGAAGTAAGGCTAAGTAACAGAGGATGAATATAAAAGCATGACATGGTTTTAAAAAAATAGTGCTAGGGAATGTTGAAAGTCAGAATGATCTTAGACTGGTAAAAGGAGTTAAAGTCAACAGAAAGCTATATTAAGAAAAGGGTGATCAAAGATGGGATAGGACTGTGATTTGTGGGGGGTGAAAGAAGGTCGAAGGGCCATTCTAATTTCACTTATGCTTTCTCTGTCAAAGAGAGCATCTTTGCTCTGGAGATGGCAGAACAAAAAAAGGCTGATCAGGGAACTGAAATCTAAGATAAATAAGAAGGGAGTAAGAGACTCCCAGCCTATTCTTAAGGAGTTCAAATCACCAGGTTCAGAGGAATTACATACTTGGGTCCTGAAAGAACTGCCAGATAGAACTGCTGAACCACTGTCGGTATAAATTGGACTAGCTAGCCATCACAGAGGTCCCTTCCAACTAACTCTCAAATTCTGGTATTCTATGATTTCCAGGCTAGCTCTTTCTCCATTAAATCAATTTCTCTCTCTTTCTGTCTCTCTCTCTCTCCTCTCTCTCTGTCTCTGTCTCTTTCTTTCTTTCTCTCTCTCTCTCTCTCTCTCTCTCTCTGTCTCTCTGTCTCTCTCTCTTTCTTTCTTTCTCTCTCTCTCTCTCCCTCCTTTCCTCCTTCCCTCCCTCCTTCCCTCCTTCATTTCCTCCCTCCCTCCCTCCTTCCCTCACTCCTTCCCTTTCTCTCTCTTTCTCTCTCACTTTTTCTCTTTCCTCCCTTCCTTCTCCTCCTCCATTTTCTCTTCATATATTTATGCCCATGGGCATAGTAAAAAGAGTAAAGACTTAAAGTTGAGACAGTTAGATTAAAATTCTACCTCTGTCACATACTAACTGTATGACTATATACAAGTCATAACCTCTTGGATCCTTTATTATTTCAGCTGTAAAAAGCAGACAATAATCCTTATAGTGATTATACCATAGTGTCATTGTGAAGATCAAATGAAATAATGTATGTAAAGTACTCTTCAGATCTTAAAATGCCCTACAAAATGTCAGCTATTATTGCTATATCCATATGCCATCTATATATTAAAACTCCTAATAATAGCTAGCATTTACATAGAGCTTTAAGGTCTGCAAAGCCCTTTACAAATATCATCTAATTTGATCCTTACAACAACCCAGAGAAGTAAATAGTATTATTATCCTCATTTTGCAGATGAGGAAACTGAGGCAAACAGCCTAGGGTTTTGCAGCCAAGGCAAGTTTCACAGAACAAGGCAAGATTTGAATTCAGTCCTCCAAAATCCTGAGTCCTGTAGTCTATTCATTCTGCTGTCTAGTTGCCTCTATGTAAATGTCAGTGATCATTATAACAAACCTAAGCACAGGACAGAGGCAGTTATGGCATAGCAGAGGAACAGTGAGCCATCAAGTCAGGAAGAGCTGGATTCAGTTTCTGCATCAGACATATGCCATCTTTGTGGCCGTGGGCAAATCACTTGCACTCTCCCTTGGGAGAGTTAGTATGATTCTAGTGGAAAGAATGCTGGATTTGAGTTAGAGGACCCAGTTTCAAATTGCCCCTCCGATGCTTATTGTCAGTGTCACCTTAAGTAAGTTACTTAATCCCCCTGACTGCCATAGTACTTTTTAAAACCATAAATTACAGATGATTTGTTGACGAGCATCAATAGAGGGAAATGATCAAAATTATACAGAAGAAATTATAGAACCAGAACATGTGCCTATGTGTCTAAGGTTAAATGTCTAAGGCATATTTTAAGGAAAAGGTTGATTTACTCCCCCGTCCCACTCATGACACTTCCTCCCTCCCTTCACATAGCTAGACAACCAGAACACATCGATTTGGCAATATCTGTGTGCAGAATGCTTCTAATATGCCTTCCTTCTGACTCCAGCAGGGGAGACCTCCTCAGGGAGCGAATCAGTATATGGGAGAGAGAAATAAAGGATAAATAGACACAGCAGGAAAGTTATATCCTCTGATGGTGTTTAATGTCCTGGAAAGGAGTCCCTATTCTCCTGTTCCTTTTTCTTTTTTCCAATGCCCTAAGCTACTCTTCCATGGCTCCCACTTTTAGCTCTTATTTAGCTCTTCAGCTCATATTCATTTCTCCAACATGGGTACAACTTTGAGATGGGATGCCTTTCTTTTCTGTGAAATATTGTAGAATCGCAGAGTTGGAGGGAACATATTTCATTTGGCATCAGATAACTGGCTTCTATCTCACAAGGCAAGACCAGAAACAATGGATGGAAGTTCCAAAGAAGCATATTTAGAGTCAACATCCAAAAAACCCCTTTCTAACAGTTAGGACTCTTCAAAAGAAGAGTGGACTGCCCAGGAGTAGAGTTCCCCTTCACTGGAGGGCTTCAAATGAATGATCATTTGTTAGATATACAATGATGGAGATTCTTTTCATGTATAGTTGAATGAAGCCTCTTTTAACTATAGCTGAGGATTCTGTGGTTCATTTGTCATTTCTGCTACTTATTATCCTATGTGAGTTTGGATGAATCATTTAAGCTTTCTGGGCCTCAGTTTCCTCATCTGTCAAATGAAGAAACTGGATCTTCTGACTCTAAAGCTATGACCAAGTTTTATTTCACAAAATGACCAATATGGAAATGTTTTACATGATTACATGTATACAGCCAATATCAGAATTTTTACTGTCTTGGAGAGGAGGAAGGGAAAGATAGAATTTGGAACTCAGAACTTTAAAAAAAATGAATGTTTAAAAATTGTTGTTCCATGTAATTGGGGAAATATAATTCCCACGAATCCCTTCTACATTCCTGATTATAACTAGTCATTCAAAGAACCTCCAAGGAAGGTAAAACCACCATCTCTCGAGGCAGCCCATTCACCATTTGGACAGTTCCAGTTGTTAGGAATAGTTTCCTTGCATCAAGCCTATATATGTCATTCTGCAAATTTTGTCAGTAGCTTCTACTTTTGTCCTCTGAGGCCAAAGAGAACAAATCTAACCCTCTGTCATTTGACAGTCCTTCAGATACGTGAATGCTACTATCATAAAAGTTAATAGCATGTAATAGAAAAATGACTGCCTTTGGACAAGAAGATCTGAGTTTAAATTTCAGTGCTGCCACCTGCCATCTTTGTGTGACTCTGCATGATTAAATGAATGAAGTACATCGGGCTTTGGTCTGACTGGGGCCAATGGTATACTCTGGAGTAGATGGTCACATTTTTGGTGGCTGGGCCTGGTCAGAAATAGTCAGTGGGAAGGGGGCCACAGGACGGCACATGACATGGGCCAACAGTGATTTAGTGAATACTAAAATAGTGGCCCCTTGTGCCCCAGCCTTGTTTCCAAAACTCTCTCTCCTGGAGGTGTCTCCTGTCACCTATATTTGATAGGCCTAGGGTCAGGGCTCTGGTACCCAGAAACAGTTCAGGATGGGCAGAGGAGCTCGTGCAGAAGGAAGGACCCAAAGCGGTCCAGGCAGCCAGTACCTTCCCTTGGTTTCTCTGGGGCCAGGATGCCCAGACATGGCCCCTTCAGGCTGGGACTTCATAAGGCCTTTGCCACAGCCTGTTTGTAGGCCACACATCTCGCCACAATGCTCACGGTTTGGGCCATTTCACAGGAGGAAATCCAGAAAAGGTACCCTCCTGACCCTAATGACTCTGCTCTCTCAAAATATTGAGCTGCAAGCACTTACCTAGCTGATCAGTGTGCGGAATTGAACTGCTCCTCCACAAAAAATTAGTCACTGGTGCCAAGTAATGAAGAGCACTCACCTCTCTTAATAAAACCCACACACCGGGAGCTCAGCCAAAAGAACAAATTGACTCATCTCCCCAATATTGTCAGCTCTTCCCCCAGTATCTCACACTTACCTTTCGCACCCCCCCACATTACACACCTACAGTGCCACATTTTACAAATAGACACCAACTTGCAAACAATTATTCTCACTTATCTCCCACTACCCAAGGCGAAAGGATTTCTCTGCTCCCGATAGCCTAAGAATCACAACCAAGTGAAGCACCGCTTTGATGTCACTCTGTGGTCCCCTTGGGAGCCCCAGTCCTGAGCCTGGGGGACAGTCAGGCCTCTGTATCTAAGAGAGCCTCACGTGCTGGCTTAGCCTCCCCAGGGAAATGCTCAAGTCGGCTGGAGTCCCAGGCGTCCCTGAGAAGGCTCCCCTGGAGGCTCCAAAGGCCTGCCAGCCTCGGGAGAGTAACTGCAGCTTGCGCTGATCCTCTAGGCTCAGATGGAGTGCTTGGGAGAAAGCACAGAAGCACGGTAAACCTAGGTCCTTTCAATTCATGTCCCTGAGTCTGAGGCTTACCACTGGCCATTACTCTAAGGAACAAGCAACTGCTGTTGTACTCTCCTAGCCATGTGGAAAGCTAACCACCCAAAGTCCAGCTCGCCCTGCAGATCATTCCCCCAACCCACCCATCTAACCCAAGTAGAGAGACAGAGCTTGGGGACTGGAAGGAGTGCATGATTCTGGGTCTAAAGAGACATTTCTGAGCAGGTTCTGAAATGCATGGAAAACTCTCGGTTGAAATAAACTTCCTGTGGGGTGGCCAAAACACACCGGAGATCACTGCTTCCACAACGGAAAAGAGACTGACTAGATAGAGAGAGCCAGGAACCACAGATCCCATATTCAGGGCTCTCCCACAGCAAGGTGGGGATCGTGGATTCACCCACAGTAAGCTGGGAACCATGGAGTCTAGAGCCAGGGCTTGTCCACAAAGAGGTAGAGCTAAAAATGCATGTAAGTGCCAGCAAGAAGGAAAAGGAAACACACTGATAGAGATTATAAAAGGGAGATGGATGAAAATAAAGAAGATATGATAAGAATGAAGAATTTAAGTCAGTGGACCCAAATGATCAAGTTATATGTTCAGTAGTGGAGAGAACATATAGGGAAGGTAGATAGAAAATAGGTCAGTAGATAGATAAAAAGAAAGAAAGAAAGATACAATCAAAGTGAGCTAGTATGGCAGAATGGATCAAGAGATAGTCTTGAAGGCTGGAATTAAGTCTCTCCTCTGGAACATATTAGTTGTATGATTAAGGGCAAATGTCCAATATTTTATGTCAAAGCTTCTTAAACTTTTTTTATTTGCAACCCCTTTTTGCCTGAGAAATTTTTATGTAATTGCACGTGTACAGGTATATAAAATAGGTACAAACCAAACATTTACTAAGAATAAATCAAAACTGAGACCTCACATGGGGTCATAAACCACAGTTCATGTGGATGTTGGGCTCTAGGCAACTCTCATGGTTGTAGAGCATTGTAGAGCTAACAAGCATTGGTATAGGGAGTTCCCTTGCCTTCTACTTCTCTGTGCCACTGGGATCACAGGCTCAGGGCCAGGCCCGTTCCTTAAAGATTGAGAGGAGGGTGGTCAAGAAAACCAGTCAGATAACCCTTCTCAATAATCTCATATGATTTGGTGAACATTTCCAACTGAATTGGGATCACAGATTTAGAAGAGGACCTTGGGGATTGTCCAGTTCAACTCCCCCATTTTCACAGATGATTAGACCGAGGTCAGAAAAGAACTTAAAAGTACTTGGCCAAGGTAACATAAGTGGCAACAAAATGGTAGGGGCTAGGACTCAAACCTGGTTCCTCTGACTCCAAGCGTGGAGCTTCTCCTATGGTAGGATCTCTGGGCAAACAAACAAGTTTGTTGGATTGGCATTCATAAGAAAAGGAAGCAGTGGTTACCTCTGTGAGATGAGGGTTGGGGTTGAATCCACACTGGTTGCAGACCTTGTTGTGACACTGTGTACAGGTGTTGAAGTTTGGCTGGCTGGGAGAAGAGGTAAGATCAGTTGTCTTGCATATAGGACAGAGGGTGCTGCTCGGGAGGGGAGCAATTTGGGGTACTGAATAAGGTGATGTTGGGGTGCTGCCTCGGTCCGGCGACACCGAGGGAGACCGGCCTGTTCTCTGCATCCTGCTGTCCACCTGGAGTGTCCGATGAGGGCCATCCACCTGTGGGCCAGCCTGTCCGTGAGTCCTCATCTCCCGACGGCGGCCTTCATGGCTGTGAGCACTGGCCTGCTTTGGGGTGGGGGAAGTTGACCTCTGGCCATCCAGGTGATCCTTAGGATCTAGTCTTCTCGACATGCTGTAAGAACACAGAGAATGAGGGTGATTCAGAGATTTGTCTTAGAAAAGGAGATGTGAAGCTCTTTCCAGAGGATAACATGAGAGCTAGATTAGTGAAGTCAGTTTTCTTACTGCTGTAGCATTTCCTACCATGGTGCAATCCCTCTTCTTGTACAGGGTAATAATAATAGGCTGTAAAGTCGACCTAATTTTTATTTATATAACACAGTGAACAAAATTCACTCCAGGACTAATGCACCATGTAGGAACATTCAAAGATGCTTTTAAGTGGCCTCCTCATTTGTTAAGCATTGAGTAACTTGAGGAGGAATAGCACTACAGGGAACTCCTCTAAGAGAGGCCAAGGAAATGAATAGAGGGGAATGACCATCACCTTTCATTTCTTCACACACAGGGCTCCAGAGCTACAAAAGAAAGTGCTTCTAGGGTGAGTCTTTTCACAGTCACCTCCAAAGAACTGTCCATGTTCTTTAGTTATACTAGAATTGGGTTGTATCAACCACCATTTGAAGTAAGTGGCCCTTCAACAGCTGGAGGAAAATGGTTTTCTTATGTAATAGAAGTGAAAAGGAACACAGCATAGTAAATGAAAAGCCAGAATCAGAACCAAGAATATGTAAATTTTGATTGTTTATAACACATACTGGTTGTGTGACCCCAGATAAATCATTTAACCTCTCTTAGGCAACTCTCTAAAACAGGAAAGGTATAGATTTGCACTGATTCAGTGAGTTTCCTCATCAGGAAGTTTCAATTCCTATGGAATCACAGATCCCTATGTTATAGAAATCTTCGTTATCATGGGATATGGGGCTCTGTGCCTGATATCTAAGGACCAGCTCAATTCAGAGAAACTCATCACCAAAAAGTTGATCACTGGGTGATGAGGTTTTTGACCACAGAAACTTGCATAACCTTGGACTTCTTAGTTCTGTCATCTATAAAATGAGGGGCTTTCATTAAATGGCCTCTAAGTTCCTTCTAGCTCCAAATTGATGATTCTAGAAACTCTTGGAGTCACTAACTAAATGATCTGTAACAGTATTTATATCATACTCATGAAAATCCAAATCATCTAAAGTCCTTGTTGAGGAGACCTATTCCACAGGGTTGCTGAGAGGGAAGTGTTTGGTAAATGACATATATATGAATTCTAACTGGGGATAAAAACCCAGAGATCATGTACCCTTCGTGTGACTGACCAATAATATGTGTCTCCCTCTCCCTGGTCAATGAGACTAAAATTAGATTTTTTTCCCATAAGAACAATTTCAATTTCAAAATTCAAGAGGAGTTTAGGAGTCAAAGCCTCTGTAATAACAAATGCTGAATACCGAGGACTTTAAAATCTTAGAGGCTACCGATCATGAGTTTCAAAGCCTATTCTCTGTACTCCTGCTGGAATGAGCTTTTGGAAGTCTGGAGAGTGGTACAAAACAAAATCGTTCTTTAACCTCCCTTTGCAGAAAAGTTCAAAATTTCAGCCACTTATTCTTCACTAGTTGCTGTGCTTTGGTTTTGATGTCACCATCACCATCATGACCCTATGCAGGATATGCTCTCCCCACTCTTCAGCTTCCTTTTCTGTATTATCTTGTTCTATTAGATTGTAAGCTCCTTGAGGGAAAGCATAGTCTTTTTTTTTCGTATATGTACTCCCAGCACTTACCATGGTGCCTGGCACATAATAGGTATTTATAATTATTTACTGTAACATATTATAGCCTATAGGGAAGTAGATAAAACAGATAGAAATAAAGTGATCTGCTACCTCCTAAACACACACACACACACACACACACACACACACACACACACACACACAAAACCAACAATAACACTTCCTAAAAAGTGGGTATTGGGATTCTGAAACTTCATATGGACTTCAACCTATGGGGATGAAATATTTACCAAGAATGCAATTCTAACCCTCAACCAAATCAATGTCCATGTGTGTCAGCTTCCTCTAAATTCTACTCCTCTGTGGAAAGAAAACAAAAGTCCAACTATACTGAGCATCTATGAACAAGACTGCTAAAGGTACCTTCTGAAAGGAGCCAACTTGAGTTCTGATAAAGGCTTCATTTCTAAAATATATAGAGAATTGACTCAAATGTATAAGAATTCAAGTCATTCTCCAAGTGATAAATGGTCAAAGTATATGAACAGACAATTTTCAGATGAAGAAATTGAAACCATTTCTAGTCATATGAAAAAGTACTCTAAATCACTATTGATCAGAGAAATGCAAATTAAGACAACTCTGAGTTACCATTACACACTTCTCAGTTTGTCTAAGATGATAGAAAAAGAAAATGACAAATGTTGGAGAGGATGTGAGAAAACTGGGACACTAATACATTGTTGGTGGACTTGTGAATGGATGCAACCATTCTGGAGAGTGATTTGGAACTATGCTCAAAAAGTTGTCAAACTGTGTGTACCCTTTGACCCAGCAGTATTTCTACTGGGCTTATATCCCAAAGAGATCTTAAAGGAAGGAAAGGAACCCACATATGCAAAAATTTCTGTGGCAGCCCTCTTTATAGTGACTAGAAATTGGAAAATGAGTGGATGCCCATCAATTAGAGAATGACTGAATAAGTTATGGTATGTGAATGTTATGGAGCATTATTGTTCTGTAAGAAATGATCAGCAGGATGAGTTCAAGGAGGCCTGGAGAGACTTACATGAACTGATGCTAAAGTGAAATGAGCAGAACCAGGAGATCATGGTACATGGCAATAACAAGATCATAAGATGATCAGTTCTGATGGACATGGCTCTTTTCAACATTGAGATGACTGAGGTAGTTCCAATGATCTTGTGATGAAGAGAGCCTTCTGCACCCAGAGAGAGAGGACTGTGGGAACTGAGCATGGAACACAACATTGCATTTTCACTCTTCTTTGTTGTTGTTTGACTGCATTTTGTTGTCTTTCTCATTTTTTTCCTTTTTGATCTGATTTTTCTTCTGCAGCACAATAATTGTAAAAATATGCATACATAAAAAGGAGTCAATTTCCAGCACAGCCCTCCACCTCAGGTAAAGGCATTTTCTGTTTTCAGATTTCTCATAATTATTTGCCTTGACTCACCTCTGCTATCATATTTAGTTGTGTGCATCTTGTACATTGTATTATTAGATCATAAGCTTCCCTATGGTAGGAACTGTCATTTTTTTCATCTCTGTATTCCAAGGGCAGAGCACAAGGGCTTAAATATAATAAGTGCTTAATAAATACTGGCTGAATGTGAATTTGGACACTGGAGTTAGAAATAGCCTAGGGAAAGGGAATTATAGTGACTAAGGGAAGTTGAGATATTGGGAACTGAAGGGGAGAAAGACGACCAGCCTTATTATCTAAGTACAGACCAGTTCAAAATATCCCAGGATTTGTGGTTGAAAGGGTTCTTAGAGATTATCTATCTGGTTCAGCCCCCTCATTTTATTTTTACCATTTTCTAAAATAAGTATTACTGATGACTTGTTTTTACATTACAGTTATTTCTGGAAATACTCTTATCCTCCTTCCTCTCCTCCCCCATTGAACCTTCTAACAAAGAAAAAAATTGGAAAACCTGTTAAAAAGCTGAATCAGACAATATGTACAACATTCTGCCCTCTGCCAAAAGGAAAAAAAAGGCATATTTCATTAACTTTTCTCTGGGACCATTGTTGATTTTTCAGTTACTCAGGATTTGATTTCCCTTTAAGTGATATTTTCAATCACAACTATTGAAAATTTACAACTGTTATATATACTATTCTTTGTTTCTACTTATTTCATTCTGCATTAGTTCATACACATCTTTGCACATTTCTCTGAATTCCTCCTACTCAGCATGCCTTAGCGAATAACAATATTCTATCATACTCCTACCTTAGTTGTTTTTTTAAGTCATTCTCCAAATGATGCAGCTCCCTCATTTTAGAGGAGGAAAGGGAGATGCGGAAAAAATTAAAGGACTTGTAAAAGGTTAAGATGTCACAAAGAAAAATCTATAAAATCACATGGAAGTATTTACATGCCTGGAATCATCTACCTCCTCATCTCTGTCTCCTGGATTTTCTGCTTTTTTCAAGTCCAAACTAATATTGGCTTTCCCAATCCCTCTTTCTTCTAGTGCATTCCCTCTGCTCATTGTTCTCTATTTATCTTGTACAGAATTTGCTTGTACATATTTGTTTATATGTTGTCTCCCTGTTAGACTGTAAGCTCCTTTAGGACAGGGACTATCTTTTTCATTTCTTTGTGTCCTGAGCAAACAATAGTGCCTGGCATATAATAATTAATATTATTAATATATAATATATAATATTTTATACAATATTATATTAAAATATAATATTAATAATATAATTAATAAATCCTTATTGATTGACAAGTAGATAGAGTGAGCCCTGGATCCCAAAAAAGTAAAGGAGGGAACTCCTTGAAGTTTGAAAAGGCCAGTGCTACTTCAAACAATGAAAACTGGCTTGTGGAACTTTGTACAGGCTAAAACAAGAAATACCATAGCTTCCAAAAAAGGTTTCAGGAAATGGACAAATGCCCTTTTCATAATGGAACACGTAAAGGAATCAAGAATACTGTGGGGACATCCCTAACTTCGTCAGGACAGTCATGCCCCAGCAAGCCCTTGGAGGCCTGGACAGTGGTCAAAGATGGACCATGGGATTGGCCCAGCATGGCCCTTGTGAATGGCCTGATATTTTGGCAGTGCTGTTGCAAGGCTTCCAGGAACTGGCAGGAATGTACACAAGAACCTAAGAGAGTGTTGGCTCAGGAGATAATCCCCAGCTTTTAGTAAAGTAAATGCTTCTGAAAAGTGAAGTTTTCATAAAAGAAAATACCACTCCACCTTTCCCACTGTCTAGGAAGCCAAAACCTACATTTGGAGCAACTGCTTCCTTAAAGGATTCTAAATAAGGAGCTCCATGTTTTCCCATCGAGCGGCAAGTCAGTCCCTCCTACAACCTCCAACCATTTCAATATCCCTGCAGGCTTTTGCGTTCTTCACAGTTGGGAGGAAATGCCAATGAGTCTTGACATTCAAGGATTTCTGCAGCTTCTAAAATGGAATGTAACCTGGCCTGCCCCTCATCTCTGAAAAACCCAACTGTGACTTCTCCTGAGGTCCTCCTTCCCCGACTCCTCCTGGTCTGGAGGTAATCCTGGACTCCCAAAGGCTAGGCCAGGAGAAAACAAGGTCTGGCAAGTACTACCAAGATGGAAAGCAAAGATGTCCACAGCAATGGACTCTTTTAAATGTTATCTAAGGGAACTTCTACTGATGTTCAAAGATCCTGTTTGGATCATAAGGTCATGGATTACTTTAGCCAGAGCATCTCAACTAAGGTATCAAGGAGTTGCAATCAGTAGGATTGGGAGGAGGGCCCATGACAACAAAATCATGGATCCTTTTAAGGATTAAGGAAGATCGTGGGATGGGAGATCTAGAGCTGAGAGGTCATCAATTTAACCCCTTCATTTCACAGTTGAGAAAAAAAAAAGGACCAGGGAGGCTAAGTAATTCTTATTCTACACACCAATAGTATCAAGGACAGGGTTTGAACCCAGTCCCCCATTATTCCAGAGCCAGTTCTCTGGCTAAGAGAGCAAGCATAGATTAAAGACTGCTTTGTTTTTCTTGTCAGCTGGAAAGATTTAAGAACAGATATTCACCTAAGGAATCTGAATGTCCCAAAGTCCCTCTTTAAATTCTGGGATCCCAAAGAAGGGGATCAATCAGCCCCCACCTCCTAGTTCCATTTGAGACAGGAGGGAAGTAGCAAAAAAAAAAGACCTAAATATCAGCTCAAAAACCAAACAGTGGAGTTAGAGCTGAGTGTAAAAAGGTAGAGAATGGGTGTTATAAGGAGAGAGCATGACTGGCTGTAGGGAGAAAATGCACTTAGGTCTGAGACCTTAGAGACCAACACCTTCACTTAGCAGAGGAAGAAACTGAGGCTCAAAGATACTTTCACCTGATGTTGTTTATAAGTAGCAGAGCCACTATTCAAACATCAGCCCTCTGCTTCCAAATCCAGTGCTGATTCCCTCCATTGCTGCGTGCTTCTCGAAATGCTAAGCTGGGAACATCTTTGTGTGTGTGTGTGTGTGTGTGTGTGTGTGTGTGTGTGTGTGTGTTCATTCGTTTGTTTTGTTTTAGTCTGACAACAATTCAGCAAGCATTTATTAAGTAATAACTATGTACAAAGCTCTGTGCTAGGTGCTGGAGACAGAAGGATGAAAAATAAGAAATCTTCTGCCCTGAAGGAGTTGCAATCTACTAGCAGGGAAAGACACAGACATAAATAAGCACAATACAAGGTAGAGTATTATCAATTTTATCTTTAAAAAAAAAAAACAAAAAACTTCTTACTTTGACTAGGAAAGTTGTTTGTTGTTGTTGTTTTCAGCCCCCAAATGACCCTGATGATAGCTCCAGTAGGGCCTGGGTAACAAATGCACATTGCTTCTGGCTAATGTAACAGCCAGAGAGAAATCATTTAGGCAGACATCAATTATTACTTCTGATGCTCCAAAGGATCCATGATCTTGGGACTTCTTCCACAAGGATGAATTCCCATCCATCCATCCATTCCTATCCTTTTCCATATGCTCCTAAAGCATCCCCATAAAGGAACCCCACCCAGTATGTTTCAGGCCTTCCTTTATGTAGGTCTGTTAATATTTTATAGGTACCAGCAGAATATTTGAGTGTATCTATCCACCTTCTAGCCAAGATTCTCACTACATGACATTTTCTGATACATATATTCCTAGGTGGCATTTTTTACTTTTGCATTTTTCATTGTTGTTGTTCAGTTGTTTTTTAAAGTATTGTGTGACTCGTCATGACCCAATATTTGGTTTTCCTGGCAAAGATCCTGGAATGGTTGGCCATTTCCTTCTCCAGCTCATTTTGGATGAGGAAACTGAGGCAAACAGGGCAAAGTGAATTTCCTGGAAACACAGCTAGTAAGTGTTTAAGGCAGATCTGAACTTGTCTTCCTGATTCCAAGCCCCAGAGCTCTATCCACTGAACCACACATCTGTATTTAACATCACAATATTATAATCATTATTATCTTATTATAACATACTTCTCACAGTAGCCTTGTGAGATATATAATACAAGAACTAAAACTAGAATAGGGCAACTGGAGATTTATACTTGGGCAGTGAAATTTAGAGGGTGCTGACAGCATAGCTTAACACCTAAGCAGAAAGAATTAGTTAAGAAGGAAGCTACATGATAACATGCTTCCTCCTTAGGTGAATTCCTCCTTAACCCAAATGTATCCCTTATCTCAGCTTAGTCCAGGCAGGGGCCTTTTGAGTAATGAGATCCCTACTCTGGAGTGATGTCCAAAGTTGTCCCCCAGCCAAATGACTCTCCCTGTCAAAGATGGCTTTGTGTGTCATTTTGTGCTGCTGGCCCCAGGTCTCAAAATTGCCATTTACAGCTCTAGGGAATATATGCATTAGCACCATTTTATAGCCGAGGAAATAATAACAGACAATGGAAGTAAGACAGGACCACTCAACTCATTTACTGTTTGTTTTCTCTACTAAGAAAAATAGCCTTCAGATTGGGAAGTAAAAAAAAAAAAACAAAAATAGAAAACAGAGAATTGAAACTTGAGATGAGTAAGGTAAGACAGACTTTTACTGCCCTCAATACGTTTAAATCACCAATCCTGGATGAACTACATAACAAGCAAATAAAGAAATCATGAATGTGACTGCTCAGACACTGTTAGTTATCTCTGAAAAACTGTTGAGAATAGGAAAGGTGAGATGGCAACAATCTCATTTTTCAAAAAGGGAAATAGAGGTTATTTAAGTTATTGGCCATTGAGCTGAACTTCAATACCTGCCCTAATTCCAGAGCATTTGATTAAAGAAATGGTACTTAGGAAGGGAAGTAATAACAGTCACTAAGAGCCAGCCAAGTTTCAAAACTAAAAAGTTATGCCAGACTGACTTCAATGAATTTTTAATAAGGTCACTGGACTGATAGATTAAGAGAAAGACTAGACATGGGATGTTGGATTTCAGCAGGGTTCCCATGAAATCCCCGTGGACAAGATGGAGAAATGTAGACTGGCTGGCTTCAAGTATGTTAGAGAGGGATTTAGAATTGGTTCAAAGACCTGAGTCAAATAGCAGATGATAAATGAATTGAGGTCACCATGGAGATCTGGAGGATTGTCTAAAGGTCTATCCTGGGAAGAACAAATGTCATGACAAGCTGGAATTAGGAGCTGAATCTGATAAGGCAAAATTTCATAGGGATCATCGTAAAATCCTATAGCTGGTTTGAAAAAAAAAAATCAGCTGCACAAGTAGGAAAGGAAGAAGGTATAGATCAGTGGCAGTTCACTAAAAGATCTGGAGGATTTAGTCCATCTAAAGTTCAGTGGTTAACACTGAGTCTGACATTGGCAGAAGTATGTCCGGTAGGGAAGTGGAGTCTCACTGCTGGTCGGACGCATCTGGAGTAATGAGTTCAGTCCTTGGTGTGCAAGTCAAGCACAATTAGAAAGATGTGAATCCTGGAAGCCCATATGAGCCATCCAGGCAAGGACTGAAGAAACTGGGGGTGCTGAGCCCAGAGAAGAAAGACTATATTCAAGTACCTGAAGGGCTACTCCGTGGGAAGGGGCTAATCTTGGGGCTGCTTGGCCCCTAAGGTTAGACAAGGAACGATAGCAGGAACTGCAGAAAGGCAGATTTCAATCCAACATAGGTCTTCCCACCAATAAAGGCTCTTCCAAAGAGGAGACCCAAAAGGTAGTGAGCTTCCCATCGATGGAAGAGCTATCTCTGGAAGGGCTTCTTGCGCAGGGAATGGTCACACTCTGTGACCTGTGAGTTTCCTCCCCATTCAGAGAGTGTGATTTTATGGTACTAAGGTTCACAGATATTCAGTGACTTGTCTGTGGTCACATGGCTGTAAGCAGTAAGGAACACGATTCAAACCATCTCCTGACTCCAAAGCCTCAAAGTTGTCCGGCTCTGAGTTCAACCCTGCCTTACACACTTATTAGCCCTGAGTCCCTGAGGAAGTCACTTGATCACTGCCTGCCTCAATTCATATGCAAAAAGTTAATACTAGCACCTGTCTCCCAAGGTGGCTGTGAAGGCCAAATGAGAGAATAAATGTGAAGCTCTCTGCAAACCTTCCAGTGTTAGGACCTGAGTGTTTGCTACTCTTATTGCACCAACCCCCCTCCCAAGAACCCTCTCAATAGGACCAAAGGTCAGAGTCCAAGCCAGGAAGCAAGCCCAATTGCAATGAAGGAGTCAAGGGGACAGTAAATCAGGAAGCCAGAGGAAATCAATAGAGCTGATGTCTGAAAGAGAGAGCAATCCATATGCCGGTTTATCTTAGAATCTCAGGCTCATAGGACTGGGAGCAGGGAAAATCTTTCACTCTCCATGTGGTCCAAAGCCTTCATTTGGCAGAAAAGGGAACAGGCCCACCTGAGATGTCAAGGGACTTGCTCACGATGGTCATATAGCAAGTACTGGAATTGGGATTTGAACACCTGGCTCCCGAGATCTAGGACCCTAGTGACATCCTACTTTGCTGAACCCTATCCAAGTAGTCTTCTCCACCACTTTAGGGTTCCCAGTGGGAAGAAGGGCAAAGCTGGCAGGTGAATTCCCAGACACTCACCCTCAGTCTCTTTTACGGTTAGCCTCAATTCATGACCCTACAAGCTCTGGGGAAGTCCTCAGTGGCAACACCCTAGGAAGTGGGCAAAAGAAGAGAAGCCTCCCTAAAAATCAATAAATTTGTAATAAAAGCGATGGTGGGAGCAGGAGAGGGCAGGCCCAAATCAGCTCATGGAGGAAGGTCTGGTGATCCCAGAGAGAGCTGCAATAATGGATTTAGAGGACCTCTAAGTTCTTGTTCCCACATGCATATGCAACCCTTAAGAGACTGGATCTGAGGAAACTGCCCCATTGGACTGTTCTTTATCATGGGGCCAGGGAGCTGGTTTTGGTTTCCACTTTCACTTTTCCATTACTCTCCTAAGTGTCTTGTGGTGAGAACTCTTAATATACTAAAACCGCAACAAATTACCTGCACCAATAGGGAACAGGGCCAACCAGAATGGGGAAAACATCTGAGACACATAATATTTTGTAAGGAAATATAATTTTGTTATTTCTAACTGGAGAGCATGAGAAAGTGAAAATAGCCCTGCTCCTGAGTCAAAAGGCTGAGATTGACTCCAGGGTCCACCATTTGCCGATTATGTGACCTTGCACAAATCACTTAATTTTATTGCTGTTGTGTGACTCTTCATGACCTTATTTGGGGTTTTCTTGCAAAGATACTGGATATTTGCCATTTCCTTCTCCAGCTCATTTTACAGATGAGGGTTCCAGGACTTGCCCAGCATCACAGCTAGTAAGTGCCTACGGCCGGATTTGAACTCATGAAGAGGAGTCTTTCTGACTTCAGGTCTGGCTTCCTCTCTACTATACAGTCTAGTGACTTAATCTTAATCTCCTCCATCTCTCTGTGAGAAACTTGGACATCAATTCCTCACCTCTTGGGCTCAATCCAATCACTGCAATCCACGATACTAAAAATAGTTGGTTGCCTATGCTGAAGGCAAAGGTTGGGGAGATAATAATTGGGAATAAACATCCCTGTACTACTCTCACAGGGTGATTGTCCTGATAGATGATAAAGGGTTATAGCAATATGGGCTGCAGAGATAGGGACAGGACTTATGATTTCACTGGTCTGAGGAAGTTCTAGGTGGGGAACACCTATCAGGGCAGGGCAGTACCTTCTCTGCACCCCATCTACTCTTCCTCTGCCCACCCCACCCCCCAGGCAATTGGGGTTAAGTGGCTTGCCCAGAGTCACACAGCTAAGAAGTGTTATGTGTCTGAGCCTAGGTTTGAACTCAGGTCCTCCTGACTTCAGGGCTGGGGCTCTATCCACTGTGCCACCTAGCTGCCCCCACCCCTTATGAGTATAAGGGTAAGTATAAAGGGGGGCCTAAAACACTGGGAAGTTGACACACACCCCTGGCTAGAGTCATAGTGTGAAACCAGATCTACTTTTTTGAGGGCCAGTTCTCTATTCTCTACACCAGGGGTATCAACCTCAAGTAGAAAAAGGGCCACTAATCCATATATATTGCAGTTCTAAAATGTGCTAATAGCCAGGTTTTATTAAAAAAAATTTTTTGGTTGTACATTTCCCAATTACATTTTAATCTGGTTCAAGCCACACATGGAAGTGTTCCAGCCCCATATTTGACACTTCTGCTCTACATCATGCTGCCTCTCTTGCTGCTATTATTATTATTATCATAATTATTATCATCATTACATACAATGACACTACATGTTACCAAGAAGTTGTGACAGACCTGCTTCAATGAACAGTTTAGAATCCTTTGTAATTAGTATTTTGTGTACAAATTGGTGCTACTGAGAGTTGGTAATAATTTCCTTCCCTTGGGTAGATTTAATTGCTTAAAAAAAAAATGCAACCCCAGTCCTTCTTTGTCGAATTTTGAACTACTGAGACTTTATTACAGTACATAAAACGTGTTAAAGGAACACCTCATCTTGATGTCCTTAAATCTATTAAGCAAAAACATAAGCTTTGATGAAATAATATCATAGTGAGTGATTGTATATACTTTCCTGGGGAGGCGATGGTTAGCTACAGCTGATGTTAGAGAGGATCTGAGCTGACATGAGGAGTGCAGTGGAATGACCGGGGCACAAGGGCTGATCAAGGTGCACGCTGGAATGGAAACCATTTGGACAAAGCGTCCTGGGTAGAAGACACTGGGAAAGGGCATCTAGACAGCCCTAGGTCAAGTGGTGGACAGATGAACTGATGGCACAGCAGGGCTTTACAACAATACAATAATAATTACAACATTAGTACAAAACAATGCTGGTTGGGGCAACATTATTAGATAGATATGCATGTGTTTATATGGACTGTGGTAGAGCACTTAGTGGTGTCCTTTTGGTGCTCTTCAAGAAGGAAGGGCAATAACCAACTTTTATACACACACACATATATATGTATATATATGCATACATATGCATATATATACATATATACACACATATATATTTGTTGTTCGGCCTGTCCAATTCCTCATGATCCCATTTGAAGTCCTCTTGGCAAAGATACTGCAATGTTTGCCATTTCCTTTTCCAGCTCATTTTACAGATGAGGAAACAGAGGAGGCCAACAATATTGTGATTTACCCAGGATCCTACAGCTAATATGTTTCTGATATTGGATCTGGCCTTCCTGATTCTAGGTCTGGCACTCTATCACTGTACCACCTAGCTACACACACACACACACACACACACACACACACATATATATATATATATATATATATACACACACACACACACACACACACACACACACACATATTGTCTCACATAAATAAACACACATACCCCTCTCCAAGCACCTGCAGAGTAAAAAATTAAATATAATCTGTGGGTCAGATTTATTCCTTTTATTGTTCAGTATTGATGAACTATTCCACTCTTCCCCCTTTTTCTCTTTGCTACAAATAATCACTCAAAGGGTAGGGAAGGAGTGGAAAATATATTCAGAAATGGAAGTAACATGAGAAAGGGAGAAGATGATTCTGAATATTTTTAAGTATATGAAAGGACTAAGCTAGGATCCAAAGAAGAGCTCTGAGAAGATATCTCCTACCCATTTCTTTGCAGAATTGGGGAACATTCATATAATACCAGTCTTTTTCTATGTTAGTTTTTCTGAAATTGTTTTTCCTTTCTTTTTTATTTTTGCTATAAAGGATAATAATCTGGGAAGGGGAAGGAAGAGAACTCCATTGGGAAATGTACATAGCATGAAAACAAACTCTATCAAGCAAATATATTTTAATTAAAAAAAAAAATAGATTGTGTCAGGACCAATAATGAAACATGCTGCTCATATCCTGACAGAGAGGTGATGGACCTACAGTAGAAAATAAGAAATATTTTTTGGAAGTGACCAATGCTGGAATTTGTTTTGCTTGACAAGACATATTTGTTACAGGGTTTGTTTTTCTTTTTTCCATTGAGGAAGATGTAAAAGAAAGAAAATAAATTTCTACTCATTGGAAAAAAAAAAAAAGGTAATTTTAAAAATTTTAAGAAGAGATTATGCCAGAAAAAAGGGTTACTTAAAAATGAAAAATATGTGTCTAGCCATTGGTAATCTAATACCTTCTTCATTTATTCATTAAGACTTAGGTATCCTCTAATCCACAAGTGATCCCAGGAGCAGCCTAACAGGAAGCAGACAAAACCAGATGAGATAAGGAAGGAGGAAAGCAATGGTTTGTCCTGCTAGTCCTGCTGTGTCCCAGCCTCAGAAGCAAAAAGGATGAAAGTTAATCCCAATCTAGCAGTTTGTGGCTGCCCAGGCTGGAGCCAGAGGCTTGATCCCAGGGCCCGGGCAGGGGCTAGTCTTCAGCCCACAAAGAAGCCTTGGTCACAAGAGATTTGTGATTCCTTCTTCCTATACCCCAGACTATAACCCGGCCAAAGCTGAGTTACCACTGGTCCGAAGAAGGCTGGGCCTCCCAAACACATCCCCTGGAGCCCACTGGTGCCAGGCCCTCTGAACAGCTCAGCCGGTCCTTGGGTCCATCTCCCAGCGTTCCAGCCCAGCAGGAGATCCCATGTCTGGAACACACTGGCGGGTGCCTCCCTGACCGCAAGTGTGGCAGGGTCCGGGCCCACCACAGCTGCTCCTGCTGCGCTTCCCACCAATGGCTCTCTGGCCCGGCCTAGGCCAGTCACGCTCCTTTCTCGGCCACAGACAGCAAAGCTACTTGGATCAGAAAGTCTGTTATCTAATGTTCAAGGATTTCCCCTCCTTGCAGTGAGGGAGGGGCCCAGGAGCACCTGGGGCGGCACCTTCACTCCCAAGGCTCACCAGCTCCAGGGTGGGGCGGAGAGAGTGGACCAGACTTGGGAGGGGTCCCCAGGTCCCCTGATGGCGCTGGCACCACTGCACATGCCCAACAGGACAAGGCCCCACGTGGGATGGCCATCTTGGCACCTCTCTGCCCTGCCTGGCCCTCTCAGGAGGGAAATCTTTTTCATTCCACAATTCCTTGGCTCCATCTGCCATCATTTCTCGGTTCCTGCTGTCTCCTTTAGGGCTCCAGAGGCTGATCAGCATGAGTCTAAGGGCACGCCTTGGCTCTTCCCCATCACCGCCTCTCCGTCCTCTCTCGGGGACAGCTGGGAAGTGGGAGCGGGCGGGAGTCCTGCCTTCGCAGGGGCCTCCAAGTCTGGGCTGGGGAGTCATTATATAATGCTGAGTCAGCTTCTTCCGTAGCCTCCCTGCCCCCTTTGGCCAGGGGATACATCATCCTGCCTGTCAGTCCCTTTCCAGGGCTGTTCATGAAGGAGGGAGAACAAAACAACAAAGCCCACTTGGCCATCCCCACCCAGGCGGCAGCCACACCCAGGAGCCAACCACTCCACAAACATTTAATTCATTTTAGAATTAAAATATTCATTACTTAAAATTTAAAATAGCTCTTATTAAAACATTTTATGGATGTCTCTTTGTTTTCACATCACAGTGACTTCCAGATATAGCCTGCCCCGTACACAGCCAAAAAAAAATCTTATGTAACAACAATAAAAAAACAATTATACAAAACCAACCAACAACATTTGGTCACCGTAGTTCTCTAGTCTTCAAGGAAATAAGGGAAGTACATTCCTCATATCTTCTTCAGGACCAAGACTGGTCATTGCACTTATGTAGAATAAATACCCTCTCAGCTAAGACCAGCAAACATTTATTAAGCACTTACTGTGCACAAGAATCTTTTGCTCAAAAGTGGAGTATAAAGATAGATATAACACAGGCCCTAAAACAACATAAACAAACAATTTGCACATTTGAATTCAGTGCAAATGAGAGTTGAGGCAAAAAAAAAAAAAAAATCTGAGAAATCACTTTGGGGATGGGGCTTAGGAATAGGGAAGGGACAAGAATTAAAGGTCAGTGGAGAAGATAGCTCCTGCTTTGGGCCTTTTTAAAGGTAAGAAAAGGCTTGGTGATAGAGTACACAAAAGACTAAACTACAAGTCAAGGGATTTAGGTTTAAATTTTGGCTTCCTCACTTAGTGTTGTATAACATGGCAAGTAACCTCACTGGACCTCAATTTCTCAGTTGTAAAATAGAAATAATAACACTTCTATTACCTCTCCTATTGGGATGTTAATGGACAAAATGTTTTATAAACCTTAAAGCACCACAGAAGTGTAAGCTATTACTATTACCTGGATGGGAGACAGGTTGAATGGTATATCCTGAGCATGAAGAACAAGGTGAGGAAAAAGACAGAGGAGGAAGAGGTTAGGATGAAAATGGGGAATAGAGTAGCCCAGTTTGACTGGAACATGGAATATGTGAGGGTAAACAGCATAAAATAAAGCTGGAAAGGTACTGGGATATTGTGGAGAGTCTTGAATTCAAGATCAGAAGTAAATATGCTAGTTAGTAGACAAAGGAGAGCCATTGGTGTTTTGGGAGAGAAAATAATCATTTTTAGAATAGAAAGATTATTAATATATAACATAATATGTAATAAAAAGATAACTCTGGCAATGGAATGAAAGATGGATTGGAGAGCTCAGACACTGGAGGTAGAAGATGAATGAGTAGGCTAATACAATAATCTAGACCAGAAGTGATGATGAAAATAATAATACTAATGGCTAACATTTATATAGTGCCTTCAGGTTTGTAAATTCTTTACTTATAATTTCATTTAATTCTCAAACAACCCTATGATCCAGGTACTACTATTATCCCCATTTTACAGATGAGAAAATTGAGGCTGAGAGTTAATGTCAGAGGCAGCATCTGAACTCAGGTCTTCCTGACTTTAAGGTCATTATACTACCTAGATGAGGTTCTAAATTACAGTGGAATCAAGGGGTCTGGAGAGGAAAGATAGATGTGAGAGATAATGTAGAGGTAAAACTGACAGTATCTGGCAAATGTTTGGACATGGGGGAGACGGAGAAGAAAAGGCGGATGATGTTTATGAGGTTTCTGGTCTGAGTGACTGAGAGGATATAGTACCGTCAACAGAAAGAGAGACATTAGAGAAAGTGAGGTTCTGGGGAAAGAGCATGAGTTCATTTTGGGAAATCATCTGACTTGGAAATCATAGCATAAAGGATATAACTCAAGTCTTAGAAGTAGATGTGATCACCAAGGGAGAGAGAATGGAGAGAAAAGAGAGCCAAAGATAGAACCTCAGGGGAAGATTTAGCAAAGACAAACAAGTGGTCAAACACAAAAGTCAAGGAACAAAAGCCAAAAGCCTTCCTGCCCTGAAGTCATGTGTACAGGGTTCCCTCAACAGAGTCTTATTACAGAGCTGGCCAAAAGTCCATCCCAGTTAACAAGGATTTGCTGAGCACAAAGAGCCAGCCCTATCCTAGCTGCTTTGGGGAAGATAGGGAGCCCTGAAGGGCTTACAAACTGAGGAACAATGAGGGGAAAGCCTAAGATGAGAGACTACTAAATGATGTGTGGGGGACTGACCATAGTGCTACAGCAGTCATTCAGAGAAAGAAAAGATCATGAGAGCTAGAATAGTCACAGATGATTTCAAGGAAGAAATTGGACTTGAGCTCCAAAGATGGGCAAGGTTTTGTTGGAAGATGGACAAGAGGGAAAGCATGAACAAAAGCGTCACAGAGTGAGCCTGGCGTGGGTAGAGGGTAACAAGGAGATTGGTATGGTTGGAACCCAGTAGTTGTGTCATTAAGAGAGGAATGATGAGGTTTAGATTTGGGGAATCCACATGAAATTAGGGTTTCTGGTAGTCAGGGAGTTAAATAAGGTCTGGTGGCGGTGCAAGATCCTCTGTAAAGGAATTTACAGACCCATAAACCTAGATTGATAAAAGAGGTTTATTATGGGGATTGGAAGTAAGGTTAAAGTCTAGTTAAGGAAATAGGTGAGGGTAAAGAGAAGAGGGCACTGGAAACAGTATTTCAGTGGGCAGAGACCCTTGGCGTGCCAAACATAGGGTTGGCATGTTTGGAACCTCTGCCAAGAGAGGGTTTTAGTTTGGCTCTTTTATAATAGGGGGCTTTGGCTACAAGCTGAAGGGGGGTCGGGGATGGAGTCCCAGGTTGGCTTCTCCCTGGGTTTTAGCTAGGCTAGAATTTGAATTGAATTCAATGGGTTTCAGGACTGAGCCAACCCCACCCAGAAAACAAAGATGAAACTGTTTGTGCTTGAGGTGGAGTCCCCTCACTGAGGCAGAGTTGAAGGAGGTTTTCTCCTTTAAGGATTTTCAGAGTTTTGGGGTTCTCTCTTCAGGAAGATGATATTGGATAGCCCAGATATGGAGGGTCTTAATAAAAGGAGTTTGGATTTGATAGAGTGAGCAATGGGGATTTTGAACAGGAAAGGTACATGATGAAAATGGTGTTTTAGAGAGATTAATTTGGATCGGGGGGATGGGGGTGGATTCTGGTAAATTTATTTATTTTTAATACGCAATGCTTTATGAATCATATTAGGAGAGAAAAATTAAAGCAAAAGGGAAAAACCATGAGAGAGATTAAAAAACAGAAAAAAGAAGTGCACACAGCATGTGTTGATTTATATTCAGTCTCTTTAGTTCTTTTTCTGGATGCAGATAGTGTTTTCTGTCCAAAGTCTATTGGAATTGCTTTGGATAGAGAGATTAATTTGATGGCCAACATGGGATAAGAGAGAGGGGAAGAGAATTCAGGAACAGAGGCCAGATAGAAAGTGGCAGCAAAGGAGGCATGAGACCGTGAGGATCTGGTCTAGGATGATAATGGTGAGAGGACAAAAGAACAGGCAAACCCAAAATGATTGCAAAGGAGCAAAGAAACTTGGTGACAAAATGGATACAGGGGATAAAGTTATAGAGCACACTGTGGTATTAGTAGAGTAGGGCTGGTGGGAATGAATACAGGAGAGACAACAGGGAACAGTCCCAAACATCTCCAAAGTTACTAAATCTGGGAAGTAGATAAATGTTTGCATCACTGACAGAAATAGCTGATATTTGTACAGTGATTTAAGGTTTGCAAAGTGCTTAACATGCATTATCTGACTTGGTCCTTACCCAGCCTTGGACTATGGGTGCTATTATCCCTTTTAGAGATGAGGTTAAATGACTTACCCGAGATCATACAGTTAACACATATCAGGGTGGGATTCAAATCCAGGTCTTGCTGTCCCCAAATTCATTTTTCTTTTTACTTTATCACAATGTTTCTGGAGAGTTGGGGGAAGAAAAGCCAGTTTGGGAAGGGGCAAGAGGAGAAACGGTTTGAGATGCATTGGGGTTAACTATACCAAGTAATCTCAGATACTAGTGGTCAGAGTGGACCTGCTCCTAGGCCTCGGACCCAGGAGCCCCCTTCTCCTTTCACAAGCCTCAGAGAGAAATATCATTACTTAAAGTCAAGAAAGCCAAGTGTACAAATGACTCCTCTGGAGGCTTCCTCCAGTCAGTTAGGCTGAAGGCACCATATGCTGCAGAACTTAGGGAGGTAGAAGGGGATGAATTATGAATTCTGGGAGTTGGAGCAGTGGCCAGAGAGATATCATACACAATGAGGGGAAAAGGAAATTGGAAGCTAGAAAAGTCCAATAGACTCATGCTGAAGGTCAGAAAAAAAAAAAAAAGATGCTAGAAAAAGATCAGGAGAAAGGTATTTGGGGCTTTTGAAGGAAGTAGAGAAGACTTGGTCAAATGTGAATAAAGGTCAGAATGACCTTTAGGGTACATTTATTTTTGGTTTTTTGGAAGGCAGTTGGGGTTAAGAGATTTGCCCAGGGTCACGCAACTAGGAAGTATTAAGTGTCTGAGGTCACATTTGTACTCGGGTCCTCCTGATTGGCCCTGGGGCCAGTGCTTTCTCTATCCAACTACCTAGTTGCCCTGACAGTACATTTATTTTCTGGTGGAGTCAAATGAAATTCCAGAACAGTTTGCCTTTAACTGCAACTTCTAAACATTACCCTCAATTTATTCATTCATTTGCCTTCTTCCCCTCTTTCAATATTCTAAGTGCAATTCCTTCCACTGCCTTTTAGAATAATAAAAATAAAAGCCTTGGTTCAGGTGTGGGGAAGTGACACTATGAGATCACAGTATGTGAGAGAAACCTCTCCTCTAAATAGGAACTGCTTTTCCCACCTTTTTTTTTGTATGTGCCATTTGAGCTGTTGAGCAGAGACTCAAAGGGAAATGTCCTATATTCTACTTTCCTGTTGCTTACTCACTAGCTATATTTTCCTCCCATTCCAAACTGGGGATTAGAGAAATCATTGTACCTCCAGATCAAAGGCAACAGTAATACAACCACAGGGTCTCCCCAAATCCCAGAACACTGACTGAATTACTCAGCCTTGGTTGACCAGCCCATCTAATTTCAGGACAGATCCATTCTGGATCTGGGCAGATTTTCCCCAGCTGAAGTTACTCACCTGGTACAATCTGTATCCCATATCTAGCCCAGAAAGCATCATCATGTGTTTCCTGGAGGTTCCTTGCTAGGACGTGTACATATGGAACACTAAAACATGGTCCCTGTCCTCAGTAAGTCTCCAGTAGGGGAGATAGGTCATGGACACAAAAGGTAAAAATAACAACACAGGACTGTAAACACGAAGAGCTAATTGGAAGAAATGGAGTCTAAGTGATGGAGATCTTCAAGGGAGAAAATGCCCTATGGATTAAAATGGTTGGTAATGGTTTCATGAAGGAGATGGTCCTTAAAGGATCAGAACAGGCCTGATTAATAAGTAAAAAAAAGGGGGGAAAATCATTCCAAGCAAGCAGAGGCCCAGAGGTACAGACCTACTTTGCCTAGATGTGGGAGATGAAGATGAAAAGATAACACGGGGTCAGCTCCTGAAGGGGTTTCCATGAGTCCCTTAGAGCCTGATTGTGGACACAGAGACTGGGGCTTGTCCCACAAGCTAGTCCATGACACAATCCTGCTACAACTCCAGATCCTGCCCTCTCTGGACAGCACTCCGTTTACACACCTGTTGTAGATGTTCTACAGATGCAGGTAGAAGCAGACCCGGCTGCAAAGTGATCCAAATTCCACTAAAATAAGCACTCTCCAAAGGAAAATCATTGTCCGTAGCTTTAAAAATGATGATTCACACCTTCATTATGCCCAAAGATAAAGACGGCCCTGAGCAACATTACATGGAAATCATGGCTCTCCATGGCATCAGGAGGCAGCCACTGGAGCAGAGCAGAGCAAATGCCAGGAAACAATACTTCTCCAAGGAGGAAGGACAATCAATCAACCAATCCAGAGTACTGAACACTTAGAAAGTGTCAGGTGCCCTGCTCAATGCTGGACAACACAAAGGAGACCCTAAATCTCCAAACCAACTTCATCACTGGCTGAATTGGGGAAGTCACCCAAATGGAAGTAAAAAAAGGCAAGGCTCAGACAAAAGAGCCAGTGTCTTTAACAGCAGGTGTGAAAACAAAATTTCCCTGGCCAAAAGTGGGGGAAGGTGTTGCAGGAGACAGCAGGTAAAAGGTAGAAGATACTTGGGAATTTCCTGTCTTCAGCAGGTGTTAACCTAAAATGAATATCTTTTGATTATATGGCCTGAGTATGGCAGCCCAAGGAGCAGAATGAAACTTTCTTTTTTTTTGCCTAGTCAGGTAGTCAATAAGCATCTATTAAGGGCCAGGAACTCTTATACAAAAAGGGATAAAGGACAATTTCTGCCCTCAATGAGCCTACTATCTAATGTAAGAGACAAAAAGCAAAGAAATTGGGCAAAAAAGTTATAACATAACATAATTAACAGAGAAAGCATTTGAATTAAAGTTCAAGTTAGGGGTTAGGAAAGGTTTCCTGTAATTTTAGTTGGGAAGGAAACCAGGGAAGCCATGAGGCAGAAATGAAGAGGGACAATATTACAAAGCATGACATGGGGACAGCTTTGTCCAAAGCCAAGAGAGAGAGCATCTCTATAGGATGTGGTGAGAGACTAGATAGGGTCCAGAAGGCCTACTTCCAGGCAAGAAAAGGCAAAAGCTGCCCTGAGAGTCTGGAAAGCTGAAGGGGATCTATGAATTTCAGTCATGTGGAGATGTTGAGGAATAGGGCCATGACAAGAAGACTACAGCAGGTGCCTTGGATGGATAAGACAGCATTCTCTGCCTTGGAATTTGGTCAAGTGAGAAGGCTCTTTAAGTTTTCCCCTTCTTCAGAGATTGTGTGAGTTTGAGCTAAATTTATATCCTTAAGTAATCTGGGGTTTGGGAAGGCAAAATTGATGCAAAATTACAAAATTCACACACAACAGCATAGCATCTTGCTTGGACCTTACAAAAGAACATTGTGGGTGTAGTCAGTCCTTAGGCTTCCCAAAGCTGTTATGTGTGATAAAATATGTTTTCCCCTTGAATCAGGGGGCCAAGTCTGGCTACATCTTGGTGCAAGGCAGAAACCACCAATTGCTGAGCCTCTAACACTTTCCCACCCCATAAATTTCTAGTGTCAAGACAATACAGTTTTTGACTCCCTATGGCACATCTTAATCTTCCAGGCTTTGGATTTGCATCTTGCTTACTATTTAGAGTTGGAAAAATCTTAGAGATAGCAGAGATGGGGAAATCAAGGCCCAGAGAAATTATGACTTATCAAAGTCATCCAAGGAGTAATTAGAAGGAGGTAACCAAACTTTGATTTAAACTCAAGGTACCTTTGAATCAAGGCTCTCTTGGGAGAAAATGATGTCCATGCATGAGAGACAGCCTTTGTGCAAAGCCCAACAATGGGAGATAAAGTATCAGATATGAAGAACAGGGAGATGGGTAGCTTGGCTTGGCTATAACATGCATAAAAGAAACTAACATACGCATCAGATGAGACTAGGCAAGGTTGAAAAATCTATTCTTTTGCAGATTTTAGCATTTCTCATCAAGCCCAATATTTTTCTTCTTTTCAAGCACCCAATAAGGAGTCCACAAAGCACCTGCTCCTCAAATTCAATAACAGCTCATGATTGGGAAAACTTCATCATCCTGTATGATGTCCTCAGCCTTGGTATTCCCTCCCCCCCAAAGTCAAACGTTCATTACTCTCTCCTCTGCCTCTCTGATTGGAAGGTAGGGTCTGAACTATAAACCTTCCTTTTTTTAGGTTATACACATACAATCATATGGAACATATTTCCACATTAATCATACTATGGAAGAAGAATCAAAACAAAAGGGGAAAAATCACAAGAAAGAAAAACAAAAACCAAAAAAATTGAAAATAGTATGCTTCAATCTGCATTCAGACTTCATGGTTCTCTGGATGTGGATAGCATCTTCCATTCTGGAATTGGCTTAGATCATTATATTGCTGAGAAGAGCCAGGTCCATCACAGTTGATCATCACACAATCTTGCTGCTACTATGTACAATGTTCTTCTGTTCTGTTCATTTCACTCAACATCAGTTCATGTAAGCCTTTCCAGTTTTTCTGAAATTTGCCTGCCTATCATTTCTTGTATCCCAATAGTATTCTCAAACTTTCATATAAGCTGAGAAAATTCAGCTCAAACAATTTCTCATTTCTCACCTTGCTGTACCACTGTGGGACTTCTCTGACTGACTTCTCCACCAGGCTATCCTTACAATTTTCAGCTTCCTTTTACTTGTTATCTTCCCTCAGTAGACTGTAAGCTCCTTGAGGCCAGTCCTTTCTTTTTTGTATCTGTAGCACTTTGCACAATGTCTGGCACATAGTAGGTGTTTAATAACTATATAGTTTAATAGACAAACTTAATAATTTAATTACTATTGACTATAACATAATTTTCCTTACCCTTTTTAAATGAACCTTATTTTCCAATCCTTTAATCACTGTCCCTGCTCCCTCTACCTATCTCTTAAGGTAGGGGACCCTAAAATGAAGACAGTATTCTTTTTTTCTTTAATTTTTCCCCCTTTTTTTATTAAAACTTTTTATTTACAAAATATATGTATGGGTAATTTTTCAACACTGACCTTTGCAAAACCTTCCAAATTTTCCCCTCCTTTCCCCTTCCCAGATGGCAGGTAATCCAATACAGGTTAAATATGCTAAAATATATGTTAAACTCTCTATATATGTATATACATATATATTTATACAGTTATCTTGTTGCACAAGAAAAAATTGGATCAAGAAGGGAAAAAAAACTGAGAAATAAAACAAAATGCAAGCAAACAACAGAAAGTGAAAATGCAAGGTTGTGATCCATACTCAGTTCCCACAATCCTCTCTCTAGGTGCAGATAACTCTCTTCATCGCAAGATTATTGGAACTAATCTTAATCATTTTATTGTTAGAAAGAGTCAGTCCATCAGAATTGATCATCATATTATCTTCTTGTTGCTGATTTCCTAGTTCTGCTCATTTCACTTATCAGTTCATGTAAGTCTTTCCAATATCCTCTCTGAAATCATCCTGCTGGTTGTTTCTTACAGAACAATAATATTCCATAATATTCATATGCCACAATTTATGCAGCCATTCTCCAATTGATGGGCATCCATTCAGTTTCCAGTTTCTTGCCACTACAAAAAGGGCTGCCACAAACATTTTTGCACATGTGGGTCCCTTTCCCTCCTTTAAGATCTCTTTGGGATATAAGCCCAGTAGTAACACTGCTGAATCAAAGGATATGCACAGTTTGATAACTTTTTGAACTACTTCTAGATTGCTCTCCAGAATGGTTGGATCTGTTCACAATTCCACCAACAATGTACTAGTGTGGGAACAGTACTCTTAAAAGTACACAGCATAGCATGGCAAAATGGTTAAATAGGTTTTTATAACCTTTAGCCTTCATTTCAAGTAATATTATTAAATTACCTTTTTTTATAGTAGATGTCACCGTTTATTGGGTATATAACTTGCATTTGAATTCTGTGCAAAACATCCTCTAAAACTGTGGTAATCACTTTTGTATAGCATATTTAGAAAAAAAATTGGAAATAAGTATGGCAGAAACTAGGCACTGACCCACATCTAACACCATATATCAAGATAAGGTCGAAATGGGTTCATGATTTAGACATAAAGAGTGATATTATAAGCAAATTAAAAGAACAAAGGATAGTTTGCCTCTCAGATTTGTGGAGAAGGAAGGAATTTGTGGTCAAAGAAAAATTGGAGTTCATTTGAACACAAAATAACTAATTTTGATTATATTAAATTAAAAAGTTTTTATACAAACAAAACTAATGCAGATAAGATTAGAAGAAAAGCAATAAATTGAGAAAATATCAGACAGAACTCCAAGATTCTGATAAAGGTCTCATTTCTAAAATATAGAGAGAATTGACTCAAATTTATAAGAATTCAAGCCATTCTCCAATTGATAAATGGTCAAATGATATGAAAAATAAAATAAAAAAGATGATTGCATGTGAAAAATAAACCTTCTTAGCACCAATTTTCCATAAAAATTTAAGGACAGATGGGATCTATAATGACTCCAAAATCCTTTCCAGTGCATTTATATGTGGTTTTTCCCTCTTGATCTCCCTTCTCCCCCCCCCCCCATTTACATTACTTGCTTTCTTTTCCCTGTTTCTATAATACTGAACTTAGTCCAACTTAGTTAAGTTCCTCTTGTTTTGAACGATGCCATTTCATATATGTGCTTCTCAGCCCAGGTAACTGCCTTGTCCAATGTGATGTCCTCAGCAACCTGAATGTTGTATTTCCAAATTTCTAGCAACAGGGCTTGGGTTTGTGACATTCTTCCAGAGTGTGCTGCAACAGGCTTTGAAAGCCCTTCATCAGTCTGCCAGGAACACAAAAGCTCCCCATGGGCTAACCATTCAGCAACTGCATCCAAGCATCATCCATTCTCCTCAAATACCAGCTTAGGGCAATTCTGCTAAAAATATATAAGGAGGGTTTTTGAAGCCTGTGGTGTGTGGTGGGCCGATCCCCTTTGCAGGGTAATTTATCTTGCTCTCAGGACAATTTATCTTGCTCTCAGATGTGAAGGTGAGTGCAGAGGTAGCTCATAAGGAATATCCAGTGGCCAAGCTACCTCTCATATGCACCTGAAGAGATGGACAGCATCCTGAATTTACCACCTGAGTTGACTGGACCAAGACTCTGAAGTCTGCTAATATGCCCAAACATGGTCTCCTTCTTGGTAAAGCGGCTCTTTCTTTGTTACTGCCTCTTCCCAGGACACCGCCAAGATTAGCGGGACCCATAATTTCTACAAACCCCTCTGGGAGCTGGGAATGCATAGACTTGCTCTACTCTGAGCTGGCTCTACTGATCTCCTAATGGGTCTCATAATGTCAAAGCTGCTCAGTAGGAAGGGGTATTTGGCAACACCATGAAAAGTGCAGCCAGGGTCTGAAGTCAGAAAGACTCACCTTCCTAAATTCAAACTGTGCTTCAGACGCTTACCAGCTGCAAGTCACTTAAACCTGTTTGCCTCAGGCTCACAAAGACTAAAAAATGTCTGACACACAATCACAGCAGCATGGAAAGTGAAAGACACGGAATAAATGAGAGGGAACATTGAGAAGGCACCTGAGCTCCAGCCCATATTCAGACTTTCAATAGCCACATAACTGAGCCAGTCACTGAACACTAATAACTTCAGTTTTCTTTGTATAAAATGGGAGCAAGAATACCCATACTCCCTGCTTCCTGATTTTTTGTCAAGAAATTAGTTTATAATCCTTAAGATATAAATGTGAGCGATCAACAGTGATAATTGCCTCTAGGCTCAAATTCCTGTATGGCATTTTTAAGCCTCTCACAACCGGCCCCAACCCACTCTTCCCACTTACTTATATACACAATCCACATTCAGCCAAATTATTTTGCACATTTTTATTGTTTAGTTATTTTCAGTTGTGTCCAACTCTTCATGACCCCATTTTGAGGTTTTCTTGGCAAAAATACTGGAGCAGTTTGCCATTTCCTTTTCATTTTACAAATAAGGAAACTGAGGCAAACAGAGCCAAGTGACTTGCCCAGGGGCACACAACTAGTGTCTAAGGAAAGATTTGAATTCAGGAAGAGAAGTCTTCCTGACTTCAGGTCTGGCACTCTATCCAATGTCACTTAGCTGCCCTGTTTTGTATATAGGACACTCATCTCCCTTTGGACATATACCATCCCCATACCTGGGACATGCTTCTCCTTTATCTCCAATTCTTAGAATTCTTGTTTCTTTCAAACTTCATTCAGGCACCACCACTTTCTACATGAAACCTTACCATATCCCCTTCCTCTCCCCCACCTTGTATTTATTTTGTATCTAGTTTTATACAAATAAGTTATTTCCCCAAGTGTATGTATACCTGAGAGATTCGGGACTATTCCATTTTTGTCTTTATATACTCGGTACCTAGCACACAGTAGGTGTGCTACTATTTATTAAGCACTTAGTTTTTACTATTTATTAAGCATTTATTTAATAAATGCTTATTGGTTGATAAATGATGATTTTAAAACTCATAAAAATGGTGATGTAGGATATGAAGAAGTTCTGGGAAATAAGAAAAGCAGCAGCTCAACAATCCCTTTGGGCAAAAGATGTTTTCACAAGTCTAAAGCTTCAGGTCTTAGGCCTCAATGGGGAGTAAAGACAGAAATGATAGATTTGTCATGCTGGAAGAACAAGTGATGAATGGCCAATCTGCTAGTAGGAGATTTGTCACCTGAATTTGAGGGGAGAGACTACAAGAGTCTATCACTGTGGGAAATTACTTCCAAGGAATTTTAAGCAACAGATTTGAGGCCTGCTTGCTATTCCCCAGCCACTGTGCCTTCTTGTAGAAAGTCTCCCAGTGACAGAATCAGACATTTGATAATTTAATAGTCATTATGTAATTCAATAAACATTATGTAATTTAATGTACTCGTGTTCAATATAATGAACACCCTGTTACTTGTCCAGGGTAATTGGGAAATTAATAAGAGAATGCTATTTGAGAGAGCCCTTTAGTATGTGAACAGAACCCAGTGCAACATGGCAATCTCTTTTTACATTTAAAAAATAGATTTGTATTGATATCTTTTGTTTTTCATTGCCCAGATTTCCCCCAATATCCCTCCCCCTCCTGCCCTCAGAAAGCCTTCTTTATTACAAATAATTTTTTTAAATAAAAAGAGGGAGAATTAAGTAAATCCAATCAATACATTGGAAAAAAAAATCTGGTATTAAATGCAATGCTCCATATCCTGAACCCTCTATTTTCGCAAAGGAATCAGGAGACATATCTTTTCAGTCTTATCTTTAGAGTCATGCTTGTTTTGTGGAATTTTGCAGCATTCACTTTGGATTGTTTCATGGTAGTTGTTCTTTCCAAATACATTGTTAAAGTCCTTCTAAATATTGTTTTCTTGCTCTGTTTCCTCCAATCTGCATCCGTTCATGTAAATCCTCCCATGCTTCTCTGTTTTCATCATATTCACTGTTTCTTATGTCACAGTAATATTTCATGACATTCCCTTACCACGATTTGGTTAGCCATTCCACAATCAACAATCACATGGACTTGAAACACTAATGACCAAATGGACTAATGTGTTTAACTAGAAGAAATCAGCATAAGAGGACTGGGCTTTCAGGGAAAGGAGACACCCAGAGGTCATACCAGCTGACGGCTTTGTGAGTACACAATGTGCCAGGACATCAAAGGAGCAAGGATTACATGTAAACTTCATTTCATGTGAAAATAAGACATCTCCCAAACTGTTTCCCAGGATCCAAATGAAGTGGTAATATTGCCAACACACTGCTTCCTTGCTTGGATAGCTTCCAATTGCTCGTAGTTGATAACAAGCATTGGTCTGTTTGGTATGAAAGGTCAAATGCTTTTGGTTGATTAGCTGATTCCTAAGGCACTATGGAACTCAAAAAGATACTTCCTTTTTTCCTTCCCTCCTTTCTTCTTTTCCTTTTCCCTTTGTTTCTTTCCTTCCTTCATTCCTCCTTTTCTTCTTCCTTCCATTCTTTCCTCTCTCCATCTTTCTCCTCTTTCTTCCTTTCCTTCCCTCCTTCCTTTCCTTCCCTTTCTTACCTCCTTCCTTTCCTCCCTCCCTTCTTTCTTCCCCTAGACATTTTCTAACTGATTAATGTCCTTTCTAAAATCTGATAATACACAATTGAACATAATATTCCAGATGCAGTCTGAGCAGGGCAGGGTATATTGGGACTATCACCTCCTTTTTCCTGGACATCATTCTTCCCTAATGTGACCAAAACCCACCTTAATTTTTCTGCCTGCCTTGTCACCATGTCTGAGCCAGCAGTTCACTAAAACTCCCAGGTCACCTCCCATTTTGTCCTTGTGAAATTGATTTCTTGAACTCAATTGTAAACCTCACATTCACTCCTATTAAATTTTCTCCAATTAGATTTTGCCTTCTAGAGTCTTGCCAGGAATTAACATCAAGCTCATTGGACTGTAGATTACAGGCTCTGCTTTCTTGATGTTTTGGGAAATTAAGAAAAGATTTGTTATTCTCTTGTAGTAGCTCTCCTGGCCTTCGTGATCTTGAAGAAATAAAGACAATGGCTGGACATTTGTCAGGTTGTTCTCCATTTCAAGATATAGTTCAGGTGATCTAAACCCAACAAGGGAAAATAAGTGCTCTCTCAGCACCCACCCATTTGCCTTCAGTATTAACTCCCTCTTTTTTTGGGGGGGGGGCTGCACTATTTTATTTTATTTTATTTTTTAATAGCTTTTTATTTACAAGTTATATGCATGGGTTATTTTACAGCATTGACAATTGCCAAACTTTTTGTTCCAATTTTTCCCCTCCTTCCCCCAACTCCCTTCCCTAGATGGCAGGATGACCAATATATGTTAAATATGATTAACTCCCTCTTAAACCATTTTTGTTCTATCCCTTCTGATCTAAAACTCATTATTCCTGAAAAGAGGTGGAACATGAAGTGAAACCTATTACTTCTTTGATCCTCCCCCCCCATTATAGTCAAAAAACCCACCCCCAAACAAAAACTTAACACTTTTATGTTATTCTTAGTTTTCCTTACAAGCCTCAGCTCATTCTCAGTTTTAACATGCCTGACAATATTCTTCCAGGATTCTGCTCTGTTTTTGTATTCATCTTCCATTGCCAGTTCTTACTTTCATCTTCTAAAAATCCAAGTTGGCTTGTGCATCCAATCTTAGTGTATTTACTCCCCCTTTCTCCTTCTCCTTGGAATTGTTTCTGTTTGTGTCTTCAGAATGTCATTCTCAAGAGTTTCCCATCCCTCCTTCCTCTACAGAATCTTAAGTCTATGGGATTCTATCTGTCTCTTTCCCTACATCTTTTAAAACTGGCTCTCTCAAAATCAAGGGTGTGCATCAGACAATGAGCAATTTTCTTTTCTTCTATTAAAAACTCTAAGATGAAATGGTCACTTCCTTTCTAGAGTGCCATGATTTCCTCCCCAGCAAACAGTGGTGAGACCTGGATCCAAAGTAGAATTTAATTTATTGGTTTCTCCTTATTTTGAATGGTAAAATAATCATGAAGTCATATCAAAAAGAAGTTGACTTTTTTGCTTTTCACAGAGAGTATCAGTGGATGTCTGATAAATTAACTTCTCTCAGTACTCTTATCATTTCTCTGCACCAGACTAGTGATCAGTTTTGAAGATTTCTCATCCTCCTGCCCTGTTAGTATATAATATATTCTGATGATAAAATCATGCCTGTTCCTGATTCTAGTCCTCTTTACCCAAATATTCTGTGCCATACTTTTCCATTTTTGGATTCTTATTCTTCACCTAAGTATGTCTTCTTGATATACAATACTACTTCACCTCATTTCTTACTCACACTAATTTTTAAAAAATAAACTATACCCTTCCAGAATTATATTCCAGTTATATGTGTCTCATTTCACCAAATCTCAGTCACCATGCACTTATTAATTACTTGCTATGTGTTAGGAACTATGCTCAACATTGGAGATATAAAGAAAGATAAAAACCAGTTCCTACCTTTAAGAATTTTACATTCTAATGAGGGAGAAATGTAAATAACTAAGTACATATGAGATATATATAGTGAGATGAAATTAATCTGAAAAAGGAAGGTATTAGCAACTTGATTAAAAGAAAGGATGCTCACCAGGTCAAACTTGCCAGCTTATGCTAAGATCTTTAGTTGTTGGGCTTGTTGCCCATACTTTGTGAATTCCTGTATAGATAGTAGACCATGGATTTTATTAGTGGCTCCTAAAATTTATGGGAATCTCTACTTCTGTTTTTCTTTGTGAATGTAGCTATTCTATGATATCTTGCTTGGTAGACTTAGTCACCATCTCTCCCCCTCCTACCTTTATTTTTCAATTTAAAGTCCTTTTGATTAGATTTATTATTTTTTATTAAAGCTTTTTATTTACAAAACATAAAACATACAAAACATTTACAAAACATGGGTAATTTTTCAACACTGACCCTTGCAAAACCTTCTGTTCCAAATTTTCCTCTCTTTCCCCCCACCCCATCCCCTAGATGGCAGGTAGTCTAATAAGTGTTAAATATGTTAAAATATATGTTAAATCCAATATATGTATACATTTTTATATAGTTAGATTTATTATCATTGCTTTGGTAGGCTCAATCCATCTCTGGATAAAAGGCTGTATTTACTCAAAAGAGTATCCCTAAAGTCTTAGTGCAATTTTAAGCTAGTAAAGCTTAAGCTATTAAAGCTTAAAATTGCACTAAAACTTTTAAGATACTCTCTATTTAAGATGTGGTCCAAAATTCCAAATCCCATTCTCATCACCTACCTAATGTGACTTTTCCCTTACATTTAACTGGTAGCAATAAGTAAAAAACAAAATCTCTCTCTCTCTCTCTCTCTCTCTCTCTCTCTCTCTCTCTCTCTCTGTATGTATATATATATATATATGTCTTAACCTTTAGCCTTGAGGTTCTTTAATTCCTCACACAAGATTTCATCATCCTTTGCAATGCTTTCCAGATTCCCCTTGAAACGCCAGAAATGGATAATTGTCATCTGGTTGAACAAGTCTTAGGAGGTTCTCACTATCTCTTAGATACATGAGCTAGGACAAGAGACTTCTCTACTGTTGTCATTAGCTCAATCAACAGCTTCTTCAATTCTCTTCAGCAAGGGATCCCAACCATCACTACTCATCTCTTTTTCCCTTTGATTCTTTATTCAATGATCTCTCACCTGACCATGTTTGTGGAGTTAGATCATTAGTTCTTAGAGGACAATCAGCTCTTTCTTTTTCAGAGCACCTAGCTGCTTCCTCTTCAGGAAAAGTATCATATTTGTTTCTTAAATCAACTTTTCACTGTTTTTTTCTTCCTTTTTGCCTATGTGACATTCCCCAACCTCCTGACATAGGTCATCTCCCCTTAGCCTCTGCAGATATGCTTTTTTCTTTGTATTCACTATGGAGCCCTTCTTTCCTTTTATAAGGAATATTTCATTCCACTAGATAATCCAGAGAATGGAAAGGCATTCCTTGAACCCCTTCTAAGCCTGGGCTTTAAGCACAGGAAACACAGAAACATGAACTCTCCCCTTCCCATGCAGGTCATTACAAAACTTCCCTGGCTGTCCATATGGTCTGGAAATGATATCCTCAGCCTTTTTGGTTCTTGTTAATAATTCCCTTACAGAACTTCTGGGGAAAACTATTTGTGAGGCTCTTTAATTAAGAAATGATTGCCTCCTCATTCCATAGCTTCTTATTACCACCTTGGCAGCTACACCCAACTTCCTTGGCCTTGTTTTACAATCTCCTCCCTTGACAATCTGTCTGATTTACCAAATACCTTCTACTTAAGCCCTTCTCAAAGTCTCCTCCCACAACTTCACAAATCTGCTCCAATCAAATTCAATCTCTTGGCTCTGTTCATAATTCCAAAGAGTTCCAGATCACCTTCACAATGACTCCCCCCTTAATTGAGGTGTTCCTCCTGCTCCTAATCCCAAATAGCCTTCAACTTCACTCTGGAGATTGAAAGGTTTTGGCTATGAAGTTTTAGGGCTAGAAAAGTCCTCAGTGTTTTCTAGTCCAATCCACAACAGAGTCTGAAATCCTTCTCCTACAGAATTCTAAACCTCTCCTTCCACTTATTTATAAGGATTGTAGATTCAGAGCTGGATAAGACACTGGAGGTAATCTAATCCAACCTTCTTATTTCATGGAGGCCCATAGAGCCAAAATCAGAGCAGGTGATAAGAGACAAAGCTGGAATTCAAACTCAAGTCCTGATGGATCATTTCTTCCACTATACCATCCTCTCCTGACACAAGTAACAGTAATTTGACTTTCTTTTTAAGATCATCTAGCTGGTACATTCCCGGGAAGAACCTTACATTTATTTCTTAAATCCAAATGTTTATTGATGCTTTTTCCTTTTCTCCTCTGTATGGAGAATATGGACTGGGCTATATAAGAAAGACGATTCCTCTTACAATGCAATAAATATCTGAGATGTGAGACTACGACCATGGGGATAATAATTTAATCTTTACTTCCAATATCACTCTCCATCAATACTTTTCAAAGTATGAACTTGACTCTAATGCATCTTTACCTACCTATAGAACTTTTGTTTTCATTCTGAGAGTTTTCTGCTTACTGTTGGCTGGACTAGCATGATTCTCTATGGACAGACAGCTCTTAGTGGAAGGCTCTGGAGTGAAAATTATTCCTATGTTACAATTAAGAAGACCAAAGGAAGATGAAAGGGACATTACAAATAAAACTGCATTCTAGGAAGTACATGGAGGCCTGATATACTCCAGGAAAGCCACTCCAAAGACCAACGTAGCCAGTATCTTTTCCTAGGTGAAAGCTACAAGTTGAACACTGATCTGGGCTGGCTGAGGACAGTTATCAAAGGAACGCTAAGTTCTTTCACTTCTTTTTGAGCTCAGTCATGAAGAACAGAATTGGGAAGCTGGCAAAGGCAGCAGATGCAGACTTCACAATCTCAGTTAAATGTTAAGTGACTCATTAAAATAAATCCTACACTTTTGAGAAATCTAATAACCACCTGCTAGAAAAAAAATAAGAGAATAATCCTTCTCAAAAAGAAAATGGTGTTAATGATAAAGTAATAAAAGACAAATAGAAAAATTGTACTCCTGATGTGAGAGAGAGAGATAATTAAAACTCATGATGCCATCATTACCAAATGTTCATAACCAGGTTCTGGAGAGATAACTGGAAAGACTCCAACACCTAAGACCGCAAGGTGGGGAAAGTAAGCTGGCCTTCAATTCAGTTCAACAATCTATTCAACACCTATTGTGTTGGGTTCTGGGGAGATAAAAACTTTAAATAAGACATGGTATAACATCCCTCAGGGATGTTATAATTCAACATGGAGAAGGATGTATACACAGGTAACTGGAAAATACAATATTCTGTGAAAAATGAATAAAAGAGTTCCAAAACAAAATGTCATATGAGGCATTAGGGAAAGCTACACTCAGTAGCTAACATTTAAGTTAGGGATGGGTAGGGATTCAAGAGGGAGAAGGAGGATATTACAGGCAGAGAAAGAATTAGGCTTTTTCTGAGAATGTACCAGCTAGATGCTCTAAGAAAGAAACAGTGTGATCTATTATAGGCATAGAGGCAGGAAATAGAGAGCCTATACAGGCCATACAAAGTAGCCCTGTTTGGCTGTACCATGGAGCATGTAGAAGCAAGTAATATAAATAAGAGATAAGATAAGATGAGATAATGAGAAAAGATTGGAAAGGTCAAGTAATTCAAGGCTGCCAATGACTTTAAATACTATGCAGGAGTGGAATTTTATTCATTAGACAACCAGGAGAATCTTCGAGCAGAGGGGAACATATGATCATATTGCTCTTAAGCAACGCAACAGGCTCTATGAGACACAGTTGGCTAAGACTTATGGGACATGAATTGGTCTCTGATTTTCTGTTTTGGCTCTTGTTTTGATTTCTCTAACAAACAACACTAATGTCTGCTAGAAATACTGGGAGTTTATACACAAAGTACTTGAAAGATTAACCTTCAAAGAAGTTTTATGGAGAATTTCTTAATCAAAGTTGAAATCTGAGCTCAATACAAAGCTTTCCCCAATAAATACAGCATGAACATTTAACACATCCAGTATAACTAGCAGCACATCTCTACCCACTGTGAAAGACAGACAGACAGACACACACACACACACACACACACACATCTGTTTGTGCTATTCTAGGTCCCCTTTAGTCATTTCCATGGAAATTATGTTCATATTCTGCAAGTGATCTCTCCCCTCCCTAAAATCTGGGAGTCACGCTCCCCAGCCACATAGGTCTCCCCAATCTCCTATTGGGTTTTCATTTTCTGCACTCCAGGAGCCTTCCCCATCTCTTCCACAAAACTGCAGGAGACTAATATCTCAGCCATAGAACTTGACAATGCACGGTTCAAATCCCACTGTTCTGCTGCTCACAGGCAATAGACAGGAAAGGTGTCCTATTCTCTGAGCTTTAGTTTCTTCATCTATAAAATGAAGAGTTTGGAGTAGATGATCTGGAAGCTTCCCTTCTAGATCTAAACCCACAATATTAAAAAAAAAAAAAAACCAACAAACCTTTTTGGACTCTGTGACGAAAGATCCCTGACAGGCCTTACTTGGTGTTTTGTTGCTGGTACAAATGCAGAGGCAGTAAAGGGAAAGCAGCACTCAGAAGGACTATTTGCCACCCAATCACCTATCTCCTGCTCTCCCAGCCCTAGCCTGACTTGGAACTTCCCTTCCTAGGAGATTCAGTTATCTCAAGCCACTGACTGCTCAGGGTTTCCAAGAAGATATAGGTGTGTGCTTGATTCAGTCAGTTTTCAGACCTGGGTTCAAACATTAATTTTTAAAACTAAGACAATGTGCAGTCCTTGGGGATCCTTATGCATGAATCAGTGATCTCTGTTATTATCTGAGTTTGACACTATTGCTTTCAAATTAATTTTCCTAGGGCATGGCTTTTATCATGTCACCCCGTTCCAAAATATCCCATGGCTCTCCCTACTTTAGTCCATCTTCCACTCATTTGTCAAAATTTTCTTTCTAAAGCTAATCATGTCAATCTCCTATTCAATAAACTCCATTGGCTCCCCATCACCTTCAAGATCAAATACTAAACACTATCAAATAATAAATACCCCAATACCTTTCCAGTCTTCTTACACCTTACATCACCACTACCAGACATACATTCTTCAATCCAGTGACAGCTCCTCAAAGAAGATGCCCATTCCTTTGGCTCTAGGCATTTTCTTTGACTTTTCCCCATGTCTGTTTCCTGGCTTTCCTGGCTTCCTTCAAATACCAGCTAAAATCTCCCTTCCTGATCCCTATTCATTCCAGTGCCTTCACCATGCTGATTATTTCCACTTTATCTTATATTTTGCTTGTTTATCTGTCACCATCTGCATTCCCTCCCCACTTCTCCCACTAGCACTAGATTGTGCACACTTTGAAAATAGCTTTTTTTTGTAACCCCAGCACATATATAGTTGATGCTTAATAAATATTTATTGACTGATTCTTCTCACAATAAAGTCTAAATATATGTCTACAGTCAGTGCCTAATTTCTCAAATATATAGAGAACTGAGTCAATTTTATAAGAATACAAATCATTCCCCAATTGATAAATGGTCAAAGAATAGGAACAGACAGTTTTCAGATGAAGAACTGAAAGCTATCTATAGTCATATTAAAAAATGTTCCACATCACTACTGATTAGAGAAATGAAAATTAAAATAACTCTCGAGGTAATACTTCACATCTATTTGACTGGCTAATATGACAGAAAAGAAAACTGATAAATGTTGGAGAAGATGTGGGAAAATTGGAACACTAATGCATTGTTAGTGGAGTTGTGAACTGATCCAATTGTTTTGAAGAACAATTTGGAACAATGCATAAAGGGCTGTAAAAACCACACATACTCTTTGATTCAGATCTGTATCCCAAAGAGATTTTTAAAAAGAGAAAAGGACCTACATGTACAAAAATATTTCTAGCAACTCTTTGTGATGGTAAAAAAAAAAATTGGAAACTGAGGGAATGCCCATCTATTGGGGAATGACTGAACAAGTTGTGATATATGAATGTAATAGAATACTATTGTGCTAGCTATAAGAAATGATGATTAGGGGTTTTTCAGAAAAACTTGAAAAGACTTACACAAACTGATGCAGAGTAAAGTAAGAAGAACCAGGAGGACATTGTACACAATAAGAGCAACATCATGCAATAATTATCAACTATGAGGGACTTAGCTCTTCTCAGCAATACAATGATCTAAGACAATTCCAAAAAATTCATGATGGAAAATGCTATCCACTTTCAGAGAAAGAACTATGGAGTCTGAATGCAGATTGAAGTATACTGTTTTCACTTTTTTAAATTTGTTTTTTCTTTTTTCTTTTTTTGCAGTTTTTCTCTTTTGTTTTGATCCTTTTTTCACAAAATGAGTAATGTAGAAATATGCTTAATATGATTATATGACTGTACATGTTTAATCTATCAGACTGTCTGCTATGTTGGGGAGTAGGGAGAGGAAGGAGAAAAATTTGGAATAAAATCTTATAAAAGTGAATGTTGAAAATTATCTTTATATATAAATGGAAAAAATACCATTAAGTGGGAAAAATAATAAAAATATGTATTAGGAGAAAGAAAAATATTTTTAACTATGGTAAAAAAAATTATAAGTCTATCATTCAAAGTCATTCATATTGTGGCCCCCATCTTAACTCCCTATTATTTCCCTCTGTGGAATTCCTCTGTTCCAGCCAGATTCACCGCTGTCTTCTATGCATTCACATTTCCCAAATTCAAAAGCATAATGTATAAAGGATATTTTTTTTATAAAGCCTCATTAAAGAAACACTGGATTTTGACAGGCTTCATCTTGGATCATCTAATGCCTTTTGTTGGGAGAGAGGAGGTGGTTTTTTAGTGAGTTGGTAATTAGCAAGAAGCAGATTTCAAAGACTTATTTTTTCTGACCTGGATGATCTTTTCAACCTGTGGGTCCAAAATAATGGAGAATGTCCTTAGATCTCTCTCATCAAAGTAAAGAGATGAAAGAAGAAAGGGTAATAAAATAGCATGTTTCTGAGTCTGACAGGTGTAACTAGAAAAGAGCCTTGAACTTAGAGTAAATCTAGGCATCTCAGTGGATAAAATTCTGGCCCTAGAGTCAGAAAAATCTGAGTTTAAATCTAATCTCAGACACTTCCTAGCTCTGTGCCCTCAAACAAATCTCTTAATCTTTGAATGTCTCAGTTTCCTTAACTAAATAAATGAGGATCAAAATAGCACCTACCTCCCAGGGCTGCTGTGAGGACAAAGTAAAATAGCATCTGTCAAATGCTTAGCACAATGCCTGGAACATAGTAAACACTTAATAAATGTTTGCTTTCTTCCTCACCATGATACCTCTTTTTTCCTAGATCTCCTCCCAACACTGCCTTTCGACATCCTTTGCTGACCATCAACTATATCACATATCCTAACTGTGCAGATACCCAAGGCTTTGCCCATGGTCCTCTTCTCTTTATTCTTTATACTCCCTCCCTTGTGACTTCATCAGCTCCCATGGATTTACTGATCATTTTTACTCCGATGACTCCCAAATATATACAGCCCTCATTCCTCTCCTGAATCCACTTCCTCATCACTGACTGCCCTCAGACAGCTCTGGCTAAGTGGCCAAGAGGCATCTCAAAGTCAACATGTACAAAATAGAAACTACTTGAGGGCAGTGGCCATATCTTGCACTTTTACTGTATATTTCACTTATTCAATCAATAAGCATTTGGTAAATATAAGTTATATGTATAACCTTGAGCTAGGCATAGGGGGAGATTAAAAAAAAAGTTTAGCCAAGACATGGTCTCTGCTTTTGTGGAGCTAAAAGCACAGATCTGTGCATAAATTAGATATTCAATAAGACCTTGACAAGTCTATTTGTCCTAAAGTCCCAAGAGAAAGAAACTGTGGAAACATAGAATGTTAGAAATGGAAATGACCTTACATGTCATTTAGTCCAACTTCCAACACCTTTTTATGTTTGAAGAAACCAGTGCTCAGACATGGGAAGGGTTCAAGGACAAGCAGCTTTTAAGGATCTCAATTGAATTCAGGCTCCTGAACTAAAGATTAGTGCTTCTTTCTGTACCCCATGATGACATCTTCTCTGATTTCAGGAGGCTCCTGATACAAAGTTGTGATCTTCATTAACTCTGAACTCATGGCAAAGATCAGAATTTAGTGCTCAATGCTCTGTTTTATTTGCAATTTTTATAACTTGATTAAAAATAAAATTTGAAGATTGGTCAAAAATTGCTAATGCTACATCCCTTAAGAAAGTTTCTCAGGATTCAGTTGTTAAAAATCCAGGGTCCCTTTCAGAAATTGGCCAATTATTATAAAGCATGTCACCTGGCTTTGTATGCCTTCTTCTCAGGAAATAGACTCAATGGTGAACATGCCCCAGTTATCTGGAATCTTGGTTTACAACCACGAAATAAAGGCCTTCAATGTGATTGGTCTGCCATTTTGGCTCCATCTTTTCTGGGACAGGTTAGGGAGCCAGTATTCATCTTCATTCTAATTTCTGGGGAGTAAGACAATAAGTAAAACACAGAAAGTGCTTCAGGGATCACAGATAAAATCATTCATGATCATGCTTCCTCCCAACAAGAAAGCCATCTCCTTAGTTGCAGGCTGCTTGACAGTATGATCACAGCTGGATAATTACTGCATTTTCTTCAAGCACAGCAGTCTGGCCCTCCTTCCCTCTCTTCCATCATCCTTGCTGCTGCCCTCTCCATCTCCTGAAAAATTCCAGGCCCCTAACTTACTCTTACAGGAACAAGTGAGACCTCACTTTGCCAATGGAGCTGTGTTCCTCCCCAGAAAAGTCACCTGGAAACACCACTATTCCACTGGGAATGGACCACCCTAAATACATTTGCTATCCCTATCACAGGAGGAATCGTTGCCCTCCTTGATCTTGACAAAAGGCTAAGGATTTTTGCTAAAGGATTTTTCTTTTACTCCATGAACGCCCCTCTGATTTTAGAATAGAAGAGAAATGGGATCACTTCGAAGACATTCTGTTTATAGGCCAGTTTTGCCAAAATCTATCCATTGCATACAGTAAGGGATACCTGTGCTGGTTTCCCAATCACCAAGTACACAAAGCTAAAAAGACAGAGAACAAGAGAAAGAGCTTCCCTGGTGCTCAAAGATTGTTGAGCAAGCCACATATAATGGAGATGGGCTGAAAAGAAACCCGATTTTATATTTCTCAAGACAACACAATAAAAGACCGTCTTATGACCTGCTAGTTTCAGGAAAAAGTACAAGATTCTAGGGCAGAATAAGAAGGGGGAAGATAAAGTCTGACTGCTTTACTCAGACCTCTGTGAGAACCCATCTGTACTCCTGCCAGCCCTCTAAAGACTTTAAATGACCAAGTGCATTCTTCCCTAAACAACAACGTCAGCAACTAGCAAATAACCTATCTGGAGCTTATTAGGGAAACATCTGCCTGAACAAGGCAAGGGAGGAGAAGAGACAAGTCTTCCCTGTTCTCTATCTTATCCATCACCTCTGTCAATCCCTTCTATTAGTCAACTGTTTCTGCCCTCTAATACTATTCCCCTTGGAGGCAGGAGAAAATTTCATACCAAACACAAACTTTGACTGAAATTTAGAGTCAGAGAACTTAGTTTCAGATCCTGGTTATGTTAACAACTTGTGGTGTGACCTTCCCTATCAGGGACTCAGTTTCCTCATCTGTAAAAGTTAGGGGGCTAGATCGGATGATCTCTAAAGTTCTGACTCTGGTTGTATTGAATGGTCTAGCTAAATTCTTTAGTTCATGATGTGTTGGACTCAGGGAAAAGAGGCAACAGGAATAACAATGAAAACATACCCAAGAATGTGTCCACTGCCAGCAACAGTCACTCTTCCCCAAAGAGAAGCATTCAAACACGACTAGAATAGGAAAGCAACCCCATCCTAAACTGTCCAGTATCCTCCCTACCCCTAGTATCTCGTAGTCTAGTAAACTTGGTCCAGCCTCCGAGCAACCTCAATATGAGGACCCCAAGGACCAAGAAATTTCAATTCAAACTTAATGGCATGAGGAAATGGAGGAGGAAAGGGAGAAGAATAGTCAGGTGATCCAGCCTCCCCAATCTAACTTCCCTCCCCAAGTTGACACCAGATTTACAGGTATTATCATTCATATTTCACCAAGGCTTAGGTCTTCTTACCTCAACTATATTTCCCCTCCAATCCACTTTTCACATTGTTACCAGATTTAAGATTAACAATTGTATTGCCCCTGTATTCAAAGATGTTCAGTGGCTCCCAATCCAGACTGCTAGGCCTAGTATTCAAGGCTCTCCACAATCTGATATCATCTAGTTATTTCAGGTTTATCTCATATGATTTCCCTCCCACAATCTATACACCAAATGAAATCTGCCCCTCCAAAGACACTCAATGTTCCCATCCCCATGTCTTTGTAATTTCTCCCTGTATGGAGCACAGTGCCCTGCACACAGTAGGTGCTTAATAAATATTTAGTGAAGTAACTTTCCAAGGTCACTCAGCGAGCTTGAGGTCACTTTACCTTGAACCGAGGTTTCCTGATTTAGTATGACGCACTTTCATTATACTCCAACTTCCCCTCCAAGGTACATGAGAAATGTCTGGGGATACTGACAAAGCTACAAGCCCAGCCATATTCTCAGCTCTCTTTTCCTAATGAACTACTGCAGATAATTTTCCACTCAAATGCTCATGAAACTGAGAGCAAGGGAGACTGATGAAGTTGTGAATAAACAAAAGTGAATTCCTATCACACACAACTGAATGAAAACTGAAATTTCTCGGAGATAATGGCATTTGAGAAAGTGGGAAAAGCCAGTGCCAGATGAGAAAAGAAAGACAAATTTTTACCTGTCGCTTCTATTCAAAGTGTTTGTACCCTCCAGGACTGGGGAGAAGCAAAGGGAGCTTTAGTCATCCTGAATAGCTTGCAAAGAAGCTGGCTGTCCACTAGGATCCAGGGCTGCCCCTCTCTGCCAGTGACTGTGGCTGAACTGCTCATCTAGATTCCACTAGAATGGGAGCTTCTTATGGGCAGAGACTTTTTTTGTCACTAATGTAACCTTAGCACTTAGAACAATGCCTGAAACATAGGAAGTGTTTAATAAATGATTACTGACTGAGCTAGGCTAAAGTTTATTCAATCAGGCCATATGCAAGCCTTTACTATACCCACTATGTGCCAGGTATCCTGTGCAGAAGACAGAAAAATCCTCTGAGGACTCACCTAACAAGGAAAGTAAGAGGAGTCGATTCACTCTAATTCGGTGAAAAAAGAAATCACATGTCTGTTACATAAACACTGCATGATGAGGATAGAATGGTGAAACAAGACATAGCCCCTATCCTCAAAGTGATTGCAATTTTAAAAGGAGACAAGAAGACAACACAAATACCAATAATATCTAAGTATACAGAAGAAGTCCAAACAGTGGAACAAGAGATTGGAAAAGAAAGCAATCATTTACTTGGGGACACCAAGGAAGGTTTCTGGGAAGAGATGGGATTTTGTTGGGCCCTGAAGGAAGGAAAGGATTCCAAGAAAGGAAGATGGTAAGGAAAACTACATACAAGGACAGCGTGTGAAAAGATGGGAAGGCAGAAAATAATGAGATGGGAGGGGGCAACAGTAAATGGCTCAGCTTTGATATAACATTGGATGCAAAAGGAAAATCATTAAATAATAACATTGCGACAATGGTGATCACTAACATTTATAATGTTTTAGGATTTTTTCAAAGTGTTTTATATACATTATCTCATTTTAATAAAGCAAGAATAAGGCCCCAGATTATTAGAAAAGTCCTTCTTCCTAACCCACACATCCAATCAGTTGAATAATCTATCTCTTACTATCTCTTGGATCTTGGTTCTCTCCAACTCCAATGGACTGACAGAATTTTACCACTGAAACAAACCTTAGAGGTTATCTAATCCAACCAATACTTCCTCCCACAGAATTATAATTCATAGGATCCTACCTATCCTTTCTCTGAACTCCCAGAAATCTACCCTACTATCAGGGGGATAGGGAATGGGGGGGATATCAGATTACACCCAACTTTCCTTTCCTTCTCTATCACAAATGCTATGATAGAGCAACTACTTCTCTTTAAGGTTCTCATCATTTCTACCTAAGCAATCAGTTTTTTCTTTGTTATAAGAATTATAGCCCTAGTAGAATTTCCCTTTGTTGTTTTTTTTAACCTTTGAAAGATTAAATTATCATTAAGGCAAGGCAAGAAGTTGTTAGTTGTTCTGCTTTGGGCACCCAGAGAGCACCAACGGATGTCCAGATAATTAAAGTCTCCCATCACTACTATATTGTGTCTCTGCCAGCATTGTGATCTGTTTCCTGAACTCAAACCATTTCCTCTTTCAAAAAAACAAAAAAGATAAAAAACCAACTGAGAAACCAAGGGAAATATTTAACAAGGAAAAACCAACAGGTGATCTGCAATAGATTCCATTGCCAATATAATATTACAGAAGTTTTTCCTCCTCTGGTCTTACCTCAAATACTTTACAATACTTCCCTGCTGGTGCCTGGATTTTCTCATCCGAGTGCATATTCTTAATATACAATACCAAATGAAACTGAATGAAGCGTAATTATCATAACTAAACTTAACACTAGTAAAAAGTTGATAAAATGTAACTTCCTCCCTCCACTGAGGTGGAGGATTATGGTTATAGGATGTTGTACATGACACCAGACATTGTCTATGCATTGGTTGGTTTTGCTCAACTGATTTTTTCTCTTTTTAAAAAAATTCTTTATTATAAAAGATGGCTCATTGAGTAGAGAAGGTGAGAATGATAAATTTAGAAATGAATATGAGACAAAAATAAAAAGCTTCCATTTAAATATTAGCAAAGTACATATGCAAAGTCATTCCTTCAACATCATCCCTTTTACCTATTTTGGTCTTTCCTTTCCCTTCCTACCCCCACTCTTCCAAGGCCTTCCTCTGAGGTTACTTTTCATCTACTCTGTATATAACTATTTGTGTATATGTTGTCTCCCCATATGACTGTCTTCAAGGGCAGTCAGTCAACAAGTCAACAACTACCATCTAGTACATGCTAGGTACTATGCTAAGCACTAGGGATACAAAAAAGAGAAAAAGACAGCCCTTGCCCTCAAGAAGCTCACGGATCTAATGGGATAGTCAATAAACAAACAAATAAGCTATAGACAAAAGAGCTGAGAAATAATTAAGAGAGGAGCATCCCAGAATTAAGAGGGATTGGGAAAAGCTTCCTATAGAAGACATTTTAGTTGGAATTTAAAGGAAGCCAGGGAAATCAGTAGGTAGAGATGAAAAGAGAGAATATTCCAGGCTTGGAGGACAACCAGAGAAAATGCCAGAAACAAAAGATGGGGCATCTCTTTGAGCAAAGAGACTAGTGTTACTGGATTAAAGTAAGGCATAAAAAAACAAGAAAGACAGGAGGAAGTCAGGTAGTAAAAGGCTTTGAATGTCAGATAGAAGATTTTGTATTTGATCCTGAAGGAAATTGGGAGCCACTGGAGTTTGCTGAGTAGGGAGTTGACATGGTCAGATCTGCATTATAACAAAATCACTTTGGTGACTAAATAGTGCATGGATTGGAATAGAAATAAATTTGGTCATTCTTATATTTTGAGCGTGGTTCAGAAATCCAAATCCAATTCATTCTTATACACATCCTATTTTATTTTAATGTTTATAACATAGTATTTACTCGGACTATAAAATGCTTGTGGATTTTTGCACCTTAGACCCCTTGCAATAAATCTGCAACTTCTTAAGGATCCATAGTCCACAGGTTGGGAACATCTGGATTAGATCAGGGCTTCTTAAACTTTTTGCACTCACAACACCTTTTCGCCCAAGAAATTTTTACTTGATCTTGGACATGCATATAAGCAAATAAAATATAAAGGTATACAAATCAAACATTTACTGATAATCAATCATAATTTTATGATTCTTAGATTCAGTTACTAGACCCCTGGGGGTTAAATGATCTCTAAGGTCCTCCCAGTTCCAAAAATGTACACTTTCCTTCTCTTTAATGTTTCTCATCACTACACAGTTGTCAAATTGATATTTCTAAAGTAAAGTTTTAACTATATCATTTCCCTGCTCAAGAAACTCCAAATATACCATCTTCTTTTCAAACTTTCTTTTTATTTTTCACATTATAAGTGTTTTAAAATTAATTTCTCTCTCTTATTACCCTCTGTCCCCCTCCCCAGAGGCAGCTATCCACAGGTACAGTAGATAGAGTGCTGGACCTGGAATCAGAAAGATGTGACATCAAATATTACTAACTATATGACCCTGAGCAAGTCATTAATTTTTATTTGCCTCAGTTTCTTCAACTATCAAATCATAGCACCTACTTCCCAGAATTGTTGTGAGCATCAAATGAGATAACATTTGTAACACAAGTGCTTAGCATAGTGCCAGGCACATTATAGGCACTTAAAAACTCCCTTGTTCCTTTCCTTTTCCCCCTACCCATATTGAGAAAACTTTAAAAAATGCAAAAAAGCCTCAATTTAAACAAGCTGACAAAATAAATCCCACATGTCTGAAAATGTAGAGACACCATCTTCTTAGCAAAGCCATTTACTTGACAATTCTGTATTTTTCTTCTGAATTTTTTGTACTTCATAGACAGCCATGTTGAAAACATGATCTGGGCTCCTAAGGTCTTCAGTTTCTTGCAAGATCTTTAGCAATCTTTCACAAAACACACACATATACACAGGCCCACCCACACTCACAGAGGTAAAAGGTACCTCTGCCTCATATTTCCCATAGCACTGGACTCATTGCCCAGACCTCTCATCTACATTTTTTCAATCTCCCTTACATCAGTTATTTGTTCTTCTCCCCATTAGACTGTAAGATTCTTAATGGAAGGATCAGTATCAAATCTATTTTTATATATCCCCAGCACATAGTACCGTGCCTTGAACACAGTAGGATAGGGACTTAAGAAATGTTTGTTGAATGAATTAATGGATTTACCAAAGGTAAGGATGGAGAGCATGTATTTTCTTTCTCAGTCATTTAAAGGGAAGCCACCTAAAATTACTAAGCAGGGAAATAATGGGGATTGGTTCCTGCCCATTAATAAATTGCTCTGGTCATAGTATAAAGAACGAATGTATAAAAAGACACTGGAGATAGAAAGAACAGTTTGAAAGCTATCATAAAATCCTAGGTCAGAGGTACTGAGAGGCTGACCTAGGGTAGTGGGAATGGAAGTGCAGAGAGGTGAGATTCCAAAAACACTGGGAGAACAGAATTGGCAGGAAGCGGAGGAAGTGAAAGGGAGAGAATATACTAGGAAATATAGGTGATATAAAAACAAAAGAGGCAATGATTTAAAAAACAAACAAAAGAGATGTGGAACATGGTAGAGAGGAATGAGGCAAAGATGATTCAAAAGCTTCATGTCTGAGTTCTTTGCTGTAAGGATGAGGAGGAGTTTGTAGGAGGGCAATGCTAATGTTTAAGAACTGAAAAAGAAGGTCTGGAGTCAAAGATGGTGGGGAAAAATAAATGACTAGTTCAATGAAGAAGAACAAACCAGGAGGCTCCTGGGAAGCTTAACAGCTCTTTGCTAAGTTGAAGGTATTAAAAGAATATCAATTAATTATCTTTGCTGATGGGAAGCACAGAACAATAAGCTGGAGAAATAAAATGCCTTATGATGCACCAGAAAAGCATAAAGGATGCACCAGAATGACTCTGGGCAGAGAAGAGAGCTCTGTGGAAAGGGTTCTGCTGAAGGAAAAGGAAGGTGGGAATTCATCACCTTCCTGCCCCCTCTCAGAAGCTGGCATTTGGGGCAAGGCCTCGGGGAATAAAGGGCATCACAAAAGTTGGAAATTCTTTGGAAAGGCTTCCATCAATCAAAGAAGCTTCTGACAGAATCTTGGGCCTGCTCCCCCAGCAGGAAAGGCAGAAGGCCCCAATCACCATAAAATCAGACAGAAGAGCAGCAAGATCACCCCTCCATGGGCTTGGGATCAGAATAGGGTTAGAGCAGCGAATGCATGCAGGAGATGAAGAAATCCAAGCCAAAAACCTGAGGCTGAGCCAACTTAAGTAAGAGAAGAGAAGCCCTGCTTAGCTGTACCAGATCTAAAATTATATTATAGAGCAGCAGTTACCAAAACCATTTGGTATTGGCTAAGGAATAGATTAGTTGATCAGTGGAATAGGTTAGGTTCAAGGGACAAAACAGTCAACAACTATAGCAAACTATCTTTGACAAACCCAAAAACCCCAGTTTTTGGGATAAGAACTTACTGTTTGATAAAAATTGCTGGGAAAATTGGAAAATAATATGGCAGAAACTAGGCATTGATCCACACTTAACACCGTACACCAAGATTAGGTCAAAATAGGTTCATGGCCTAGGCATAAAGAATGGAATTATTAATAAATTAGAGGAACACAGGATAGTTTCCTCTCAGATCTGTGGAAGGGGAAGGATTTTATGACCAAAGAAGAACTAGAGATCATTACTGATCACAAAATAGAAAATTTCGACTATACCAAACTGAAAAGTTTTTGTACAAACAAAACTAATACAGACAAGATTAGAAGGAAGCAATAAACTGGAAAATATTTTTACAGTCAAAGGTTCTGATAAAGGCCTCATTTCCAAAATATAGAAATTAACTCTAATTTATAAAAATCAAGCCATTCTCCAATTGAAAAATGGTCAAAGGATATGAACAGACAGTTCTCAGATGAAGAAATTGAAACTATTTCTAGTCATATGAAAAGATGCTCCAAGTCATTATTAATCAGAGAAATGCAAATTAAGACACCACTACACACCTGTCAGATTGGCTAAGATGACAGGAAAAAATAATGATGATTGTTGGAGGGGATGCGGGAAAACTGGGACATTGATGCATTGTTGGTGGAGTTGTGAACGAATCCAACCATTCTGGAGAGCAATTTGGAACTATGCTCAAAAGTTATCAAACTGAGCATACCCCTTGATCCACAGTGTTTCTACTGGGCTTATATCCCAAAGAGATCATAAAGAAGGAAAGGGACCTGTATGTGCACGAATGTTTGTGGCAGCCCTCTTTGTAGTGGCTAGAAACTGGAAACTGAATGGATGCCCATCAGTTGGAGAATGGCTGAATAAATTGTGGTATATAATATTATGGAATATTATTGTTCTGTGAAATGACCAACAGGATGATTTCAGAAAGGCCTGGAAGACTTACATGAACTGATGCTGGTGAAACGAGCAGAGCCAGGAGATCATTATATCTTCAACAACAATACTATATGATGACCAGTTCTGATGGACCTGGTCATCCTCAACAATAAGATCAACCAAATCATTTTCAATGGAGCAGTAATGAACTGAACCAGCTACGAGAGAAAGAACTCGGTGATGACTAAAACCATTACATTAATTTAATCCCTATATTTATCCCACCTGCATTTTATTTCCTTCTGAACTAATTGTACAATATTTCAGAGTCTGATTCTTTTGTACAGCAAAATAACAGTTTGTCATGTATACTTATTGTGTATCTAAGTTATATTTTAATATATTTAATATCTACTGTCATCCTACCATCTGGGGAGGGAGGGATAAGAGGTGAAAAATTGGAACAAGAGTTTTGGCAATTGTTAATGCTGTAAAGTTACCCATACATATAACCTGTAAATAAAAGGCTATTAAATAAAAAAGAGAGAGAGAGAGAGAAGAGAAGCCCTGGCTTCCCCAGCTGTAAGAAGAGAGCTCTGAGCTACTGTCAGGAAGCCCCTGGGCTGGAGGAATGACTCAGAGAAGCCCCTCCTAATGGAAGAGGGGCAGGATGTGTGTGCCAAGGGACCATGTCTGTTATAATCTGATTCCTGAAATCTGTTGGCAGAGAGGGATCCCAAGTCCAGGCACAAGCTGCAGATGAAAGCCTGAAGCTCACTGGGATTTAAGCTTTTTTTTTTACTTGCCAGGAAGCCCAAAAATAAAAAAAAAGCTCTTTTTTCTTTCTCCTCAAAGCTTCCCTTTTTTTCCAATTTAGGAAATTCCTATTTCTATCAATAGCACCATCATTCTTCCAGTCACCTTGGTTTTCCACCTGGAGTCATCCTCAGCTCTTCCCCTCTCTTCCTCATCCCATATATCCAACCACTTGTCAAATCTTTTTGATTTTACCTCCCCAACATATCCCAATCTCAGCTCTTTCTCTCCATTCCCATGTTGGTTCAAGACCTCCCACTGTCTCACCTGGGATTCTTCAATAACCGACTTGGTCTCTGTGCCTCCAGCCTCATCTCTCTCCAATGCCTCCTTCACATAGATGCCAAATTTGTATTCCTAAAGCTCATGTCTGACTACTTCTCTCTCCTGCTATTAGGAGCTCCCTTAGGACAAAAAAGAAATCCCTCTGTTAAGCATTTAAAGCCCTTCACAGATTGGCTTGAGTTCATCATCCCAAGTCTATTTATTGCACATTATTTTTTCCCTTCGTGTATTTTTCTTTCCAGCCAAATTGAACAACTAGTTATTTACCAGACATGATATTTCATTTCTTGTCTTTGCAAGGTTGTCCTCCATACTTGGAATATATATCCTTCTCATCTCTACCTCTTAGAATTTTGGGCTGCAAGGTGGTACAAGGGACAGAATGTTAGACTTGGAATCAGGAAAACCTAAATTCAAATCTGGTCTCAGATACTTACTAGCTATGTAATCCTGGACAAGTCTCTTCACCTCTACCTCAATTTTCTCACCCACAAAATGGGAATAATATTAACACCAATATCCCAGCATTGTTGTGAGGACAAAATGAGGTAACATTTGTAAAACATTTTTTTAAACTTTAAAGAGCTAAATAAATGTTACCTATCATTATTACTAGTGTTATTACGATTTCTAATTTCCTTCAAAAATCATCTTAAATGCCATCTCTCCTACATGATGTTCATCTTGATCCCCTCAGTTGCTAGTTCCCTCTAACCTGAAAACTTCTCCATCTTCACTTTGTATATATGTAATACTTATTTGTTGCACTTATACATTATTTCCCTCAATAGAATATAAGCTCTTTGAGGACAGGGATTACTTCAATTCTCTGTCTTTATTGCTCCATCAAATGACAGCCCCTGACATACAGCAGATACTTAATAAATACATGGTAATTGAATGAATAATTTTAGTTCAAGTTTCCACATATGAAGATAGGAGTGATTAAATTAATCACTGAACATCTCTTAAAGTAACTACCTAAATCAAGTGAGAACACCTCTATTAAATCAAAGGCATTAAACTAAGAATAAACAATCCAGTCAACCAACTATAAAGTGTTTGAAACCTCTGGATGAAAGGAAATGCTACATGTGAAGTGTGTTGTTATTGATTGATGAGACTCAATCGTGCCCCAAACACTTGTATAAAACATCAAGCCAATTCAGATTGTTTATCGTGACAGTCCAGGGGTAAGAAGCACTTTTCTCTGGAGATCTTTAAGGGGAACAGCTTGGGATGGGGAGAAGAAGAACCCCAGTCTCCTATCCCACCTCCTTTATCAAAGAATGACCTTGTGATCTTTGAAAGTCAGAAAATTGTGGATTTCCTGGAGGAAAGGTAGCTTCAGTCTTCTAAAAGGATATTCGAAAAATTCCACACCATATTTAATGGAATCTCCATGAGGACGCCACAAAGGGAATATTAGGCATTGTAAATCTACCCCTTCTCCCACATAAACTCCCTAAGCTTGAGACCACTTTCTCCTGCATCGAGAAGGGAAAAGAGGATGTTTTTGTACCAAGTGTTCTTACCTTATTTAGTACATACCTCTAAAAACTAATTTAAGTCTGGCTCATTAATTGATATCAACTTATTCTCAGTGAAGGAAGCCTCTTGATGGGGACCTATGAGAAACACTGTAGGAAAAAAACAATCCCAACTCCATAGGATTAGCCCTAAAAGCTCGAGGGAAGCAATAGCCCAAGCACCCTCTGGAGACCCAAACTACCGGCACTGGCGGGGGTGGGGAGGGTAGGGGGGGAGGATGAGCCTCAGAGCCTGTATTATATATAGCTTTAAAGGTTATAAAACACTTTTCTCACAACCATCCTGTGATGTAGTGCTGCTGACCAAGGTGTGGACATTCCAGAGAAGCTTTTCTTGACCCAATATAAATGATTACACAACTACATCATTCTAAAAATAAACAGCCTCATGAGGGAGGGATCCTCAAACCTAAGGCTGAATTGCCCTGTATCACACAGACAGGCAAGCTTGGTCCAAGTGTTGGACCTGGAACCCCTGACACTTACTAGTTCCTCAAATAAGGGCAAGTGACCTGATCTTCCAAGCCTCCGTTTCTCCATGTATGAAAGAAGCCTCCACTTTTCTGGGTCGTTGTGAGGACGGACTGAAGTCGTGTGTAAAGCTCTTTACAAACCTTCAGTGATCCTCGGGGACAAAGTAAAGGGGGCTGATGTTCAGGGAGAGGCTAGACCAGACAGATAGCTCCTCGAGCTATCTCTAGCTTGAGATCCAAGGCTCCAGTACAGGAAGGGCCACAGAAGAGGAGAGCAGAATCTGAGTCAGTCTAACCAGCTTCAGTATCTAGGGCACACACACCTTTGGACTCTTGGTCAGACTAGCTGGGTCTGCGCTTCTCTCTCCCAGGCAAATACCCAGATCACCTCAAGCATGTGAAAATCTGGTTTCTCTTTCTCTGGGCAGATTCTCTGTCACCAGAGGGATCTAGGAGGAAGGTGGGAGGGATCAAGTGGGACTGAAAGGAGCTTAGAGCTCTGCTAAGATGCAAGGGACTCACCACGGAGCTCTGTCTTGGCAACCTAAGGGCAAAGAAGTTAAAGAGAGCAGTCCTGTAAGTGTCTGCCATGCCAGTGCTTTCCATTTCCAGCTACAGCCTCTCTACCACAACTAGTTCAGATCTTCTGCCAGCTCAGTTGTTCATTTTTCTAGGCTGGAAGAACTGAACACAAAAGGAGATTACTGGGATTTTCTTTAAACCATGAAAATTAAAACCCTGTGGCCAATGAAGATAAAAGCCCTTGTTCCTGAGAGTCTTTCATCAAATTTTAGATTGCTAGGAAAGGGGTGTAAAATGAGCTGTGAACTTTAGAGATGACTTTTGTGTCAGGTGGAATAATATAGATTTCTGGGGGATAGAAAATCTTTATGTAATGGTTCTGCTTAACCATTCCATCACTTTGGGCAAAGGCAGGTAGAAATATCTAGCAAGTGAAATCCTTACATAATTTAGGGTTCAAAGGAAGGATAGACTAAAATTCTACAAGGAAAGTTCACCCAGTTGGATGGAAGGTATCAAGAATTAAATTCTTAGACAGAACTTAAAATAATGAAAATGAGGGGGGAAAAGGAAATTCTGATGTGGATGCATGAACCAATATAAAAGTTTTAAAGATATGTTCAGGTAACAGAAAAAAGAGCAGATAAGGAAGTATTAACACAAAAATGTCATAGTCTAGCAAGAATGGTGTCAAGAGGTCTAAAGTTCAGAATGAACTCAGACTAATAAGAAAAGCTAAAAATAACAAAAAAAAAAAAAAAGGCTGAGGAGTAAGACGAATCAAAGAAGAAATAGGATGATAGTTGATGATAGAAATAAGATAATGCTGCTCATCTCTTATTCTGTTTGTTTTCTCTGCCAAGATGATCTTTGGGTTGAAAAGGAGAATAAAAATTACTAAGAGGGAGTAGATATCCAAGACAATTAAGGAAAAAATAAGAGAACACATAGCTCTAGTTCAAGGCACCTGGCAACAATGAATTACAGACCAGAATATAGAAAAATATGGCATTCTCCAATTGAAAAATGGTCAAAGGATATGAACAGACAATTCTCAGATGAAGAAATTGAAACTATTTCTAGTCATATGAAAAGATGCTCCAAGTCATTATTAATAAGAGAAATGCAAATTAAGACAACTCTAAGATACCACTACACACCTGTCAGATTGGCTAAGATGACAGGAAAAAATAATGATGATTGTTGGAGGGGATGTGGGAAAACTGGGACATTGATTCATTGTTGGTGGAGTTGTGAACGAATCCAACCTTTTTGGAGAGTAGTTTGATCTATCCGTTATCAAACTGGCAAACCCCCGTCCAGAGTGTTACTACTGGGGAATCCCAAAGAGATTATAAAGAAGGAAAGGGACCTTATGTGCACGGTTTTGGCAGCCCTTTTTGTAGTGGGAAACTGGAAACTGAATGGATGTCCATCAGTTGAGAATGGTGAATAAATTGTGGTATAGAAAATTATGGAATATTACTGTTCTGTAAGAAATGACCAACAGGATGATTTCAGAAAGGCCGGGAGAGACTTGAACTGATGCTAGTAAATGGCGGATCGGGAGATCATTATAACTTCAACAACAATACATATGTGAATTCTGATGGATCAGGCCATCCCAGCAACGAGATCAACCAAACATTTCTAATGGGCAGTAATGAATGAACTAGCATCCCAAAAAGAACTTGGGGAGATGACTAAAAACCATTACATTGAATTCCCAATCCCTATATTTATCACACCTGCATTTTTATTTCCTTCCAAAGCTAATTGTACAATAATTAGAGTCTGATTCTTTTTTGTACAGCAAAATAATGTTTTTCATTATATTATTGGGAAATTGTTATTTTTAATATTTTTAACATCTATTATCCTCCATTTAGGGGGTGGGGGAAGAGGTGAAAAAATTGGAACAAGAGGTTTAGCAATTTTAATGCTGTAAACCCATGTAGATCCAAAATAAAAGGCTTTAAAATTAAAAAAACAAAAAAAAAAAAGAAAGGAAATAAAAAATTACTAAGAGGGGTAGATATCCAAGACAATTAAGGAAAAATAAAGAACCAAGCTCTAGTTCGGCACCTAAAAATGAATTAAGACCAAATATGAAAAATATGGCATTCCAATTGAAAATGGTGGGATATGAACAGACAATTTCAGATGAAAAATTGGAAACTATTTCTAGCTAAGGGAAAAGATGCTCCAAGTCAATTTAAAAAAAACAAATTAAGACAACTTAAGATAACCACACCTTTGATTGGCTAAGGCGGGAAAAATAATATGATTGTTGGAGGGGAGGGGAAAATGAACATTGATGCATTGTTGGTGGGGTTGGAACAATCCAACCATTTTGGAGTAGTTTGGAACTATGCTCAAAAAGTTATCAAATGGCATACCCTTTGACCAAAAGTGTTACTACTGGGGATTATATCCCAAAGAGAATTATAAAGAAAAAAGGACCTGTATGTGCACGAATGTTTTGGGCAGCCCTTTTGTAGTCAAAACTGGAAACTGAATGGATTCCATCAGTTGAGAATGGCTGAATAAATTGTGGTATAGAAAATTATGGAATATTACTGTTCTGAAGAAATGACCAAAGGATGATTTCAGAAAGGCCGAGACTTAAAACTGATGATGAGTGAAAAGGAGGACCAGGAGACTTTATACTTCAACAAAATACAAGATGACCATTCTGATGGATCAGGCCATCCCCAACGATCAACCAAATATTTCTAATGGGCAGAATAACTGAACTAGCATGCCCAGAAAAATCCTGGGAGATGACTAAAAACCATTAATTAAATTCCCAATCCCTATATTTATGCACACCCATTTTTGATTTCCAGTAATTGTACAATAATTGAGCCTGATTCTTTTGTAAAAAATAATGTTTTTATGTATACTTATTGTGTATCTAAGTTATATTTTAATATTTAACATCTTGGTATCCTGCCATTTAGGGGGGATGGGGGTAAGAGGTGAAAATTGAACAAGAGGTTTGGCAATTGTTAATTGAGTTACCATGTATATATCCTGTAAATAAAAGGCTATTAAAAAAAAAAAAATAGGAAAAAAAAAAAAAAAAAAAGAAAAATATGGCAGATGGGATGGCTAAGGCATCATCGTTAATTTTTCAAAGATCATAAAGAATGAGTTGCTACAAGCCAGGAGGGCAAATTATCATCCCAGTTTTCAAAAAGAATGCAGTATGCAAATTATAGACCAGGTGCTTCAATTTCAATTCCTGGCAAAATTATAAAATGCATTATTAAAGAAATAATTGGAGAAAATCTAGAAAAGGAAGTAGTGATTATAAAGAGCCATTAAAAATTTGGCCTCATCCAAGAAAATTAACCTTATTTCCTTTTTTGATAGGGTGACTAAACTGGAAGAACAGTTGAAATGAGGTAGATAATGTTTATTTAGATTTTAGCAAAGCATTTGATGAAGTTTGTCATGTGCTCTGGAAAAGATGTAGAGAAATGAGCAAAAGAATTGTACAATTATGTGGACTCATAATTTGTTGAATGGCCTGACCCAAAGAGTAACCATTAATGATACACTGTCAGCTTGGAAGGCAATCCCTAGTGGATTGTCCCGGGAATTTATGCTTTACCCAGTTCTGACAGACAAAGGCATAGATAGCATTCTTATTAAATGCTGCAGGGACACAAAGATAAGAAGGCTAGCTAACATACTGGATGAAAGAATCAGGATCCAAAAAGATCTTGAGAAGTAAAGCCAGTGCTTGAAACAGATAAGATAAAATAAGAGATAAATGTAAAGTCTTACACTTGGGTTCAAAAAATCAACTTCACAAGTACAAAATAGTGGATCCATAAGTAGACAATTAGGTTATCTGAAAAGAGTCTAGGAGTTTCAGTGAAGTACAAACACAATATGACTCAACAGTTGATATGAAAATCAGGAAAAATCACAAGCTGCACAGAGAGGGAAGAGCATCCAGTGTTACAGAGGTAATGATGTGCTGTGCTTTAATGGATCCTGTTCTGCTCAGAGGGATTCAGATGGAGTACTGTGTGGAATTCTTGGTATCATATTTTAGAAAGAATAAGGATGAATTGGAGAGCATTAACAGAAGGGTCACCAGGATGATGAAGTTATGAAAGTTATAAGTTATAAGTTTTATACATATATATATATATGTATGTATGTATGTTATAAGGATGAACTAAAGGAATTGGGAAGATGTGTTAGGAAGAAGGAATGTGGGAACTATCTTCTAGGATTTGAAGGTCACATGGAAAAAGAATCAGGTTGGGATTTTTGGCTCCAGAAAGCAAAACTAGGCCAAGTTAGATAAACACATTCACCAGGTATATTGTAGGCCATGTATTCTGCCTCTGAAATACTGTGATTCTTTGATAATATAAGTGAATCATCAAAAACTCCCCATTCGATTGAGAGCCTTCCTGATAAACTAACAGTGATGCTGGGGTGGTAAAAAGAACAAATAAGCTCTGCTCAGAATTCCTAAATAAGAGAGGATGTTGGGAAATAAGGCAACATTTCTTTCTTGCCTGGGGCCCAGAAGGAAGCCAGTTTCAACCTAGAGTGGACTGTGAAGTCTGGGCTAGGTTTGAGATACTACATTAGCTAGGGATTAGATTAGCTCAGCCTGATACTGAGTAATTTTCTTTTCTATTTAATTCTAATTCCCTAAATCCTGGTATATTGTTTCAGAATCTGTAGAGCTTCTTTTCCCTTGTAAATAAAACCTTAAAAAACATATTCATACCATCTGAAAGACATGGAAGCAAAGAAAGAGGAACATAAATTCTGAGACAAACCCATCAAGAAATCATGACAGAACCCTGTTATTCCCCACTTTTATCTGTCTTCATATCCTATGCATTCTGGATTGTAGGGGTGTGAGTTCCTTGAAGGCAGGGACTATGTATATTATTTTTTTCTTAACTTTTAAAAAAAATTTCTAACACCTATCACAGTGCCTTGCATGTAGGTGGTACATAATAAATGCTTGTTGGATTTTCTGACTGTGGGAGGAAAAAAGATGATAGTGACTGCTTAAGGGGAACTGGTAATTAGGATGTGTGTGGTAGATCTGAAGCCAAGGTGACAAGCAAGCCCAGGGACCCAAAAGCTTGAGACAGTCCTGCTTTAGTGATCCAGGGACTTACTACATAAAATAGTAAAGGATCAGAGCCCAAGGTTTCCTTGGACTAGTTCCAGTTAGAACAGCACAGCCCCTAGAATGGTTACTATGGTTCAGCTAAGCCTAACGTCCTAGGCTGGCTTTATCTAAGGAGCAAAAAAAATCTTCACTATTCAGAGGGCTTAGATTTTAGGGTTTAAAGAAAGAGACAGAGACAATCAGAGAGAGAGAGAAAGACAGACCAACAGACAAAAAGACAGAGAAACACAATTTTTTTTATGTGGGCTTTTAATATAAAAATATATATTTGCTAAGCCTCATTTCACAAATTATTACTAATTAAAATGTATGTTTATTGATAATATCTTGATTTTTCATTACTAAAAAAATGTGAACTTAAAGGGACAATATAGTCAAAATAAAAAAAAATCATTAAAAAAAAGAGAGGGAAGGAGGAGGAGACAGAGACACAGAGAAAGAAACCTACCACAGTAATCTCTTTGGAGTTCAATCCTTCTGGCCTGGAAAAGATGAAAGAATAAACTGGCATAAGATCTGAACTTATAGCTACAGCAAATGTGAGTAGCAAAGAATCTGAGAAAGCCCCCAGGGAAGGCTAGGATAGAAACCCTTTATTATCCTATCAAATTTTAGCCAAGTTATTACTGACATGGTGACTCAGTAAATTGCATCTATTAAAATGGAATTTGAGAGCTAGAAGGGACTTTCGAGGTTATCTAGTCCAACCTCCCCAACCCCATTCAATATCCCTTGCAGCCCCAGGTTTGGTGCTTCCAATGATGAGAAACTTGTTCTTTCATCCTTGGACAGAAAGGTCTTCCTTCTTCATATTGACCCAGATATGTCTCCTATCATTTCCCCTCATTGGTTCTTAAGAGTTTACTCTGTGCAGAAATAGAGTAAATCTACCCCTTCTTCCACATAACATGCTAATACTCAAATACACATTCTGTCTACCCCCAACATAGTCTTGTCTTTTCCTTTGCTAAATATCTTTAGTTCCACCAACAGCTTCGATAAAATAATTTCCAGACTCCCTTACCATTCTGGACTCCCTTCTCCCCCCTGTATACTTTCCCATTTGTCCATGTCTCCACGATAAAAATATCAGATAGAACAGGAACCAGGGCAGAGTCCAGAAGCATCTACTAGAGACCTCCTTAGCAACTGGCATATAGCACAATGACTTTCTTCTACAAATGAGAACATCCAAGCTCTTCAAGGTAAGATTCATTCACACAGTTAAGAAATATTTACTGAGCATCTAAAATGTTCCTTCGTTAGGGGCCGCAGAGGATACAAAGGGGAAGATTCCAGGGTTCATAGTGTTGACAAACCAATAGGAGAAATAAGGCATAGGAATAAATAGGATACAAGAGAGAATGTGCCTGGTACACAAAAGAAGTATAAAGTGCTACAGGAATTCAGAAGAAGGAAGATTTTCTCCAGGGGAAGAGAAAAACTTCATGGAAACATTTGAGATGGGCTATGATGGACAGGTAAGGTTTTAAAAGTCAAGAAATGGTATGGGAGAGGCAAAAAGAATGCTAGAATTCAGATTCCTGAATTCAAATTCCCACTTCCTTTACTTTCTGACTGTATGACTACGGGAAAATTATTTAATTTTTCTGAGGCTCAATTTTTTCATCCATATAAGAATAACAATATCTGTGTTGTAGCTTCTTGGGTTTTTCTTTAAACATTTTTTAAAATTTAATTTCCAATTTTTTTCCTCCCTTCTGCTTCTCCTCTTTCCATTGAGATGACAAGCAATATATCAAATACAAATTGGAAGTCATGCAAAAGAGTACTGCAATGTTAGCCATGTTGGAAAAAAAAGTAAAAGCAAGAAATAAAACAAAGTGAAAATGTCTAGACTTCAATCTATATTCAGAGTTCAAACTGCCTTGGATCACTATTGATTAGCTAAGGCTTTCACAGTTGATCATCATTACAATATTGCTGTTATTGAGTACAATGTTTTTCTGGTTATTCTAATTTCATTTTGCATCAGTTCCTATAAGTCTCCCTGAGTTGTTGTGAAAGCATCCTGCTCATCATTTCTTTTTTTAGACAGTATTTTATTTTTCCAAATACAAAGACAGTTTTCAGTATTCATCTTTGCAAAGCCTTGTGTTTCCAATCTCTCTCTCCTTCCCCCCACCCAAGAAAGCAAGCAATCTGATATAGATTAAATATATGCAATTCTTCTAAACATATTTCCATACTCATCATGCTGTTTGTTATTCTCCTTTTCTGTCATCACAGGATTCTTGTGAGGATCAGATGAGAAAGTATATGAACTACTTTGTAAACTTTAGAGTGAGTGTGTGTATGTAAGAGATTAATAAGCATTAAATCTGAAAAGGTATAATCATAGGAAGTCTAGTTAGAAGGGACACCTCCTGTCTTTTACAGAAGAAGCAAATGAGTAAGAACTGACTTGTCTAAGGGCTACTACACTATGACCCCACATAATTTCTTGTCTTGTATTACCCTGGAAAATAATAAGAGTATTTACATAGCTCTCTAATGTTTGCAAAGCTCTTTACATGTATTAAATCGTTTGATAATATACAAATAATAACTAGCATCCATTAGGTACCGACTATGTGCCAGACACTTTGCAAGTATCTATTTGGGCCTCACAACAACCCAGGAGGTAGGTACTATTATTATCCCCATTTACAGCTGAGGAAACTGAGGCAAATCTCTGAGGTTCAGTGACTTGCCCAAGGTGACAGAGCTAGTAAATATTTGAGGCTGCATTTGAACTTGGGTCTTTCTGACTCTGGGCCCAGAACTATACATACACTATGCACCAGCTACCTGTAAACATGGCTGAGAATAATTTTTTTAAGAATAAATAAATAAATTCTATAGCTGAGATACTTCTCCACTCCAAGGATTGGTGTTCCCCCCCTCTTTTAACTAAGGGAGTCTGCCTTGGCTCCACTATTCTGTTTTCTCTTCTCCAAAGGAATCCTTTATTCTGGGACTGAAAAAGACCTCTGAATTCCTTTAATCCACAAAAGGGTAGTTTGGCCTTTCAAAACATCCAAGTTCCTCAAAGCATCTAATGCTTTTCCAAAACAGGAAGCTCTTCCACAAGAAAATCCTAAATAGGACTTGTTACTCAACTAGGCAATAAAATTTATATATTACCTCTTGGCTGACCAAACCATCGGTCATAATTCTTTGGTCTCTTTTCCTGGTTATCTGGAATTAGAAGGCATCCCTCATCCACTAGGAGGCAGTGATATGCAAAGGAAAAAGCTCTGCCTCTGGAGCCAGCAAATCTGCATTCAAATCTTGCCTTGGATGTTTTATTTCCTAGTTCTCAAAAAAGTCACTTAATTTCTCAGACCTCAGTTTCCTCATGTGTAAAATAAAGGGGCTTAATAAGATCGCCTTTGAGGTCCCTTTGATGTCTACGTAATTCCAGGATAACAGGAATTAGCACACAGCAGATAGGGTCAGCCATCTGCAGAACTCCCCCCATCCCATCCCCAAAATGAGGCATTTTAAAATATGATTGGTGCATATGTTTCTGATGAGATCACCCTCCCCCAAACTTCATCAGAGAACCACCTCTCTGAAAGATAAGTGATGTCAAATCAACTGTAATTTTAGAAATTGCAACATGCCAGGAGGCAGCTGAGATCGTAATGATAGACAATTTGCAATGGGCTGGAAAGGAAGAATGTGTCTCTGGTTCCTCCCAGGGAGGAAGGGAATGCTGATGCTACATGACCAGTTCCAGTTGTTTAGACAAAAATATCCTTCATGTGGATAAGGGCCATTGATCAGGCTACAGGCTGATGGAAATATCCTTTCAGAACATCCAATTCCTTCTGCTCCCAATCTAGGACTCTGGTACAATCTTCTGAGCATCTTCTGGGCTCTCAGATGCATCTGTCCACCCACTAGAAAGAGAGTGCTGCTCACAGATAAAAGAGATTGGTTCTCATTCCAGGTACATCTCCCATTACAAAGTAAGAGAATGCCCTTCTGCTTTGTAGCCAGCCTTGTCTGAGCCTGGTCACTCATTCAGATGGACACAAATCTGATGGCTCCTGGATGAAGTGACAACCTCGTGCTCCTGAACTTCAGAAACTGAGATTCCGACTGTAATGACCCACATTACAAGGAGCAGAAATCTGCCCTGGGACAATCAGCCTATTGCACTGACAGCCCCAAAGAAGAGAGAGATCTAGGAAGTGGCAATGCAGTGGAAAAGTAGGAAGGAAAAAAAAGGAAACTGAGGACAAGATGATTAATGGGAATGATTTCTGACGCTGGTAAACCACTTATCACCTCCAGTCAAGGCGGAGAAATGATACATGGGATTGGCAAAATAGGCCTTGGGTTACAGCAGAAAATTTGGAAAGCAATCTGGAACAATTTCTCATTGGTTTCCCCGCCTCAAGTCTCTTCCTACTCCAATCCATCCTTCACACAGCTGCCAAGGTGATTTTCCTTCCAAAAGCGTAGGTCTGACTAAATCACTCAACCCCACCTCTGCTCAGTAAACTCCAGTGATTCCCTATTACCTCCACAATCAAATATTAAGCTTTCTATTTAGCATTTAAAAGCCCAATTACCAGTTCAACACGGTCCCCTCCTAACTCGCCAGTCTTTTCACATTTTACCCTCCTCCACAAACTCTACAGCTCTGAAATGACAGAATAATTGCTGTCTCTCACAAACTCCATTTCCCACCTCCATGGCTTTGTACCAATAATGCTTCCCCTCCTCCCCTCAATCTCTTTACATCTTTGGCTTCTTTCAAAACTCAGGTCACATGTCCCCTTCTGCGGGGGGCTTTCCTGATTCCCACTATCCATCCTGGAGCCATTTCCCTCCAAAGTTCCCTTACATTTCCATTTTTGTGGCTCTTCTAGTGCCCATTTGCTTACATTTTGTAAGTAAGCCTCTTGAAGGCAGGTTTTGTTTCTTTTATCTCCTTTGAGCTCCACAACAACTCTAGGAGATTGGTGATTTTTTTTAATCTCCATTTTAGCATCGAGGAAACTGAGGGAAACAAATTAACTGACTTACCCAAGGTCACATAGCAGTATCTGAGGCACTTTGCCTTTCTCTATACCTCCCCAGTGCCTAACACATAGTAAGCATTTGCTGATTGATTAATTGAGACTATATCCCCAAAGATCCAGAGGAAAAAGATCCATCAATACAAAAATCTTTTTGCACCATGTGTTGTTGTAGCAAAAGCCTAGAAACAAAGTGGGTGCCCATCAAGCGGGGGAAAGAGAAGAAATTGTGTTATGTAAATGTAATGAAATACTACTCTCATAAGAAATTTCCAACATGTCTGATCCAGAGAAACTTGAAAAGATTTGTAAAAACTAATGCAGAGTGAAATGAACAGAACCAGGAGAATAATTTACACCATGTCCACAATAATATAGGGAAACAGTGATGAAAAACTTCAGAACTCAGGGTAACACAGAGGCTGACCATAATTTTAAAAGCTTGATGATGAAGTATGTCTCCCATTTCCTGGCAGAGGGATGTAGAATGGGGGCCAGGAGGGAGACAATGGGGTATGCCATAAGGAGACACAGATATTCAGACATAGCCAGTGGATTCATTGGTTTTACTTGACTACTTAGCTAGGTGGGTCAGGGTAAGTAAGTAGCTAGTGATAAGAGACACAAAAAAGAAAAAAAAATTTTAATATACAAGAGAAAAAAGAAACTTCGAAGGGAGGTATAAACAAAGAGGTTTTGTTAATACTGTTAAATTTAATATGCAATCTACTTTTTAGTTCTTTTTTATAAATTTAAGTGTTTGTCAATGATTAAGTTCATAATTTAAAGAAAATTTTTTTAAAGAAATAGAAATCGCAGAAATGTTAGGTTAAGACTGAAGATATATTTGACCTGTAAAGGTCAAGAGTATGACTTCAGTTTGTGTTTCTCAGACCATCAGGCCAAATAATCTGGCACACAATCCTCACCATTCTTTTTTTTCCCCATTTTCCCATTGCCCCTCCACTAACATTTGATGGGGTCAAAGAGGATATTGGCATCTTTCCCAATGTCCTCTCCACTTTTCCTCAGACCTGCGTCCAAAAACGGACCAGAAAGCAGTAGGAGAGGGCAGACACACTTTGTCTGCTTCATTTGAGTACTCTATTTTCATGCTGAAGCTTTAAGGCTTTCCAAGATGTCTCCCAGTCCAAGGACTGGAACATGTTACTTCCCTCTGTAAATTAAAGGCTCCTTTGAGAACAAAAACTGTTTCCTTCTTGTCTCTGGTATTTCTAGGATAGTGCTTGGACCAAAGTAAGTCAACAAACATCTAATGAGTGGTCATTGTGTAACACTAAGTTATATGAACTTGGGCAAGTCAGTTAACCCCAATTGTCTCAATTATAAAATGTACTGGAAAGAAAATAGCAAATCACTGTAATATCTTTGCCAAGAAAACCCTAAATGGGCTCATGAAGAGCTGAGCATAACTAGAAAACCACTGAACAAACAGAAATACAAATAAAAACAGCCCCTGACCTCAGGGGGCTTACATTCTAAGGTAATGTAATGGATTCTAATGAATCCAGACTTACTTACAGTAAGACTTTAAAAATGCTTATTAAGTGACAGATAAAAACAGCAATTTGAGATTATAGGTCTATAGTAAGCACTTAAACGGTTTTTCATTTATTCCAAATTAATTCTTTAACTATATGCTCCAATCTCTGCCAAGAAAACACATCTCTGCAGACACAAGTCTTTTAGAATCTTTCCCCAGAGATAATTGTACTGAAGTTCTTATCAACTAATTAACTTTCTTAAGGGAATGTTTTAGCTGTTTTTATAAACTTTTACTGATGCCTTTTCGTTTTTATACCAGTCCTTTTCCCATATGCACTCCCATCTCCCATCAGTGAACACTCCCTTATAATAAGAAATAAAGTCAAGCAAAAATTAACAATCCCCTATACTGCACCTGGCATGGTATACAACATTCTGCAGTACTATTTCCCCACCTCTCTAGTAAGAGAAGGGAACTATTTTATCTTGGGCTCCATTTTCCATCCTGCTTAGTTTCCAGGTCTTAGAAAATCCAAAATAAGTTGATCATCTGAAATCTCATCACTATACAAAGTAACTCAGTTTTTGAAATACTTCCTCCTCCTTTCCTTCAATGGCTTTTCCCCTCCTACTAGAAACTGGAGGATGGAGCAATAGATGGCACACTGGTCAGAGGACCGGGACTGTAATTAGGACAACTCATCTTCATGTTCAAATCTGATCTCAGATGCTTAGTAGCTGTGTGACCCTCAATAAATGACTTAACCCTGTTTAACTCAATTCCTCATCATAAAATAAGTTAGAGAAGGAAATGGCAAAGCACTCCAGCATTTTTGCCAAGAAAACCCCTAAATGGGGTCATGAAAGCTCAAATATGACTGAAAAACAACTAAACAATAACTAAACTTTCCAGGTAACCTTCTACTTTCTTTTAGCAACTCTGTTTAATTTCCACTTCATGAAACATTATGCTCCTGCATTTCTGTGCCAGGTACCCTACTCCTCCCATTCAACTTCTATGTTTATTGTCTTTCTCCACTAGACAGCAAGCTCTTCAATGGCAGGAACTGTCTTTTTATTTTATTTTATTTGCATCTCCATTACTCAGCCGAATACCAAATACAGAGTAGGATTTAAAATTTGCTTACTAAATTGAAAGGAATTTATTATTTTCTCTAAGACTGAGGTTGAACACAAGGAAGAGTCAAGAGATTAACTGCTTTTTAGTTCTAATTCCATTTATATCGTTTTAACTATGATATATATTTTGTTTTCCTGGTTCTGTTTATTTCACTCTGCAACTGTTTATACAGGTCTTCCCATGCTCTCTGAATTTCTCATTTTCTCCATCTCATACAGCACAATAATATTCCATTACTTCTATTTAACACAATTTATACATCTATCTTCCAATCAATGGGAACCTATTTTATTTTTAGTTTTTTGTTGCCAAAAAAAAGCAATGCCTATGTATATTTGTGTGTGTATATGTATGTGTATATATATATATATATATATATATATGTATGTATGTATAGGACTTTTGTTTCTTAGTTCTCCTTGTGGTAGAGGCCTATTAAATACTAGGTTGAAGGATATGAATGGTTTAGTAACTCTTTTTTAACATAATTCTCATTGTATTAGTGTCACTATCTTTCCACAACTCCTCCCACTCTGCCCAGTTCCTTCTTTTATCATCTTTGCCACTTTGAGTCAAATGTTGTTTTAATTTGAATTTCTCTTACTAGTAATCTTAATTTTTCTTTCATAAAGTTAGTGATAGTTCACATCCTTCATTTGAAATTACTCCTATCCTTTGACCCCTTATCTCCTGTTAGGCGATAAGCATTTATTAAGCATTTACTATGTGCTAGGCAGCTAGATACAATAACAACAATGTGCCAGACACTCTGTTAAGCTGTGGAGATACAAACAAAGGCAAAAACATGGTTCTTTCCTTCAAGGAGCTCACATTCTAATGAGAGAGACAACTTGTTACATGCAAGATATCTGTTGTTTTCCAGTTATTTCTGTCATGTCCAACTCCTCATGACTTCATTTGGGGTTTTCTTGGCAGATCCTGGAGTACTTTTCCATTTCCTTTTCCATCTCATTTTACAAATGAAGAAACTGAGGCAAACAAGGTTAAGTGACTTGCCCAAGGTCACACATCTAGTAAATGTCTGAGACCAAATTTTAACTTACTCCTTCTAACTCCAGACCCTGATACTATCCACTGAATCAACTAATTGCCCCATATACAAAATATAGACATTGTGAATGGAAAGTAATCTTAAAAGTAAGTACTGGAAGCAGGGAGGTAGTGACACAGGGGCTTAGAAGGCTTCCTATAAAGAACATAGGCTATAGGAAATAAGATTTGGGCTGGGTAGAGGGGAAGAGGAAAGGAATTTTATAGGAAGATATAACAAAAGCAAAGTCTTAAAATGCTTAATAGAACTTTAAAAAGAAAGCACTTTAATAAGTCCTTATTAACCTGAATTAGGAAGGATTCTTCTTTGAGTAGATGATTGGTGTAGATTGAATGAGGCAGTTATACCATGTCAGGATTTTATCCTATAGGCATTGAGAAGTCATTGGAAATCTTCCTTAATGGTCTTAGTTCCACTGCATCCAGGGCCACCTCCACTTGTCCTGATCTATACACCTGACCACTGGACCCAGATGGCACTGAAATCCAACTCATGTGCATGTCATGGCGTCACCTCCCTGATGTCATGGTCCTCTTCAAGAAAGAAGGACAAACAATAACATTAAAAAAGACTGAATTTAAGCTGAGGTTTGAAGGAAGCCAGGATATGGAGCTAAGAAGGAAAAGCAACATACAAAAGACTGGATTTAAGATGAGGTTGAAGGAAGCCAGGATATGGAGCTAAGAGGGAAAAGCAACAAACAAAAGACTGGATTTAAGCTGGGGTTGAAGGAAGCTAGGACATGGAGCTAAGGAGGAAAAGCAACATACAAAAGACTGGATTTAAGCTGATGTTGAAGGAAGCCAGGATATGGAGCTAAGGAGGAAAAGCATTCTAGGTTTGGGGCACAGTGAGCACACAGCATTGGGGAGAAGGATGTCATGTGTGAGGACCAGCAGGTAGATCAACGTGACTGGACTGTCAAGTGTGGGGAGAAAACCAAAGTGCAAGAAGACTGGAAAGACAGGAAGAGACAAGATTGTGAAAAGCTTGTTTGGTTTAAATAAAAACAAAGGCCCCCAAACCTCCCCAATTCTCTTTCCAAGCAGCATTTCCTTGATCTCCAAGGGCTTCAGGTGTCCTTCTCTCTGATCAGTGACTGTAACAAACACACAGATACCACATACACAGTCACTTCCCCTGAGGCAGGCCATGAGTTTGCTGAGCTCATTTTCCTGCTGCTCAGACCTAAGGGTTAATCAACCTGAAGGGAACCCTTCTGGATGTTTTCAAGCAAACCCCCTCCCAGCTGACCCCGCAGCCATGTTCTGCACACAACAGCACATCCTTCCCCAAAGCCATTAATTTCTATCCTGATGGCCCTGGAGCGGAAGGCTCAGGAAATTTCCCTCTCTCACAGTAGCATCCACCTCAGTCCCCACACACACTGGGAACCTTTTTGACCCTGCAAACATATGCTCAATACAACTGGCATTTCCATAACCACTTGGACTCCATTGGGCCAAACAATCCCTCAGATACAGACTGCAGCTTCAGCATAATGAACTAACTATTTGTATCATGAAACCGCTGTTGATGTGGGAGTAACAAACAGGCAGGCACAGAGTTTCCTGGCGGTCTGTCCCAGCCCAGGCTGCCCCACAGCAATGGTGGCCATTCAGACAGAGCCAAACTGGACAATTTGTCCTGAGCCTCTGGAAAGGTGGATTTGGTCCTTCTCAGGACTCAGGGCTTGAAACCAGACCTGGGCCCATCCAGATGCATAAGGGCGCTCCACTGGCCCTAGATGTGCAGAGGCAAACACGTGAGTAGCCACAGTATTTTTCAACCTTTTTCTCCCTCAGCCAGTAGGACTGTGGCTCCCACCCAGGCAGGGATGAAGGGGAGGCCCATCATCAATGACATATGGAGATGAATCATTTTGTCGTGAGACTGAAATTTGTCTTTCAAGCTGTGTTTTGTTCTTTCAAATATGGGTGGAGAATGCAAGGACAAATATCATAAAATATTCCAGAGATGGCCAGGGGATCCTCCGGGGACCCAGATGTGACCCCTCAATGAAGTTAACACATTTTCTTAGAGCCTCTGGGACTACCTGGATTCCCCAGTGCCAATAATGATATAATGATGGCAGCTTCCATTTTGGCAGACCTTTAAGATTTTGCCAAGTGCTTTCCTTGGAATAAGCTTGTGTGAGTGGGTGGTGTGAATATAATTATCCCCATTTTACAGTTGAGAAGTTAAGGCAAAGACGGTAATTTCCCCACAAATAGGAATGTTGGTGGATTGAACAAGAGGTTTTGGGGCTAAATCCTGGACCCTTTCCACTCATTTTAGCCAGGAACTAGCCCAGAGCTAAGTATATGCTGGTCATATTCTCCAGTAACCTTCAAAAGGACTATTTGCCTTCAGTGGCCCATAGATAAATTCTTCATACTAATCCTGGGGCCTTCTGCCCCTTGTCTCTACTCCGGGCCTATTTCAGTATTTCCTTCCCATTCACTAAGGCTCAATTTCTTCATCCCTAGTAGTCTACTGTGACCACTTGCACGTTAGCCTGCCTACTCATCTGCTGCCTCGCCTCTTCCACATAGATTGATGTGACTCATAATAAAAAAAAAATTAAAGAAAATTGATGTGACTAATGTCTCCCCATTCAGAGAAGCAGCACATCCCTACCCCCATACTCTAGGCAAGGGATTAGTGACTATCCCCTACCAGGTTCATCATTCTGAGAAAAGACAGCAGCATGAGGGAGGCTAGGCAAGGATATAACAGAGAGGAGTCACGACGTAGTGGATAGAGCTGGCCTCAGAGGCAAGAAGGTCTGAGTTCAGTCCTGACACAAACTGGCTGTGTGACTCTCAGCAAGTAACTCAATCTCCCAATGCTTCCCAGGCAACCCTAAAACCAAAAATTATAGAGCTGGAGGGTACTGATTTGCATAAGGGGAATCCAATGAAATCACAGGTCCAGTCCAAAATTTTTAAAAATAAGAAAATGGTCATTTGAGGGCCCCAGGAAGAAGGGGCCCACCATGGTACACAGGCTGGGGGTTAACCACCTCCTCCAGGATGTACCTGAGTGAAGTAGGTTTTCTCCCCAGACATCCAAGTTTCCTCACTCTAGGGGGCCATTATATTAATCATCATTGGATCCTTAGATTTAAGAGCTGGAGAGGAAACTTTTACATTTATCCCTTAAGAGTCCACCCCTTCATTTTTTGAAGAGGAAAATCCAAAGCCCAACGAAGGTAAAGGACATATATACTTGGCCATGGCAGGACTGGGACTCCAAGCCTAGTCCTCCCCCATACTCCACAGTCCCTTCCCCAATCAGGTGGGGGGTGCAGGAGATAGAGGCCTGAGCCTGGAGTCGGGCAGATTTGAATTCAAATGTAACCATAACAATTTACAAGCTGTGGGAGTCTGGGTAAGTCACTTGACCAATCTCTGCCTTAGTTTCCTCAAAATATAGGAATGATAATAGTACTCCTTACCTCAGAGGACCGTTATAAGGAACAAATGAGGTGCTATTTGTAAATCTCTAAGAGTGCCTGGCACATAACAGACACTTAATAAGTGCTTATTCTTTGCCTCCATTCTCAGTTGCAGGGTTGGTAGCTAGACCACCTGGATTTTCATGTATAAGTTACAGGAGGGGCAGTGCATTCTACCGATAAAAGGTACTTAACAAAGGCTGCATTTGTATTTGGTGCAGATAGGAAACAGGTCCTGACAGACGGAGAATAACCATGTGAGATTATGAAGTCTGGGTCCCTGTGCTGCCTTCAATCTTTAGAATGATTGGCCATTTACTCCCATAGACAGAGAGGAGAGGGCTCAGGCTTCCAGCCCCCACTGAGGTGAGTTGGTGAGTAGCCCTGTGGCAAAGAAGCAGCCTCCTTGAGCACTTTCCACTCTACTCAGTGGATGTAACTCTTGTGGCTTTTCATGAATTTCATTTTGCCTCCATTAGTGAAACCCGCTGAGTGCCCTGCACTTTATTTATTAACTGGGTTTCCTCTATGTTCATTAAGGAAGCAAAGGAAAGAGCTTCAATGGTTTTTAAAAACAATGCCCTGCCCCTACGCTATCTAAAGGGCATTGCCACAAAATGTGATCATTTGGGGTGAGAGAGAAGGCAAAGCCTTGGCCTGGATAGATGTACTTAACTCCTCATCCCTACCTGCATCAAGTCCTCAAGTCACTCCATAAACATGTATAAAGTACCTCCTAAGTGCCAGGGACCATGCAAAAAGCTGGGAGGAAAAAAAACAAAAAGGAATATGCAAATAACTGTGCATGAGTATGTGTGATAAATTGGGGTTAGTCTCAGGGTAAGGCACTAACTGCAAGGCGGGCAGGGACTAGCTTGTTACAGAAGGTAGAATGTAGCTGGGACTTGAAGTTAGCCAAGGAAGCCAGGAGATGAAGCTAAGGCAGGATCCAGCTATGAGAGCCAGGAAACATGCTTGGGGTCATCAGAAGAACAGCAAAGAGACCAGAGACACTGGGACAGAGAGTATGTACAATAACACTGCGATAAAAGACCAGAAAGTGGAGGGAGGATGGTTATGAAGTGCTTTAAAAGCCAACTGGAGGATTTTACATTTGATCATGGAGGTAATGGGGAGCCACCGGCACTTATTGAGTAGGGAGGTGATAGAGTCAGGACTGTGCTTTAGGAAAATCATTTTGACAGCTGAGCGCAGGATGGACTGGAGTGGGGAGAAATGAGGCAATGGGGAGACACCAACCTACGGGCTACTGCCACAATGATGGGGGGATCAGGATCAGGATAACTGAGGTGTTAGAGAAAAGTGGGGTGCAAGAGATGCTGCATGTCTGTAATTGGCACTAATTTATTTCTCTAATGAGATTCATTGGGTCTCAAAACAAACAAACAAACAACACTCCAGAAACCAAAGGAAACATTTATATGAGAAAAAACAAATTTACTAGATTTAGAGCTAGAAAGGTTCTTAGAGACCATCTAGTTCAAGCACCTTATTTTAAAGACAGGACAATGATGTCCAAAAAGATTAATTTGATTGTCCAAGGTCACATGGGTAATAAGAAAAGCAAAATTTGAACTCCAGGCCTTTGATTCCAAAGCCAAGCTCCTTCTCCTCTGCCATATTGGGCCACAAAGGCCATAAGGTCCCTTCCAACTCCATCTAACAGTCAATGCTCCCATAGCACTCTCAATAGCAGGAGGAAGAGGTACATATTTTACTTTCTCTACACCCTCCAAGATCAGCATGAAAAGTCATGCTTAGTACAAGGCAAGGAGGAGCATCATTCTCAGTGGGAGAGTCTAACTTCTCTTGGGTACCGATGAAAAATCAAGAGAAAAGAAAAGTTGTGACAAAAAAATCTAGATTTAAAAAAAAAAAGCCAGATAATGGAAATTTGGCTCCTTCCACTGTGGGTCTCCGCTCATCCAGTCCTGTGGGGTAGGAAGGATGGTTCAGCACCACTTTGCACTTGTGAAAATTTGTGGGTGTTAATTGGATGCCACTGTGGAAAAAACTAGAGCCAGCACATACTGTAGGTCCAGCTTCATGCTTGCAGTGAGCCCCAAAGGGAAACAAGCCAGCAAATAAAGATGCCATAACAGAGCTTTCTCTTCCTGTTTGTTTCCTTACTCCTGAAAAAGAAGGCTTCATTCCGTTAGTCAGTCAACAAGCGTTTATTAAGTGTTATAGGCCAAGTATTGTGCTAAGCATTGGGGACACAAATCTCCTTTTTGTATTCTCTGGTAAGTAGGGAATTTTCTCTTTTGTGAACTGCTTAAGTTCAAAAATTAAAAAAAAAAAAAAAGATTGTCCTCATAAAGCTCACAATTCTTCCCCCCCCCAAAAAAAAATGCTTAATGATTTTTTAAAAATATTACTTCCCAATGAAATCCTATTAGTTAATCAATAAACATTTATTAAACACCTACTGGTACTATACTAAGTACTGGAGAAAAAAGAACAAAGAAAGGTTAAAAAAAAAATTGGTTCCTGATCTCAAGAAAGGGAGGTAGTTTAATGAGAAGAAATCACAAAAAGCTATAGACCGGATAAACAAACTGGAGATAATCAACAGATATACAAATAAGCAAAACAAACCAAAGCTTTGGCCGGGTCTGTCAACAAAACCTCATTGCACACCTGTAGTCTACCATCCATCTCTCTGTCCAGAGAAAGAGGCCGGACTTCACATTCAGTGCTCTCTCCTCCTGCCCTCAGTCAGTGGAAAACCTGAGTCATCTGCCCTCTCCTAGGGCTGCTCATCAGGACCCTCCCTCCCATTAAGCTCAGTCCCCCCCTCCCCCTTTCCGGGCAAGCTGGGCCTTTTGAGAGCCTCGATGGAGAGTTGAGTGCCTCATCTCAGGCTTTAATGTTAATCAGCATTAAGTACCATTTGCCAAGTGCTTCACAAAGCCAGAGGGGAGCTGTCCCCTAAAAGGAAGTCAGAGGAAGATCCAGGTTGGTGCTAACTACCTAATCAGAGGCAACAGATCCTGCATCATCAATATTACCATGGAAGCAAAAGAAAGATTCCATTTCATGGCCCTAGAGAGTGTATCATGGTGGAAAACAGGCAGGACTTGGAATCAGGAGACCTGGAGTCAGGGGACCAGGTTCAAATCCCTACTTCACCATTAATTACTGAGACTTTTGTTAATATATTTCAATTCTTTTCTGTAAAATGAGGAATTTGGTCTTTAGGTGCAATGTGTTTTCAATTTCTATATCTCTAAAATGAGAATAAGAATGTTTGCTGACTTATTGTAAAGGAAGTCTGTTGTAAATATTAAAATGTATAATAGCATGAGCTATTTAGGCAAGTTAGGCAGCAGGCAAGTATTGAATTAAGAAACTTCAGTGACTTTACAAAGGTGCCCATTTCCTGGGGGTATATTCTTATCTCATCTTTTTAGGTATCTATCCCAATCACAAGGATTATTTTTTTACCAGAGCCTGTGGTAATAGCTTCACACAATCTTTGCACATTCAAAAAGGATGACCTAGAGTGAGAAAAAAAAGGAATGGAAAGAATGACTTGAACATAGAGTCTCCCCTATTCTGTCTTGCCTATGGTTCTCAAACACTAATCCATACAATTCTTCCACAACCCAAATAGGGGGCTTTTAGATTTTCAAGTTGCAGTCACACAAAAAAATGAATCGCTAAATAACACAATATGCTAGAACCCCCAAGGTCAGAATCACAGTATGTAGAGCTGTAAAGAGTCTCAGAGAAATAAAGATCCAGAGAGGTTATTGACTAGCCCAAACTGACAGAGATAATAAATAGTAGAATTGGGATTCAAAGCCAGATTCTCCTCCAAATCCAGTCTACTTTCCAGTTACAATATACTACCAAACCACAGCAATTATCAGATGTATTTCTCCCCATATTTCTTGGTCCACATCTTTGCTCTCATTATAATGCACTCTGTTCATGTGCTGTTTTCCTTCTAAAAGAATATTCTTTGAGGGCAGAGACTAATTTTTGCCTTTGTATTTCTAGTGCCTAACACACAGTAGATGCTTAATAAATGTTTATTGAATAAATTAATTTTATCCTACTTATCTATCTCCATTATCTTTTCCCCATTTTCATTACATTGTGAGACCTTACAGAGAAGAGAATGTTTGATTTTTTTCACCTCCCATTTTTAAGCACATGCTTACATTTATACCAATGGTCTGTGAATTCACTGCTTTGGGTACTTCCCACACTCAAGCAGACCCTGAATCAAACTGATTGAGAAAGATGGACAATAGCTTTCAAAAGGACAGTAAAGTTATTCATGCTTCTTCCCAGGAACCATTGGCTACTACAATATCTGCAATTTCTATTTAAGGTAACACTAGAAAAATGATCCAACAATCCAAAGTAAGGGACTCCCATGTCAGTGAATACTAACCATTTAGTGGTCTAGGGTTTTTTTTTGTTTATTTTTTTATTTTGACCAGCCTGCACTCTTCCCTGAAAATTACCCTGAGAATAATATCCAATCTTCAACCTTCCCTACTCTTCCATATGAAAAATGATTATTAATAACCAATATCTCAGGAAGATTCTGATCTCCCCTTTCTTCCAAAGACCAGTTTTTCCTGAAAGACATTACTGATAATGAGATTGCATTAACTCTCCTCATCTTGGCCAGGTCCCACCCAACCTTGAAATGAATTCACTCTAAGGTGAGGAAGCCCATAGTGTTCTACTCAAGCTCAGATAGACACAGATCTTTTTGTCTAGATTGTCAAGGCTGGGGATGGTTTGACTAGAGATAATTTCTCTGTCAAGGGGTCATTTTCAGCTCCCCATTGAAAAAGGTACACATTCTTTGTATTGACAGCCAAAAAATCTATGGGTGGTCTGGGATAGAGCTATTTTCTTTAAGAGATACTCAGACCTTCATTTTAATAAAGCCCAGATCCAATCATGTTAACCAATTAGATTTGATTGCTATTTGATGGATTGTCTACTGTTCTGAAAGATATATATACTGTAAGCCTGCCACCATGATTGTCTCTGGACTGAAAGAAATGCCAAATGACCATTTAAAAAATTAATTGGCCTTATTGATAAAACGATTAAGTTACCCAGAAACAATGTTTCTCCAACTTTTTAAACATCACATACGATGTCAGTTAATACTTGTGTTTTAGGTAACTAGTTATTTTAATCCAAACAACAAGCATTTCGTGGCCAACTATTTTAAGGTGGGGCATTGACCTAGTGCTGAAAACACAATGACAAAGATGAAACTGGTTTGGCTCTCAAGTAGCTCACATACTAGGGGGAATAAGCAAACATGTCAATAAATACAAAATATACTCTAGGTAATTTTGAGAATGATTAGCAAGAGTAATAAGGCTTGAGAAGATCAGGAAAGAACTTGTATAGAAGGAAGCATTTGAGCTAAGCTTTGAAAGGAGCTAGGGATTCCAAGATGTGGTGATAAGAAGAGAACATTTTAGGTATAAGGGATTAAGGAACCAAAATGGGAGACAGAATGTCAGATACAGGGAACAGTAGTAACTAGACCAGGTTGGCTGGTCTTCCTGGAATATCACATAGCACTTTGCTTTATACTTGCCCAAAACACATCCTTTTGAGCCTTATTCTTTTATTAGATTGTAAACTTGAGGGCAAATATTGTCTTATCTAGACCTTCTATCTCCCCAAACCCCAAAGCATGACCATATACAGGGACACAATAAACACTTTTTGCTCAATCTTATCAGACTTTTTGTGATCCTGTGAAACATACTGTCCATGAGATTTTCTTAGCAAAGATACTAGAGTGTTTTGCTTTTTCTTCTCCGATGGATTAATATAAACTGAGGTTAAGTGACTCAGCTAGAGTCACACAACTAGTGGCTAAAGTCACATCTGAACTTAGGTTTTCTTAACTCCTGGCCCAGCACTATACTCATTGAACCATCTAGCTGCCTTCATATAAATGATTATTGGATTGAATTCTACAATCTGTAGACTATTGGAAGGTACATTTAGGCTGAGAGGCAAATGACTGGCTGATTTCTAGTCCCAGTTCTATCACTAACTAGTTATATGACCTCACACAGGTCACTTCTGCTGTGCAGGTAAATAGATCCAGCAGCAAAGGTACTGAAGTTGATCCTGCTTGTTCTTTATCTTATTCCTTCAATGGTTCAATTAAATGTCATCCCAAAAACCATTTATTAAGCACTTATGAGGAGAGCCAAGAACAAATAGTGATTTCAGTGAGGAGAAAGCACTAGCAATTGGAAAGATCAGAAAATAATCCTCAAGAGAACCAAAAAAAGAAAGGCAAAGATTCAGAGAAGTAGAGATGAGAATACATGGAGGTAAGAGAGAGTATAAAGTTCTGGAAACAACAGTTCATTTTGACTGAACTATAGAGTTTGTGAAAGGTAGCATTATAAAACAAGGCTGGAAAGGACCATGAATATCCTTTGGCTATTTATCCAATGGGGATAGGGAGTTAGAATTGTGACTTGTTAACAGGTCTTTATAGATTATAGATGTAAAGTTTTTATCTGCACTATGATTGTGAATATTTTCTCAATCCATTATTTTAATTTTCATTCAATTATTATTCTTTTATTCAATTCTATTATTTCTTTCATTCTATTATTATTGTTGTCAATTCTATCTTCACAACATCTCTTTTATCTTGTCCTTTCTCCCCACCAGACCAGTGGAGGGCTGGTCTATTTTGAGCTCTTAAATGGCTTCCTGCCTTCAAGGCTATGGCCCCTCCCCAATCTACCCTCCATACAGTCACCAATGGATACTCCTAAAGCACAGGGGCAGCTAGGTGATACAGCAGTACAGGTGCTAAATCTAAAGTCAGGAAGGCTTATCTTCCAGAGTTCAAATCTGACCTCAGACACTTGCTAGTTGTGACACTGTTCGCCTCAGTTTCGGATTTATAAAATGAACTGGGAAAGGAAATGGCAAAGCATTCCGGTATCTTTGCCAAGAAAATCCCAAAGAGTATCAGGAAGAGTCAGACAGACATAACTGAAGACAACACAACAAAACAAAACAAAAACCTGAAAGCACAAATATAACAATATCACTGTCTTGCTCAAGATACTTCAATGGCTCCCTGATGCCTTTAGGATAAAATATAGACTCTTAGCTTGGCATTTCAATTCCTTCACAATTTGGCTCCAATCTATCTTTCCAGATTGATGTCACATAACTAACTCCCCCTCATACACTCTTATGTTCCGGCTTCTTTGCTCTCCTCTCCACATAAAATCCATCTTTGCACACTGTTCCTCCAACACCTGGAAGGCTCTCCTTTTGCACCTCCTCCTCTTGAAAGTCCAAGTTCCCTTCAAAGCTCAGCTCAAATGCCTCTCTTTCCTCATTCTCACATACCTATCCCAAATTGCTGAGATTTTCTTTTGAATATACATTGTATTTATTCATCAATGAACATGGTGTAACATTCCAATCAAAGCTAAGCTCTTTGAAAGCAGGGACTCTTTGACCATTAGGCTCATATCCACAAAACTTCTCCCAATGTCTGGAACATTTAATAAAAGCTTGTTGTTGATGATGATGATAATGGAGAAATCAAATGCCTCCTTTTTCTGAACCAGCAAAGCTTCTTTTGCCATTGGGAATTCTACAAACATTTTAATTGCCAGTAAAATTTACTTAAGACATGAACAGAAAGTAAATTTCAATTTTTTCCTCCTCCTTGGAGCTTCAGATTGGATCTGAGCAATGGAAGAGGCAGCTGGAAACAAATGCTGATGTGACTTCCCACTCAGAATGCCCACTGAAAACAAGATTCCATAGAATTGGGCTCAGGCTTCAAAATAATCTGATCTGTTATATTTCTTCCCTGGGCAGATTTCCAAGATACAGACATCGGCATTTAGAATAAAGATTTTAAATCTTTAGGCTGGAGGTCTTCTGACTCCCAAGGAAAGACTCCCCCTAGAAATGGAAATACAGAGTACCCATGGTCTTGACTGCTTTTCCACATATGTCTATGTAAAACAGATAACAGGATGCTTTGAAATGTGTCTCTGCTTCACACCTCTGATTAAAAAAAAAAAAAACAACATTAAGAACAAATATTCTCTGAGTTAATGCTACCAGTCATTCCACTGGGGGTAAGATTTCAACAAGGCAGCCAAGACTACTTAATATTGACTTTCATGAAGGAATCTATATAGCCTTGTTTAAAATTTATTCTATTTTGTTTGGTTGCTCTCAAATGTTTGGAAAGAAGAGTTTGTCCCTTTCAGAAGCTAGATTATTAAGTAAAGGAAGCTTTCATCAAAAGAGATATTCTCTGAGTAAGATAAGATAGAGACTCAGGAACATCTGAGACCTAAGATGTAGCAGGCTATCAATTCATCCTCCCTCCAAATCCAGGAATCCTTTCTGCATTATCCCTAACAAATGATCAGCCATGTTCTGCTAGACTCCTCTTTCAGTAACAGTAAGCTCACTACTTCTCAAGAAAACAAGCAATTCTAATTCATAGTTAGCACTTCTTTATATTATTCATTTTTAATTGAGGGAGAGAAAGATCTCTTTCACCTAGCCTTAATCATTGATTGGACATTGCCTCAGTCAAACTGAGACCTGTTAAAGACCCTTAAAAAGGCCAAGATCTCTAATTCAGGTAAGATCCAATGCTCTCATGATGATGATGAGAACCATCTACACCCAGACAGAAGACTGTGGGAACTGAGTGTGGACCACAACATAGCATTTTCACTTTTTTGTTGTTGTTTGCTTGAATTTTATTTTCTTTCACATTTTTTTCCTTTTTGATCTGATTTTTCTTGTGCAGCAAGATAACTGTATAAATATACAAGATAAATAAATATCTTGGATATGCATATATTTTGACCATGTTTAACATATTTGGATTACTTGCCATCTAGGGAAGGGGGTGGGAGGAAGGGGAGGGAAATTGGAACACAAGGTTTTGCAAGGGGCAATGGTAAAAAATTATCCTTGCATATATTCTGAAAAGAAAAGCCTTCAATTAAAAAAAAAAAAAAAGGCCAAGGTCTCCCACTGCATTCAGGATCATCTTCAGTCATTCTGATCTATATCTGGCCACTGGACCCAGATGGCTCTGGAGGAAAAAAGGGAAATGGTGACTTAGCAAAGCCCTCCCTCACTTAAATTCAACTCAATTACATGTCATGGTATAACCTCCTTGATGTCATGGTTCTCTTCAAGAAAGGACAAATAACAAGATTTTAATGTTGATTAGAACAATTCTGAACAGAAAGAGATCATTCAGGCCTTAAACACAGATTATTAGGAAGGTGCTAAGGAGGTTATTAACACCTTTCCTTTAAATAGCATCCTAGCTAGAATAGACAAGATCAAAATCAGAAAAAGATCCTGGGGTTGCCTGCAGGCAAGAGAACAATAAAAAGAGAAGGAAAATTCTAAAGTTTGAAAGAAAGGAAAATACTTTAATAGTATCCATAACAGTTAAGCAGAAACAAGGGCATTTAATTTGTACTTCGGTATCTGTAATTCTTTCCTCTGAAGAAAATATTATTACATAGATTACAAGAGAAGAGTAAAAATTAGCAAGTAAACAAGCTGGGTTCTTACTGAATTGTATTTTTATAGAAAAGGCACAAGTGAGTGGATTAGACATCATATTCTTATGTGTTTCAGTCTTACCTGTGTGGCTCAGAGTAAGTAAATTAACCTCTTTGAGTCGCAATTTCTTCATCTGTAATAAGTAAGGTAGAAGGAAGAATTTATGAAGTGCTTTCTACATGGCGGGCACAGTGCTAAGTTTTGGGAAAACAAATACCATGCAAAGAGAAAGTCTTTACCCTTGAGAGGTTTACATTCTTTTGAAGAAGATAATATACAAAAAGAAGCTGAAAATGTGGGAGGAGGCAAAGACATATAAAGGAAAAGGCAAGGTTTCAAAGTACAGAAACAAGAACAGAGACAGGAAGGGCCTTTCTACAAAATGGAGGCTCCAAGAAGAACTCACCAATGGCAGAAGGAGGTGGATATTACAAATTGAAAAGGCTACAAAGGTGGTTGGATATAGCAGGGAAAGGAAGTCTGAGTCTGGTGGAAAGTTCCAGGGTAAAACAACATAGTTTAGATGTCTGGGAGCTGAAAACAAAGCTGAGAGGAGAATGCAAAACAAGGAGAGTTGTAAAATGGCATGTGAGGCTGGAAAGGAAAGGCCATTATAGGATTAAGTAAAAACTTATAGAAGAGAGTATATCAACAGGATAGGAATTCAGCAAGCAATGAGGGGAAGGGGAAACCTGGAAATGGGAGGGTCTCTGGCAAGTTCACTCCATGCCTTTGTGAAAGCTGGACTCCCACTTCTGGAATGGTCTCACCACGTCTCTACCAGATTCTAATTCTTCCTCCATGAAAATTGCCCCTGCCCCATCTGAGTGATCTCTCCCTTCTCAAATCATTCACACTCTTGAATCAGTACCATTCCCTCCCAACCCACCCTGCACCCTGGTGTCACAATCTGCACCATATTTGCACTGCATTTTATAGTATAAATATGTTCGTGTTTGTTTTGGTTCCCCCTACTACATTATAAGTCCCTTGAGTCCAAGGACCAGGTCCTGTTTCATCTTTGTATTTTCAGCGCCAAGAACAGAAGAGATCTTTCATAAAAGTTTGTTGACATGAATCTCTTGAACTGAAGCATACCAAAGACACGGAACCCACAATCCCTTGTTATAGTCCCAGTGCAGCAGTCCCAGGGTATCCCGGCTCCCCCGGATGTCACGAACAATCCTTCTTCACCAGGAAAGGCCCCAGGGAGGACCCAACCTCCACCAGACCTGATGTATTGGCCAACAGAAACAAGCAAGGACCCCCCTCTTGTTTCTACAACCACTCTGCCTCGGTTGTTCTGGACCCCCAGGTGGGACAATGGAAGAAGCGATGAACTTGAAAGCGGAGGCCTGGAGTTTGAACTTTATCTCTGTCCCTTTGGGGCAAGGCCCTCAGCCACAAAAGGAGGCAGCTGGAAGAGCTGGTCCCTCCCAGCTCTCGCTGTAATCCCCATGATTCCGTGATTGCGGGTTGGAAGCCACGCTGCCCGGTGACTGCCAGGGATTGATACTCTTGCTTCTGGTCCCTGTGATGTTATCAGAATCCTTGAGGTGTGTGTATCTAGCCTCCGAGTGCAGACTCACTGGTGTAGTATGCAATATTCATTCCCCCGTGCTGATAACTGAATAGATTAGGAAACCGTCACTGACATTTAACATGCTAGTTCCCTACTGTGGCCTGGAGATTCTGTCAGCTTCCCAAATTCTTACAGTCCAGCCACTGGCGGGGACACAGCATGGAGAAGTCTCAGCCTTTCAGATGGTCCCTCTTTGCTTTCAGGAGTACTGAAGTAACTCCTTAACCGTAAGTCGGAGGTGAAGGGCTCCCCGGCCCCTGCCAAGAGAAGTTCCCTTGATAGTCTTAACATCAGGAGAGTAACTTGTTCTTGGGTGCTTCCTGAAATATAAGTCTCATGATAGGGTTGAGCAAAACTGGGAAAGGGGAAGCCAGGATATACAGAGGCTTCATGGGGGTAGGTCCAAGGTATATGGAGCTAGAAAGAGCCAAGTGATATAGAAGGAGCACCCAGACTGCTTCCTGAGCCATTACAGTACTCTAAGCACAATAAAGAATTATCAATACATAGTATAATGATCAGTAAATGTTTATTGATTCCATAAGCAAAGTTCTCCTAGGTCTAGCACAGTGTGCCTTAGAATTCGGCTGCTTGAGTCTTGGGCACCCCACATAAGATACGAGCTCCACCTTTCTCTCTCACCCCTTTCCCTTTTGTTTTGTTTTTCCCTATTAGAATGTAAGCTCCTTTGGATATTTTATATTCCTAGCATCTAATATTTATATCTGGAACATAGTAAGTATTTAATAAATGTTTTATCTCTCTACCTTTAAAAGAATATTATAAAGCACATTATCTAATACAAGATACTTGTGGCCTTCAGTAGTAATGACAGGGATACCCAACCTAGCCCTTCCACCTAGGCCTCTTAGAATGAACAGATTGGACTCATACCCAAGCAGCCTCTGAAAGGTTTTCAGGGATTATTGGATAAGATTTTGAAGCAATGGTCTGTAGATTAGTTCCTTTTCAAAGTCTTAAATTTGAACCTAGAATTCTAACTGATGCCTCTGTCCCTTCAGAAGCCCCAGTAGTTTGCCAAAGAGCAGGTAACTTCTTCTTTTAGAGACCACTAAAAGCATTGTCTGCTCTCCCACAAAACTCTTCCCATCTAAAGGCCAAACCCTGAGCAAAGGGCAGCTTTTAGTAAAATACTCCAAATATAGCTGCTGCTCTTTTGATTATTGCTAATTAATTGGTCCTAATTAGTCCCCTAACTTACAGTCTCTTCCGCTCTCCAATTCATCTTTCACACTGCTGCCAAACGGAAATCCCTAAAACACAGGTCAGTATGGGTCCCTAGAGCGTCATGTCAACCTCTCTACACAAGAAGGTTCAGTGGCTCCCAACTGCCTCTAAAATAAAATAAAACATGTCCACCTGAAATGTAAAGCCCTTCACCATCTGGCTCCAATCTATCAGACAGCTGGTGTGGTACAGTGGCTAGAATGTAGGACATGGAGTCAGGAAGATGTGGTCTGAATTCTACTTGGACAGGTCACATACTTGGACAGGTCATGGCCCCGTCTCTAAATGATGACATTGGCCTTGATGACCTCTGTGGTGCCTTCCAGTTCTAAACCTGTGATGCTCTTTCTCTAGACTGGTTTACATATGACTTCCCATCATGAACACTATGTCCTAGCCAAACTTGCTTACTTTCTATTCCTCATGTTACTTCCTGTCTCCTTTGCCCAGGCTGTGCTCCAGGCCTGGAAGGCCCTTCCACATCACTGCTACCCCTCATGATCCCTAACAACCTTTAAGGCCATCTCCTACACAATGCCTTCCTCATACCTCCACTTATTAGTGGCCCACCCCAAAGTTATTTTGCATTTACTTTATTTCCATTTTGTATTCACTTATATTGTTGTTCCCTCCATTCGACTAGAAGATCTTCAAGAGCAGGAACTCATTTTTGTCACTGTAAGTCTAGCATAGTACTGGACATACCATATGCTTAATGAATTAACTGCACAGAATTCCCAGGAGGCTCAGAGATGGATGGATGGAAGGAAGGGAAGGAAGAAAGGAAAGGAAGGGAGGGAGAGGAGGGAGGGAGGAAGGGAGGAAGGAAGGAAGGAAGGAAGGAAGGAAGGAAGGAAGGAAGGAAGGAAGGAAGAAAGGAAAGGTTGTGTATGTGTGTAAAATGTATACAATGAGCTCGTGGGGAGGCTATACCCTTCAATTAGAAAGGCTTTTGGGTCAGAGTAAGCACTCTCGGGGAGGTTCAAGGGCCCCAGACCACACAACCATCATCTATACTACTCCCTGTTTGGTGTTTATGTCCCTAAGTAGAAAATCAGAACCTGTGACAAGATCAACAAAAACAGAGAAAGGAAGTATAAAAAAAATGCCAAGGAAAACCTCAGGGGCAGCAGGGAGATTTCAGTTCCCCCTTGGCCATGTGTGGGTGAGCACTCAGCAGGAAATCTCATCTGGAACCTTTTCAGGGATCATCCACTCTTCTACAAAGCACAAAGAGTTCTCCATTTTTGATGTGTGACTGCTTTGGGAACTTCTTCGTAGAGGGCCTAAGGAAAGCTCTACAGAAAAAGCCAAGGAGCCACACACACTTAGAGCCACATGCTGGAGAGAAAGAGACCCAGGCCTGGAATCAGAGTATCTGGATTCAAATCCTACCTTTCTAGTTAAGTCCCCTCTCTCCAGGTGTCAATTTCCTTCTCTGTAATATGAGGGGGCAGGACTAGCTAAAAAAATCTTCCAAGCTCTTTTCCAGCTCCTGTGATAATTCTCTCAGCTCATTTTTGTGCCTCATTCCTTTGCCCTTCTCTGCAGAACTTTTAAGAGGTCCTTCCTCCTACAAAACCCCAGAGAAGGACCGTGGATCATCATCACCTCGGATCCACATCACCCATTATGGCTGTGGCTGATGTGATCTGGATAGTGGTTAAATCCCCACTAGGCAGTGAGATTCCTAAGGCTGCCAGCCACCAGGGGTACCATGGATAAGCTTCAGAGGGGTCCATGAACTTGCAAGGGAAAAAAATTACATCTTGCTAACCTCTAATCCTCTACATTTTATTTCATGCCTTTAAAAAAAATTTTTTTTCCTCCTGAGAAATAGTCCATAGTGGTCCATGACCCAAACATGGCTAAGAACTCCATAAACAGTGGAAAGAGCACCGAACAGGCGTCCAGGAGAGACTGGTGAGTTTAAAGCCCAGGTTTGGCACTTATTATATATGTAATAATTGGTAAATTCATTAACCCCTCAAAGCCTCAGCTGTCTCATCTGTCAAATGGGGAGCTACCTAGCTGACAAAAAAGGATTATGTAAATCTTGTTGTCTCTGCATCTCCTGCATAACTCAACACTGGCTCTGCACGGTAGCTGGTTCAGCTCAGCTGAAATTTTCCTAGTGAGCTGGCCTCATTTTCCATTTTCTCAAGCAAGAGGAAAAGATGGCTTTTCTCTCCCCTCCTCCCCTCCTACCCCATTAAGCACAAGAGTGGGGGAGGACCAGGGGGCTCACACAGGGGGGCAGAACTGGATGAGATGAGAATGGGAAGTGGTGGAGGAGAGAGGGCTATGTCAGCTTTTGCCACTGTATTTTTACAGCTCTCCCCAGTGTAGGGCAGTCCGGTATCATTCTTTACCCACGTCTTACTTTAATGCTATACAAATAACAACGCCATCTCACAGAAAGCTGGGACATCTTTCCAACAGCCACAGAAGATTATTTGTGAGTTTCCAATTCCAAGTCAAATGGCAAGGGGAGCCGTGACATAGCCTTCTTTGCCTTCCTTCCCTCCCCTGTCCCCAGCTGCCTTCACCCAGAACCAGTGCCTTCCTCTCCAAGGCCCTCCCATCCCACCCCAGAAGGCCCCATCCTTCCTACAGAGGCCGGTTCTATTCTTTAAAAGCGGGCGCCCCATCCAGGGCTGAAGGAAGTGAAATGGACTGTGAAATTAGCAGAAATTCCGCTCAGATCAATTCCACCGAGAAGCAGCAAGCTCCGAGTCGGAGGAAAGGCAGCCAGCGGGCTGCTCTCTGGGAATAGCGGCATCTGGTGATTTCTGTACGGGGGTGGGGCAAGTCACACCATCTGTACCGCGCAGGACGCTCCTTCCTCTGCACAGCCCCGGCCCCACACCCACGGACACCCCTTCCCTCTCCGTGGGTCTGGGGGCCCCGCGCTCGCAGCTTCCCCTCCTGCTTCTCTGTGGCCCAGTCGCGGCTCACTGCCCCCACGTCCCTCCCTCCCCTGCTTCTGAGAAGCCCGACCTTCTGCAGAACCCCCCCCACACACACAATTTTCTTTATTGTTCCTCTGATCAGTCTATTCCCTTAACTGACATCTCTTTTCTCTCCCTCTCCTTTTCACAACCTTTGCTTCTCACTCCTACCTCACATCCCTTCTTCCGTCATTCTTCCATACACAGTTCCCCGGGAACTTTTTAAAAAATTTTTTCCACACCTACCACTCCCCTTCCCCTCCTCTCCTAGGCTTTCCTCCCGCACTCATATTAATGCTGAATCCTGAAGACCTTTCCTCCCTCCCTCCCCCCTTCCATTTTTTCCTGCCTCTCCTACCTCATTGCTTATTTTCATCCATCCTCTTTCTCAAAACTTTCCATTTCCTATGATTTTAATTCCACAGTCAATATCTCTAGCTCAACCTGATACAGCACGGAAGTGGGCCACGGAAGGGGAGATAGAGGGAGTTAGAAAAAAAGACAATATTCTCCCCACCCATAATGAGGAACTGACAATCTGCATCATCCAAAGATGAAATGCAACGGGAAAAAACATCTTCCTATGTCTTCATAACAAAGCATTCTAAGACAGACATACTGGTGCATTGTTGGTAGAGCTATAAATCAGTCTAGCCATTCTAGAAAGCAATTTGGAGATATGCCCCAGAAGTCACAAAATTTTGGCATACAGATAAACTGTATAGATCTACATTTCAAAGAGATTGAAGAAAGAAGAAAAGAACCTACATGTACAAAAATATTCATAGTATTATTTTTAAAAAGAACAAAAAGCTGAGAAAGTGCTCATCATTTAGATAATTTTGCTGAGCAAATTATGGTAAATTAATGTAAAGGGAATATTACTGCACTGTTAGAAATGATGAAAAGGACAGTTTTCAGAGAACTCTTCAGGGAAAAATTATATAAACTAATGCTTAGTCAAGAGAACAGAACCAGGGGAACAATTTACACAGTATTAACAACATTAAAAAAGACAAACAACTTTGAAAGACTTAAAAATTCTTATCAGTGCTGTGACCAACCACAACTCCAGAGGCCTGATGATGAAGCATGCTACCAATCATTGAAGAGATGATGAGTTCATGGTGCAAAAGAAGATAACATTTTCAAACAGATCAACATGGGTGACTAATTTTGCTCTGCTTACTTGCTCCAAGGACTGTGTTTTTCATTGTCAAAAACTAGGGGCAGAGTGGCAAATAGAAGGACACTTCCAATAGTATATCCAAAGAAAAAAGGGTCATTAAAGCATTTTATTTTTAAAATGCACCAAAAAGAACAGAAGGAATTTTAAAAAGAAATAGTTAAGCAGGACAGCTTTGAAAGTAACAATGATCATGTATTTTGAAAAAGGAGAATATATATACACAATAAAAATTCATATATAATCCTCTTTTCCTATTATTTGTTATGGAAATATTCTTCTTTGGTGTTGGTTAAATTTAGCATTTAAAAAATTAAATTTAAAAATGATCTTAAGCACTATAGATAATTTTTTTGTACCACTGTACTGAAAAGGACTTTGGATTGGTAATGGAGCCCTTTGTTAGAATCACAGAATCTCAGAAATGAATGAGAACACTACTTCAACCCTGATATGATGCTGGAATCCCCTCTAAAACAAGTGATCACTGAGGGATCCAGTCTTCAATATATCACTAACTTACTGTGATCCTAAATATGTCTCTTTCACTCTGTGCATTTCAGCTTTTCAGAAGCTAAGATTAGGTGGTCTCGAAGGCCTTTTCCAGCACACTCAATATTCAATGACTTTTTAATCGAATCTTCATATTGCAAGGTCAGAGAGAGTTAACTCAACAGACTTGAGCCTCAATTTACTGACAATACTTGTCATGTTTTTCTCATCTGAAAATCAGCCCCTTCCAAAGACACTATAATCTTTTATTTGCTTGTGGTGACAAAAATTAATAATAGACTGCTGGGGGAGGAGGATCGAGAGAGAAAGAAGGTTCCAATCCAGGAGGAGGCCCAAGATTGCTACCCTGATGATTGGAAGGATAGTGGAACTCTCCACTAAAAATGGGCCAGTTTGAAGGAGAGTTGAAGTTTAGGGGAAAATATAATGAATTCCACTTAAGATACCATCATATCATTCTGCTGATTTCGTTACCCAAGAAGGGCAATAAATTTCCAATGTTCCTATTGGTCCAGGGCAAGAGTAGTAAAGATTCAAGAGGTGAGGTTCCAGTTCAGTGGCTCGGGTGGAAAACAATCATATTTCGTTGCAGCCAATTTTAGAAAAGTATTTATTTCCTGTTTATTAGAGTTTCCAGAGACCTTTTGGCTCTGATTACTGGTTGCCTTCATCATCTGCTGATTAGAGCATCATCACTCTTTGTGAAGTCCTAAGAGATCAGGAAGAATTGTAGCCAAAACAAAAGAATCAATTGAATTCTTTCAACATTAAAAAATAATTTGTATCTTAGCATATGAATTGTTAGTCATCTTTCTAAAATATGTCCTATGTCTCCAACTAGATTGTGAGCTTCCTAAGGACAGGGACTGAAGTCTCTGTCTCCATCTCAGGATCCAATACAAGGATCTACATTAATTAGATTATCAGTGATGTATATTGATAAAGCTGAGTCAATTAAAAAATAAGTTAAACAAGGATGGGTTGAGCACCTACTATGTTCAATCAAGTTGCTCTATTGGATAATATGGAAGCAAAGGTAAAAACTATTTTCTCTAGTAGCAAAGAGATTATAATATAAGCTAAGAAATAACTAATCAAATTAGAAAAGGAAAGACACAGAAGAGATCAGAGACATATGAGATTTGAGGAAGGGATTACCTTTGGCTTAGGATCTTTCACTATCATCACAGCTAGCATTTATATAGCACTATACTAAGTGCTTTACAAATATTATCATATTTGATAATTCTGGGAAATTAGTGCTATTATTATCTCCATTTTCCAGTTGATTAAACTGAGACAAACAGAAGTCAAGAAGCCCCATTTGAACGCAGGTCTTCCTGACTCCAGACCCCGTTCTCTAGCCCATGTAGGAGATGGCACCTGGGTTGGGTTTGGAAGGAATTTCAAAAAATAGAAGTAGTGAAAAGTGAGGAGCGGAGACCATAGTTAGACATGGGGAACAGTAAGGACAAATATGAAAGGAAAGTGATGGGAGAAGAGAGATAGCAAGATAAAATCAGAAAACAGGATGAGACCTAGCCAACTAGGCTGGAACACAGAGTATACAGAAAAGAGTAAAACTGGAAAAGTGAGTTGGAGGCAGATTATGGACACCTGGCTAAGGTGCTGATACTTTATTTGTTGGTAGGCAATAGGAAGAACCAAAGGTTGCAGACCAGAGGAATGACATGATCAAACCAGTGCATTAAAGAGAATGATTGGTAGCTATGTGAAAGGCAGTGTCAAGAAAGAAGTGCTTGAAGTCAGATAAATAAATCAGGAAGCTAAGACAAAAGTCTAGGAGAGAGATAATGAAGGTCTGAAATAGGGTAATGGAAATGTGAGTGGAAAGATAGGATTAGACTCAAGAGACTTTGTGGAGATAGAATCAATAGGACTTAGCAAGCCATTGGACCATGGTTTGAAGAGTCAAAGATGATGCCCAAGTTTCAAGCCTGAATGCCTGGGAGACTTAGAAATGCCATTAATAGGAACAATATAGAGTAGTTAAGAGGAAGGGGAAGTTTGGGGGGTGTTGGAGGAGAGTAGAATAGCTCAATTCCAGATATGTCAAATTTGAGAACTAAACAGTTGGAGAAGTCCAATAAGCAACTGGAAATTTGGGGCTAGAGCTAAGGTTGGGGGTTGATCTGCCAATCACCCATGAAGAAGTAATAACTGAAAGTATGGATGAGATTTCCAAGGAAGAGGGTGTTAAAAGAGAAAAAAAGAAGCTTGTCTGTTGTGAACAGCAGCTCTGGGTATAGACAGTTCCATCTGGGGAGCTGTCATGCAGAAGCCAAGTTCTACCAAGGAAATCCATCTTGCAGGTTTTTCTTATGAGGAAGATCCAGGAAGCAAAACTAGAGAAAATGGAAGACAAAGAATCAGTTTCAAGGAGAAAATAAGATCCAGTAGCTATTATGGCTGGTAGTCTACTTTGGGAGTCAAGTTCCAAGGCTACTCTGTGGGATCACAGAAACTGGGTGTCTGTGTCTCTGCTAAACCTTTGCACCTAATATCCAGACAAGGAGAGACTTGGGGAACACACTCACACAGGAGGGGTAGGAGGTTAAAAAAAACAATCCAGTGAAGGAGACAGAAAATGAGCCTGCAGTCAAATGAGGTAGGGGAACCAAAAGAAAGCCATGTTATGGAAGTCAAGGGAGAAAAAGGATTTTCAACCTAAGTAGCTATCTATTCCAACTTCTTGATTTTACAGATGAAGAAACTGAGGCTCCAGGAAGTGAAGGAACCAGACAAAGTTAGGCAAATAGTGAATATGGGTGGTGGAATTTGAACCCAAGTCCTTTGAATCCATATCAAAGTTCTTTCAATTGCACTATGCCTTCCTAGCTTCAGAATGCTACACTATTAATTCGTAGGAGGGGGTTCCTGAAACTCCTACTAAAAAAAAATTCTAAAATAAATGATAAAATAAAATGAACTGGAGAAGTAAAAAAAATTCAAGGTTAGGGTGGTCCAATATGACAGAAAGGTAAAATAGGTGAGAATTGGGTAAGGATAGGAGTAGGAGTACAGAAGGTCACTGGTTTTGGAAATTATGAGATCATTTGTAACTTTGACAAGGTTTTCATAGAGAGTACTGAGGCTAGAAATCAAAATAGAGAAGTAGGGAATGATGCAGTAGCAGCAGCAATAGACTATTCTTTGCAAAATATGTCAATAAAGAGAAGGAAAGAAATAGGATGACAATTTGAAGAGTAGGGTCAAAGGAAATGTTTTTTGTTGTTTTGTTTTGTTTTTTTAGGATAGAAGAGATCTGAGCATGTTCATAGGGTAAAGAGTCTATAGAAATAGAGAGTTGATGATGAAAGAAAAAGGATGATCGATAAAACAAGTTCCTGAAGGTGACAGGAAAGGAATGGGATTGAGGACACAGAAGGAAAAGTTGGCCTGGCAAATGAGAGGACCGTGTGCTTCTTAAGCACTTGAAGGTAAGAAGAGAAAAGTAGAGGATGAAAATTCATGTTTAAATTTGAAGTTTTAATGCAAAGTAAAGGAGCTCATATTGTAGGACTTCAAACTTTTCAGTAAAGAGGAATACGAAGTTATCTGCTGAAATAGAGAGAAATAGTGGGGGAAGGGGCACTTGAGGAGAAGTCTTTGAAGAGCTTGTAGAGAATCTGTTGAGAGATAAAGGGATTTATATATATATATTTATGAATGTTTTGGAATATTATTGATCGGTAAGAAACAATAAGTAGGATGATTTCAAAGAAGCCTGGAGAGACTTACATAAACTGATGCTAAGTAAAATGAACAGAACCAGGAGATCATTATACACAGCAACAGCAAGATTATACAATGATCAATTTTGATGGACATGGCTCTTTTCCACAATGAGATGTTTCAGGCCTGTTCCAATGATCTTGTGGTGATGAGAGCCATCTGCACCCAAGAGAGAAGACTGTGGGAACTGAAGGTGGTTCATAACACAGCATTTCACTTTTTGTTGTGGTTTGCTTGAATTTTCTTTTCTTTCTTTTTTTTTTTTTTTTTTGATCTGACTTTTCTTGCACAGCAAGATAATTGTATAAATATATATGCCTATTTTGGATTTAACATATATTTTTACCATGTTTAACATATATTGGATTGCATGGCATCTAGGGGAGGGTGTTGGGCAAAAATTGGAACACAAGATTTTTTAAGGGTCAATGTTGAAAAATGTATCCTTGCATCTGTTTTGAAAATAAAAAAGAAGAATTTCCATAAAGCAGTAAAGACCTCATTGAAGTTAAGTAGCATAAATTTATAGTGAAAACAATCAACTTCATAGCTTTCTTTATCAATAATTGATTGCTCCAGAGAAGGTGAGGGATCAGGAATTGGGGTAGGAATTGGCTGAGACAAAGGAATTCAAGGGTCAAGGAGAAAGCATCATTAAGATGGCTAACAGAATGACACGTTCTTCCTCTCAAAAGTTTAATACAAATGTTGACAACTACCAATGCAATGAATAATCAGAGCACCAATAAAGTTTCCTCATCTCTTATTTATCATAGTAGGGAGAAGTTGGGGAGACAGAATGAATATATTAATGAATCTTAATATAAAAAGGGGACAGAGCAAATATGTCACACAATGGTACTTGAAACCTGAAAAATCTAAACCCTAAGCAGAAATTTGACAAAAAAGGCAAATGAATGACAAGCCAAATTCTTTAACAAAACAAATTATATTTACCTCTTATAACTCTAAGGACTGAACAGCTCCAGGGGACAAAGGAAAAAATAGAAGGAGGACCAGCTGGGAAGTGAAATCCACAAAGGAAGGGAGAGGCTGAAAAGTCAAGTCAGATGCAACAACAGACTGAAGAGTGCAGGGGTGAGCCCAAAACTCTCTCCCAGGACCATATCTACTTATATAGATTCTCACCCCTCTCAGAAAAACTCAAAGGAGCCAATCTAACAGAAGCAGCAGAAAGATGATGGCAATGACTTCCTAGGGCTGGCCACTCCCCCCACCTACAGGCAAGCCTTCTTGCAGGCCATGGACCCAGGAACCTCTGGTCTCTTCTTAAAGACCTGCAGGGAAGGTCGGTGCACAAAAATTCTCAGCAAACCAATGTTTAATAAGCCTTTTTAAACAAAGAAAGAGCGATTATACTGATTCTGCTTGTACCCAGAAGGCAGAAAGTGCCAGGGAGACTATCTTGGCTGAAATGTAAGGAAAATTTTCCTAAGAATTAGAGCTGCTCAAGTAGGGAATGAGCACCTCAGAAAATAGGGAACATTCCCATCTCCAAAAGTCTTCATGCAAAGACATTATAACCAGTAGTCAAGCTGTGGTAGAGAACTTTCCTCTTCAGGTATGGTTGGACTAAATCCACCATCTTTAGTCCATTGCCACTGCCAAATTTTATGAGCTTTTTTATTTCTATAACGACATTCCTCTAGCTTAAATGCTTTATGCTGTAGAGAAACCTATTTCCTTTTTTTTTTAATACAATAGATGGAAAATAGTAAAGCCATATCCTTCATTCTTATGTGCACCCACTTTTATTAGGTTTTACCATATCCATCTACCTTCCTGATCTTTTATTCACCTTCCTGGTTTTCCTTCTCTTTCCTGAATGAGTCTTCTCCAATACAGAGCTGGGGCACCTAGAAGCTCACAGTTCTCCGGAAATACTTAGCATAATGGTGCACTGGTTTCCTAAAGTGTGAAAGAATTAGCCCTTCTTTCCCTACTCCTCTTTTCAGGGCCCAATGTGTTTCCCATCAAATGGAGCAATATTTTTTTGCAATCTGAAATAAGGCTAGTTAATGTTAATAATCCGTCTGTGAGGTACAATAAAGTCAGATTTATAAATTAAGAAATAGAGTCTAATGTTAGATTTCACTTAAAACTCTAGTAGTTAGAAGCTTCTTGGTTCACAGGAAGAAAGACCAGGATGCCAATTTTAAGGAAAAATAAGTAAGCACAGGACATACCAAAGCATGAAACAAGATTATAAGAGGGAATCAGAATGACCAGCAAGGAAGTCTTGGGGGTGATCCTGCAGACAAAGAGAAATTTTGAAGGATCCTTCAAGACTGGGCTCTTCCATGATCTTCAACATAAAGGTTTCAAGCCTACTACCTATCTCCACCCTAACAAGTGAGGGTCTGCACTCTGTGTGTATGTGTATGTGCATGCATTTAAACACACCCAAAAGTGGCTCAAGTAAAGGAAAGGAAATCCTGGAGGGTGAGAGAACTGTGGCCTTTCGCACTGAAGACACAGCTGGCATTCAGATAAGGCTGTGGACTAGAGGGGCTTAGACCAGGTTCGAGACACCTCTGCTCTGCCCTGTACAACTTCCACAAAGCAATGTGTAGAATACTACCACCACATGAGAATCAAGTCCCTTATAAACCAAAGGAGAAATGGTTCCTATCTGAAGGAAAGAATGTTTGGATTCAATAAACTCAAGGCAATTCAAATATTTACTAAATATGTGGCAGGCACTGGGGTTATAAAAACAATCCAAGGTACCAACCAAACCACCCATTCAGCAAGTCCAACCTACCCTCAAGGAATTTTGCACTCTGAAGGAAGACGCAATATGTAAACAATTACTTTATCTAATTTTTTATATATTTTGTATTTGTAGTTAATTATTTTGTGTTTTTGTTTGTTTCTTTCCAATAGAATGTAAGCTATTTGAGGGCAAGAAGTACATCCTTAATGTATAAGAATATATTGTATAACAAATAGGTAATGATAAATATTTAGTAATAGTATATATTACAAATAGTGTATAGTATTATATATTAGAGCAAGTGCTTAATAAATGCCTACTGAATGAATAACTAACTACAAAATACTTTGAGTAGGGAGAGAACAGTAATAGCCAAAGGGATCTTGAATGGTTTTGAGTTGGAGATTTCACCTGAGCTGAGTCTTACCAGAAGCTAAGGACTTTGAGAGAAGGGGGAAAGAGGAAAAAAGATTCTAAGGAAAAGGGACCATCTATGAAAGGGACATAGAGGAGGTAAAAGAACTTTGAGTTTGGAGAATGGTTTATAAACCAGTTTAGTCAGAGCACAGAGCACATTAATGTGAAATCCAGAAAGATAAGTTGAATCTAAATTGAGAAACGTTTTTAAATGCTAGGATGAGGAGCTTATTTTATTCTCAAGGCAAGAGAAATATAATGTAGATTTTTGAGCAGAAGGATGACATGAAGACCTATGCTCCAGCAAGATTACTTTGGCAGCTGTGTTCAGAATAGATTGAAGAGGGAGAAATCTTCTTTCTTCTTCTCCTATTGGACTTTATGGAGGAAAGTTTTAAGGAAAATTTGACTTCAACCACTATTTTTTCATCTGTTATACAAAGAATCCAAGGCAGTGTTTCTTAACTTGTTGTCACAAATTTCTTTTTAATACTTTGATATTCATTCTGGCCTTAGATACCTGTTAGCTGTGTGACCTTGGGCAAGTCACTTAACCTTGACTGCTTCCAAAAGAAAACTACACTTCAGTATAATTGGTCTCCTTTGTAATCCTGTACTTTATTTTATTCATTTTAAAAAATTATTTAGAGAAAGTCCCTAAGCTTCATCAGACTTCCAAAGGAGCCTATGAGAGCAAAAAACATTAAGACTCCTAAGGCTAGGACTTTGCCCACAAAAATAATTGCTATTGACAGACCAAGTAAGAATTTGCATTCCCAGAGTTCTTTTCTTCCAAGCTGCTCAAGTCACTTCCAAGGATATTTCCTTTGTACCTCTTAGCATAGCCAGGAGTGGAAAAGACTGAAATGTCTTATCTCCCTTGAATAAACCAATTCCCTCTTTCAGGGATCCCCAAACATCAGTGGGGAGGAGGCTTCATTGCTTAATCTCTATAAAGGCTTGGTAGAGCCTAGAGAACAGGGCTCTGAAAGCCCTAAATAACAAGTATTAAAGGCTTTCTGCTTGCTTTACAGCCCCCTGAACTGATTCTGCTCATGCCTCTTTTCAGTCTGGCTGAAAGTTTCTATTTTCCAAACATAAATTGCGTGGAACCCCAAAGGACAAATCCTTAGCCTAAGTGGTGGTCAAGCAAGTGACCTGCTCCAAGGAGCAAGCCCTTCCTCAGGAAAAGCCCCTCCCTCTAATCCCAGCTGTGTCACAAAGAACAATACTTTTTCCAAACAAGAATTGATTTGATATTTTTATAGGCTCTGATTTTCTAATTCAGACAGAAAGAAGTAGAAGCCTGTCTGCAAGAGGGATATCATTCACCAAGCACCCAGGATGCTTCCTCCCAACACTCTTTCTGTGGGAAAGAGGCAGTGGTTGCAAAGAAGGAGCCCCTCCAGGTTCCCAAAGTGGAAAAGAGCAGAAGGAAATGAGAGATCCAAGAATAGCTCACCTCCAATTCTTTGGGCCTGGGCAGAAGCCAGGGAGTAGTACTCTGTCTTGGGATGCCTTCTATTGGAACATCTTTCAGCTCCCCCATACCCATATTTGATTAGAGCCAGAAGTATAGGACAAGTGAGATGAAGGTAGCCCTGGAGCCTGATACCATCCCAGCAGCTGCCAAGTCTAGAAAGCAATCTGCTGTACCTGCTGCAAGACTGGAGGAGAGAAGGAGAAGGAAAAAAGAAGAGACAAGAAGGATGATGCAGAAAAGGGAGGGTATAATCTCTTTTCTAGCATGAGAGTTATCTCCCTGGGGGTCAATTGGGTCCAGAACAGCAGCTTTGGCCAGAGATTTCTCACCTCATCCCTCAGCCATCTGGCTTCCCCACAACCAGCTTCCTTCCCTGAGATGGCAAACAGAGCCAAGGCCAATGTCACTGCTGGGATGGCAAAGGGCCTTCTCTGCAGGGACCCCAACCCGGAAGGGCATATCGCTGGGAGCCAGGTTTCTTTCCATTGCTGAGGAAAAGCAAAGAAGCCTGAATGACTGCTGCTGGGGCCAGCTCAGTACTGACACTGTGGCCCTAAAAGTCCAGCAGAAAAGAACAGAGGTCAGGAGCTCTCACAGATTCCTCCTCATCCTTTTCTAATAACCCAATAATTAACTCTTGCTTCCAAAAAATCAGGACCTATATGCCAGTCCTGGACAAAGCCAGATGCCAGGGAGGCAGTGAATGGTGCCATCTTCCTGCCTCCTTAGAACTGGCCCAAGGCACCAAGGCCCTGATGTGGAGACTACTCAGGGCTAGCACCAACTTACACTCCCCCACTTAAAGGGATGGTTCATTCCCACAAACATTTTTAAGTGACCAATATATACGACCCTAAACAGATCTGTTATCTTGAGGGATGGGGCCAAGTGAAGGGGAAGAGTCTGTATCTATGATTTCATCAATGTGAGGAATTTTTAGTATGGAAATACCCTCTGCCAAAGCAGAGAAGTAACTCATTTTCAACTTAAAATCCAGACAATTCTCCCATCTTCTTTGCAGAGATGGGAAGCTATAAGTGTGGAACACTCCCTAGAATGTCAGATTTTTAAAATATTGGTTAGTTTTGCTAAACCTTTTTATTACAAAGAATGACAGGGAGGGGCAGGGGGCTAGCAAGGGTTATATTGGCAAATGTAGATAATATAAAAACAAAAATTATAAATACAAATTTATTTCTAAAAAAAGATTTTAGATAAATTTTAAATGAGGGATTAAAAAAGAAAAGAAAAAAAAGGTGCCTACAGCACTAAGGATCTAAGTAACATATTGTGTATCTAAGTTATATTTTAATATATTTAACATCTACTGGTCATCCTGCCATCTAGGGGAGGGGGTGGGGGGGTAAGAGGTGAAAAATTGGAACAAGAGGTTTGGCAATTGTTAATGCTGTAAAGTTACCCATGTATATATCCTGTAAATAAAAGGCTATTAAATAAAAAATAAAAAAAAAAAAGGATCTAAGTAACAACCAGGGTCACATAGCTAGTTAGTGTTAAAGAAAGGATTTGAACTCAGTTTTCCTGATTCCAAGGTCTGCCTTCCATCCAATATTGCATTGCTTCATTCAGCTTTCTTTAAAAATGGGTAAACGGAGTTATCCAAAAACACTTGTTTGTGTGATGAGAATTTAAATTATGTCCTAAATATGAAAGTAAAAATATAAGTTCTTGGAGGACAAGAATTGTTTTGCTTTCAGGGTCAACCCAAAACAAAGCTTAAAACCAAATAGTTATTTTTAAAAAGATTATTGAGTCAACTGAGAGAAGGGAGACTGAGTTCTCGAAGGAGCATGAAAAGGGAGGTAAATGCCTCCTTATCCAAAGAGCTAGAACATCACTGTGTGATGATCAACTATGAAAGACTTAACTCTTCTCAGCAATGCAATGATTCAAGACAATTCCAAAGGACTGGTGATAGAAAATGCCATTAGCAACCAGAGAAAGAACTATGGAATCTGAATGCTGATCAAAACATACTCTTTTCACTCTTTTTCTTTCTTATGGTTTGTCCCTTTTGTTCTGATTCTTCTTTCAAACATGACGAATGTGGAAATTATTTAACATGATTGTACATGCATAACCTATATCAGATTGCGTGCTGTCTTGGAGAAGGGGGAAAGAAAGAAGGAAGGAAGAAAAAACTGGAACTCACCATCTTACAAAGATGAATGTTGAAAATTATATTAACATGTAACTGGAAAAAAATAAAATACAATTAAGTCAAAAGAACTTGAAGGGCTAGGTCAGGTTGTATAAGAGGACCCCTAATCATAAAAGGAGAGAAAGGACAAGAAGGGGAAACCTTGGACTAACAAACTCATTTCTCAGTCCTTGAACCTGACCTAACTATGAACAGTTTCCTTTAGAGAAAAACAGAAAAGCAATTCAGTACAGCTCTAGGGTAGTAGCCCAATTCCTCTCCTCTCCTTTCAGAAAATTCAGTCTTCACATGATTCTCAATAATTCTTTCCCTGTAAAAATCAGCATCACTCATCATGCCTTTTCCTAAGGGTAACATCCTTGAAAATGCAATTTTCCCATTAAATGTAAAAACTTACAGAAACCATCTTATGTGTGAAATTAATGTGTAGGAAAAAAAAGGTTAAGTCATTAAAATTTAACAATTCTGCCTAAACAAGAACTACAGGAATGTTTTTCCCTTCAGGTGACTACAGACTAATAAATGTTCATATAGCTCCCTGTCAATCAGAAAGCATTTATATATAATCCATGTGCTCCCTTCTACTTTCATTGAGTCTGCTTCTTGTAAAGGAAGTCACCTTAGGAACAGCCCTTCCCCTATGATCAAACAAATTTGTCCTTTAGTCTTACCTTCAAGAGCTAGGTCATACTTGCTTCTAGAATCTCTCCTTTTAGACATATATTCTTCCCATGGGATTCATTTTCCTTATGCCTGTTTTTCCCAATCTGGGTGGGGTCAGGGATAGCACTCACAATCCCAACATGGATCAGCAAGTCAGTCAAGCATTTATTAAGCACCTTCTAGGGGCCAAGAATTGTGCTAAATTCTGGACCTATAAAGAAACAAAAGATGGTCCCTGCCCTTAAGGAGCTTATAATCTAGTGGGGGTGATAACAATGTAGTTATTGTACATCAAATAACTAGGTACAAACAAGGACATAAAAAAGTGAAGGAACTGGAATTAAGCTGGATTGGGAAGGGTTCCCTAAAAAAGTGGGATTTTAGTTAAGACTAGAAGGAGGCCAGGAGGCAAAGAGAAGGGAGAGCATTCCAGTATTGGAGGACAGCCAAAAAAAATGTCTGGGGTTAAGAACAGGAGTATCTTGTCTGGGGAACCACCAAGAGACTAATGTCACTGGCATGGAACATATGTGAATGTGTGGAGAAAAGGCAGGCATATGGAATGGTCGGGGTGAGGGAAGTGCAGGTTATGAAGGTCTTTGAATGCTAAGCAAGAGATTTTCTACTTGATCCTTTAGGAAAATCCTTTTGGCAGCTAAATAGAGAATGGACTTGAGTGGGGAGAAACTTGGGGCAGGCAGACACACCAGCAACCTCCAAACAGTCTTGGGGTGAGGATATGCACCAAAGGAGGGCAGGAGGATTTATAAACTTTAACTTGTTCTATTTCTCTAACATGGGCCAGTTTGTCCCTCTGTAGACATCCCAGTGGCCCTCCACTCCCAGCACCCATTATATTTGTGCAGGATTTAATGAGTAGGCTGGCTCTACATAACTTTACAGCATCTCAGCATCTCCCCAACATTAGGATCTGTAAGTGTATGCCACTACACCTAATTCCTATAGGAATCAGATGGCTGAATTAAAAAGCAGTGATTATAATGAGTAATGAATTTGATGAATATCCATTTGACCAAGATTAAACTCCACCCAATATTTCAGTTTCCACATCCTTCTTCCCTACACTGGCACTAAGCTGAGTACTTTGAATACCATCTCTTTCTTTGGGTCCAACTCTTTCCTTAGCAGATGAATTTCTTGGTTGGAAACATCAAAATGGAACTCATTACTCATCACGGATTTAGTTTGAGAGAGAAAACTCTCCTACAACTACTGTTCTACACAGACTCTTTACTCACCATTTCCATCCTATATTCCATTATCTCTGATCATTCAACAAGCATTTAAGTGCTTCATGTGCAGCACTGGGAATACAAAGGAAAAAAAAATCCCTGACTTCAAGAATTTTATATTCTAATGAGGAGATAACATGTAAATAATAAGGTATATACGAGATGTAATAATACCATTTAGATATAGGTATAGATATAGATATAGATATAGATCACATACAATGTACCAAGGACAGTGCTTCACAGGAGGTAGGTGCTATTATTATCAGCCCCCTATTATACTTGAGGAAACAAGTAAACAGAGAGTGACTCGCCCAGTAATTCACAACTAAGTGTCCGACACCCAGATTTGAACTCTGGTCTTCCTGATTCTAGGCCCAGCACTCTATCCACTATGCCATCTAACTGTCTGCATATATGCAGATTAAATGGGTAGTAATCTGAGAAAGGAAGGGACTAGCCTCTTAGGAGGAAAGGATGGAAAAGGAGTTAAATGGGGCTGGGAAAAGCAGAAGATAGGATTTGAGCTGAGTATAGAAGGAAACAGAGAATCTAATAGGAAGAGGTAAGGGAGGAGGAAAAGTGTTCCAGGTATATGAAATAGCTCAAGATGTCCAAAAGGGAGTTAATGATGCATAACTATAGCCTGGAGAGACTAGGGAGAAATATACAGGTCTGAGAATCATCTGCATAGAGATCACTGAACCCACAGGAACTAACAAGATCACCAAGTGAGATAGTATAAAATGAAGAAAAAGGCCCAGAATAGAGGCTTTGGGGATACCTACAGTTAGTGAGCATGACATGAATTAAGGGGAAAAAAAGAAAAAAAAAAACAGCAAAGACTGAGGGGCAATCTGACTAACAGGAGGAGGAACAGGCAGAGTAGAAAGAGGAGAAAATCCAGGAGGAGAATGTGACAGATAAGCATCAGAGGCTGCCAAGCAGTCAAGAAGGATGATCAAGAAAAGGCTATTGGATCTGCCAGCTGGGTGAATGTGGGGAAGAAGGAGAAAATTTGGAACAAAAGGTTTTGCAAGGGTCAATGTTGGAAAAAATTACCCATGTATATACTTTGTAAGTAAAAAGCTTCAATTTTTTAAAAAAGAAAAGGCTATTTTGATTTGACAATGAAGAAATGATTGATAACTTTGGAAAAGGTAATTTCAGTTAAATGGTGACATCAGGAGCCAGATTGCAAAGGGTTTAGAATTAAGAGGACAAGAAGAGAGAGGTACTGAACGTAGCCCAGTTTTCTCAAGGAGTTTAAAGGGGAAGAGACATAGACCAATAGCTGCTGGAGATGGTATGATCAAATGAGGGTGGGTTTTTCTGGTTGAAGCAGTTGGGGATAAGTGACTTGCCCAAGGTCACACAGCCAGGAAGTATCTGAGGTCACATTTGAACTCAGGTCCTCCTGACTTCAGGGCTGGTGCTCTATCCACTGCATCATCTAGTTGCCCCTAATGAGGGCTTTTTAAGGAGGAGGGAGACATGGGCATGTTTGTAGGTGCCAGAAAAGTAGTCAGGAGATAGGGCAAGTTTGCAGACAAGGAAGAAAGTGTGGATGATAGTGAAGAGACAAGGGAGAATGGGATGTAGAAGGGTTGGCCAGAAGAAGTTTCTTCATAAAAGACTGATGGGAAGGAGAAGATGATAAGGGGAGATGTCTAAATGATGTAAGATGATGAGAAGGGGAAAGGGAGAGCTCTTAGAAGCAGATGGCCTCAGTTTTTTTCAGCTTAGTGTGAGGCAAGATCCTTAGCTGAGAGGATGGTAGAAGGATTGAAGAAAGACAGGAATGTCTGAACAGCCACTGTTGAGAGTGGGATAATAAACTGATTAGGGAAGGACAGCATGATCAGCAACAGGACCAGGGGGCAAGGGGTTCAAAAATAAAGAATATAGAATTGATGAAGATGATGATCAATGTAGCCAGTGCAGAAATGATGGTTTGAGAAAGAAGAGAAGGATAGAGAGAATGGAGTTGTAATAAGAATAAAGGATATCATAGAAGTCATGAGATATGGGGAAAGACAGGATAATCAAAGTATATGTTTAGATAAAAATAATTCAGGGTTCATAAGCATGGAAATGTAACAGCTGTGGCTTCTGACAAGGACATGGGTTTGATCATCATGGTGTGTAGCTATGATGAAGTGGAGAAATAGGTCTTAGGAATTAAGAAGACTGAGGAACTAGAAAGTTATGGTATTTAAAGGCATAGGAATATGTTTGCTGAAGTCCTGTTGTAGGAGGGAAGGAGAAAGAAAGGAAAGAAAAACTGGGTCCGGCACTGAATTCATTGAGGAAGAAAAAAGACGTCTACAGGGTCCAAGTATAATATAAATATAATAATTTTGTTCAACAACTTTTTAGTTCCGTCTGACTCTTGATGGCTCCATTTGGGATTTTCTTGGCAAAGATACTGGAGTGGTTTGGCATTTCCTTCTCTTGCTCATTTTACAGATGAAGAAACTGAGGCAGACATGGCTAAGTACCTTGCCCTGAGTCACACAGCTAATAAGTGTCTGAGACCAGATTTTAACTCAGGAAGATGAGTCTTTCTGACTCTAGGACAAGCATTCTGTGTACTGTGCCACCTAAATGCCCCCCAATTGACATAACACTTCAAAATTTTCAAAGTGCTTTCCACATGCTATCTCATTTGATCCTCACAACAACTGGGAGGTAAATGCTTTAATTATGCCTGTTTTATAGATGAGGAAACTGATAAGAGATTAAGTGACTTGCCCATGGGTCTCAAAGCAGAATTTGAACTTTTCTGAAGCATAATTTGAACTTGGTCTTCCTGAGTCCTAGCCCAACATTCCATCTCCTTAAAGACCCCAAGCTGCCTCTAAAAACAACCGTGATGTGGATTAGATAATGCATTTGGAGAGCATGAACCTTAAAGGAGGAAAGGTTGTTTGGGGGGGCAGAACAGGGAGAACATGGACATGGCAAGGGAATATTCTAACTACCCCATTGTGACTAACAAAGGGGGATGAAAGAAAATATAACTAGTACTAAAAAGGGAATCAAATAAAACAGTGTCATCAGGAGTAAATAAGGTCTCAGTGAGGGTCAGAAGATTGAAGAAGTAAGAAATTAGAAGGCAGATGATGAAGGGAAGTTTGGGGACATGGGGAGGAAGAGGCACAGAGTAGGGTTGAGGTAAAGAAAAGTAAGGAAACAACCAACTGGGGATGGAGAACCCTCCTTCCCTTTTCTGTATCTAGAAAAATACCACTCATCTTTCAAACCCTTGTTCACATATTCCACCTCCTCCAAGAATAACCGCAGCTGGTAATGAAAGGGACAAAGCACTTCATCTGGAGTCAGACCAGTGCTCAAATCCAGCCTCAGACATTTACTGAGTGACTCCAGGCAAGACAGTTGATCGTCATTTGCCTCCATTTCCTCAACTGTAAAATAGGGATAATAATAACATATGTCTAGTAGGACTGTTATGAGGATCAAATGGAATATTTGTTTAAAAAAAACAAGCAAAAAGTACTTAGCAGAGTGCTTAGCATGTAATAGGTGCCATCTATTATTCCCCCACCTATTTTTAAAGAGATGGTTGGTAAACATAGAAAAGGAAGCAGTTATCATAGTCAGCATGGCTTCATCAAGAACAAGTCACGCTAGACTAACATTTCCTTTTTTGAGAGAGAGTTACTGAGCTGAGAGATCAAGAATACCACAGATATAGTTCACCTGGATTTTATCAAAGCATTTGATAAAGTCTTTCATGATATTCTTGTGAAAAATATGGACAGATATGGTCTGGAAGTTAATACAATTAGGTGCATTCCAAACTATTTGAATGCCCTGACCCAAAGGTTAACGGTTCAAATCAACCTAGTAGGAAGTCTCCTGGGGAATGACCCAAGAATCTGTTTTTAGTCTTGTGCTATTTAACATTAACACATCAATGATTTAGATAAAAGTATAGATGCAGATGATATAAAGCTCACAAGGATAGCTAGCACGTGGAATGACAGAATTGAGTTTCAAAACGACCTCAACAGAATGGTAGAGTGATTCAAATCTAATCAGAGAAAATGTAATAGTAATAAATGTAAAGCTTCACACTTTAGTGCAGGGGGAGGATAGTCTGAACCTCATATTCCATAGGTATTAGTAACTACTGGTGTGGAAACTCTCTTTTATGGCCTTGGAAAATTGAAGCATCTTCCTAGGGAATAGGGCACTGAGAAGTTTAAATAACTTGCCCAAGGTCATACAGATAATATGTATCATAAGTAGAACCTGAGCACAAGTCTTTCTGACTGAGATTGTTCACCTTTAAAAAAACTGAGTGTGCTAGTGGTCCCAAAGTTCAACAGAAGACATCAGTGTGATACGAAAGCAAATGCAAACTTGGGTTGCATTAAGAAATCTGTGTCATTCAGAATAAAAAGGTAACAGTCATTCTCTGCCCTGGTGAGAACACATATGATTCCTGGTGCCACATGCTAGGAAGTCCATTAATAAACTAGAGATGAGAATAACCTGAATCATAAAGGACCTCAAGTCCATGCCCCATGAAATTTAGTTGAAGGAACCAAGGATGTCAAACTAGAAAAAAGAAGATGGTTGCTGTCTTCAAGATCTGAAGGCTTGTCACATGATACAGGTATTAGCCCTCTTCTGCCTGGCCGGAAGTCAAAACCAAGAGCAATTGAAGAAGTTGCAAAGAAACAAATTTAGACCCACTAAAAGGTAAAACTGCAAAACAATTAGGGCTGCCCAACAGTAGGGTGGACTTCCTCAGGAAATAATGAGTTTCCCTTCTTTAGAGGCGCTCGAACAAAGGTAAACAGGTCACTCATAGGGTATGCTGCAGAGGGGATTCTTGTTCAGGTATGGGTTGGACTAGATGGCCAATGAGGTCCTTTTCAACTCTTGCAGTTAGGAAGCACAGTGAATAGAGCACTAGGCCTGGACTTCAAATATACCTTCAATACTTACTAGCTGTGTGACCCTGGTCAAGTCATGTAATTTCTGTTTGCCTCAGTTTTCCTCAGCTATAAAAGGGGGCTAATAATAGCAGCCACCTCCTGAGGTTGAAATGAGACAATGTTAGTAAAGTTTTTAGTACAGTGCCCATACAGTACAGAGCACATAGTAGGTGCTTGATAAGTATTTAAATAAACCTTCCTTTCTCCTTTCTTGAAATTCTAAACCCTTGTGATGCCTTCTCTGACCTCTCCAGCATGCAACAATTTGACAGAGTCAGAGAAAGAAAGAAGGTAACTTACCTGAAATCACCCAAATCGGAAGCTGGGATCCAAAGCCAAAATCTCTACTAATTAAATTTTGGCTAATAAAGCCAAGAACTAATGCTGTTTCTCTGATACTACATTTCCTTGCCTTAGCCTTCCCCTGGCAATCATTTATCATCCTGTGATATCTCATAATCTTGTTCTGCATCATCACTTGACTTTTTTACATGCCAGATCTCTAACATGGCTTTAAGGTCCTTGACAGCATGGACTATATTTTACTCAACTCTAGATCTCCTAGCAGTCCTAATTTAGGACCTTACACATAGTAGGTACTCAAAAATGGTTGTTACCAAACTGACTGAAGCAGATCACATAACCAAAGCCAAATGGGCATAGTGTGGCCTTGAAACAATGTTAGAAAAAATTTAGAAAAATGTTTCCATGTCCAGCTCTCCATTACCCTTCCTGGCTAGAAACAGTGAATGTCCTGGCTTTTTCTAATTCTAAGTAGCAGGCTGTAGGATTGTGGCTGTTGCCATTTGCAGGGATTTGGATCAAGCTCTCTTGTCCCACTTGGCTTCTGAGAGTAGTGTCAACACAGGTATCATGCTAAGTCAGCATAGTATAAGAAAATATAGAAATTGCTCCTGGTAACAAGGGCTGTTATTATGGCATTACATTATATACAGTTTAATTCTCTTGTGGCTGAGTGAGATGATTATCCCCACCCCCTTCCTGTTTTTCATTCATCTTATAGGAGGCTTTTAATTATCATACTATTTCCTAATCATTATCTTGGCACATTCTGCCTTACATTACAGTTATTTGTATATGTATTTTTTTTTAATCTCCCCTACTAGACAGTAAGTTCCATGAGGATGAAAGCCATGTTTTCATCTTCTTTCAATATCTTCTGATATGTAGCATGGTATTTTAGGTCCAGTAAGCACTAAATAAATTTAATTTAATTTAATTAATTGAACTGGAAAGATTGCCACTAAATTCATGGATTTGCTTTAAGTAGATATGTCATCCTATTCCTTTTGCTCTTTTTGGGGGGGAAGAATACTCAGAAATGCATCTCTCAAGTCTTTTTCCCTCAATGGTCCAATCTGTTCACCAGTAACACAGAGCTGAACAGGCTAAATTTGGCAGCAGGGACCTGGGACACTCTGACAAGAGGAAATAGGAAGCCATTTTGATGCTAAAGAAAAAGAAGAATAGACAGTTTAGGTGCTGCTCTGGCTGAGCCAATGTGACAAGCTGAATTACAGCTAGAGAAAAGGATCCTTGCTTTTCCAGAGCCTCCAACTGACAATAAGGAGGAGGCCCTCTCCTGTGCTACTCCAATAACTAGGGTCCCTTTGGCACTCCATATCCATGCTCTGTTTTCCTACAATCTAAGGAATTGAAGTGGTCCCTGAGGGAAAATGCTTGTAGATCCCAGAGCTCTGCTGTCAATGATACCTACTCCCAGTTATTAACCTTTTCCCCAATCTTTCCCTGTCTGATTGCTTCTGAGTATTGGTGGATGGTGAAATGTGAAAGAAATGTGATCTCAGTGTAAAGCAGGACAGTAACTGGAGGCATTAGTCTTTGCTTCTACTATTCTGAGTTAACCTTTGGCACTACCCAATTTCAATAGATATTTGAAATGATTAGAGAATATAATGGAATACTATACAACAAACAATGAACAGGACGAATTCAAAGAAAAATGGAAAGACATGTGACATGACGATGCAGAGTGAAGAAAGCAGAACCAACAGAACAATATACATTAATTACAATTACAGAGTTAAAGAATAGCATCAAAACCATGTTACAGACTGAAAAGAAAATAAAAAAGATGATAAAAATGAGGATTGTATGGGTACCACCACATGAAAATTAATAAACTAGTATTTTACGACAGGGTTAATGATTAGTAAATAACAAGTGTATAGACACTAATGCAATCATTAATGTTCTCAGATTGTTTTTGTTGGGGTTGGGTTTTTTTTTTTGAGTTTCATTTTGCATGCTCATTTTCCTTATTTTATTTTCTTATGTTCTATTTACATGTGGGAATGCTAGTACTTGTTAATGAAAATAAAAATAAAATTTGTATTTTTATAAAAACTTTAGATGGTGACATTACAAAATGTGATCCACCATAATTAAAAGAACCAAGTTGGTAATGAAAAGTTAAATACCGAGTTCCTTTATATCAAGAACTTCCAAATGACAAGGTGTTTTTCTTGTTCAGCTATTTCGACTTTCACTGGGAATGACAGCACCACAGCTTATCAGAAAGGAGTTTGCCTCCAGCCAAAATCCAAATACCATCACAATATGCAGCAAAATGAAGAATGCTCACAATATTAGGAATAGTACAATATTAAGTAGATTAAAATAATTCATTGAAAATGAACACATGTCCCCGGCCTTGTCTTCATAAAAATAATGCTCATAGCACTGATTTGCAAAGCAACCCAGCAATGGCAGGTTTACAATTTCAATAACGACCATTCATTACTTCCAGTTGTCTAAGAAATTTGAGTTGTTAGGAAATAGATACATACTTGGACAGCTGAACAATCAAAAATAATGTTCCATCACAGGCAATTAGCTCCCACACAGAAAAGCACAGGAGCATAAATGACCAGATTCAGAGTGAATTCCAAAGCTATCTCTAGCTTCACTCTGACTCCAGCCTGTTTGATTTAAAGAAAACAGAGATAATGCCTTCCATTTCAACCTGTCATCTCCTGGTAGCCTATGTGAGTTTTCAGGGTGTTGTTTTATTATTGACTGGCATTTTCCCTGCACTGCATTCATAACCATTTGATTGGTTTTACAGGATTTCAGTTAACATCTATTTCCAAACCATTTCCCCAACATTCTATCAAATATTTCATGGTTTTTAGGGTGCTTTTTTATAAGAGTTATCTGTTTTACAGACTAAAACCTAAGGTAACAAAGAACAAAACTAGTGCTAGAAGATTTCAACATAATTTTAATTTAACATCAAAATACTGACTGTTACTAAATGCTACAGGTAGAGTCCATGATATTGCTGGATATGTTGTTAATTAAGTTGCTTTTAGCATCCTGAATGTATATACTCTATCCCTATATTCATGTTCCTATTTATTGCATCTATACATTTCTATCAACCATAAATATGAAGCTACTTCACACATCTTTCTCCGAATGAACCACCCTCAATGGGGCTGTTCCCAGTCCAGAGAATAAGAAGAAAATGTTTACAAATAGCTATAACATTTTTTCATTTAGCAATTTTCTTCATGTAGCTAGATCTACAAAGCTGAGGTTACATAATCACCTATTTAATACTCCAAACCAGCTGCATTTAGAGTAATCAGATTTGGGGTACAATGTGCTGGTGTGGAGTTCCAGACTGTGAAATAAAAAACGGACACTGCACTAAGCTAATGTACTAATGAGAGAAGGCTTGGGATCTAGCTAGGTGCAGAAAGGGAACACTTCCCAGCTGACTGCTTTGCTCACACTAGAAGAGACAAGATTCAAGATTCAAAGTACAGCTTGACAAAAGGATATTAGTATCCAATAAGCTATACTGTTCTCCAGAGAGAGACAGACAGATAGAAATAGAGACAGAGAGACAAAGAGAGAGATAGAGACAGAGAGACAAAGAGAGAGACAGAGAAGGAGAGAGACAGACAGACAGAGAGAGAGAAACAAAAACAGAGAGAGAGAGACAGAGAGAGAGAGAGAGAGAGAGAGAAACAAAGAGACAGAGAGAGAGAGAGAAACAGAGAGAGAGAGAGAGAGAGACAGAGACAGAGACAGAGACAAAGAGAGAGAGAGAGAGACAGAGAGAGAGACAGAGACAGAGAGAGAGAGAGAGAGAGACAGAGACAGAGAGAGAGAGAGAGAGAGAGAGAGAGAGAGAGAGAGAGAGACAGAGAGAGAGAGAGAGAGAGAGAGAGAGAGAGACCCAACTGAACCCTTTTTAACCATGAACTCTAACTCGTCTGGCTTCCTGAGTTTCACTGCACCCTATCTCACCATGAGCTTCGCTTCAACATCCCATACCCTAACAGATTGTACTCAGCGTTTTTCCCTCTTCCTCCTCCTCTTCTCTTCCCTAAGCTTTCTTTACCTCCTCTATAGATTTGATTTATGCTCTCTGCCCTGCTACTTGTTCCGTCTCTATCAGAAAGACGGACCCAAGTGCTCGGCTCTAAGCTAAGCTCTGTTTTCTCAGTTTTCCAGCATGAACACCAAGCACCCCCCTCCCTCAGCCCCACCTCCTCCCACACACCCCAAATGATTCCAGAGTTCCACCTTCCCTGGATGAAGATGACTGCACCTACTCACGCCCCTAATCCCTGACAACTGCACCCCTTCCCCCACCAGAGGCTGACAATTCATTCAGGAGAAGCCCTGTCCTCTTCTCTCCTTCCCCGGCAGCTACCCAACCCCGGCGAGTCGCTCCACCTCTCGGAGCCTCAGTTTCTTCTTCAGTTGAATGGGTGTCACGCTATTCAAAGGATGTACCGCCCGGGACTAGAGCAGCTTTGTTTACCTGAGATGCTAGAGAAACGGGAGCTGTCTCTTGCTGTTGTTCTGTCACCCCCCCGCCCCGCACACACACACTGAGATTTTGCCCCCTCCCCAACACTCCCATCTCTTGTCCAGACCCATTAACCCGAAGCATCCCCGTCGGTCCAAGACTCCGACGTTCCCCCCCCCCCCCCCCCGGAAAAGGGGGCCGGGGCCGAGCCTCTGTCCGCGCCCGCTGCAGTCCGGAGTCAGCGGGGACTGCTGGGAGGGGGAGTCGGACCCCCTGGCCCGGGCTGCCTTACCTGGCCGTGTCGGCGGCGGGGCCGGGGCCGGGGCCGGGGCCCGCCGGCTGCGGGGCTGCAGCCGCTCGCGCAGCTCCGGCTGAAGGGAGCTGTCCGCTTCCTGGTGCTGAAGGCGCCTTCCCAGCCGCGGGGCCGGGGCCGGGGCCGGGGCCGCCCGCCACCGGCGCTCCGTCCCCGGCTCCCCCCTCCAAGCTGGCCTCATTGCCCATGGCGGGGCTCGGACGACGGGGTCGGGGCGGCGGAACGGGGCGCGGAGGGGAGGGGAAGGGGAGGGAAGGACAGGGAGGGGGGGCCGGGCCGGCAGCTCCCGGGCTCGCTGCTCACACGCTCAGCGCTGCGCCGCCGCCGCCATCTCCCAGCTCCACCAGCGGCGCCTGGCACGACGCATGCGCGGCCCGCCCCCCGGGCCAGGCCCCGCCCCTCGCTCTGCACACACCCCTCGGGCGCCTCGGAGCCGCGCGTGACGCTGCTGCCGCTGCTGCTGCTGATGCTACTACTGTAGCTGTTCCTGCTCGGCTTAGGCGCCGCCCCCGCCGGTGGAGCGCCCCTCCCTCCCGCTATGTGCGGAGGCTCGGTGGAAGCGCGGCGGCGGGGAGCGGGGAGCGTGAGGGCCGGGGTGGCAGAGCCCCACCTGAAGCGTCCCGGACCCTGGGGAGGAGGGGCTCGTGGTGGAGCTCACTTGGGCCTATGCCCCGCCCCGGGCCGGAGCGAGGTGGGGGAGGGGCGGACTGGGCTGCACTTGCGGGAGCCGAGTGACCAGGACATCCCCGAAGGGAGAGGACTGCCGTCCAGCCCTCCAGCGACTCTGCGTCAGGCGCGTCTAGCCCTAGGGGAGCCCAAGACTTAGATAAGGAGCGTCAGTCTTGTCTGTATCCCAGAGAGATCGCAAAAAAGGGGAAAGGACCAGAAAAAAATATATTTATAGCGGCTCCTTCTGCGATGGTGAAAAACTGGAAATGGAGGGGAAGCCCGTTAACTGGAAAATGGCCCGACAAGTCGTGGTAAATGCGTGCAACGCAATCTGTTGTTCCATTAAAAACGATGGGCAGGTTTCAGTGAAGCTTGGAAAGACTTACATGAACCGACGCCGAGTGAAATGAGCAGAACCGCACACGTTCCCAGCAACCTCGGCCCATGAGCCGCTGAATGACACAGCTCTTTTCAGCAATACGGTGATCCAAGTCAACATCAAAGGGTCCCGACGGAAAATGACGGCCACATCCAGAGAAAGAAGTTTAGTCTGGATGCAAAGAGATGCAAACTATTGTCACTTTTTTTTTTTTTTTTTTTTATGGCTTTTCCTTTTTCTGTTTCTTCTTTCACAGCATGACTGATGTAGAAATGTGTTTGCATGATTGCACGTGTATAACCTATATCAATGATCGCTGCCTTGGGGAGGGCAGGTGGTAGGAGAAAAAAAATTGGAACCCAAAATCTTATATATATCATATATATATATATATATACACATATATATATAATTACCTTTTCATATGATTGGGGGAAAATAAAATACTATTTATCAAAAAAATTTAAATGTGTCAGACTTGGAAGAAGCCTCCTTCTTAGAGAAATGGAAACCCAGAGAGAGGTGGGGCAAGAAACTTGCCTTAAGTCACAATAAAGTTAGTAGTAAAACTGGAGTCTCAATGGGTTTCAATAAATCTGCCCCAGGTATGGCAATAACTAGATTTCTGTCCAGATTCCCTGCTTTCATGGTCAGTCTTTGACTTAGCCCCACTCCAAATCCTAACTATAATGGAATTCAAGAGCTCAGCCTGCTCTAAAATTGATCTCTGTGTTCTGGCATCCCCTACCCAATTATCAAGGGCATAATAACCAGAAGAATCATCAGACTACAGAAAGAATATGAAATAATGAGACCAAAAAGAAACCCAGTTTGTCTTCCAATTCTTTCATCTTTAAAAAAAATTCTTGGGAATTTTTGGAGGAGTTTGGAATAAGGAACTAAGTATATTTCCTGCCTGGGACAAACTGCCCCTGAAACAGAGAGGGTTTAGAGTTCAAAGCTCCAAATAGCCTATTTCATGGTGACAATTATTATCAAAAGCACTGCTGATGTTTCTTTTTGGAGAACTAGCAGTCTCTGCAGTGGAGAAGGGGAGGACATGTGGAGCAAGGGCTGAGTCACAGGATGCGATTCACAGATGAAGAAGCTTGAGAACATTGTGCTAGAAACATGAGGAATGGGAGGAGGGTGGAAGAGTATGTCTTTGAAAAGTGGTGACGAAGGTTGTAAAACCTTTATATTTTGCAGGAAAGGAAGAGAAGGCAAAATTCTGGCCAGTCGGGGGATGTGATCCTTTCTTAGGAAGGCTACAGCTAACCAATCATACCAGGCACTCACATATCTCTTCACAGTGGTACATTCAACTTTAGTAAAGTCCTCCAGTGCCTCATCATGGCAGCAAAGTGGCATTGGGTTATTGAAGGTTATAGCAATGGAGCATAAGCTTTGAAAGATCTTACCAAGCCAAGAAGGATTTAGGTATTTAGCCACTGATGTAGAGGCTCCTCAGAAGGTTGCCCACCAAATGATGAATTTCTTTTTGGCTACAACAACTGATTAAAAAAAAAAAAACACTTTCTAAGGTATGGACAGAGAAGTAGTCTGTCTTTAGAGTGATAAAATCAAGGATATTATGAAGCTGATGTTAAAGAAGACCAGAGAAGCAAACTGAAATTTAGTCAGCCTCATGCAACAACTGCTAAACATTGTTATTGTATATGGAAGGCCCTGGTGTCTCAGAGCCCAGCTCTGAACCAAAGGGGAATTAGGAGCTATTAGGAGGGCTCCTTTTTATTTCCTGAGTGCCTGGATTACAGTTGCTGTGGGGAGAATCCTATCTTCTCTCTGAAAGTCCCCTCTTTCTAAGACTTCCCAGGGAGTTGAATGTCATTTCATGCCATCATATTTTGAAGAAACTTCCATTTGTAACATCTCCAAAAAAACTGTTCCTTGTCTTCTGGTGCTGGGATTATAACCTTCAGAGGTGCAATAGTTCTCTAGAGCAAAGCTTCTTGAACAGTGGGTTGCGACCCTGTATGGATTACACATGAATGTAGAGGTCACAAAATTATGACTTATTATTAGTAAGTGTTTTATCTGCATACCTACTTTATATACCTATATGCCTAGAATAATGCAAAGATTTCTTGAGTGAAAAGGGGTTACAAATGGAAAAAAATTTTAAAGTGTTGATCTAGAGCAAAAGTTCTTAGCCTGTGTGTGTTTATTTGTGTTTTGTGCTCTTTGCCAGTCAGGTGAAGCTTTTGGACCCCTTTTCAGAGAAAAATGATGCTTTTAAATGTATAAAGATAAAATGCATAGTATTATAAAGAAAAACAATAAATTGAAATTTAGTTATCAATGTTTTTAAAGTTCACAGATTAAAAACCTCTTGGCTAATCCCAGATCCTCAATGACATTTCAAGTCTGGGCTTCTTAAACTTTTTCCACTCATGATTCCTTTTCACCCAAGAAATTTTATGTGACCCTAAGTATATAGATACATAAAATAGGTATACAAATTCAACATTTACTAGTAATGAATTATAATTTCACAACCCCCACATTCAGCTACATGACCCCATGTAAATCATAACACCATGTAGAAGCTTGTTCTAAGTAATGATAATGACTTATTCTATTGAATAAGTCAATTTAGATCTATTTTATAAGCCTGTGCACTTTCCCCAATACTTAGAAATGGATTAGATGAGACGTCATGAGTGTTATCTTGATCAGAAGTAACAATCCACCTTTCAGAATTGCTCCCAAATGTCTCCCTAGAGACATTAGAGGTATGACTTGTCAGAGCTAAATTAGCCATATTAGGAATGGTCTGGTTCCCTTCATGACTCCTCTTCCTGCTTTGTTCCACTATCTTTTCCACTAAAGGAAATTAGGAAGCCCAGTAGATAGAGTGCTAGATTTGGGATCAGGAAGACCCTGTTAGAATCCTACTTCAAATATCTACGAGCTGTGTCACCCTGAACAAGTTACATAACTTCTCTCAGCCTTGACTTCTTCATTAGTAAAATGGAGATAACAGTACCTATCTTAAGAGTGTTGTTATAAGGATCAAGCAAGATAATATATGCAAAGCACTTTTCAAAGTTTAAGAAGTTTTGTTGTTCAATTGTTTCATATTTGACTTGGCAAAAGTACTGGAGTGGTTTGCCATTTTCCTTCTTCAGCTTATTTTACAGATGAGGAAACTGAGGCCTTTTGCTGGCCTGTGTACCAGGGCAGAGAACAATAAGAAAAGGAAACTCAAAACTTACTCTCAAGTGATTATTTTATCTATGGGTCTTGCATCAGTCAAGTTGCTTCACTAACCAGTTGGAACACTCTGGGACTACTTAGCAATAAGGAGAGTCCCTTTTGTCTGCTTCTTTAATAAAAAATAATTGCAGTGTTTTCTCCTTTGCCATATAGTGTTTGAAATCAGTTACATGAATGTTTGTTTACTGTATTTGCAACTGTTTACAGTCAACTTTGAATGGAAGTTTCCATAAAGACTAGAAATCAATATCTAATTTGCATATTTAATCATAATTTACATAATTGATGATCTATTTGGGATGATTCCTGTAAGGACTTCCTCTTTATAAGGAGGGGTAAATTGATGAGAAATAATCTGGTGATTTCTGTGCCAAATAGTGACTATGCTAGTCTGTGCATTCCAGCTAAATAACTTGAGTTCAATTCAATATTTAATAAATGCCTACTGGCTGTAAGGTCCTGTGTGCCAGGACCAGTACTCGCTTCTGCTTTTGACTCAGCACTAATATGACAGTAAGTGTCACTATTAGTTAGGGGTGGGGAGTTTGTGTTTTCCTCTAGTACATCAGAAAATGTGACTTTCCCTGGGATTAGAGAAGTAAATCTGTAACTCCTATGGGGACAATTAATTCTGAAGCATAGAACTGGTTTGGGGAACTGTCTCTCAGAGGGTATGAACACCATGCATTAAGCTAAAGCCAGTACACACACACACACACACACACACACACACACACACACACACTTAGGTATAGCTGCCATGGAGACAAGTTCTGTAAGCAACAAGGAGCAGAGAGTAATTCAGAAGACCTTCAAGTTTGAGTTCAAGGCGTGGTTTACTCTTAGTCACTTCTCTCTTCTCTTCTAATCCTATTTCCTGCAAGGAGTCTTTCTAGGAGAATAGTCTTTTCTCCAACCCAACAAGTCATTATCTCACAGATATTACTATGCTTGAGCATTCATAAAACACAGTTTCCTAGTGATACCACTTCTACTGTTATTTTGAACTATTTATTTAAACCTTTTCTTGTTTAACTTTTTCTGTATTAATGCTGTGTCCTCAATGAAACTAAACTCCAAGAAAGTGCTATCATCACCTCTATCTCCCCCATATAAACTAAACACAGGGCTTTACTAATCATTGGTCCTCAGTGATGGTTTTTTACTTTTTACACTTTATGACTTGATTTGTCAATCAGATAGATTTATTTTATTTTTAATAATATTTTAGTTTTCCAAATACATGCAAAGATAGTTTTCAACATTCACCTTTGCATACCTTCTGTTCCAAATTTTTCTCCCTCCCATTCCCAAGACAGTAAGCAATCCTGCACATGTGCAATTCTTCTAAACACATTTCCATATTCATTATACTGATCTAGAAAAATCTAGATCAAAAGGGGAAAAAATGCAAAATAAAAAAAACAAGCAAACAAAAAAAATGAAAATACTATGCTTTGATCCACATTCAGTCTCCATAGCTCTCTCTCTAGATACAGATGGCACTTTCTATCTATTGGAATTGCCTTGAATCACTTCATTGCTGAAAAGAGCCAAATCATATGGATTTATTTTTAAGTCAAATGACAAATCAAGTTATCAACTAGACCCTGTTGCAACAAGAAAATCCTTTGACTTCTCTCTAATTGATTTCCTATCTCACTCCCCACAAAAGCTATTCCAGACCTTCTCTTTCCCTTCTAAAGTCTTCCACATGAGAGGAGGAAGGAATTTGTGATCAAAGAACTAGAGATCATTTTGCTCACAAAATAGATAATTTTGATTATATTAAGTTAAAAAGTTTTTGTACAAACAAAACTAATGCAGACAAGATTAGAAGGGAAGAAATAAACGGGGGAAACATTTTTACATCCAAAGGCTCTGATAAAGACCTCATTTCCAAATTATATAAAGAATTGACTCTAATTTATAAGAAATCAACCCATTCTCCAATTGATAAATGATCAAAGGGTATGAACAGACAATTTTCAGATAAAGAAATTGAAACTATTTCTAGTCATATGAAAAGGTTCTCCAAATCACTATTGATCAAAGAAATGCAAATTAAGACAACTCTGAGATACTACTACACACCTCTCAGATTGGCTAAAATGACGGGAAAAGATTATGATGGATGTTGGAGGGGATGTGGGAAAACAGGGACACTGATACATTTTTGGTGGAATTGTGAATGAATCCAACCATTCTGGAGACCAATTTGGAATTATGCTCAGAAAGTTATCAAATTGTGGATACCTTTTGTTTGATCCAGCAGTGTTACTACTGGGCTTATATCCCAAAGAGATCTTAAAGGAGGGAAAGTGACCCACATGTGCAAAAATGTTTGTGGCAGCCCTTTTTGTAGTGGCCAGAAACTGGAAATTGAATGGCTGCCCATCAGAGAATGGCTGAATAAATTGTGGTATACAAATGTTATGGAATATTATTGTTCTGTAAGAAATGACCAACAGGATGATTTCAGAGAGGCCTGAAGAGGCTTACATGAACTGATGCTAAGTAAATTGAGCAGAACCAGGAGGTCATTATACATGGCAACAACAAGACTATATGATGATCAATTCTGATATACATGGCTTTCTTCAACAATGAGAGGATTCAAACTAGTTCCAATTGTTCAGTAATGAAGAGAGCCATCTACACCCAGAGAGAGAACTATGGGAAATGAGTGTGGACTACAACAGAGCATTTCCACTCTTTCTGTTATTGTTTGTTTGCATTTTTGTTTTACTTCTCAGGTTTTTTTTCTTTATTTCTAGATCCAGTTTTTCTTGTGCAGCAAGATAACTGTATAAATATGTATACATATATTGGATTTAACATATACTTTAACATATTTAACATATATTGGACTACCTGCCATCTAGAGGAGGAGGTAAGGGGAAGGAGGGGAAAAGTTGGAACAGAAGGTTTTGCAAGGGTCAATGTTGAAAAATTACCTGTGCATAAGTTTTGTAAATAAAAAGCTATAATAATAATGATAACAATAAATAAAATAAAATAGAAAAAAATAATAAAGTCTTCCACATGTCCTCCTCCCCACTTCTCTCTGTCTTTATCTGTATCTATCTGTTCTCCTTTCTCCATCTTTCCTGCAGTTCTTAATCATTTCTCTTTGAAGTTACTTGGGTATGAAGATTGAGGATAATCAAACTGAGTTCCCTCTTTATTTCTCTTCCTCTCAAAATCCCTTTGATATTATCCCCAATTCCTTCCTCCTTTCCCCCAATTCTGACAGAGATAGACTTTCTCCTTGTCAAAACTTTCTTCATATATACTTGATCCTATTTCCTCCCATCTTCTCCATCAAATTGTAATCTCAAAGATCTCTCTCTCTCTCTCTCGTTTTTCTCTTGCTGTCTTCTAATATGCCCAAGTCTCCCCCATCCTTCAGAAACCTTTATTAGATGCTATCTGATTTAAGCTATTATCCTTAATCTTTCCTCCCTTTTTCAACCACACTCCTTGAGAATGCTATCTAAACCTGCTGCTTCACTGATTCTCCTGTGACTCATTTCTCAAGCCTCTTCAGTTTGGCTTCCAACCTCATCACTCAATTGAAATAACTCTTCACAGTTACCAACAATTTCCTAATTTCCAAATAGATTGTTTTTTTTCTCAGTGCTAATCTTTACACCTGTCTGAGGCAGGAGGCTCCTCATCCATATCATATCCTGGTTGTACCCCAAGGTTCTATTGTGGACCCAATTCTCTTTTGTCATGACAATCTCCCTTTTAAAAAGCTTCCATGGGTTGGACACATGACTCACAAAATCTGTAAATCCAGCCCCAACCTCTCCCCTGAGCTTCAGTCCCATATCAACAATTGTCTGTTGAACATTTCAAACTGAACATACCAGAGGCATCTCAAACTCATTATGTCTAATACTGAATTCACTATCTTTTCAATCAGACTTTTCTTTCTCAATATCATCATGTCAAGGAAACCACCATTCTTCCACTCTCTCAGGTTCATTATTTTCTAAATCTCACTCTCCATCATCCCACCTATCAACCTGTTGTCAAATCTTGCTATTTCAGCCTCTACAATATCTCTCACATCTGTTCTCTTCTTTCTACTCACACAACTACTTCAGTTCTTGCTGATTTGTTGTTGCAACAGCTTCCAATTGGTCTCCCTGGCTGAAGTCTCTCATTACTCCAGTCCATCCATACTGCTACCAAAGTGATTTTCCTTAAATACAAATCTTGTCACGACCAGATTCAATCAATTCCTGTGGTTCCCTGTTGTCCTAGAATAAAATACAAAATTCTCTGCTTAGTTTTTTAAAAACCCTTCCCTTCACAACCTGACCCCAAACTATATTTCCAGCCTCATTGAACACTACTTCTCCTCCCACACTCTGCTATTCAACCTCCTGTTTCTTACATACAATACTCCATCTCCTGCCTTTATAACTTTGTTCTGGCTGCTTCCTGGGAAGAATTCCTTACTCACATTCACATCACAGCATCCTTTTCTTTAAGGCACAGCTTGAGTACCATCACCTTCTATATGAAGCATTTCCTGATCTCTCCAACTGCTTGTATCTTCCCTCCTTAACTATTTTGTCTTTGGCTACTTTGTATTTGCTTGTATTTTTTCCCTTTATATTTAGCCTATATTATGTTTATATATGATATATATGTATATATATGTGTGTGTATACACACATTCTTCTTGTCTTTCCCATCAGAATACAAGTTCCTTGCCAACAGAGATTACTTCGAGTATAAATAACATTTGTAACTTCAGCATCTAATTCAATGTCGGGCACCTTGTTCATTCATTTTCAATCCTGTCTGAGTCTTTGTGACCCCATTCAGAGTGTTCATGGCAGAGATATTGGAGTGGTTTGCCATGTCCTCATTTTATAGATGAGAAAACTGAAGTAAACAGGGTTAAGTGATTTGCCCAGGGTCACACAGCTAGTAAGTATTTTAGAATGGATTTGAACTCAGGAAGATGAGTAAAGTTTGATACTCTGTTCACTGTGCCATCTTTCTGCACCATCTGGTACATAGTAGATGATTAATAAGTAATTAATAAGTTGACTGAGTAACAAGCATTTATTAAGTATTCACTATTTTTATTTATTTTATTTACTTTTTTATATTTTACATTTAAAATTTTAAAAACATTGTTTATTTATTTATTCGCTCTTTATTAAGCCCTGTGGAGACTTGGGGATACCCATGATTAGTGGAAGTGACATGAATAATGAATCATCAATGGAGAGTGAAAAGGAGCAGTCAGACAAGTATGAGAAAAAGTAGGAGAGAAACCCAGGAAAACCCAGAAAAAAGGAAATCAATAGTGAGATTAAGAAATAAGGACTCAGAGGAGATTATTAGGTCTGTCAATTAAGAAATCACCAGCAATTTTGGGGAGGGCAATTTTAGTTGAATAATGAAGCTGGGAGTTAGATTGTAAAGGGTTAAGAAGAGACTGGGAGGAGGGGGAGTGTTAGCACTAAGTGTAGTTGGGGGGTTGGGGGTTGTCCTTCCTTCATGCTTGAAGAGGACCAAAATGACATTACTTTGCTGGAGTCCAAAATACATACTTCGCTGATCAGACCAATGCAAGTTCAGAAGACTCTACCACAGGTTGGGCAGATAGTCTAAATATACAAGTAGTATATGTGGCTTTTTGGAAGAAGTTTGGCTGAGAAAGGGAGGAGACATATAGAACAATAGTTGTCAGGGATGTCGTGTTCTGATGGGAGATGAAGAGGTAGACATGGGTGCATTTATAGGCAACCAGAAAGGAACCAGTAGCTAATGAGAAATTGGTCTGTGGGAGTTTCCTGAGGTCAAAAGCTATCTGGCTTAGGAGAGGTCAGAATCAGACAGATTGGGTTTGCAAGTTTCCTGAAGCAGATTCCAAAGCCAGGAGACCCAGAGCTACTGACCTATTAGAGCAGGATCCCCCCAAGGTCAAGGGACCCCAAAATCACATTACATCATTTTCCCCTCTCAAGCAGTCATCCCCAAATTCATTTGGGACAAAGGGACAGAGGTCTCATCTCCTGGAGCTGCTTCAGGGATGAAGAGCTGTAGGGACAGGGGCCCAGTGAGGATCCACACTGAAGAGGGGAGGCAAGAGGGCAGCTGCAGCATTCAATGGGGTGCTGAGTGTCAGAATCAGTAAGCCAATGGAATTCAGGGTGAACAGGTAGTTGGATAGTCTTAGCTTGGAGCCCACAAAAAAACAAATCTCACAGGTAGGTTAAAAATGCAGAGACCAAATATTAGCAAAAAGGATAATTAAAAGTGGAGTTAGTAGGGACAATCGTCAGAACCCCATCCAGAGTAAGTTTGGGAGGGGAGTGATGAGGTTATCATGAATGCCTCTCATCCAGATAACTTTTTCTAGGATAAATACCAAGAAATGTTTTTGGGGATCCAATTATTGATGAGTAAAAAAATTGCCTTGCTACAGGAGGGACCTGGATGAGATGAGATAATAAACAGGCATACCTCACAGATATTGCAGCTCTGATTCCAGATCATCACAATATAATAATTATCACAATAAAGTAAGCCATGTTAATGTTTTGGTTCCCCAGTGCATACAAAGTTTATGTTTACACTCTACTGTAGTCTATTAGGTATGCAATAGTATTTGAATCTTGTTAAAATGTACATATTTTAATTTAAAAATATTTTATTGCTAAAAAAAAATTAGTAACCAGCATCTGAGTTTTCAGCAACTTATAACTTTTTTGCTGGTGGAAATCTTGCCTTGATGTTGATGGCTACTGACTATGGTAGTGCTGAAGGTTGGGGTGACTGTAGCAATTTCTTAAAATAAGACAACAATGAAGTTTTGCCACATGAATTGATTCATTCATTCATGAAAGATTTCTCTTAGCATGTTCTCTTAACATAGAATGCCATATTGTTTGATATCATTTTACCCACAAAAGAATCCCTTTCAAAATTGGAATCAATTCTCTCAAACCCTACTACTGTTTTATCAATTAAATTTACATAATGTTCTTCAATATTGTTGTGCCTCAGGGAATAGGAGGACAGAGAGAGAGAGAGAGAGAAGAGAGAGAGAGAGAGAGAGGGAGAGAGAGAGAAATGGGTGAACTTCAGGTCAGTGGAGGAGTCAGAATATACACAACATTTATCCATCAAGTTCGCTCTTATGTGCATGTGCTATGTGAAGTCCCAAAACAATTACAACAATAAAATCAAAGATCACTGATCACAGTTCACTCTAACAGATATAATAATAATTAATATTATTATTAATATTGCAAGAATCACCAAAATGTGACACAGAGACATGATGGGAGCACATATTATTGGGGAAAAGGTGACAATAGTTTTGCTCAATGCAGGGCTCCCACAAATCTTAAATTTGAAAAAAAATTCAGAATCTGCAAAACACAGTAAAGGGAAGCACAATAAAATGAGATATGCCAGTACATTTCTTGACTTAGATCTCTATCTCTTGAAGGCTAACAAGTTATAAAGAGGATGTATTCCATGTCATTAAAAGGAGTAGCCACACTACTGAAACCATGGACTCTTGAAGTACTAATATAAGACTTGATTAGCATTATTAATGTTAGAAAGATGCTCACCTGCCTTTTTTTCACTTAATATTTTATTTTTCAAATTACATGTAGAGATAGTATTCAACATTCATTTTTGTAAGATTTTGAGTCCCAATTTTTTTTCTCTCTCTCTTCTCTCTCCCCTCACCAAAACAGCAAGCAATTTGATACAGCCTATACATGTACAATCATTTTAAACATTAGTCATGTTGTGAAAGAAAAATCAAAACAAAAAGGAAAAAATCATGAATAAAATAGTATGAATGAATGAAAATAGTATGCTTTGATCTAAATTTAATCTCTATAGTTCTTTCTCTGGATGTGGATAACATTTTCCATCCCAAGTCCATTGGAATAGTTAAAGATTGCTGTATTGCTAAGAAGAGTCAAGCCTATCATAGTTGAGCATCACACCGTCTTACTGTTACTGTTCTTCTGATCCTGTTCATTTCATTCAGGGTCAGTTGATCCAAGTCTTTGCAGGCTTTTCTGAAATCAGTCTGCTCATCATTTTTTATAGACCAATAGTATTCCGTTACATTCATATACCACAGCTTATTTAGACATTCTTCAATTGATGAGCATCCCCTCGGTTTCTAGTTTCTTGCCACTACAAAAAGAGCTGCCACAAATATTTTTGCACCTGTAGGTCCTTTTCCCTTTTTTGTGATCTCTTTGGGAAACAGACCCAGTAATGGCACTGCTGAATCAAAGGGTATATACAAAGTTTTATAGCCCTTTGGGCATAGTTCCAAATGGCTCTCCAGAATGGTTGCATCAGTTCACAACTTCACCAACAATGCATTAGTATCCCAGCTCTCCCACATTCCCTCCAACATTTATCATTATTTTTTCCTGTCATCTTAGCCAATCTGATAGATGTGAGATAATGCCTCAGAGTTGTTTTAATTTGCATTTCTCTAATCAATAGGTTGGAACTCAAAAACTTGGAACGTTTTTTTCATATAACTATAGATGGCTTTAATTTCTTCATCTGAAAATTGTTTGTTTATATCCTTTGACCATTTATCAAGTGGGGAATGTCTTATATTCTTATAAATTTGACTCGGTTCTCTATATATTTTAAAAAAGGAAGCCTTTATCAGAAACATTGTCTATAAAAATTATTTCCCAGCTTTCTGCTTCCCGTCCAATCTTGGCTTCATTGGTTTTATTTGTGTAAAAACCTTTTAATTTAATGAAGTAAAAATTACCCATGTTGCATTTGATAATGTTCTCTATTTCTTGTTGGGTCACAAATTCCTTTTCACCTACTTCTTAAAGCATCTAATAGGGAGCTTGAGGCATCAGCATCTGTTACTACATTTAGGTTGTATCAATTACTCTGTTAAATTAGAAAATAAATAACAAGTTTCTATGCAAAGGAGAGATTTTTCTTTTGGTAGACAAGGCTATTAATGAATTGCCTGAGCTTGTATAGGGCAAGTAATGCCCAGAGCTGACTCTTCTTTGATCACAAATGAGCAAATTTTGAAGTGTCACCAACATCACAAACTCCATCATCTAACTATAGCTCAATAGTTGCCCAGTCATGGCAGAGCTGGGGGCTGGGAGAGGGGTGGAGAGGGCACACAAGGTAAGGCAGGAAGAGATCCTATAATTCTTTTTCAGCATGATTTGCCCTAATTGTTCATTTGATAGTGACATTTTCTTTTAATTAAGCCCAGCATACAGGAGTCATTTTGAAAGAAGAAAAAAGTCAGAAACCCCAAGCTATAAAATTTTCGTGTTCTTTTCCTTCTTATGTTTGCTTGTTTGATGCTTGTGTTCCTTTCTGGACACCAAAAAAAAGGGTTCATTTAAGAAGATCATTTATATAGGAAAATGCCTGCCAGAATGGTTCATCTACTACAATTACTTAAAAAAAGGCCAGCTATGAGTCAGGGATAAACAAAGCAGAAATGAATAGAGGGTTGTGGAATAGGATAGACATGTGTGTGCATGTAGGTCAGTAAGTTTGCCAAGTGATAGACAACCAACTCCTTTAGTGAAATGTCAGGTCATAGCAGAGACACTGAAAGGGTCCTGCTTTCAGAAATTCAGGAATGAGAGATGGGCTGCATCATTAATTCATATTTAGAAGCGTCCTTATTGTACCATTCTCAGTCTCTGAGACTGGCCCCTGAAACTCAGCAGACTACCTTAAATTGGTTGGTGCTGTTTTGTTTTGTTTTTTAAGTTAGTATATGGGCTATTTCAAGGAAATGGTGAGAAGAAAAGAGGGAAGGAAGATGGAATTCACTACATTGAAGCCTCTCTGAAGATCCTAATAATCATGATTTTATAGTGTCCCATAAGTATTATTCTTCTCTTAGTGATAGCTTTCAATATCAATGTGTAAGTATAATTTATTTATTTTTTAATTGATCTATTTGAATGCTTAGTAAATTCTTTTGAGAGATTTGAAAGCAAGATCATTCCTTACTTTTTATATGACACTAATGAGTTCATTAAGTTATTCAAACCACTTGGAAAAGGCAAAGCTGGAAAGAGACAGCTCTTTGAAAACTATTGAATAGACAGAAAACCAATGTAGTGAATTCCATCTTCATCTCCACTACCCCTTCCCACCATCCTATGAATCCTGCTGTTGCTTCCAAAAATCACTCTTCTTATGGGATCCAGGGCTCTCTAAATCATGAGGAAGTATCCAAATATGGATATGTTTATCAGAAAAAGGCAACTCAGGGATGGCTAGGTTGCCCAGTGGGTAGAGGACCAGCCCTGATGTCAGGAGGACCTGAATTCAAATCTAGTCTCGGACACTTAACACTTCTTAGCTGTGTGACCCTGGGCAAGTCACTTAACCCCAACTGCCCCAGCTAAATAAATAAGTAAACAAACAAATAAAATAAATAAATAAAATTTTAAAAGGGAAAGGCATCTCAAATCCAGGTTCAGAATCGCCTAGACAAGACAGGTACCTTAGATGCCATGTGTGCACATCTGCCATAAGGTCAGTGTGAGAGAGAGTCAATTTGTCCTTCTCTTGGCCATCAATTCCTGGGAAGCTGATTGAAATAGTCCTGACAGAATTCTCAGCCAGCCAAGAGAGAAAGAGGCGAAAGGGCTGATTGTCCTCTTTTTGTTCATCTACTGAGTCATTAGTAATTTTGACTTCACCACCAAAAGAGAATTCCTCATTATCTCAAACTCCTAGACCTTAAGCCCCAAATCATATGTGACCAGGGCAAAATTTAGATCTCCAATGTGGGTTGACCAGAACCTGTAATGGCAACTCTGAGCATACTCCATGGAATCTTTCCTATAGGTCAATTCTATCTTGCCATCCTTGAAACCAATTTGCCTATCCCTGGAGTTGCAATCAATTCCATATTGCTCAGGTCTCAAAGGCCAGGAACTGCATAGGCTACAGCCACTGGCTGAAAAACTTCACAGTCCATTAGAAGCTGTAGTTCTCCTGGAGGTTTTGGAAATGCCCAATTGATCCTTTCAAATATTGCCCATTTGTTGTCACAGTTAATTCTGTTCTTGTGGAATTTCTTTAGTGGGCAAATGCTAATTAACTGAGTAAGTTTCCAGCCATCAGTCCTGCCCAGTCTAGCTGGGGAAGAGGCTGAGGTATACAGAAAGTGTGCCAAGAAGTAAGTGCTTTACAATTATTATCTCATTTAATCCCTGCAACAACTCTGAAAGGAAGGTGCTATTATTATTCCTATTTTCCAGATGAGGAAACTGAGGCAAATAGAATAACTTACCCAAGTAAATCAGCTAGTAAAATTTGAATTCAGGCTTTCCTGACTCTAGGCCAGATTCTATTATATCATCTATCAGCCCTGTTACTAGTATAGCAGTAGCAAAATGTATATTATATGCTAGGTATATTGTAAATGTCTTATTTACTCAATTTATTTCATTCTTATCACACATTTAAAATGTTATACACAATAAAAATATTATAAAGTTATAAATTTTATAAATTATAAAAGTATAAATTATGTATAAAATATATTATTAAATTATTATTATAAAATAATTATTATACTTTGTATTCAGAAACCCATGAGTTCATTAAACCAAATAAATAATGTTATATTAGAAATGCATCAATGACTATCAATTCTATATATAATACAATACAACATAAACCTAATATTTTAACAATATTGAATTAAAGATGGCAGCCATGAATATCCTTCATATTCTTCCTCTTCTACCATCCTATATGTCTACTCCTACTTATAAAAAATCTTTATGAGATCCTCTATACAGGAATCGAGGACGTACTCAATAAAGATATTAACAGGAAAATAAGCAGGCTTTCACATGTACTGGACCACATATTTTATCATGTTGCAATTGATTGAAAGATGTCAGAAACATAAGCTACAACTGTATTTACTGTTTGTTGATTTTGAAAAGACATTTGATTCAATAGTGCAAAACAACACTTTAAAAGCTCTTTTGCAACAAGGTATCATCAATTCATACCTCAAAAGCATTCAAAGTTTCCTAAAATATACAACAAAATGATTCTGTTCAATGACCTTTTTGATAAAAAAATATCAAGTGAGGCATAAAACAGGAAGATATATGCTCCCCTAAGGTTTGTGGGAGGAAATCTAGCTGAGTGAATGGTGAAGAGGGTTTCTCTATGGGATGCTAAGATCCTGTAGATGTTTCTGTTTGAGGATGGCATTGTGCTGGTTGCATCAAACTCTGGAGCACTTCAAAGCTTCCTAAAAGGCATCTGTAACCATTGCAAACAGAAAGGACAAACAAATAGTGGGTAATGGATGAAACCCAGAATATGCCATGTATTTGGATGGACAATCTATGAAATTTGTCTGTCACTATATGTATTTGTATATGTATATATGATAGATAATATAGGTGAATAAAGACTTGGGCTCAGATGTCAACAAGAAGAAAAGAGAAGAATGGATTTATCTTAGGAAAGTGTGAAGCTCCTTTCTTGGTTCTGAATTTTCCCCCAAAATAAGTGTATCTTTTTAATATCAATATTCTACAGGTGCTGCTATCTAGAAGAGAAAAATGGAATGAAGGCAAGATGAGAAAATAAGCATTTATTAAGTGTTTATTATGTGCCAGTATATGAAGAATTAAAAATAAAGTTCATAAGAAGACAACAGAAAGCTACAAAGTGAACATGAATAGGCTGCAACATAGAACCAAAGAAGAATTTTGAAGAAAAGGAATAAAAGCGAAATGTTGTCGTTTGTTCTTCATTTTTGAAGAGGATCAATGACATCATGAAGGTTATGATTTAACTTGACATGTCAAATGGATATGCACAAGACAAATCTGTGCAAAATTGTCATTCTCATTCTCCTCCAGAATCATCAAAGTCTAGTGGCAAGACAAAGGTTAAGACAACTGATGATGGCCTAGCATGTAGTAGGTGACTACTACTATCAGGAAAATGTATAAGAGGGAGAAATGATATTTCAAGATATGACACTGGCAATGAACAATAGTCAATTCACAAAAATGCTTTGTAATTAAGTAGTGCTAGTTTGCACTTGCTCAACAATACAGTGAAAAGAGGACTAGGCTTAGAATCTAAGTTCAGATCTTGGATCTGACAATTCCTCAATTGTATTGGAGTAGATGGTCTATATTTTCTCTTCTAGCTTTAAACCTTTTTCCATTGTATTCTATTATTTAATTACAAAGTATTTATTTCATCCACTTCCTCCCACTGCTCTAAATTTAAAAGAAAAATAAAACCCTTGTAACAAGCATGAATTGTCACCCAAAATAAATTCCCACAATGACCATGTCTAATATCTCATTTTACATCCATTCTCTCTCTGTCAGGAGGAAGTTAGCATGATTCATCACAAGTCCTCTGGATTCATGATTGCTCCTTGCAATGGTCAGAGTTCTTAAGGCTTTCAAAGATGCTTGCCTTTACATATTGTTGTTATTGTATAAATTGTTTTCCTGGTTCTGCTCACTTCATTGCATTAGCTGATTTTAAAAAGTCTTCCCAAGTTTCTCTAAAATCCTCTCCTTAATTTCTTAATGGAACAATAGCATTCTGTTGCAATCATACACCATAATTTATTCTGCCCCTTCCTAACTGAATCCCTTTAACTTCCAATTCTCTGCTACTCCCAAAATGGCTATTATAATTTTTTGGTAGATATTCTTTCTTTTCCTCTGTCTTTGATTTCTATGAGGCATAAACCTAATAGTGTCACTAGATCACAGTTTAGTGACTTTTTGACAGTAATTCCAAGTTGCTTTCCAGAATGGCTATATCAATTCACAGATCTACCAACAATACATTAGTGTGCCTATTTTTTCTTCAACTTTTCTTTAAGATAAAATGTTTCATGCCTTTTCTCTCTGTAAACAGAAGGTCCCTTAGGATGAACAGTATTTTTCATCTCCCATACTCTTTTGGGAATTCTGTTTAAATGAGCAGCTAGGGACAACTGTGTGAATGCTGTCTATGTCTGGGAAAGCACTCATCATCTGGTTGGCTTCTTCACGTGCAATTAAGGTATTCAAACTTTCCATGCTTTCTTAGGTAGGAAATGGTGATTTTGCATTTGAAGGCTTACTCCTTATCTTTCAATGTCCATTTTTAGCCCCTGTAAAACTTGTGTCTCACATTGGGGACTTCCCTTACAATTATCATCATCATCTGCAGAGCAAATTTCCCATATTAGAGTTCTTTCAGCAGAACCTAGGGAACCCCTAGTTGGGAATCATATAGAACTGAAAGGGATCTTAGAGGTCAGATCGTCCAGTCTTCTCATTTTATAATCAAATGAACCAAGGCTGAGAGAGATTGTAACTTGCTGATGTTCACAAAGATAGTAAATGACAAAGGCAAGAGTCAATGAACTCAAGTCCTCAGATTCTATAGGCAGTGCTCTTGTTCCCATCCCTATCCCTTAACAATGAAAAAGAGATGTTTATACAGCTGCAACTTGGGTGATATGTCCATAACAATTCTTTCTAGAAAATAAAACACAATTTAATTTTTCAAAATTTCTTCCAGTTTTGTAGCAATGATTCTACAGATTTCATGATTACACCCTCACAGCCAAAAGTAGCTCATGGAATCTTCTTGTTGAGAAATCATCTTTTCTAAAGGAAAACATTAGACTTGAATGGGGAATAAATGAGGAGAAAGCCCTAGATGGAAGACAAAGGCAGGTTTATAGTGCTCTAATAGAGAGGTTAGTGGGAGTTGGGGATGAAAACCAAATGAAACCTACTGTAGGATTGTCTGTACCAACAGGAGCCCAACATTTGGGAATGTGAAACTACAGCCAAGCCTGGAGAGATCAAAAGGAATTAATCACTGGAAAGATGTCAAAAGTAGATTTTTAAAATTTTCCTTTCATGTGGAGGACAATGAATACAAAAAGCTGCACACAGTGTAATATTTGCTGACTAATAAGTCAGTTTGGATTAACTTTCTCTTTATTATAAGGGAAGGGTAAATGGGGGAATAGGCTGTGAGTTTTAAAAAACACAAAATTGGGTATACTTTCTATGTAATTAAATTCCATCGGTATCAAGGGAAGGAAAGTGATTGATGGGTACAGTGAGAAGCCCTGGAAGTTTGGGAGTCACTTCAAATAGAGTCTGCCATGGTAGGTTTTTTTTTCCTACCATTCTTTCCCCACTTATCCAACCAGGCTTCATTTTTTATTTTCTTGGTTGTTAATGGGGAGGTCAGGAAGCTGACCCATTGTTAGTGGAAGGCCAGAACCTTTATTAGTGGAAGGGTGGGGTATGTTAGTGGCAGGTGGCAGATGGCAGGTGGAGGATGTAGGTGTAGTGCACTGTGCCTCTAAATAGATCCTCTCTGCTTGTCCCCTTAAATATTAATCTTTGGAGTGTAGAGGACTTGCCCACCTGCAGGAATAGACCATGATTAAATCATAATTACTTCCTGGGAGATATGTCTTTAAAACTTCAGCAAGCTCACTTTCTTAGGATTCATTGAGGTGAAGTGGGAGCAAGGAATAGGAAAGGGAATAGGTTCTTGCTGGGTCTGGAGGGCTCGTTTGTGCTATACATGACTTGGTTGGCATTTCTCATCAGCTGATTAGCTGACCTAGAGGACGAGGGACCAGCCTCTTGCATTGTGTAAAATATACAAGAGGAGAAAAAAAAAGATATTATACCAACCTGTCAGGAATGTTTGCAGCCCAGCCTCACCCTAGTTCCTATGCAATTTTCCCCAGAAGGCTAATTAAAGCCCTATTGCCACTAGAGTTAAGAATTTCCAGAGGCTTGTTATGACAAGAAAAAATAATCAAGAAACATTCTTTCCAAGTTGTCATACTTGGAGCACTATGTTGTGATGTTAGCATTCAGATAAGCTTCTAAGTCAAAATATGTCATTTCCATCACCTCTGCTGAGGCTGCCCCAAAACCTACATCTGGGAGGGTGTTCGGAGCATTTGGAAGAAGAGCAGCTCTCGGCTGCTACTCAGGATGCATCCTGGACCAGGCTGGAGCTGGTACACCCAAAGGAGGTCCACTGCTGCCTGCCCTTTTTCAGCTCCCACTGCTACCTTTACCATTTATACGAAGCTCTAAGATGCATGCAGTGCGTGGGTCCTCCCCGACCTGAAACCGTTGCCTTGTTTTTCTGGGACCAAGGAAATCAAGTTTCAGTTTGTTCATCCACAGCTGGCTCTGACCATCTCTGTGTGCTACTGCTTAGCAAGATACATAGTATGGCCCCAGGAAATGGTTCATATACTTCCCTCAAGCAAATAGATACTCAAAGATTTCCAACCAACTCTGCTTTTTGGGTCTTGAATATCCAAAGATCATCAGGTTGTAGTGGCAAGAAACTGGAAACTGAGTGGATGCCCATCAGTTGGAGACTGGTATATAAATATTATGAAATATTATTGTTCTGTAAGAAACGATCAGCAGGATGATTTCAGAAAGACTGGAGAGACTTACATGAACTGATGCTGAGTGAAATGAGCAGAATCAGGAGAGATGGTACACAACAACAAGATTATACGATCAATTCTGATGGACGTGGCTCTCTTTAACAATGAGATGATTCAGATCAGTTCTAATAATCTTGTGATGAAAAGGTAAAGGTCTTTGGGAACTAAGTGTGGTTCACAGCATAGCATTTTCACTCTTTCTGTTATTGTTTGCTTGAATTTTATTTTCTTCTCATTTTGTTTCTGGTTTGATTTGATTTTTCTTGTGCAGCAAGATAATTGTATAAATATGTATTCATATATTGAATTTAACACATATTTTAGCATGGTTAACATATATTGGATTACTTGCCATCTAGGGGAGATGGTGAGGGGAAAGAGGGAAAATTTGGAACACAAGGCTATGCAAGGGTCAATGTTGAAAAATTATCCGTGCATATGTTTTGAAAATAAAAAGCTTTAATTAAAAAAAAAAAAGAACAAAGATCATCAGGGAAGGTCTGAGGATGGGAGTTTGTTCTTCCTCAAGGGTTTTTCTTCAGGGCTAGCAATGCTAGAGTATGCAGAGAGGATGAAACTCCAAACTACACAGTACCATCACTGTGATTTCATGTCTCCTCTTCCACAAGCACCAACCCAACAGCTTCATCAGAATTAAATTTCAGGAACAAATTTCTTGATCCACATAATTTGTCTTCTCTGCTTAAAAAAGGAGACATTATTTATTCACTTATTGTTCAGTTAATATAATTGCCCTATATTATTATTATATTACATATTAATATAATATACAATAGAATGTTATTTACTGTATTATTTATATTATATATACTATATATAACATATTGTATTATATGCACTATATTATATAATTACATATAAGTACATATTTATTTCTTTATAGATAATATTTATATATAATCTATATTTTAAAACAGTAATGAATTAATATAAATATGTAACAACCATTTCTTTCCATACATACATAAACATACATATAAACCTATTAGGTATGTATTGGTATCCTAATGAACATGATAAAACAACAGAAGAATGAAATACTCAATGCAATGTCATCAGGTATTTATACAGCACCTACTAGGTGTCCAGTTTTGTGACAGGCATTGTAAGGGATGTGGTCTTTACCTCCACTTTGTTGTTCTGTCATTTTTCAGTCTTGTCTGACTCTGTCTGACCCCATTTGAGATTTTCTTTTTAAAGATGCTAGAGTGATTTGCCATTTCCCTCTCCAGCTCATTTTACAGATGAGGAAACTGAGGCAAACAAGATAAAGTGACTTGCCCAGGGTCACACAGTTAGTTAGGGTCTGAGGCCAGATTTGAACTCAGGAAAATGAGGCTTCCTAACTCAAGGCCTGGTACTCTATATACTGTACCACTTAGCTGCCCCTTATTTCCAATATTCCAGACTTTAAAATCTAATTGGAGAAATGAGACAAAATTCTGGCCACAATGGAATGATAATGTACAAGGCAATAAATATGTACCCCATAAGTAAAACAGAACACGTGTTCCTAGAATGTTAGATAACTTAGTCCAATCCTTCATTTAACAGCAAAGAAAACTGAAGCCCTGAGAGCGAGCCTGGCTTGTCCATAGTCACCCAATGAATACTAGCAGAGCCAGGACTAGGACCTTTTTCCCCTGATGCAGTGATCTCCCTTTCCCTGTATGATGATGTCTCTTCCAAAGGGAATGACAAATCACACGGAGGTAGCACTCTTAGGCTTACTAAGTGCTTTCCTCACAACTGCCCTGTGAGGGGGTAATGGAAGAATCATTTTTTTCCTTCTCTTTTACAAGTGAAGAGATTGAGACTCAGAAAAGAAAGTGCAAAGAAACTTGCCCAGGATCGCCTAACTCATACGCAGACTTCCTAATGCTAAGTTCAGTGACCTTGTCAATCAATCAATAAATAAACTTTTATTAATTATCTAGTATGTGCCAGGCACTATACTAAGTACTGATGATACAAAGAGAGGCAAAAAACAGTCCCTGTCCTCAAGGAGCTTGCATTCTAATGAGGGACACAACATGAAAACATACAAATATGTACAAAGCAAGTAACATATAGCCCAGCTTCTTAAACTGTGATTTAAGATCCCATGGTGGGAGGGGGTGTCTCCTGAGTCCAGAGGCCAAGAAATTATGATTTATTATTTTTATTAAAGCTTTTTATTTTCAAAACATAAGCATGAATAATTTTTCAACACTGACTCTTGCAAAACCTTGTATTCCAAAGTTCCCCCCACTCTTTCCCCTAGATAGCAAGTCGTCTAATATATGTTAAACATGTTCAAATATATGTTAAATCCAATATATGTATGTATAGTTATACAATTATCTTGCTGCACAAGAAAAATCAGATATGATTTATTTTCAACAATGTTCGATTTCTATACTTACATATTCAGGGTTATGTAAAAATGTCTTAGGTAAAAAGGGTCATGAGTGGAAAAGCTTAAGAAGGCCAGATATACAGGATAAATAGGAAATAATTAACTGAAGGAAGGCACTGAAAATAAGAAGAGTTAAGAAAAGCTCCCTGCAGCAGCTGGGATTTTAGCTGAGACATAAAGAGAGCCAGGGAGGTCATAAGTCAGAGTGTACTAGGGAGCTCATTCCAGGCTTGGGGGATAGCCAGAGAAAATGTGCAGAGCCAAGATATGGAGTGACTCTTTCATGGAAGAGAGAGGAGGCCATTGTCACTGGATGGAAGCGACCCATTGCGGAGTAAGGTGTAAGAAGACTGGAAAGGTAGGAGAGGGCCAGGTTAAGGAGGACTTTGAATGACAATGATGTGTCTTTTGCACTGTACCGCGCTGTGAAGGTGGGATCTGAGCCGGGTTTGGATATTTCTGACGACTCCTCGGAGAATTGCTGTGACTGGAAGAAACGAGGGTAGGACTGGATCCTCTGCTGCCTGTGGAGAAGCCAAGAGTGAAAAACCGAAAGAGGCCGGGGAAGGTCCTGGTGTCCCTCTTCTTACAGACAGTGAAAGCTGCCAAGTCTCCGGAGCTCTCAAGTTTGAAGCAGACATAGGCAGTGAGGTATGGATAATGGGATTTGAATAATGGCAGCTGGAGGTTCAGAATCACTGGGATGGGAAAAATATAACTGAATGTGAGTTTGTCAATCATTGAGGAAGGAGTTCAAGTCCATCAAAACTGGAAAGAAACCAAAGTAAGATTGTAGAATTTCCTTCTCTAGATAATCTTGAATCCATATAACTTTAATTCTGCCAGAAGGAAGAAAAGGTTGATAAAAAGTGCCATGATTCTTTTCAGCCTAGGGACTATCAATCCATATACTTAAGGCCCAGAGAGGTCCTTGACCTCCCAGCACAGATCACAGAAAACAACATCAATGGGATCCTGGTCTGTAGCTTTTTCTCAAACATGCTGTGGGGGCATTTCTTTTCTTAATGTTTTACTGTTATTCCCCAAAAAAAATACTGTTATCTTTCCACAGTTCCCCTTTCCCCTCCTGTTAACCCCACACCTAAATAGAACTTTTAATTTCAACAAAGACCTAGAGCTTAAAAAAGGAACTGACATACTGACTATATCTTACAGCGCAGACCTCCTTCTGTACCTGTAATTCACGTCCTTCCTCAGGGAATACTTCATCAATCAGCAGTAGTCATTTTCCAGGGTCCCCAAGAAAGAGGCTATCCCAGCATGTTTGAGGGACCACTCTAGGAAGCTTTCCCAACTTTCTCTGTGGTTGCTGGAATGCAAGCTTTGGTTTTGTGCACCTGGCTGAGGGGAATCCCTAGTCACACTGAGAGGATTGCCAAGGATGGTAAAGCAGGGCAGGGACATCTGGGTTACGGCTAGCAGGTTAGTTACATATTAATGACCACACTACCTGGTAGGTCTCAGAGCTCTGGATCAGCTTTCCAAAGGCTTGCAGTTTCCCTGACAACATACACACAAATGTATATGGAGGTTCTTCTAAGGAAGATCTGGAAAGTCCCCAGCCAAGAACCTTGTGCAGCAAGAGCCAAAGATATACTTTGCTTCCCTCTTTCTTTTGTGATATTATTTTTAAAATGAGGGAGAATGTAGAATCAGAAAAAGATTGATTGGCTTTTGGGAGAGAATCTTAATCTTCTCTTTAATATGTTCTTTGCCATCATTCTTTTCTCTGAAACCTTTTCTTATGACTGGAGGGGACCCTATCCATCTCTCTCCAGCTCTCTAAGGAGATAGCCCTCCAACGACTAATTTTTCCATAATCTGAGAGATTATGTGACTCTTCCAAAGTCACAAAACTGAGATTCAAACTAAATCTCTTCTGAATCCAAATTCACTGTTCTTTTCACTAGATTGCTTTATCTGGTAAGAAGGAAAAGGACATGCACATAAGTAATAATATCAAGTCAAATATAACTGTTACAAATGAGAGGTACAAATAATATACTCTGAATATTCAGAAAAAGGAAAAAGAATTCTGGCGAGGACAATTAGAGGAGGTGACATGGAAGAGAAAGCTTTTGAGATGGTAATCCTCCCTTCTCTTCTCTTTTCCTCTTTTCTCTTCTCTTTTCTTTATAACTTCGTCAACTCTCATGGGTTTAACTATCATCTCTACACAGTTGACTCCCATATTCTATATATACTCAGCCCAATCTTTCTCCTGAGATCCTAGTCCCATATTATCAAATAGCTTTTGAGCATTTCTAACTGGATGTCCCCAGACATATTTCAAACTCAACACATACAAAACAGAAGTCATTATTTTTCCCTCCAAATCTCCCCTCTTCCAAATTTTCTTACTTCTGTCAAGGTACTTTAATCCTGATAGTTACACATATTTGCAACTTCAGAGTCCTCTTTGATTCTTCCCTCCTTTCTCCAACCTTCCTCTCAACCCACAGTTATTGGGTAATAACTGCCAAGTCTTGTTGATTCTACCTCCATGACATGTGTCAACTTATAAATCCATCACCCTAGTTCAGGCCCTATCACTTCTACCCTAGACAAACTATTGCAATGGGTTCATAATTGGTTCTCTGCCACAAATCTCTCCCTTCATCCATTCCACACAGCTGCCAAAATAATAGTCTTGAAACACAAACAGACATGACCATGTCACTCTCCTGTTCAATAAGATTAAATACAAATTCCTTTATTTTGTCCTTAAAGCCTTTCATAAATTGATTCTAAGACATCTCACCAGGCTTTTTTCTCCATTATCCTTCTTCACCCATTCTTTAGGTTAGTCAAATTTGTCTTGCTGCTCCTCTTAAATGACGTTCTATCTCCCATCTTCCTGATCCTCTCAGATACTGCTGCATTCCCCACAAATTGTATTTCTTTTATATGTACTTATTTTTAATATGTTTATTGAACATGTTATTTTCTAAGTGAGGAATAGTCAAAATTTCGTATCTTACACCAAAATAAACTCCAAATGGATACATGACCTAGATACAAAATGTAACATCATAAACAAATTAGAGAAATGAGAAAGAAATTACCTTTTACTGGAAAATGAATGGATGCCCATCAATTGGAGAATGACTGATTAAATTGTGGTATATGAATGTTATGGGATATTATTTTTCTGTAAGAAATGACCAGCAGGATGAATACAGAGAGGCTTGGAGAGACTTACATGAACTGATGCTGAGTGAAATGAGCAGAACCAGGAGATCATTATATACTTCAACAACGATACTGTATGAGGATGTATTCTGATGGAAGTGGATTTCTTCGACAAAGAGAAGATCTAACTCAGTTCCAGTTGATCAAGGATGGACAGAAGCAGCTATACCCAAAGAAAGAACACTGGGAAATGAATGTAAACTATTTGCATTTTTGTTTTTCTTCCATTATTTTTACCTTCTGAATCCAATTCTTCCTGTGCAACAAGAGAACTGTTTGATTCTGCACACATATATTGTATCTAGGACATACTATAATATATATGTATAGGACTGCTTGCTATCTGGGGGAGGGGGTGGAGGGAGAGAAGGGAAAAGTCGGAACAGAAATGAGTGCAAGGGATAATGTTGTAAAAAATTACTCAGGTATATGTTCTATCAATAAAAAGTTATAATTTAAAAAAAGAGAAATTACCTTTTAGATCTATGGATAGTGGATGAGTTCATGAGCAAATAAGAAAAAAAAGAGAATCACAGAAGATAAAGTGGACAATTTTGATTACATAAAATTAAAAAGTTTTGCACAAACAAAACAAATGCAGTTAAAACATAAAAAGAAAAAAGCAAATAGGAAAATTCTTTGTAGCAAGTTTCTCTTATAGAGATTTCATATCCAAGATACATTAGGAACTGATTCAAATATATAAGAATAAGAAATATTACCCAATTGATAAATAATTAAAGGAGGTGAACAAGCAGTTTTCAAAAGAAGAAATCTGAGTTAGCAATAGGTATATGAAAAAATTTTTCAAATCACCAATAATTGGACAAATGCATCTTAAAATAGTGCTGAGATTCTCACTATCAAATTGGGAAAGCTGACAAAATGACAAATATTGGAGAAGCTACGAGAAAACACAGTACTCTGATACAATGTTGGTGAAATTGGTACAGCCATTCTGGGGAAAAATTGGAATTATTCCCCAAACGTTACTAAATTGTGTACAGTCTTTGTCTCAGCAATACCACTACTAGACTTAGGCCCCAAGTATATCAAAGAAATACACAAATTACATAAAATCATATAAGAAATTACAAAAATATTAATAGTAGCTCTTTTTGTGGCAATAAAGAACTACAAAGTAAAGGATGCTCATCAATTGAGAAGCGATTTAAGAAAATATTTTATATTCATATAATGGAATTCTATTGTGCTGTAAAAATGATGAAAGTACAATTTCAGAGAAACCTTGAAAGATGTATATGAATTGATACAAAAGTAGGAGAACAACGTTTAGGAAAGGAAACAGGTTTTAAAGTGCCTGCTTATTCTGTGGCTTTTTGATTTGATCAGTATGGGAATTTGTTTTGCTTGATTCTGCATAGTTATTACAAATGGAGGTAAGGGGAAAGAGAGAAAATAACTTTTTGTTCATTAGGAAAATAAATATTTTGGAACATGTTTCCCTCCCATAAAATGTAATCTCCTTGAATAAGCATCGTCAAACATTTTTAACTAAAAAATATCTTTAAATATAAAAAAAGACTAAGCAATGTCGCACTTTTGTCTTTATGTCCCCCACAGTGCCTGACACACACTGAATACTAATAAAAGCTTAATGATTATACATGGTTGATGAATATGAATTGGAGAGATGGGACTAAGGCAGGCTATTGCTCATTCACACTAAAGATTCCTTTCGGGCATCAAAAAGCTACCAATTGTAATTTTCATGTTGTAAAACCACTACTGAGGTTTATGATAATTACAGGGTCATTATTGCATTGTTAGCCTTGAGTTTGGTCAAAAGTTTCCCCATTTCCCTTCACTTTGTGGCCCCAAATCCACTATCCAACCATTCCCAGGCACTGGCCAAAGATCCTACCTCTTCCTCCAGTGTTGGGGATTCTGAAGTACTGAGAGACAACTATGTTTTTATAGGAATCCAAGTGAGATATCTGAACCTCTTGGGGTGGTTGAGGGGAGAATATAACTAAAGAGAAGAACAGGTGGAGGGAATGTGAGCAGCCTGAGACTGAACTTATAATCCTGACTAAAGAGATGGATCAATACCCAGAGCAGGTGAGAGGAGAGGCTTTTTGCACTTCAGGATCGACTGCCGGATAGTCTATCTGCTCCCATTCTGTAGGTGAGTCTTTGTCCCCCACTAGAGTTCTCAGAATTATCTGAGGACAAAGACTAGATCTTCTCTTTCTCTGTCTTATCTACAACACACAAATGAAATGAGTATCTGAGACAGTCTCCCAATCTCAATAGATACCAGTAAGTTGGGTTTCCCAGAACTGGACTGACTACATCTTTCCCTTAGGGTTCTAAGGATCTCCCAACAGGTTGAGAGAAATTTTTTCATGTCATCAGTTTGACCTCCCAATCCAGTGTATTTCATCCTGCTAGTATCAACCATCAGTAATTAGTACCTCCGTTGCTCTTAAACAATCAACATCAATTAATTTTTACAAAGGGATATTTACGACAAAAATATAGCAAGTACAGAAGTACAAATATTTCTCTCCAGTTTCTGGGTCAAACTTAAGGCAGTTTCTATAGAGCATGTGCCCCACCAAGTCCACTTCAAATTTGGTGTAGCTGCTGGATGAGTGCCCATTGACCTTTCAAAGCTCACAAGGTCAATGCTATTTTTCAAATTTCACCTAAAACAAGGAAGAATAGACATAGAAGCTACAACATGACCCTGAGTACATGGGCCATATGGTCCTGATGGTTAGAAAAAGGTCTGAGGCTTCTTTTCTCCCTGGGCATTTAATTCTTTGCCTGCCTAAACATAGCCAGACAGGGATAAGGACCAGTCTTACACTAGTTAGTATGTGCCTTTTCTATATATCCCAGTTCTAGCTACACAGTCCATCAAAGTCTATCTCTTCATCTCATGAGTAGCAGATCACAACCAGACACAGAATTTCTGCAATATATATAGATTTGGGAAGCAGGGAACATCATGCCTTTCAGGAAGCAATCTCCTTAGCCTTTTCCTCCCAAGTCCCCCCCAGTAAAAAAAAATATATATATATAGATATATATATATAGGATTTGGCACAAAGTAAGAATCAGTAATGATTGGTTTGGTAGTTTTAGAGGAAGACAGGATCCCAGATTCTGCAGTCCTGAGACATTAAATCTTTACTGGAAGAAATCACTGACCACTGAAGATGGCTATATTTTCCTCTCCTCCTTGTCCTGCTAGTAGGGGGCAGAGCCAGGTTCATATAGTCACTGAAAGACATGACTTTCCTTCTTAGTTTCTATTATTATCTTCATCTATCAGTCTAGTCCCTGTCAAATAAAGGATATTAAATTATTATATTTTTATAGACAGAAACCTTCCTTTTCTGGTTCAACGGACCAGGCACCTGACCTGTCCAGGGCAGGGAGCTTTGAGCTTCTCACTTCCTTCTTAGACATTATGCCATTTTAAAAAAATGTAACCCAAGTTCCCCTAAGCTTTTTTTGGCTATCACCCCACTCTCTTTTTTATATTGTGTTTTTTTCTAGCTATACATGTACTTTTTTTAAATATACATTTTTTATGAATCATGTTAGGAGAGAAAAATCAGAACAAAAGGGAAAAAACATGAAAGAAAGAAAAAACAGAAGGAAAAAAGTGAACATAGTATGTGTTGATTTACATTCAGTCTCCATAGTTCTCTCTCTGGATGCAGATGGCATGTTTTATCCAAAATTTTTTGGGATTGCCTTGGATCACTGAACTACTGAGAAGAACCAAGTTTTTCATAGCTGATCATCACAACAATCCTGCTGTTACTGTGTACTATGTGTTTTTGGTTCTGCTTGTTTTACTCAGCATCAGTTCATGTAAATCTTCCCAGGCCTTTATAAAATCAGTTACACATCACTGTTTTGACTCAAAAGAAGATGCCAAAAACACCGAGACCTTTTTCCAGACTTCTTTCTGACCATATCTCTATATGACAGCTTACACATATTTGTCTCTCTTGAATTACATCTTATCATATTTGGATTAATTTAGTATCATGTCAAGATCTTTTGATTCTTGTGGGAAAAATATTTATTATATTATATTATTATTATACTGACTAAATCTAACCATAAGTGATTAAAGGTGTCTACACCCAGAATGTTGTCTGATTCCAGTAACTTTCTAGGAATACTGGGCATGGCTACAAGGTTACCCCAAGATTTGGATTACCCCAGATCAATCCAAAGCATTCTTGCTTTGGGTCCCCACACCCAGATCTTGTTTTAGGCCCACCTGAGCTTGTTTTTTTGTGTATGTAATGGCTTTACTTAAATTGTGCTAAAAGTTTATAATTACTCATTTATCTCAATCTACCTTTCTTTCAAGTTGCCTTCTTGGCAAAATTGCTTAATTGTGTACATGTGTTTCAGGTATGGTTACCCTTGTTTGAATCCTATACAGTGTAAACTTTCCAGAGCCTGAACAGAAAGGAGCCATATCTTCTTTCCAGTTTCCTCTCTTTTACTAGACAGTCTAATAAATTTGTTTCTGAAACTATTTCAAATTTTGAGGTTTGTTCTGATAAACAACACTCTATCATCCAAAGGGTGGCTGTCCCTCCTATTTTATGTCATCTGTGCATTGGGTAAGTATGCTATCTGTGTCTTTATCCAAGTAATTTGGTTAAAAAAAAAAGTTTAAAAAAAATTTTTTTAACATCACCAAGCACAGATCCCTGGGGCACTCTACTAAAGATCTCCTTCCAAACAGACATTGAATTATTAACTCCTCTTTGGATCCGGTCATTCAACCAATTCTGAATCCATTTAAACAAACTATTGTTTAGTTCTTATCTTTATACAAGAACAGAACAAGAGGCTTTGCCAAATGAGTTGTTAAAATCTAGATAAACAATATATAACAATTCATTGCAAAGCATTTTCTATAATTATCTCATTAAAGTTTTATAACAACCCTGTGAGAATGGTTCTATAATTTCCCCTATTTTACAGTTAAAGAAACTGAGTTTGAGAGAAGGTTAGTGACTTTTCTGGGATCACAGATCTAATAAGTGTCAAAGTGGGATCTGAATCCAAGTCCAATACTCTATCCATTATCCTCCCCCCTTTATTTGTGTAAACTGAGGTTTCTTTGTTCAGTCCTTTTAACTGTCTGACTCTTCATGACCCTGTTTGAGATTTTCAGTCAGAGATCCTGGAGTGATTGCCATTTCCATCTCTAGCTCATTTTACAAATGGAAATGGAATTTCTACAAATGGAGAAACTGAAGCAAATAAGTTGAAGGTACTTGCCCAGGATCACATAGTAAGTATCTGAGCCTGGATTAGCCCCCCAAAAACTGAGTTACTTATAGGTAAACTATATTCTGCAGCATTTTCTCTTGATCTACCAGTCTAGTGTCTATCAAAAAGGGAAATAGTAGTTTAGCATGATATGCTCTTCATGATCTCAGGCTAGCTCTTTTTGATGATAATTTCCTTTCCTTGATATTCACTAACCATCCTTTTAATAATAATAGCTTCTGGAGGTTTTGTCTAGAATCAGAGTCAAGCTCACAAACCCAGAAGAGATGGATGGCATTCTCTCCTTTTTTTTTGGAAAAAGTGAGATATTTGCCTTTCTCCTCTTCGATTCTCTACCATCTTTCAGAGTCCACTGATAGTGACTCAGCATCTGTCACTTTTCTCTGTAGTAGAGTTTACAATTCATCTTGGCCAAAGGACTTAAATTCATCCCAAGACAGCTGGGAATAGGATACAGTTTCCCTATTTATTGTCAGTATCAACTTTCTATTAACTATATTTGTTCTCTTCTTTTCAGTTCAGAGACCATTCTCCTTGGCAAAGAAAACAAACAAAATTATAATCGAGCACCACATTTCACAATATCTTCTAGGTGGTTAAATGCCCTTAATATTAAAGATTATACTGTTAATATATAAGACTGCCTGTCAAATAGGAGAGGGGGTGGAGGGAAGGAAGAGAAAAATTGGAACAGAAGTGAAATGGATAATGTTGAAAAAAATTACCCATGCATATGTACTGTCAATAAAAAGTTATAATTTTTTAAAAAAAGATTATACTGTTTAAAAAATAGGAAAGAAGTAGCTCATACACTCAATAGCTATGGGTATTCTGAACCAAATAGGAGATAGAAACAATTATAAAAGACAAAATAGAACATTTTGATTACTTGAAAATGAGAAGATTCTGCTGAGACAATATTAATGCACCTAGGATAAGAAGGGAATTGGTCAAATGGGGGGGAACAATCTTTGTGTCAAATTTCTCTGATAAGGGTTTGATATCCAAGATAGACTGTGAAACTATTGGTCCCCCTCTCGTCCTTGATGTTCTCTTCTCTCACGGTTTTCAGGACATTGTTCTCTCCTGGTTTTCCTCCTCCCTAGTTGACCCCTCCTTCTCTGTCTCCTTTGCTGGATCTTCCTCCAGCTCACAATACCTAATCATAGGTGGACCTCTGTGCTCTCTTATCTTTTCCTTCACATTTCCAACTGTCTTTCACACATCTCAAACTGAGTGTCCAGTAGACATCTTAAACTCAATTTTCCAAAACAGAATTCATTGTCTTTCCCCCTAAATGCTCTCCATTTTGACCTTCCATTTTACCATACAGGGCAACATCACTCATGCTCACAACCTAAGAATCATCCTAGGGTCTTCACTCTCATCCCCCACATCCAAGCTGTTGCCAAGTTTTTCTGGTTTTACCTCTACAACACCTTGAGAATACTCCCCTTTCTCTCCTCTGATATTGCCACAATTCTAGCACAGATCCTCATCATGTCTCCTTGATCATCACAATAGCATGCTGGTGGGTTGTCTGCTTCAAGTCTCTCCCCACTCCTATCTATTCTCCATAGAGCTACTAAAGTTTTCCTTAAGCAATGGGCCAGTCTAGAAACTAGGCATTGATCCATACTTAACGCCGTACACCAAGATAAGGTCAAAATGGGTTCATGACCTAGGCATAAAGAATGAAATTATTAATAAATTAGAGGAACACAGGATAGTTTACCTCTCAGACCTGTGGAAGGGGAAGGTCTTTATGACCAAAGCAGAACTAGAGATCATTACTGATCACAAAATAGAAAATTTCGATTATACCAAACTGAAAAATTTTTGTACAAACAAAACTAATGCAGACAAGATTAGAAGAGAAGCAATAAACTGGGAAAATATTTTTACAGTCAAAGGTTCTGATAAAGGCCTCATTTCCAAAATATATAGAGAATTAACTCTAATTTATAAAAAATCAAGCCATTCTCCAATTGAAAAATGGTCAAAGGATATGAACAGACAATTCTCAGATGAAGAAATTGAAACTATTTCTAGTCATATGAAAAGATGCTCCAAGTCATTATTAATCAGAGAAATGCAAATTAAGACAACTCTAAGATACCACTACACACCTGTCAGATTGGCTAAGATGACAGGAAAAAATAATGATGATTGTTGGAGGGGATGCGGGAAAACTGGGACATTGATGCATTGTTGGTGGAGTTGTGAACGAATCCAACCATTTTGGAGAGTAGTTTGGAACTATGCTCAAAAAGTTATCAAACTGTGCATACCCTTTGATCCAGCAGTGTTACTACTGGGATTATATCCCAAAGAGATTATAAAGAAGGGAAAGGGACCTGTATGTGCACGAATGTTTGTGGCAGCCCTTTTTGTAGTGGCTAGAAACTGGAAACTGAATGGATGTCCATCAGTTGGAGAATGGCTGAATAAATTGTGGTATATGAATATTATGGAATATTACTGTTCTGTAAGAAATGACCAACAGGATGATTTCAGAAAGGCCTGGAGAGACTTACACGAACTGATGCTGAGTGAAATGAGCAGGACCAGGAGATCATTATATACTTCAACAACAATACTATATGATGACCAGTTCTGATGGACCAGGCCATCCTCAGCAACGAGATCAACCAAATCATTTCCAATGGAGCAGTAATGAACTGAGCCAGCTATGCCCAGAAAAAGAACTCTGGGAGATGACTAAAAACCATTACATTGAATTCCCAATCCCTATATTTATGCACACCTGCATTTTTTATTTCCTTCACAAGCTAATTGTACAATATTTCAGAGTCTGATTCTTTTTGTACAGCAAAATAATGTTTTGGTCATGTATACTTATTGTGTATCTAATTTATATTTTAATATATTTAACATCTACTGGTCATCCTGCCATCTAGGGGAGGGGGTGGGGGGGCAAGAGGTGAAAAATTGGAACAAGAGGTTTGGCAATTGTTCATGCTGTAAAGTTACCCATGCATATATCCTGTAAATAAAAGGCTATTAAATAAAAAAATTTTAAAAAATTTAAAAAGCAATGGGCCAGTCATATTACTTCTCCATTAAGGAGCAAATACAAAATGCTTTGCTTGTCATTCAAAGCTCTTTATAATCTGCCCCCACCTGACTTTCCAATATTACAATACCTCACTTCCCAACACATACTCTTCCATCCCGTGACATTGAACTCCTGCCTTTTCCACAAACAAGATCCTGTCTGTATATTGTGACTCTGGACATTTTCTCTGGAAGTCCTCCATGTCTGGAATGTACTCCCTCCTCTTCTGACTTTTGACCTCCTTGGTTTCCTTTAAATCCCAACTAAAATCCCACCTTCTTCGGGAAGACTTCCATAATCTTTTTAAATTCCAGTGTTTTGCCTCCTTTAATTATTTCCTATTTATCCCGTAAAAATCTTGCTTTGTATATTTTTGTTTGTATGTTGTTTCTCTTGTTAGATTGTAAACTCCTTAAGGACAGAGATTGTCTTTGTATTCTCAGGGTTTAGCACAGTGACTATGTAGGCATTCATTTGCTTAATAAATATACTAAGACTAATAACCATTTCCCAATAGATAAATACTCAAAGTTCTGAAAAACAGTTCTCAAAATGCTATAAATCACTAGTAATAAGAGAATCACTAGTAATGAAGGAAGTGCATCTTAAGATTTTCATCTCATAATTGTACAAATATGTTTACCTATATTGGATTTAACATATATCTTAACGTGTATAACATATACTGAATTACTTGCCATCTGGGGGAGAAAAAGGGGAAAATTTGGATCACAAGGCTATGCAAGGATCAATGTTGAAAATGTATCTGTATATATGTTTTGAAAATAAAAAGCTTTAATTAAAAAAAGAGAGATTTTCCATCTCAGCCTTTGAAAATTGGCTCCCAGAAATGACACAAAGTGGCAACAATCAATGTTGAAGGGGTTGTGGAACTAGGAAATGCTAAAAACTATTTTGGAAAGTGATTTGGAATTATGCAAGTAAAGTGACTAAAATGTCCATACCCTTTGAATCAGAAATTCCAATACTGGACTTATACCCCAAGGAAATCATCAATAAGAAGAAAGTCCCCATATATTCCAAAATATTTATAGCATCACTTTTTATAATAGCTAAGAATTGAAAACAAAGTCAGTGTCTCTTAATTGGGGAATGGCCAAACAAATTGTGCTACCTGTGCTGCATGAATGTAATAAAATATTACCATGTTGCTTGAAACCATGTGTGATGAACACAGAGTAGTGTGGAAAGATCTATATAAACTCAGAGTGAAGTAAGCAGACCAAAAAAACAACATATATAGAAACTACAACAAAGTAAATGGGAAGAACAACCCTCTAAAAAATCAAAAGTGAATGTAACAAAATTATAAAGATCAAGCAGAAACTTGAAAGGAGATGAAAAGATATCCACAAACCCACACCTTTGTGAAGATGGAGGTCCACGAGCATTACACATTGTACATGTTTTTACATTTTTTCAATTAAAAAAGAAAAGAAATGATAGAGTGAGGATGACAGGACAAACTTTCAGGAGTGAAGATAGGATGGAATCAATTGAACAGGTTATATATATATATAACAAGGTTAGCCTTCATAAAGAGTAAGATAACTTGAAGTAAAGGAGCAGATGGTGGCAAAAGGCATCTGAGCGATAGGAAATGAAGACTAGAGAAGAGGGAATTTGCTTAATCTTGGAGGTTTCTGGGGCTTCCATTCTTCTCTCTATATACTCTCTTGGTAGTCTCATCAGTTCCCATGGGCATAACCATTTCCTCTATGCAGATAACTCACATATATTTAAACATGTACATATAAATGTAGTCACAAATATACATATACATAGATATGGATATATATTCAGCCCCAATTTTCCCCTGCATTTCATTTCAGTCCTTTATTATTTACTAATTGCCTAATGGACAGTTAAAACTAGTTGTCCCAGAAATATCTCAAACCTAATGTGTACAAAGCAGAACTCATTATCTTTCCCTCAAACTCTTTCTTCTCCCAGACTTCCCTATTTCTATGGAAGTCCCCACCATTCTTCCAGGCTCCCAGTTTCATAGCCCCACTATATTCTTTACTCCTCACTTGCCCTTCCTTACCTCATATATCCAGAGATCTTGCCATTTCTGCCTCCCCAATACCTCCTGTATCTGACTCTTCTCGATTCACCCAGCTACTACCTCAGTTCAACCCTCTATCATCTCTAGCCTTTATTATTTTGTCAGTCTCCTAATTAGTGTCTGCTTCAAATCCTCCTCAGTTTTGCCACCCTAATCCCTGGTCTTTGTCTTCACTATGACTTCTAATCCCTTATTAATTCTTTCCTAGGATATTATCTCTGCAATTCCTTCCCTTTCCCATCTAGATTCCTAGCTGAATCAGTTCACCTCTTCTCTCAAGTCCCTCTCCCCTCAATCTTATTTACTGACCTTGCCCTATTGAGCCTCAGGCTGGATTATTTCCAGCATCAACTGGTGAATAGAGTTAGAGAAAAGCACAAAGTTGTGCTGATTGAGTCCACTGTTAATTTATGTTACATAATCTCACCACACTTTAACAAGTCAATCCTTTCCCTAATTGATCCATTATCCCACACACCACAAGAACTTTTCCAAACCTTTTCATCCCTCTTCAAATCTCCTTTTGTTCTCTCCCTCCTCTACACTCTCTGATGAAAATCTTATCTCCTGCTTCTCTGATAAAATTGAGGCCATTTGCCAAGAGCTCCCACTTCTCCTTTCCTGCTTAGCTCACATCACTCAGATGATTTCTGCCATCATTTTTTCCTTCACTCATGTCTTTCTTGAAGATGTGAGCCTTTTCATGACCAAAGGAAACTCCTCATCTACACAAGTGAGCCCATCCCATCCCACTGCATCCCATCTTCTCCAGCAGGTTGCCTCATTACCTGCTACTAATCTTCAATATCTTCTAATCTGTTGATAATTTTTCTACTGTCCCCAATATGGCCTTGTTTTCCCCCATCCTCAAAAAATTCTCACCTGGGAACTGGAAACTGAGTGGATTCCCATCAATTACAGAATGTAATGGAATATTATTGTTATATAAGAAACAATTAGCAGGATGATTTCAAAAAGGCCTGGAGAGACTTACATGAATGGATGCTAAGTGAAGTGAGTAGAACCAGGAAATCATTATACATGGCAACAATAAGATTATATGATGATCAATTCTGATAGACGTGGCTCTCTTCAACAATGAGATGCTTCAAACTAGTTCCAATCCTTCAGTGATGAAGAGAGTCATCTACACCCAGAGAGAGAACCGTGGGAACTGAGTGTGGACCACAACATAGCATTTCCACTCTTTCTGTTGTGTTTGCTTGCATTCTGTTTTCTTTCCCATTTTTTTTTCCGTATTGATCTAATTTTTCTTGTGCAGCAAGATATCTGTATAAATACGTATGCATATATTGGATTTAATATATATTTTAACACATTTAACATATATTGAACTACTTACCATTTAGGAGAGGAGGTGGGGGGAAGGAGGGGATAATTTGGAACAGAAAGCTTTGCAAGGGTCAATGTTGAAAAATTAGCCATGTATATATTTTATAAATAAAAAATTTTAATTAAAAAAAAATCTCTCACCTGATCCCCCTCCCCCATATAGGCTAGTTATTGTCTCCACTTTTTTTGTGATTAAATTTCTATATATGTGTGTCATCTATAACAGAGGTCTCCAATTCAACTTCTCTCAGTCTTCTTAACTCTCTGTATTATGGCTTCAAATCTTATTCAAATAAAACAGCTCTCTTCAAAGTTACTATCTTTTAATGGTCTTGTCTATTCCTTATCCTTCTTGACCTTCCTGCATGCAGCATTTAACACTGTTGATCACCTTCTCCTTGATTACTCTGTTCTCTCCAGATTTTGAGGACACCCTTTTCTCTTTTGGTTCTCCTCCTACCTATGTGACCATTCCTTCTCAGTCTCTTTTGTTTCTAACTGTGGATGTCCCATAGGATTCTATGTTGGATTTGCTTCTCTACTGCTTTATCATCTCTATGCTGATAATTCTCATTGCTTTCTTTTATTTTTTGGCCTTTTTTTGCAAGACAGTTGAGATTAACTGACTTGCCCAGGGTCAAGCAGCTGGTGAGTGTTAAGTATCTGAGGCTAGATTTGAACTCAGGTCCTTCTGACTCCAGGGCTGGTGCTCTATCCACTGTACCATCTGGATGCCCTGAATGAAGATGATTCTCAAATTTATTTATACAACCTCTCTGCTGACTCCATTCTCACATATCCAACTACCTAATAGACATCTTGAACTGAATATCCTCTATGCATCTTAAACAAAAATGCCCAAATGAAACTCATTATCTTCTCCATCTCCCCTCAAGTCTTATTATCTTTTTAAATTTTCTTATTATTATCAAGTAATAAATATTGACCAGCAGCTAGGTAGTACAGTAGATAAAGCATTGAAGTCAGGAAACTCATCTTCACAAGTTCAAATCTGACCTCAGACATCTACTAGCTGTGTGACCCTAGGCATGTCACTTCACCCTGTTTGCCTCAGTTTCCTTATCTGTAAAATGAGCTGGAGAAGGATTTAGCAAACTATTCCAGTGTCTTTGCTAAGAAAACTCCAAAATCGGGTCCCAAAGAGTCAGACAGGACTGAAATGATACAACAAATTACTATTCTCATGACCAACAGGATGATTTCAGAAAGGCCTGGAGAGACTTACACAAACTGATGCTGAGTGAAATGAGCTGGACCAGGAGATCATTATATACTTCAACAACAATACTATATGATGACCAGTTCTGATGGACCTGGTCATCCTCAGCAACGAGATCAACCAAATCATTTCCAATGGAGCAGTAATGAACTGAACCAGCTACACCCAGAGAAAGAACTCTGGGAGATGACTAAAAACCATTGCATTGAATTCCCAATCCCTATATTTATGCCCACCTGCATTTTTGATTTTCTTCACAAGCTAATTGTACAATATTTCAGAGTCTGATTCTTTTTGTACAGCAAAATAACGTTTTGGTCATGTATACTTATTGTGTATCTAATTTATATTTTAATGTACTTAACATCTACTGGTCATCCTGCCATCTGGGGGAGGGGGTGGGGGGGTAAGAGGTGAAAAATTGGAACAAGAGGTTTGGCAATTGTTAATGCTGTAAAGTTACCCATGCATATATCCTGTAAATAAAAGGCTATTAAATAAATTTAAAAAAAACAAAACAACAAATTACTATTCTCCACCTCCCTCCACTCCCTAGTGAATCTGCTGCCAAGTTCTTTCAATTCTACCTTCAAAACATCCTTGATATATGACTGTTTTCCTCTTATACTGCCATTAGTCTAATACAGGCCCTCGTTACCTCATACCTATATTATTTCAATAACCCTCTACTTACCCTCCCTGCCTCAGTTCTCAGGTTTGACTGTCCCACCCCTATTATAAACTCTATGGATCTCTTATCATCTCAGAGATTAAATAAAGAATCTGTTCATCATCATCTGTTCATCATCCAAAACACTTCATGTCTCATCCCTTTCCAGTCTTCTTTTACCTTGATCCCCTTCCCACACTCAGTGATCCAATGACAATCATTATCTTGCTGTTGCTTGTACTTAACACTCTATATTAAAATTCCATGCCTTTTCACCAATTATCCCATGTCTGGAATGTTCTCCCTCCTCATTTTTACCTCCTGTCTTTCATGTCTGAAAAAAAATCCACCTTTTTCAGGAAGCTTTTCTCAATCCCCCTTAATACTAGTGTTTTCCCTCTAGAAAGATTTACCTGAATTGATGCTGAGTGAAATAAGAAGAACCCGGAGAAGACTGTACTAAGTAACAAGAAGACTATGTGATGATCAGCTATGATGGACTTGGCTCTTTTCAACAATGAGGTAATTCAAGGCAATTCCAATAGGCTAAGGATGAAAAATGCCATCTGCATCTATTGAAAGAACCATGGAGACTGAATGTGAATTGAAGCACACAGCATTTTCACCTTTTTTGTTTCTTTTCTTTCTTGTGATTTTTTTTTCCCTTTTGGTTTGATTTTTCTTGCACTACATGACAAATATGGAAATATGTTTAAAATGATTGCACACTGGAGAGACTTACATGAACTGATGCTAAATGAAGTGAGTAGAACCAGGAGAACATGGCAACAACAATATTACACAATGATCAATTCTGATGTACAAGGATCTTTTCAACAGTGAAGTGATTCAGGCTAGTTCCAATGGTCTTGTGACACAGAGAGCCATCTGCACCCAGAGAGAAGATCATGGGGACTGAGCGTGGATCACAACATAGTATTTTCACTTTTTTGTAGTTTGCTTGCATTTTATTTTCTTTCTCATTTTTTTTCCTTTTTGATCAGATTTTTCTTGTGCAGCATGATATTTGTGGAAATACGTATAGAAGAATTGCACATATTTAACATATATTGAATTACTTGCCATCTAGAGGAGGGGTAGGGGATGGGAGGGAGAAAAAAATTTGGAACACAAGGTTTTGCAAGGGTGAATGTTGAAAACTATGTGTTTTTAAAATGTAAAGTTTTATTTAAAAAATGATTGCACATTTTTAATCTATGTCAGATTGCTTGCTATCATGGAGAAAGAGCAGGTAATGGAGGAAGATTTGGAACTCAAAATCTTACAAAAATGAATGTTAAAAACTGTCTTTACATGTATTTGGAAAAATAAAATACTATTGAGAAAAAAAATACTAGTGTATTTCCTTTGTTGATTACTTCAGATTTACCTGTGGTTTGCACATAGTTGTTCATTGTTGTCTCCCTTATTCAATTGTGAGCTCCTTGAGAGTAAGAACTGCTTTCTGCCTTTCTTTGCATCTTCAAGTATCAATACACTGCCTTCCACAGGGTATTAATAAATACTTGTTGGCTGACTGACTGACTTGTCTTCCTGTTAGAATACTCTACAGCTATGTCCCAATTAACACAAATAATAAATCATGAAGTGACGAAATTATTCAAACACACTATTTGAAATGATAATTATATGTCAAATATGGTCATTGGTTACATACCAATAGAAATATGCAATGAAAAAAATGTTAAACATTTGTGTCTGTTTATTGACATAATATAACATCAAAGGCTAAGAAAATGGATTTCTGATTCAAGTTTATTATAAAAAGCAAAAATTTTAAAATTAAAAATAGTTACTGAGTATCATACATAAAGATAATCCTACACCAGTGATGTGACAGAACCTCTTTGTTGTAATTTAAAATGTTTTAGCAGCATAGACTGAACTGGCTTTTTGTCCTTTAAATCTTCATACATAAGATGGTAGCTGCAAAGAGCTTTATCCATATCTCAACAAATTTGCATGTTCCCATTTTCACACAATGAACCAAATGTAATTGGATCATTTGGGGTATTATCTAAAATCCAAAATACTTTAAAGACATGATATTGCTGTCCTTGCTATATTTCCCAACTATTGGGCTAAAATAAATAGAAGACCAATTTGACAACAATCCTAACCATGCTTTCTCATCTGAATGCAAAAGAACTAGAAGGAACTGATGATTTTAGTTGCTAAGAGCTCAGGATTTTGAGAATACATAAACAAGCAGTAATTTTAATTCTGCCTTACCCTTTTATAAAAGACTTAGGTGATCCTTAGATATTTTAAACTCAGGAGTTTTGAGGGTATTGAGGGTATTTAAACCAGGGTATTGAGGGAATTGTGGAAACTGAGTGAACCATACTGACTACATCTATGACTGAGTTATGGAATTAGCTCAGTTTCCTTTCTATTCAATTATGTATCTAGTTCAATTGCTGTCTTACAAGAAAAAATTTTTCAATTATGGGAAATGTGAGAAAACATTATTACATTGTTTGAACAGGTAGAGGGGTAAGCCTATGTAACTAAGAAACTGTACTGCCTCTACCTATTGCTTCAAGTCCCTTAACTAAGGAACTAGGTTATGCTGACCAGAAACCCAGTTAGATTCAAAGATTGATACAAGGAGTTTTCTCACAATTATACATCTTAAGCAACCCATATGTGTTATCTGAAAAATATCCCCACACTGGTCCATCAGTTACTGTTTCTTTATTCCTTTGATTGAATTACAGAAAGAAATTCTCTAAACTCAGATAATTGTATGTGTTTGCTCTCCCCTTCCCAATTCAGAAAACTTCTAATCTTTCCTCCAATTAGAAATCAGACTAGCTAATTTTGTATCCTGGTTCATAGCCTGTTAATTGTTTGCTTTTAATACATAAAAATTGGACTCCTCCTCCTGTATCTGGGGGTCAGTACCAAGCCCTGATCTCAATCTATTATGTAATTAGCATGCATTACTTAATAAATTGATATTCTCAGAAGCTCAAATCTTTCTTTTCTCAGTTATTTCAGATTTCACCCACCACGGTATTCCAAACACTTGTGTTCTTCCTCTGTTTTCTATTCCCAGTGCCATCATTCTAATATAGGCTTTCATTATCATCTATCTGGACTCTTGAAATAGCATCCTAACAGGTTTGTCCATCCCTCACTCCCCAAATTTAACACCAATCTCTTCTTTAAATTTCAGTCAGATTAATCTTTATTTAATGTATGGATTCCTCTTATCAAAATTCTTAGTTTTCCTACTGCCTACTAAGTAAAGTTCAAACTCCTTTGCCTGGCATTCAAATCCTTCTGTAATATGGTATTACTGTACTAAAGATGCAGAATAATACATAATACATGCCTTTTGGAAGTAGTCAATATAGAAATATGATTATACATATTTGTTACAAAGGTTGTATTTATTTTCTTTAGTGGGAAAGGTGGTAAAGTGAAAGAGGTAAATTAGGAATAGGGCAGACAAATGAAACAAAGAGAAAAGAAAGAAAAGAGGATCATCCAAACATCTATTTTTTTTAATGCACAGAAGAGCACAAATAAATAGGATAGATTTATAAGTTTCAAAGTGAATTCATTATATAGTTTAAAAAAGAAGTAATCAAAATATAATCTAAATTTGTAATTTCAGATACAACTATTTTTCTGTTCTGTTACACATGTGGAAATGTCCATTTCATTTAATATTTATTAAGCTCAGAATAAAAATAAAATAATTTTTTAAAAAATGAAAACAAGATTTGAGTATTGTCAAGATATTAGGAGCCATCCTGTTTTCCACAGATAGGGCCCCGGCAAACAAGCTGTGTCCTGAGCTTGGCATAACAATGCATGGTACTCAACCTCCGGATGATATCAGTTACAGAAAAATACAAGAATTGTTTCATATAATTATTGTATTGCCGTGACCAGCACCAGGTGTTATCTGAGCTCAAACAAGCACCTGCTATCTCCATGTCCTGGTTAAGAAACCCTGCTATGAATCCAGCTTGTCTCATTGTTGTTATTATTCTTCATATGGCTCACTGCACCGCCACAGGTAGAAGTATTGAGATCTGCCCACACTAAAGTGGATTCTCCTCCCACCCCAACCCCAGAGGTGGGACTCCTTGTTTACAAGTCATTTTCCTTGCTTTGAAATGAAACTGGGGAAGCTATGTGGGACAGAGCACCAGCTCTGGAGTCAGAAAGATGTGAGCTCAAACCCAGCCTCAGAGGTTTGACACAGTAGCTGTATGACCCTGGACTAGCCACTTAACTTTGACTGCTTCACACATACACACACACACACACACACACACACACACACACAATTTTTTTAAAGAAATTAAACTTCTCTTTGATTCTTGTTTCTCCTTTCTTTCACCTGATCTGTTCAGCTCTGACCACTCACAGCTTAGAGACTTCAATTCAGTTAATAGTATACAGAGGTAGAAGATAGGGGAGAAATAAATGGCAGCTGGGATTACAACATAGTTATATCTGTCTTTCCATTGTTTGTTAACATTAGATGTGTGATAGTCAAGCACCCAATATAATGTAAGCTTTTCTGCAGGGGTTGCCTATCTGAGGGATGTATATTCCCAGAAGGTAGAAGATGCGTTCCAGGAGAACACAGAAAAATTTGATAAATAACTATATTATTCTACTGGAATATTTCCAAAGTAGTAATATTACTACTATACGTAGATTAGAGTCAGAAAGAGAGAATAATGAGGAGGTGATGGCCTGGTAAGAAAGGGATGGAATGTTAGAGAATGTCTGGGGAAAAAAATGAGAGACAGTTGATGGGATAGAGGCAGAATGAGAGAAAGTATTTTTGCCCAGCACACCTCCTCCACAACAACCTAGCAAACAGTGGAGCTGAATTCTGAGTGGGAAAGCCAAGAAAAAGTCACAGTGAGTCATTTTTTCCAGCCCATGTCAATTTAGGAAAAGATCCTGTGGACACTATACAAGATTAAACTATATATTCTTATATGAAAGGATGAAACACATAACCCCTCAGAACTTTATCATTACCAAGGAAATCTAATTAGACCGAAAGTATGAGTGTGATTCTGTTGTTGGATGATCTCAAAATAAGAATGGAAGTGTGGGGAATTGAAATGCACTGGGAAAGGAAGGAAGAAAGAGGAAGAATGGGGAAAACACATAAATGGGGTACACAAGGAAGAATTTATACAAAGAAAGGAATGTGGGGACAAGTTGAAGAGCTGAGTAGAATTTTAGATATAAAAAGTATTCCTATTTTTCAGCTATACATAACACCTTTACAAAAATTAATTGTGTATTAGGGCATAAAAATTACAAACAAATGAAGACAAAAATATTAAATGCACCTTTTTCTGAATATATTGTAATAAAAAGTGTATTCAATAAGGGTCCTTTGAAACAGATTTAAAACTAATTGAAAACTAAATAACTTGATCTTAAAGAAAGGATGGGTCAAAGGACAAATCATAGAAACAATCAATAATTTCATTGAAAATAATGACAACAATGATATCAAAATTTGTGGGGTGCAACCAGAGAGATACTTTGGAGAAAATTCATATCTCTATATGCTTATTTTAATAAAAGAAAGAGAAAGCAGATCATCTAATTAGATATAGCTAAAAAATATTTTTTAAAAAGAACAAATGAAAAACTTCCAATTAAATATCAAAACAGAAATCCTAGAAATCAAAGGAGAAAATCAACAAAATTTAAAATTTAAAACAAAAAAATTGAATTAATAAATAAAACTAAGCTGGGGGAGAGGGTTGGGGAGGAAAGATAAGCCATTGGCTAACCTGATTTTAAAAAAAGAAAAGAAAAGAACAGAAAAACATATTACCAGTATCAAAAACAAAAAAGATGAAATCACTATAAATGAAATTGAAATTAAAGCAATTATTAAGAGTTATTTTTTCCCTACTATAATAAACAAAATCAATAATTCCAAAGAGTACAAGATGTTTGTCAGAAAGATACAGGGAATATTTAATAAGTAACTATATTTTTGTATTAAAATATTTCAAAAGTAGTTGAAAAAATAATTTCTCCTATGTAAAACCAAATGAATGATGTTTGAATACAAAAATCTTCTCGTATTGAGCTAAAAAAAAATCATGAAAAGTGACCCAGTGAAAGATCTGATCTCCACAATAAGAAACTCCAAATTGATTTCCAATCAATAAAGTTACAATCTTTTTGGTGTATCCATTTTTACTAAATATACTCACAAAGACTTAATTTCATCTATGAAAACTTCTCTCTGTTAATCAAGATCCTCAATTCCATTCCCAATCAAATTCAAAGCAAAAAATAAACTCAGTGTTGAATATATGTAGATAGTTTACAAAAACTATGGAGAAAATAAAGTTATTGTTTTACAGAAACAAAATCAAAGTTCTTATTAATTTATCTGTGTTTGGTAAACATTTATCTACTGTGACACTAAAAATGTGAAATACCAAATAAAATTTTCTTTATGAAAGTAATTTATTTTGTTTCTTATGTGCATATGCATAATAAACTCAAAAATTTAATTGTTTTCTTACTGAATAGGGAATTCAAAAAAGTTTAAAGAAATTTGAGTTACGGGGAACAAAAAAACCTGGGAGCCCTCCTTTAAGACATTTAAGTAACATTTTTTTAGTGCTGGAATTTCAGGGAAATAATAGGTACACAATCCAATGTACACTGAAGTATATAGGACTCTAGAGACTACAATGTTGCTGTTTTGTTCACCAGGCAATTGTGACAAAGATAATCACTGAGAGTTTATGCATCTTTCCCACATTCCTATGTAGTAAACTGTTGTGAGTTAAGTCTGCCTGTGTCCCATTTTCCAGAGAGATTATTGTTATTTTAAACTTAATAGATGTTTCTATTAGTGTGAACATTTCTAGATACAAAGAACAGGAAGAGAATATTTTACATTACACTATGAATCTATTATGGGATGCTTCCTTTAAAAAAAAAAGCATATCAGAAATTTAACATTTTTGTTTCAAAGCTGTCCTGCTTAATTGTGTTTTCCTCTAAACTTCCTTCTGTTTTCTTCTATTTAAAAACCCTCTTATTTTTTTTTTACTTTTTTTTCATCCCTCACTCCCCTTTCCCTCCAAATCTGTTTTAAAAAATCCTCTCTTGTGACAAATAAGCAGAGATAAGCATAATAGAGCCATACATTGGCTTTTCTAAAACTATGTGTCATTCTGCATCACCTCTCAGTCAAGAGGTGAGTAGAATGCTTCATCACAGATTTTCTTCCATAGTAGTCACTGCATTGATTCAAAGTTGGAGATTTTGCTTTGCTTTTAAAAAAAAAATTATAGTAAATTGAACAAGTTTTTAAAATTCTGCTCACATTATTCTGCACCAGTTCATACAAATCTTCTCAGGTTTCTCTGAATACTTCATCCCTTTGCATTTCTTATGGTGTAATAATATTTCAAAAAGCATGTCAAAAGTTGTTTTGTCATTTGCCAATAGCTGGGTACTCCTTCTACTTTCCAGTTCTTCACTACAACAAAAAATAGTGCTAAATTTTTTTGTACAAATCAATTTTTTCCTTTTGAGACAGGAGGCTTATGATAAGATACTAAATTTATGGGTTGGTACCCTCTTACTATATGAGACTGAATAAAGTGTAAACAGATTCTAAAATGGGATTTTGCTGTGAGGTTTGGAGTTCAGATATGAATGGCATGTTACAGTCCATGATAGGTTTGTCAAATACACTTCTTGTTTTTATTATGCATTTATCAATCAAATTACACTAACTATGACTTTAAGGTCCAAGTGAATATTAACCACTTGGATCTACCAGAGAAAGTCACCAGTGGGTTGAAGTAATAGGGAGGATTGACAGTCTGACTAGAAAACACACATCCTTCCACTGGCCTCTAGTGTTGACTGTGGGCAGTTAGGTGGGACAGTGAATGGAGTTCCAGGCCTAAGGTCAAGAAGGCTCATTTTCAAGAGTTCAACTCTAGCTTCAGACAATTATTAGCTATGTAACACTGGGCAAGTCACTTAAACTTGTTTGCCTCGGTTTTCTCATCTGTAAAATGAACTGAAAAAAGAAATGACAAAATACTCCACCATCTTTGCCAAGATAACCCCAAATGTAGTTACAACGAGTTGTACACAACTCAACAACAACAACCACCAAGTCTTGACTGCAAAGGAGGACACACCTATTACATTTGACAATCTCAGTCTAGGGATTTTTTTTCCCTCCTTGAAATTCTTTATTTCTCTTTTCAATATTGGGACATCTTGAAGATATTTTCTTTCAGCTAAATCTGTTTTTCTGAGTTTTTCTAGGCTGTAATTGAAAAATCAAAGTTTTGTGTTGTGTTTCCCACTGTTACCTTTATCTGTTGCTTTGCTATTCCTCCCATGGTAGTAAAATGTCAGTTTGATGTGTATGTGTAAAAATGTTTTATGAAATGTGGGCCATTAACCACGCTGCTTCATTGTGTGATTAAGTATTGACATTATATGTTGCTATGTACATTGTAATTCCAATTCTGAATGAAATAATCCCATCACTGATCAGTTATTAGAACACTAGTAAGTAGTAATGCATTTAGATTTCTCATAAAAGAATTTTTGGAAGGAAGGATACATTCTTGTATTAAGAGAGCCTATTGACAGTAGAAAAGATAATATTTAAATTCCTTAAATACTTAAAGTCCTTATGTAGTAGACAATTTGGGAAGATGTCAGATACTTTTTATTTCTGAGGCAATTGGGGTTAAGTGACTTGCCCAGAGTCACACAGCTAGGAAATATTAAGTGTCTGAGGTCACATTTGAACTCAGGTCCTCCTGTCTTCAGGGCTGATGCTCTATCCACTGAGTTCCATCTAGCTTCCCCCCAGATCTTTTTAAAGTATACAAGGAGAAGGCCTACCAATACCAGATCTCAGACTACACTCAAACTACTAGTCAACAAAACTATTAAAAAATAGATTAGTCAGTGGGAAAGATTAAGTATATAGCTTCCAGATCAAACAAATTCAATAGCTTAGTGTTCAATAAACCCAAAAGCCCTATCTACTAAAGACTCACTATTTAACAAAAACTACTAGTAGAAAGAAGTAGGACAAAAATTAGATTTAGAGCAATATCTCACAACATATAGTAAGATAAATTCCAAATGGACATATGATTGAGATATAAAAGGTGATATCACAAACAAATGAGAAAAGTAAGGAACAATTTACCTTTTGCATCTATGGATAGGTCACAAGTTTATAACCAAAGAAGAATAAAGAGGCTCACAGGAAATAAAATAACATGATTATAAACAATTAAAAAGCCCTAGAAGCTAGTTATCTAGAATGGGGCTTCTTAAATTTTTTCCACTAACTTGAAATTTTTATGTGACCCCAGCTATATAGATATATAAATAAATGTACAAATCAAACATTTATTGATAATAAATCATAATTTCATGACTCTCACACTCAGCTAGGAGACCCTATCTGGGGTTGTGAACCACAGTTTAGGAAGCTGGGATAGAAGATGAAGAGGATTATGAGAAGATTTTATAAAGCCTTGGTGAGTAAACTAAGGATAGGATAAACTGACTGCAAGTAGGAAAAATAATAATGTCTATCAAACTATAAGCTTGTCAGCACCAATTCAAGCAAACCTTTCTAGGTAATTGAACATTTTCTTAGGGAATATTAATTCCCCTTTGGGATGGGGTCATTTAAGTTCTGGATGGGGTACGTTACTGAAGTGCCATAGGATTGACAAGGGATTAATATAGAAGAAAAGAGGAAACCTACTAGAAAGCTCAGAAGAGCACCATTTTGAAATGTTCACAAAGATTAAAGTGACAATTTGGCAGACTATTTCCCAGATTTTCCAGTTTTGTCAATAGTAAGTTCTCCCCAACATATGGGATTTGAGTGTTTATCAAACACTAGGTTTCTGTGCTCAGTGGATAGAGTGCAGTGCCTGAAGTCAGGAAGACCTGACTTTAAATCCAGCCTTGAACACTTACTAGCTGTGTGACCCTGGGCAAGCTATTTAATCTCTATTTGCCTTAATCCACTGGAGAAAGAAATGGTAAACCACTTCAGTATCTTTGCCAAGAAAACCCCATTGATAGTAGTATCCTATGGTCCACAGGATCAGGAAGAGTCAGGCACAACTGAAAGACTCAACAACAATAAATTAAGGTGCTCATTTACATGTGTGTCCCTAATCTTTTCCATTGAGCAACCATTTTAGTTCTTATTTAATATCAAAGCGTTTTAAGGATTATAACTTTGTAATAGAGTTTGAGATCTGTACTGCAAGTATGGCATTGAGTAAGTAAATTAACTTAGATAGCATTGTCTTTTGTTTTTGTTTTGGTGAGGCAATTTGTGATTAAGTGACTTGCACAGGTTCACAAAGGTAGTAAGTGTTAAGTGTCTGAGGCTGAATTTGAACTCAGGTCCTCTTGAATTTAGGGCTGTGATGTTCTATTCACTGCACCATCTAACTGCCCCATTGTAATTTTATTATACAGGCTAAGCCTATCCATGAGCAATGAATATGTCTCCAATTATTTAGATCTGTGTTTGTATATAATTGTGTTCATATAGTTTATATGTGTGTGTATACATATATATATATATATAAAAGCAGGTAAATTCTCAAGTATTTTTATATCATCTGAAGTTATTTTAAAGGTATTACTCCTTCTATAGCTGGTAATATACAAAAATGTTGATGATTTGGATGGGTTTACTTTATATCCTGTATCTTTGTTGAAGTTTTTCATTGTTTGAATAGTTTTTTAGTTTAACCTCTAAGGTTCTCTTAGAAAAAAGCATCATATCATCTGCAAAAAAAAAAGTGATAGTTTTATTTCTTCTTTGCCTCTGCTTATCTTCAATTTCTTGTCTTAATGCTAAAGCTAGCACTCCCATTTTCATATTGAATAGTAATGATGATAATAGTAGACCTTGTTTCACCTTTAATCTTACTAAAAAATCTTCTAGTTCATTTCTATTTTATGTAATACAGGTGTTTAGTTTTAGATAGATATTACTTATCATTTTTTAAACTCCATTTATTCCTGTGGTTTCTAGTGTGTTTCTTTTTTTTTCAAACAGGAATGGATGCTACATTTTGTCAAAAGCTTTTTCTGCACCTACTAAAATAATCTCGTGATTTTTTTAATATTGATATGGTTAATTATAGTTTTCCTATGAGGAAGTTGAGAGGAATAAGACAGAAAATGATTAATTGTGGGAACCGAGTGAACCACACTGACTCCATCTTGTGACTCAATTCTGCAGCTAGCTTAGTTTCTATTCAGTTATGGATCTAGTACAATTTTTGCCTTGTGAGAAAACTTTATTCAATTTTGGTTATGGGGAGAAAACTCTTCTGCATTGTTTAAACCTAAGTGCATAGTTGGGAAACGAGGTCATCTCTCTCTGCAGCTTAGAGACTTTTAACCAAGAACTTAGGCTATACTGATCAAAAACTCAGAGCCAAAGATTGACACAAGGAGTTTTCTCCTGATTGTACATCTCAAGGAACCCATATTTTTTTCTGAAAACTGGCCCTACATTATCAATAAGTTGTTTCCATGTTCCTTTGATTGTTCAGACACTTGGAATGAGTAATTACCTAATGTATTCTTTTCTCTTAGTTAATTGACCTTATTTGATTGTTTATAATGTAGAATAAACATTTATTTCCCTAAATTTGGGTCCAGGTCTAAGTTGAGGAGGTCTGGTCCCACTTTGTAGAGCAAGGGATTACTTAATAAATTGCTATGTTTGAGAAATAGAACCTCTGTTTCCTCAATTATTTTATCTTTTGCCTGGATAGATTTACATGAACTGATTTGAGTGAAACAAGCAGAACCAGGAATACACTGTACACAATAATAGCAAGAATGTGCGATGATCAATTATGAAAGGCTTGGTTCTTCTCAGTGATTCAGTGATCCAAAGCAATCTCTATAGACTTTGGACAGAAAATGCAATGGGCATCTAGAAAAAGAATTAAAGAGACCGAATGTAAATCAGCACATGCTATGTTCACTTCTTTTTTTCTGTTTTTTTTTTAAATCTCTTCCATGGTTTTCCCTTTTCCTCTGATTTCACTCTCTCAACATGATTCATAAAGCAATGTGTGTTAAAAATAACTAAAAAAAATTTTTAAAAGAAAGGAAAAAATTAATTTCAGCTTTCACCTACCACACCTAATACTGAACCAGTCTTGCATTCATGGTATAAATCCAGTCTGGTCACAATGTATGATCTTTGTGATCTATTGTAATTCTCTTGTTAATATTTTATTTAAAATTTGGTTTCAATATTCTTAGGGAAATTGATCTATAATTTTCTTTCTCTGTTTTGACTCTCCCTGGTTTAAGTATCAAGATCATATTTGTGTCATAGAAGGAATTTGGTAAGGCTCCTTCTTTACCTATTTTTTTTTCAAACAGTTTATATAATATTGGAAAGAGGAAATTTGGCAAAGCCAAGTCTGAGAAGCAAGCCTATTTGTCATTTCCAACCAGAGGAAGAAAATCCTTCTGAGTTTACTGCAGATATGGAAAGGCTGCTCTAGAGACTGACAGTCAAAGGATCAAATCTTGTCCGTTTTTTACTTTCACAGCATCTTTCATATATGTCATTTTCTTTCCTCTGACATGGTTACTACACTAATTTAAGACCTCATTACCTCTTACCTAAACAATTACAATAACCTTCTTAGTCACCCTGCCTTTAGTAATTCATCTTTCTCCATTCCAACCTGTAGTCCACTCATGACCATGAACCAGAACTCCTCACTACTTCTCACAATAGAATTTTCTATAGGTAAGAGAAAAAAAAATGCCATCTTCTAAAGACTCATGCAGTTTCTACATCTCTCAAAGACTCACAGATCCTAGAGCTGAAGACTGCCTACAAAAAGTTAGCCTCCAAGGACTTGCTATACCTTTCCCTAAGAACTCTAGGTTTCATTCATCCACTCATTCATTTGCTCCATTGACATTTATTGAGTTCCCACTGCCATCTGTCATAGGCTGTGCAGTTTTAATAAAGAACTTATGATCCTGACTGGAGGCACAGTCTCTGCCTTTTCCATCCTTATATTCCATGATAATTCCATGTAAGCCCAGACCAATGGGATAAACTATCAAGGACTCCTATGAGAACGGAGGTGGAAGATGGGAAAACCAGCCTGATATTTGCCTTTAGGAAAATGAAGCTGGTTTGTTGCTCATGATTTACCTTTCTTTGGAGGTCGGGGCTAAAAAGTAATGGGGGAGGGGGAGACCCAGAGAATCACAGGATCACAGAAGCCTGCCTGGGCATCTGAGTCCTACCTAATGGGCCCTGCCTTTTTACTCCTGAGCTAGGTGGCTTCGGGATAACAGTGCTGGATCTTGAGCCAGAAACATCTGAGTGTAACTGGCCTTAGCCACTTATTAGTCGTGCGATTCTGTTCAAGTTATTTCACTTCTGTTTGACTCAGTTTCCTTCTCTGTGAAATGGGGGCAATGACAGCATCTATCTCCCCGGGTTATTGGGAGGATCAAATGAGATTTGTACAAAGTACTCTGTAAACCTTAAAGAGCTAGTGAAGGCTAGCTACTGTTGTCTTTCCTCTCAGAGAAGGGGCAGCCCCGGTGAAAAGGAACAAAGACAAAATTCCTGAATGTAGGGAGTTAAGTGGGTCAGATCCCCAGCCCTGCCGCCGGACAAGGCCCTTCCCTCTGGGCTTCGGTTTCTAGAAAATGACCAGGATTGCCCCGGGCGGCGTGGGAAGCGCAGCCCATCCCCAGTCCCAGTCCGGACGCTCCGGCTGTCTCCCTGGCTTTCCCCGGACTCCTCCGCCCGGGTCCAGCGGGCTTCCAGCCTCCGTTGCGGGGCCCCACCCTACCCTCCATCCTTCTCCATAGCGAGGTCTTTGGCGCCACCCCCTGGTGGGTCTCACGGCTTCCTTTCCTCTCCACCCTCCCCACCGTCACCCTTCCAGGCTCCTGACCAAGCTCATCTCCTTTAATGGATATATTATTGCCTAACGGAAGGAGAGAAAGCTACAGAGGGCCCACACTCACACCCAAACCTTCCCCTCCAGAGAGAGCGGGGAGAGAAAGTCCTCGGGATTCAGAGATGAGTGTCCAGGGCAGCATCTCTCCACCAAGCGCATCCCCCGGGAGCCTGGCCTTGTCACGGCTGCGAAAACCTGATGGAGAGGATTGAATTCTTCTTGGGGGGAGGTAGGAGACAGAGTGGAGCCAAGGAAATTGTTCTGGCTTAGGAGCTGGGGTCTAGTCTAGACACGGTGTGACATTGAATAAATCCCTTTCCTCAGTAACCTCAAGACTAGATGCTAAGAATTTGCAAAACATTATGCTGATGGTTTACCTTTCTTTGGATATGGAGGTCAGGGCTGAAAAGCAATGGGGAGGGGGACCCAGAGAATCACAGGATCAAATAAACAAGCAAAAAAAACCCCCAGAATTTATCCAGTCTCGTTTGTAATGAACTAGAAGTTCCCCCTGCAAAATCCCTAACAAATAAGCATTCAGCCTTAGCTTGAATATGTCCAGTGTAGAAATGGGAACATGTGCCTTCCCAAGGCAGCTCATTCTCTGAGTGTTTAGAAGTTTTTCTATAGGTAAAGAAAAAAGCTTTTAGATTCTAGATTGGAAGATTAGAGAGAGTCCAGTGCATTTATGCCCAAGGCTTAGACGGACAGTATCAACAACAACAAAAAACTGCCAATTTCAAAACACCCTAAAAAAGGAAATGGTAACAGGCCGGGCAAGTTCCAGTGAAAGAATGTGGATGATTAAAAAGGGGGTGGGGATGAGGTGGTGTGAGGACAGGCTACAGGGAAAGAGGAGCTGGGAGGATGGCAACTCAGAAAGCAATAGGAAGTTATGCTGAACAAGATCTGTCTTCCCCTACAGCTCCACAGATTTAAAAAGTTTCTTCAAGAGGATGTTTTTTGGGTCATCCATTTTCCTCTTTGTTTAGCTCCCATAGTTCTGATCTCCAGCACTTCCCAATTTTTTTTTTTTGGGGGGGGTTTGTAAATAAATAGAATTTAGTTTAATAAAGTGACATGGCAAATAATGCATCCCACAGGAACAGAAGTGCTAACATAAGTCCTTTTACATACATTTTCCAGGAAACAGACTAACAGAGCAAACTCTTTAAACAATATCCCACCCAAATTAATGCACAAATACTTTTTTAAACCATTAAAAAAGATTAACAGTACACATTTGGAGTGTAGTCCTTATAGTCAAATATCTTTAACAATAAATTCCAATAAGAGAATTTCAGTCTTGAACAAGTGGCTGCTAAAGTACCTCCATATTATTATTCTGATAAAAGCAATTAAGGCTTAAAGTGTTTTTCTCTTCATCCCCAGACTCCAAATGGAAGAAGACACAATAAGTAGCCAATATGCTTTGAATAAAGTCCTACATCTTTACAAGTCAGGCCCCTAGGAGTATATTTTAAGGCTTAGATTTGGGATTTTTCAAAATACTAGCAGCCTCCCTGTTTGGGAGATTTTTTTTTTTTTTTTACTTTGGAAGAAGGATGGGGAAAAGGAGGGAATTGTGTCATTTTCAAGACTTTCTGGTACTGCTCTTGTGGGTATGGCCCCTTGATAAAGCCTTCCTGACTGTAGCTGTGTCAGCAACATGAAGGGACCATGTGAATCCGCCAGCAGCCTGTTGTCCCAGAGATCCTTCAACAATCAACCTGAAAATACTAAAGAATATTTCTATGGTGGTGATCACCTACTAATCCTATTAGTCCTGCACCCTGAAAAAAAGCCATAATCCAATGTCGTAAACACAATATGACCCCTAAAGCCTTTAAAATAAAGTCTTGGTTTCAGTTATGTCTTGTAGAGTCGGGATTTTGGACGGTCACTGGGCACTTGTTTCCAAGGATTTGCTGATGCTTTAGCGTGCTGAAAGAGAACCAATAGTTGGTGAGGTTCGAGAGCACCACGTAGCACACACTGAGTGTTCCAGATATGGCCAGGGACACGAAACCCAAGCCACACAGTACACAGAGCAAGGTGAGGCTGCCCACAGATATAACGAATCCTTCCACTAATATAACTCCAACACAGGGTGCCAGAGACATCAAGACCACAAGCAACAGGAAGAATCCAACAGGAATGGAAGATACCATAATGAACATCAGCAAGGTTAAGGCAACAAAGGGACGTTTATCTAGGTATTGACCAACTGGAGAGTTCATAAAGGCAATCACCTTAGAGTTGCTCTGGATGGAATTGATCAATTAAACTAGCTTCCTCTGAAGCTCCTGCAAATCTTTGGACGTACTGGAGGTCTCCATTTTCACCATCTTGCTTTCTTCTCTGTTCAAGCTTTCTCACCGAGGTGGTAAACAGAATAAACCAACTCTGTATTTCACATGTCTCTGTTTACTTCTTGTCTTGTTCCTTCTTGAATCCCAAAGTCAATACTGCCTCAGTCTATCCTTCTCCAAGGGGCCAAACTGTCACCCCAACAACATTCTAATCTAGAGCTCAAAGCTGAGGCAGCTGAACTGGGGACGGGGTGAGAATGGGAACTTTCCAAAGAAGAAGAACCAGAGCCCCCTATTATACCTCTCTCTTCTTACAGCCTCAAATACTAATGTTTCCGCTTTCCCAAACCTCAGATTTGGCTCAGGGCCTCTGGTTCCCAAAAAGCTCCGAAAGTTAGGGAGCAGGAAAACACTAGGTTTCCGATAGGGCCACAAAGAGAGAGAAGGCACTTCCCAGTGTTGCAACACTGCCATGGGGTTAGTATCTTCAGCCAAGATTACTGATAGTCTCTCCTTACCATAAAATGTTCTATAGGCTGACCCAAGTCTCCTCTCATAAAAATGATTACATCGGATCAAAGACATTTCCCCCTCTTTGGAGGAAAGGTACCAATGGCTGATATTGGCTCTGAATGTCCATTTCCAGAAAGTTAAGGGCAGTGGGGCATTATTGGGAAGCAATAGAGATTAAGTGATTTGCACAGGTCTACACAGCTGGTAATTAAGTGTGAGAAATGCTGAAAAGTTGGGTTTCCACAGTGTCGTAAGCTTTAAGAGAATGTGGGAGAGGGGATATCGCTGACTAAAAGGTTTTCAGAATATGAGAGGTTAAGGAAGGTAAAGATTCCACAGAACAATTGGTGATCAATAGAAACCTTGAGCAAACAAGGAACTGGGGGGGGCTTGGAAGGTACTGGTGGATTTAGTCAATCAGAAAAAGCTTTATGGTTTTGTGAGAAAACCACAAACTTAAGATAATAGCCAATCCAGTCCAACCTAGTTGGTATGGATGACCTGACTTGACCAAATCACTACTGCCCGGCTTAATAGCTAATTGAATATTAAACAACACATCTCACGGGAGGAATTTTCCGCCATTTTTGAACATGGGATGTACGATGAGGGAAGGGGAACATGTTTATAGAAAGACTGTAACCCAGAAGAAATGGACCAATCTGTTCTCTGAAGGGAGGGGCTGCACCACACTAGCAAATATAAAGGTTCTCCCACTTCTGAGCTCAGTGTTCCCTCTTCCCAAAGTGGAGTGGGGCCCCCACTTCTAGCCAGAAACATTAAGATGATTCCTTAAGATTCTTCTTTTTATTTTCCTCTGAGAGAATTGGGGTTAAGTGACTTGTCCAAGGTCACACAGCTAGGAAGTGTTAAGTGTCTGACATCATATTTGAACTCAGGTCCTCCTGACTTCAGGGCTGGTGCTCTATCCACTGCACCATCTAACTGCCCCTAAGGAGGACTTTTTAAGGAGGAGAGAGACATGAGCACGTTTGTAGGTGACAGAAAAGTAGTCAGGACATAGGGCAAGTTTGTAGACAAGAAAGAAAGTGTGGGTGAAAATGAGAATAATTTGCTGGAGAAGACAGGGGAGAATGGGATGTAGAAGGGTGGACCAGAAGAAGTACCATCTGTGACCAGAGAAAGAACTATGGAGACTAAACGTGGATCAAAATATAGTATTTTCACCTTTATTTTTGCTGTTGTTTGTTAATTTTCTTTTTTTCTTTGTCATATTTTTCCCATTTGATCAGATTTTTCTGGCACAGCATAACAAATATAGAAATATATTTAGAAGAATTGTGGATGTTTAACCTTTATCATATTGCTTGCTATTTTGGGAGGTGGGGAGGGAGAAAAATTTGGAACACAAGGTTTTACAAAAGGGAATGTTGAAAACTATCATTTCATGTATTTGAAAAAATAAAATACTATTTAAAAAATATGGGAGTTGAGGGGCAGCTAGGTGATGCAGTGGATAGAACACATGCCCTGAAGTCAAGAGGACCAGAGTTCAAATCTAGCCTCAGACACTTAACATTTACTAGCTGTATGACCCTGGGCAAGTCATTTAACTCCAATTACCACAGGAAAAAAAAAGGGGGGGGCAGTTGGACTCCCTTTATAGTCTCCTGTTCTGTGTTGCTGACCACAATTAGAAAAATGTTATTGTTACCAACATCCATGCCTATCTACACACAATCAATGCACTGCCTATAGGATTTCTGGCTGAAGATAAGGAAATGTCCTTAATCTGATATAATAAATCTGGTTCTGGGAGACCCAATCTTTACCAGTTCCACATGTCTTACTCCACCCATACCAATGAGACCTTACCAACGTTTTTGGGACACTCATAAAACCTTCCAGAAGATTCTTGGCAATCTTAAATATCCTGAATCTTGAAAAAGTCTATAAAGAAGAGGTCAGAGGAGAGGTGGTCAAGATCAAAAGTCTTCCAGAAAGGAAGAATCAAGGTTGTATCCTCTGGCTCCATTTTTTTTTTTCTTATTTGTCTTTTATTTGTTTATTTTCAGGTTATACCTGTACATTTACCTTTGTACATATTTCCATATGAATTATGTTGGGAGAGAAAAATCAGAACCAAAAGGAAAAACCGAGAAAGAAAAAAAAAAAAAAAAGGTGAACCATTTTCTTTTCTTTTTAGTGGTATTTTCTTTTTCCAAATATATGCGAAGATAGTTTTCAACATTCACCTTCATTTTCTTTTTCTTTAGGAAGCTGGGATTAAGTGACTTGCCCACAACCACAGTTGATTAGTGATTGAGATCGAATTTGAACTCAAGTCCTCATAATTTGAGGGCTGGTGCTCTATCCATTGTACCACCAACCTGCCTCCCCTCGCTTTATTTTCACCAATCAATAAATATTTATTATATGTCAGGGACTGTTCCAGGTATACAGACAAAAAATGAAATGGCCCTTGCTTTCAAGGACCTTACAATTTATATGGGAGAGCCACATGTGCACATATAATCATATACAAAGCAATTATAAGAATATATAAAATAAATACAAGGAAATTTTTGGAGAGAGAAACTAACAGCTAAGGATATCAGGAAAAGCCTTATGTAGAGGGAATTGTTAAGTTAATCTTTGGGGAGAATTAAGAAATAGGTGATGATGAAGACCATTTTAGCTTGTGCAAAGGGAATAGGAGCAAGAAATGGAATATTGTATATGAGGAATGGCAAGAAAGCCTGTTTGACTAGATTCCAGACTTGATGAAGTGAAGATTTAATATATGATAAGCCTAGAATTGTTGATACCTTCAAACCAGGATGAGAAACCTTCAAAATATCAAACAGAGATATTGCATTTGATCTTAGACCCAATAAGGACTCATTAGAACTTTTGTGAGGGAGTGACATGCTCAAACCTGAACTTAAAGAAAATCACTGTAGCAGTTGTGTGGAGATTGCATGGAAGAAAGGAGAGGCTTGAAATTCAAGAAACCAATTAGATGTCTAAGGCAATAGTTTAGGCTAGAAGTAATTAGTGTCTCAACTAAGGTGGTGGCTATGTGAAAGGAGACATTGGAGGGGTAGTATCACAATACTTGGCAACTGATTGGATATATGAATGAAAGAAAGAAAAGCGTCTAAGATGACTCCAAGGCTGTGAACTTGGGTGACAGAAAAAATGGCAATGATCTCATCAGGCAGAGGGACCCATTATTATCTCTCTTCTTCAGGAATTATTTCATTTGAAGGAGAAAGAGATGCCCCACCTATTTTTACAAAAATATTTATATTTATGTTTATATATACACCACAAAAATATTTGTGGTGGCTAAGAAATAGAAATCAAAGGGATGCCTATCATCAATTGGGGAATGGCTACACAAGCTGTGGTATATGATTGTAATGGAATATTATTGTGCTGTAAAGAAATGATAAGCAGGATGATTTCTGAAAAAATTGGAAAGACTAACATGAATGGATGCATAGTGAAGTGAACAGAATTAGGAGAATGTCATATACCATAACAGCAATACTATTTGATGAAGGATTGTAAATGACTTGGCCATTCTCAGCAATACAATGATCCAAGACAATCCCAAAAGACAAATGATGAAGCATATTATCCGCTTCCAAAGAAATAACTGATATGGTTTGAACAGACTGAAGAATGCTATTTTTTGCTTGCTTGCTTTCATGTACAAAATAACTAGGATGGAAATGTTTTATATAACTCCACATGTATAACCCATTTCTGATTGCTTACCATCTCAGGGAAGGGATAGAGGAGGGAGGAAGGGAGGAATAGAATTTAAAACTCAAAACTTTAAAAAAATTAAAATTGTTTAAATATGTAATTGGAGGAAAATAAAATATATTTTTAAAAAGAAAGAAAAAGAAGAAGAAGGAAGGAAGGAAGGAAGGAAGGAAGGAAGGAAGGAAGGAAGGAAGGAAGGAAGGAAGGAAGGAAAGAGAGAGAGAGGCGGGGGGAGAAGGAGGGAGGGAGAGAGAGAAACCTATGTCCTATAATAACGATATCTTGAAATCCAAAAATTCCTTCTCCCCTTCTTTGTTCTTTCTATATTCTTTGTGACCCCTCTTCCAGTGCCATCTTGTCTGGTTCATGGTCATTTGAGTCATAAGAAAAGAACATTTGCTTTTGATCTTTTCAAGTTAAATGTTGCCTTATTTCTTTCCTACCTAGCCTTGATCACTGAATGGGTGTTGCCTCAATAAAACAGATCTGTTAAAGACCTTTGCTCAGAAGGGCCAAGGTCTTCCATTACACCCATGGCCATCTCCAGTCATCCTGCTCTGTATCTTGCTATGAGACCCAGATAGCTCTGGAAGGGAAAGTGAAGCAAGTGACCTTGCACAGTCCTGCCTCACTTAAATCCATTTTGCTTGTATGTCATGGCACTGACTCCCTGATGGCATGATCATCTTAGAGAAGGAAGGACAAACAATAACAACAATAACAACAACTTGGTTCATATAAACTCACTTACCTTGAGACAGTAGGGAGCTGAAAGACCAGATTTGAAGTCAAAGGACCTGAGTTTAAATTTTGAATCTCCTACAAAGGAGACAGTGAAGAAGTCCTTTCCCCTCTCCATATGCCAATTTTTCCATTTTTTGGAGGATTAGAGTAGGTGATTCTTAAAATTTCTTCCAACTCTAAATTCTATAATCCCGGTGACATTTATATTTTAAAAGGCATCGCCCTGACTAAGGGCAATGTTCAATCCTAGGGGAAAGTAGTTTTAATGGTAGATTTTTTGGACTTGTGACGAAGAGAGCCATCTGCACCCAGAGAGAGGCTGGGACTGAGTGTAGATCACAACATAATATTTTCACTTTTTTGTTGTTTGCTTGCTTTTTGTATTCTTTCTCATTTTTTTTCTTTTTGATCTGATTTTTCTTCTGCAACATAATTATGGAAATATATATAGAAAAATTGCATATATTTAACATATATTGGATTACTTGCCATCTAAGGGAGGGGATGGGGAGAAGGGAGAGAGAAAAAAATTGGAACACAAGGTTTTGCTAAGATTAATATTGAAAACTATGCATATATTTCGAAAATAAAAAGCTTTAAATCCAAATAAAACTTTTAAAATGATGGATTCTTTTTTTCTTTATGGGGAAGAAGGAAAAAGATTTTTTTTTTTTTTTTTTTTTTGGCAGAGATCCCTTAAGTTCCTACCACACAGGGGCAGATGATCAAGGCTGGCTTGGTCTGTAACAATCAATATGAGGCAACAAGCTCTAAGCGTTAAAGGCCATGCCTAAGTGAAGGGGCAGGTCAGTTCTCTGAGATCCTCCAGATCAGAACATCGGAAGGGGTTGCAGGGCAGCCTTTGCTGACACAGGTTTTGCTTGTGGACTGGGAATGAGATAAACTGGAGGCAGAGGGAAGAGGAGAGAGGTCAGACAACGCAGCTGCTTCTCAGTCTCCTTGTATCATCGTCATCCTCTCACATGAAGAGATCTATTCTCCAGGTCTGAGTTAGACCTCCAGCAGCCACTGGCAAGTGGCTCCCATATCCCAACATCTATCTAAGAGTCCAGCTACATCTGTTGGGTTAGAAGGAGGAGGAAGAAAACTAGCAAGTTCCTCAAACTTCAAGCCAAATAAATAGAAGAGCTTGGGATAGTAACAACCCCGTGGAAAAACCACAATCTCCCTTCTCTCTCAGTTCATGGCTGGGGGCCTCCTCTTTCAGGAAGCACTACTTTTTTTTAAATAGTTAACCACAAAACCCACTAAGTAAAGTCTCTGTGCCGAGCCCAGCCCCAGGGCCAACATAGCCGGACTGAAGTGTTTGCCTCTTTAACCTCAGTCAGTTCTCCAAGCCTATCTTCCCCATTAGATTGAGGCCTTCAGGACTTAAAAGACAACTACTCTCTCCCTACACTCACTTTCTCCAGGAAAGGGAATGGGTCCTTCAGGCAACTCCTGGGACCCGGAGCTAAGAGGACATTCTCTCTCAAGTCCCCCAGGTGGCGCCAACCTGCCATATTGTTAATCATTAAACTGGGAACCCAGAGGCAGAAGGGAGAGAAAAACAGGGCCAGCTGATTTGGAAGCCCCCAATGTACCTTTCCTGGACTGGACTAGGTCTATTGCTTCCCCAGCCCTTCAGATTTCCACTGGGTCTTAATATATTATCATTGATTCTCCGGGAGGCTGAAATTCACATGAGGAAGACAAGCATGAGTGGTTTCATACGAGATACATAATAAAGGCACTGTAGCTTTGGAGGAGAAGGCACTAGCAGGTGAGGAAGGGAAGACGGGGCTAGGAAGGAGCTCTTGCGAAAGGGAGTATTTGAGATTACCCTGACAGGAGCTCAGGGATTCCAAAAGGCCATGGTGAGGAAGGGAATCAGACAGCAAAGAAATGGGGATGGATGATGAAGTTTACATGAGGTAGACCAATGTGGCTGGACCATCGAAATATGGGTAATAGTACTGTACTTGTACTAGTGAACGCATATGACAAAAACACTAAGAAGTGGGGAAAGGGATAGATTTGGGAGTAGAATATGAAGTCTAAGATAATTAAGATAGATAGCACAAAAGATAGAGCGCTAAACCTGGAATCAGAAGAGATCTGAGTTGAAATCCAGTCTCAGATACTTCCTAGCTATATGGACTTCGGCGAGTCACTGTCTGCCTCACTTTCCTCATTTTAAAATGGAGATAAAGATATTAGTAATATCTACTCCCCAGGATTGTGGTAAAGATCAAATGAGATATTTTTAAAATGTTTTGCAAATCTAAAAGTACTATAAAAAGGGTAGCTTTTTATGGTGGGGGTATTGAGGAAGGGTGTGTTAACTTTTATTATAACTCTTATTGCCACTTTTTTACCTATATATACTTGAATAACTCACTTTCCCTCTCTTGGCCTTAATTTCCGCATCTATAAGCTGAGGAAGATTGAACTATAATATTCCTTGTAGCACTTTCTGTGGTACAAAGAATTGTAAACAAAGGAGATGCCCATTAAATGGGAGAATAAGAATATAATAGAATATTACAGTACAGTAAAAGGTGAAAAATATGAGGAATATAGGAGGATTGGAATGAATTTGTGAAAAGCAAAATTAAGAAGCCCAAGAACAATATATGTAACTATTATAATAAAAATGAAAAAATAATTCTAAAAGGAGCCAGAGCTCTAAAACAACTAAGAAATTAATAATGGTTTTGCTTACTTCATTCTGCCATCTGTTCAGATGAGTTTTTCCATGTCTTTTGGAAATCATCTATTCCCTTATTTTTTTATAGCAAATAGTATTTCATCACATTCATATACCACAACTTATTTAATTATTCCTCTATTGATGGATATTCCTTTAGTTTCTACTTTCTTGCCACCACAAATAGAGTTGCTGTAAATAGTTCTGTACATAAATACAGACTTAACAATGGTATAGTTTGGTCAAAGGGCATGTACTGTTTAGTACTTTTTGCATATAATTCTAAATTACTTTCTGCAATAGTTACAAACCCATTCACAAGTTCACCAGCAGTTCATCAATGTGCCTATTTTTTCACAGCCCTTTCAACATTTGTCATTTTCTTTTTTATCTTTTCTATTCTGATGGTTATAAGATGGAATATCAGAATTACATTGTTATATTTTTTAATTGTTAGGAATTTAGAGCATTTTTTCCCAAATATTTATAGATAAACTAAGTTTCTTCCCTTGAGAAGTGCCTGTTCACATACTTAAACCATTTATCAACTGGAGAATGGCACTTTTTCTTATAAATTTAAATCAGTACTTATTAGATACAAAAATATTAGATACAAAATATTTATAAGAGAAACTTGCTACAAATATTTCCCCCAGTAAGTTGTTTCCCTTTTAATCTTAGCTTTATTATATTTGTGGAAAAAAAAATTTTAATCTTATGTAATTAAAATTAATCCTCTTTATCTACTTATTCCTTGTTTGGTCATGAACTTTACACCTGTCCATAGATCTGATAAGTAATGTTTTTCATATTTCTCTAATTTGCTTATCATGCAATCTTTTATACTTAGATTGTATTTGGAGCTTATTTTTGTATAAGGGGTGAGATATTGGTCTAACTCTAATTTCTTCCATAATGCCGTTCAATTTTCCTAGCATTTTTGTCAAATAGCAAGTCCTTACCCAATAGCTAAGATTTTTGTGTCACCAAGACACTAGTATATTCTGATACAGAACAAGAAAAGCAATTTATGCCATATACATGAACACCAACATTATAAAAATAAATAATTTTGAAACTTTTATAAACTAATGGAGAATAGAATGAACAGAAAAAAGAGAACAATTTATACAGTAACAATGACATTATAAAAACAAGCAACCTTGAAAGTCATAAAAATCGTGATTGCTACAATGTATATTGATACACTGTATTATTACTGTATTAATACAATGACCATAATTACAAAGAATACCAATAATGACACATGCTATTTTCCATTTATGTGTATATGAATACAACTATTAAGGGAATTGGTTTTGCTTGGCTATGTATTAATATAAGAAATTTGGGTTTTCTTTTCTTTATTTTTCCCATTGGGGTTAGTGATGGAAGAGTAAGAAAATAAATGTGTTAATTTTTGAAAAGAGAGGTAGGAAAGATGCTACAGATATGAAATGCCACATGCATTCATTATCTTCTTTTTTAAAAAAAATTGTGAGGCAATTTTGGTTAAGTGATTTGTCTGGAGTCACACAGCTAGTGTTAAGTGTCTGGGGCCACATTTGAACTCAGGTCCTTTGGACTTCAGCATGATGCTATATCTACTGCACCATCTAGCTCTCCCTAAATGCACTTTAGATAAAATTAGTTTGATTTTGTTACTAGAGATCTCTTATTAAGTAGGAGTAATCTGTAAATGTCTGTAATATAAAAACAAAACACATGAACAAAACTTAAAAAAAAAAAAAAAAAACACCAACAAATATTCTAGAGAACAACAGATAAGGAAATGTATCTCCCGTCAGAGAGGTAAGAACCACAAAGAAAAAATTGTTGCCCACCAGGAATAGGTCAGACCTACCGTAATTTAGAATTGGAAAGGTCATCTAGTCCAACCTCATGATTTTATATTTGAAGAAAGTTCAAAGAGTAAATGGCAAAGTCAGGAATTGAACTTGGGGCCTTTAATTCCAGAATCACCCTTTCAACCAGACTAGCTAGCTGCCTCCCAGTTACTTTTGCTTAACTCCTTTTGTTAAAAAGAGTATTCAATTGGGGGGGGGGGGTAATTATGTGCAGAAATGACTGATATAAAAATAAAAGACATCAATACTTTTTTTTTTCAGTGAAGGAATTGGAATAGATGTTCTCAAGGGTCCCATTTGGATCTATGAGATTGAATAAAATACTTAATCTCCTTCCCATTCCTATGGCTTGTCTTCACCATAATGTAAATGCACCTAAACTATAGAACTAGAAAGATAGAGAAGATCATAAAATAAGACTATGGAAGTAAAAAGAACTAATGTTCCCTTGAGGGATTCTTCATCCCATCAAAACAATCTCACTCCAACCCCCTTCATTCTGACTTCTCTAAATGGGGCTTCCGATCCTCCGGCTCCAATAAACTCCCTCCTGGGAGCTAAGAAAAGGTTGCCCTGAAGACTTCCTGCCTCTTCTTCAAAGTTCTCTCAGAGACCTCTTTTCCTGGCTTTTTTTGGGGGCAGGCTAGAGAAAGGCACAAGGAAAAGGGAGTTGGGGGGGATTATTGAACTTTTGTAAATCAGATCCATGGACTATGTAAGGACTCAGATTGCTGTGTCCCATTCCCCAGCTGCACTTCCTCCCGTCCATTGTAATACAAAAAAGAGATTGCAAAATAAAGCACAGCAGGTCACATCCTGTCCTTTCACCTGTAGATAGATTGTGCTTCTACTTGTCCGAACCAGAGTAACTCATACTAAACAAAGCCTAATAATTATTCTATCCTCTCTCATCCCATACCCCCAACTCCAAGTCTATTTCTCAGGTCTTCCTACTTTGGCCTCAGGAGCTTAGCCTTTTCGGTGGTATCCTTCTGCCACGAGGGTCCCTAAGGAATAAGTCAACTAGAGGTGGGTGCACTGGATCACAAGCTCCCATGCAGCTCAGACTGAAGGGAGACAGAAGAGTAAAATGGGCAGACTAGAGCTGAGCTCAGTCCTCAGAAATGATAAATAGGAAGGGGCTTTTTGACATTCATCAAATACTATGTGGTTCCTTCCACCCTGTTCCATGTGAAGTGCCCCACACAATGAACTCACTAGGACTAAGGCCTGAGTTTGCTTCTCCAGTGTCCCTAAACTGAGCAGCCTGAGGATAAGATCCCTATTCGGTCTTGCTCTGACATCCTTCCCTGCTCACCCCATCCAAAGATACAAATAGTCTAGATCAACTCCCTCAGACTGTTAGCTAAACTGGGAAAAGAGGTGAGAGCAACATCTGAGGGAATGGGTATATATGGGAGAAAGGGGGTGGATAAAGGAGGATGACCCTATTAGCAACAGCCTTAGATAAGAATGGAAGACTAGAGGAAGGGTCTGGACTAATGATCTACAAAAGAAGGGAGCTTTAGAGATGGGAAATATCTTTGGACATGCTCATTTTGGTTCCATTCTCCCCATTTTGAAAACTTTTTTAGAGACGTTCTTACAGTTTCTTCTCACTCAAAGGGTTCTGACCATAGCTAATAAGTCAGAGAGATGGCCTAATTCTTCAGTGAGTGAATAATCTTTTATATAGGCCTGTAACTAGGCCGGGCTCCCAGAAATGAGCTCATTATCTCCATTTACTGTGATCATGGGAGTCACTTTCAGCAGTACCCAACTGGGCTTGTCCATCTACTCTGAAACAGCAAGGCCCTTTGGCACTGTTTGGGCCCAAAGTAAGGCTAAGAGCATTGAGCATGGAATGCTTTGGAAAAGAAACCCAGGGGCATTAGGAAGGGCAGTGATTATGCAACTGGGCCAATAGATGGAAGGAAGGCAAGCTAGAGAATGAACTTGTAAAATTATATATATAAGCAAATTCCTGCTGCCTGGTGCTGATACTACATAGCATCAAACACCCTCCAGATTTGCTCTTTCCAGGATTCAGTGACCTCTACTCCTCCTCCCCAAGCCTTCCTGCCAATGATTTTCCACCTAGTTCAATGGGGTCTCTATTGTCTATAAAAGCCTTTCTTTATCCAGTTTATGGGCCTAGCAACAATAGCCTCCATGCCTCAATCCACAGGATAAGTCTTAGAATGTCAGAGCTGGAAAGGACCTAAATGGTCAAAGACCATCCAATCTAGCCCCACCACTTTACAGAAGAATAAACTAAACAGAACAAAAGTAAGTTGTCTAAGATCAGTAAATAGCAGTCAGAACTCCAGGACTCTGCCTATCAAACACACTACACTGTTTCTTCTGATTCCTAAGGTCAAACAATTCTTCCTCAAGTCTGAATTTCAGAAAGACAGAAATCTTTCTCTTCTTCCTCCATAGCATTCTTCCTTATTATTCTCCAACTCCCATCAAATGCATCCTGTACTCAATGATTAGGGGTCTCTTGCCCTGAAGTGATGATTTTATAATGGATGAAGATGGTGGTTTATGCAGTGGAAGTGCAAGTGGAAGACCCCTCCCCCAAGCCAACCCATTCCTGGGAGATCAGGGCCCCCTAAATAGCTATTTCTTTTCCAGGAAAGGACCCACAAGCATATAACCGAGCATGGAAGTAGAGGACAGTATTGAGAAAGGGTCAACAATATCCTGAATCCCTGAGCAGTCAACATCTGAACCAGACCAAACAAGGCAGCAAATGAGAGTGCTAAAAGAAAGTTACTTATAGCAGCCTGTCATTAATCTGCCACCCAGCCCAACCCTGTACAGGAGGTAAATATAGCCAATTGCCAACCAAGAATAGCCCATGGAAGAACATGGTCCAGCAGGTCCAAGGTGCTTAGTGCTTTTCTAACTCCACTGAGCAGACTGTTAACTGCATTACTCCAGCAGAACTAATGATCTTGTGGATCATAAGAGGTTTTCCCAACAGTTTCAGGTTTTGTGTTAAGCAGTCTTGGAAACTATAGAATTGGACTTAGATATTCTCCACTTTGGAAAAAAGCTCAAATAATGCCACCTTCCTATTCCTGGTGATATGAACTGACTCTCTTCTCTTGTCAGGAAGTCCAACCAGCTATTATGAGATATAATCAATTCCTAGACTATCCTATTGTGATTGTAGGAACTCTTTTTCAACCCAGATTATCTATCTCCTAACCTCTGGGTATCTTTAAACAATCTTTTTAAAATACTCATTAGTGTATCTTTAGACAAGTCTGGGACATGGTTTGCCAGCATCAAACTTCACTTTGATTCTCCCCCCTCCCCAGCACCCCCCCTTCTTGATCCCTCCCTCTGAGTTCTCACCTTTATTTCCCTGGTCTCCCTGAGAAATCCCCAAATCGTACATCCCCTATAAAAGATATGCTTATGATGAAGAGTTTCATTAAGTTCTTTTCAGGACTGAGCCCACTATGAGGTTTCTTTCTCTCCCCTTAGTGTCTTCCCTGTACAAGCATCTTTCTCTTTACTCTAGCTAACTCTGGTTAGTCCCTTAAACTCTTCTATGTATCTAATCTTCCAGTCAATGGCACACCCAGGGCTCATGGCATATTCCTTTAACAGATTCCTCCAAATTCCTTTCCTTATTAAACCTATTGCTCTCCCAACTTTATTTCATATTTGCTACTCCTGGTGCTAATTTCACTTCTTATTTTTGTTATAACTTCTCCTAATAAATCTGCCTTTCCTCAAAGAGAATGGCCACTATGCTTGTCACATTTATTTCAAACTAAGAATTGCTTTCCCAACCTCATCATTGATACCTTAGATCTCTATTCCTGACCCTAATACATACACTGTCTCTCACAGAGCCTGGGGAAAAGTGGGGGAAAAAAAGGCTTAAATTCCCTTCTTTCCAAATTTAATGTACTAAAGGCCCCCAAATTATAGGATCAATATCATATCCACATCCTAACCCCTTCTTTAGGGATGAGGACTTCATTCCTGCCCTTACTTCAAGTTTTGTTCATATTAAAAGGTCATTATCTGTAAACTCTTAAAGTCAGACCTCCTTCCCCAGTTCTTACAACTTCTAATTCACAGAATCTCCCCTATATCTCTGAGAAGTGGTCATCCAGCCTTGATTTACAGTTATAAATTCAGTACCTTCTAAAAAGGCCCATTTTAGTTTTGAACCCTCTAAATGTTAGTTTTCTTTAAACCAAGCTGAAATCACCTTTCTGCATCTTGCATTTATAACTTCTAATTCTCTTTCTCCTGTGAGGCCAAATAACTAACTCCAAGCCTTATTTCCCATTACAACAAGTTCTTGAAAGTGGCTATCCTATTTCTCTTAAGCCTTCTCTTCCCTAAACTAAACAGCCCTGGTTCCTTCAACTGACCCTTGAGGACAGGGTTCTTCACCACCCTGGTAACTCTTCCCTGAACATAATCCAATATATTTCCTAAAATATAGTCCATAGAACTGAATTCCTAGGAAATCCATTAGTAGTATCTATCTTCTTCAAGCCCCCACTTATTCCCACCAGGAGAATGGCAACCAAAGTAGGAGCAAGTAAGGTAACAGAGTAATGAATGTTGTCCCACCGAGCTTCCTCATCACAGCTGCAAGTTATCTACTGAAAACCTAAAATTGAAAAAATTTTCAAAGTGACAAAAAAAACTACCCTGGGAGTCTGTGCCCTTCCTTAGTCCTAGACTAACACACTCCCTTCCTCCTTTCCCCACCAGCTGCATGGCCAGTTTCCACCATAGGTTAGATCTACTTTGTTAATGGACTGTCAACTACTCTTAACAGACTAGATGAAGAATCTTCAGAGAACAGGAAAACTCACCCTGCACCTACATCCAGGCTTACATAGGTGGGGACAGAGTAATTTTAGATATCATGTAAATACTCAAATACAGCTCTGCTGTATTGGGGAAGGACAAAGGGAACATGGCCTCCACCTTCATGGAAAGCCATCTAGCAAGTATGGACTTGCTTCCTGGGAGCCTTCTGTGTGAGGGGACATTTCCTAAACATGCCTCTGGTGACATATTCAATAATCAACCTTTTATTACAGCCTTTAAACGCTTCCCTTTAAGGCCACCTTTGCCTTTCCTTTTTGGGTGTTGTCACAAGTCCACAGGTCCTTAACTACTTTACTTATCCTGGAACTTCACTTAGACCCCATCAGTTGAACTTGTAAAATACCTACTGAGAGGTAAATCCAGTTATATCATAAGCTTCTTGAAGGTAGATAAAATGTACATATTTCTACAGCTTATTCAAAGCTGAATAAAGAGCCTTGGGCAGATCCTTTACTGTCTGTGGAATTCAACTGGATAAAATAAACATCCACAAATTCCAAAGCAGATCTGCTTTTAGAGTGCACAATTAAAAGTGATGGGGAAAAAATGCTACTTTTCAAAGTGGCAAAAACTCACTGGTTTCATATTTTACTTTAAACACTACCAGGATGACTGAAAAATTCATCATCTCTCAGCCTCAGGTGCCCCATCTGTAAAATAATTACTCTTATTCCCCATATCCTAGATAGTTGTAATGAAAACCCTTTGCAATTTCTTAGAGGTTATCAAGTATTTGGTAAGGCCAGAGATACTCCTGAGGGACACCTGAATCAAATATTTAACATTTAACATTAAATAATGTAATATTTAACAACATAAATGGAAATACAATAAACCAGAGATCAGTCTGTGGTTTTCTAAGTCATCAAGTACTTGTAGGGATTCTTACCTACAATCCCCTATTTGTTTTGTACCCCTTCTTTAAGAACTACAGAAATGAGCTACTAACTTCACTTTTATAACCACAAAGGTCTTTCTTGTCAGTTTTACCAATTCCATGAGGCAGACTGGGTTAGAAAATTCTTATTTTACACAAAGGGAAATTGAGGCTCAAAGATGTCTTTGCCCAGCCATGTAACCAGCAGAGAGGGCAGAAGCTCTGGTTAGTTTCTACTTTCATGGTTTTCTTCTTTTAGCTCCTATGCAAAATACAGTTCCATTAAATTACCTAAGACAGATCAGTGCTAAGTCTTCCCAGTAGTGAGTGTTCAGAGTATAGTAGTATTAAATCACTACAGCACTACATCCTTCTGATTTCTCTTACTCTGAACACCAACTTTTCTTTACACAACAGGGCACCAAGGGGGCTTGAACCACGGCTTGCTTATACTCATTCTCAGTCTCCTTACTCTAGTCCATCTTCATTCCAGTGTCAAATTGACTTTCCTAATACCATCTGACCATCCTACTCAATGACCTCCAGTGGTAACTCCAGTGATACCCTATCTCCTCCAGAATTTAAAAACACGTTTTTTTCCACCTGGCATCTCCTGGTAATTTGCTCACACTCCAATGCACTGTAACCCAGTGACTGGTTTGCTTGCTGATCCTCCACCTCCTCAGTGCTCCATATCCTCCTAGGTGTCTAGGACACCTCAGTTCCTTCAAATCTCAGCTCAAGTCCCTCTTCTCAAAGCTTTCCTCTTAAACTATCTCTAATTCAACCTGTACATATTTATGTGCTTATGGTTAGTTGCATGTTTTTCTTGTGGCTGGGGCCTTTTTTTTCTTTGCAACTCCAGCACTTAATGCTTTGCACACGGTAAGTACTTGTTTGTTGGTGACTAGCACTTCCAGTCTCTTTATGTATGTGTTCATGTTCTCCCTAATGGGCTGGATCCCTTGAAGGCAGGGTTCATGTCATTCATCAAAACTAGAATCCTGTGAACAATATACATTTTAACTTGTTGAATAAAAACAGAGGACAGGTGGCAGTTTTGACACTTCCAAAACTTCTGTTGAGCTGAATATGGGAACTCTTACCAATTACAAGTGAATATTTCCAACACTCAGATAAATTTTAAACTAAGTTTAAAAAAAAAAAAAACTACCAAATGTGAAAACAGCTTTCCTGATGGGATGATTTGCAACTAAACCCCAAATCAAATTTTCTACCTGAATGATCATGGACAGATCATTTTTCCTCTCCAAGAAAGAAGCTTCCTCATTTATAAAAGGAAGTGGTTAAAGCCATTCTCCAATTGATAAATGGTCAAAGGATATGAACAATTTTCAGATGATGAAACTGAAATTATTGCCACTCATATGAAAGTGTTCCAAATCATTATTAATCAGAGAAATGCAAATTAAGGCAACTCTGAGATACCACTACACACCTGTCAGATTGGCTAAGATGACAGGAAAAAATAATGATTGTTGGAGGGGATGCGGGAAAACTGGGACACTGATACATTGTTGGTGGAGTTGTGAACGAATCCAACCATTCTGGAGAGCAATCTGACACTGATACATTGTTGGTGGAGTTGTGAACGAATCCAACCATTCTGGAAAGCAATCTGGAATTATGCCCAAAAAGTTATCAAACTATGCATACCCTTTGATCCAGCAGTGTTTCTACTGGGCTTATACCCCAAGGAGATATTAAAGAAGGGAAAGGGACCAGTATGTGACAAAATGTTTGTGGCAGCCCTGTTTATAGTGGCTAGAAGCTGGAAAATGAATGGATGCCCATCAATTGGAGAATGGTTGGGTAAATTGTGATATATGAATGTTATGGAATATTATTGCTCTGTAAGAAACAACCAGCAGGATGAATACAGAGAGGCTTGGAGAGAATTACATGAACTGATGCTAAGTGAAATAAGCAGAACCAAGAGATCATTATATACATCAATGATACTGTATGAAGATGGAATCTAATGGAAGTGGATTTCTTTGACAAAGAGACCCAATTCAGTTTCAATTGATCAATGATGGACAGAAGCAGCTACACCCAAAGAAAAAACACTGGGAAATGAATGTAAACTGTTTGCATTTTGGTTTTTCTTCCTGGGTTATTTTTATCTTCTGAATCCAATTCTCCCCTGTGCAACAAGAAAACTGTTTGGATCTGCACACATACATTGTATCTAGGATATACTAGGACATATTCAACATGTATAGGACTGCTTGCCATCTAGGGGAGGGGGTGGAGGGTGGGAGGGAAAAATCGAAACAGAAGTGAGTGCAAGGGATAATGTAAAAAAAATTACTCTGGCATTGATTCTGTCAATAAAAAGTTACTATAATAATATTTAAAAAAAAAAAAAAAAAAAAAAAAAAAAGGAAGTGGTTAGATTAGTGGTCTGGACTTACTTTCAACTCTCAATCCTAAAAACTGATTAGCTATTTATTCATCATTTATTCAAGTCTCATCTACCTCTCCAGAGAAGTTGTTTCCTTTGGACTAAAAAAGCCCTAAAACAGTATGCTACAAGAATGCTAGCAACCCAGTTGGTCCTTAGAATGGACAGAACTTCTACCTCAACTTCTCATTAAAACAATAATGAAATATCACAATTTTTTTTCCTTTGTTTGCTTTTTCTATATTTTCTTTACCAAAGACAAGGAGAGAAATCCCCAAGAGGGCTCTCTGTCTTCAAGATTGAGAATTTGGGCTGCAGAGAATTTGGGCTGATCCCAACCACAGTAATATTTTTGCATACCCAAATTAAGTGCAAGCTGCTCTGGTTCCACTTTGTGCCTGCCATAGGATGAATTCTAGAAGAAAGCAGTAACATTAAAATTAACCCCTCCCTTTCCTCAGCTCCTGAGGTGCTGTAAAACTGCATGGGTGCTGGCCCACCCCATCAAACTGATGTGACTGATTAATCTTGGCGTTGCCTGCTTCTGCTGTTGAATGGAGAAAGAAGATCTGACAAGGCAAGGTGCCCAGATGGAACAGCTCAGGCCAGTAGGATTATAGTAAAGTACACTGTTTTTATTTAGTCTGATATGTTTCTATACAGAATGCAGAAAACACATCTTCTTAAAATCATATGTAAGGAAATAAACACACATCAGTTGTTGGTGAACACTTTTTAATAAGATCTGCTCTCCACGTTACAGTGCCTGATGGCCAACAAGAGGCAGCCCTGGTGCAAACGGGAAGGAGGTTGGCTGAAACGGCATTATTATTATTATTCTGTTCACTGCCCCTTTGCCTCCAGTTTCTATGGTGATAGGTATAGAGCTAGGCCTGCCCCATCTGCGCATGGCTGGGATGGAATGGTGGGGTTGCTGGGGCAACGGGGCTATTTGGAAGGCCTTTCACTCAAACAACTTGCTCTGGGGCTTTTGAAATGTTATTTATTTTTGCAAGGAGCCACATAAAAGTCTGCTGGAGTCCACAATGAGTTACTGGACCAAATCTGGCCCCTACATGTGTGCACCTGACTTATATGCTGGGAACCTCCCCAGCCCATAGGGCTTACTCAAGATATGACCCAACACTGGACAGAATGTGCCTTGGTCTACTGGGCTCCCTTCATGAAATTCTTTTCTTATCTCCCCAGGGCCAGGTAGCTAGACAGTCCCTTTTATCTTGTGAGGGGATTAAGGAACCAACCACATAGCTCTTACTGAGTTAAGTTGGTGAGAAGCACACATTAACATAAAATTAGGAACTGCCCAGATCAAACATAGATGTAACATCACTGGCTTCTAGTCAGAAAAATCTGTTTTGTTTCAAAAAGCACAGTAGAAAATGTCCCCTTGGCAAATGAAGTGGTGAAGGCCAATGACCCGCCCAGCCATTCTTCAGGGGCAGCCCACAAACATACTTTGCAAAACAGTCAATATGGCTTAAAAGTGTCTGTTGGGTGTGCAAAGTGAGCTGGAATCTGCGCACCCCCCCCATCAAGGAAGGGAAACATTATTGCAAAGGATTTTCCTCCCTAAAATGTACCAAAAATAGCTTTCAAATGGCCAAGAAGGTCATGCTTAAACAATTTAGTCCAAAGGAGAGAGAGAAAAAAAAAAAAAAAAAAAAAAGGGAACAGGCACCTCCAGAGTGCCTCAAGTCACAGGACAGAGACAAGTTCATCCTAAAAAGGCAAGAAACCCAGACGTGGTTCTAGAATCAAAACAATGACAGAAAAAAGTCAGAATGTGAAAAGCAATCAGTCCCATGGAATCAACCCTAAGAAGCTAAGCTCATACAAACTGCTGTAAGCATTACCATTTTTAATCTTTTTTTTTATAATAAAACAATTTGAGACTGTATCAAAAATTTAGTAAAAAAATTAGATTTGAGAGTCCACCGATTTTTTACTATGAACTATATTGCTGGCACTTTTCTTCCCAATCACCAGACAGCTTTCAGCATGTTGTAGTCCAGAAATCTGGGGATGGGAGGGCCAGAACAAAGGAATGAGATGCTGTCAGAACACAACTGCCAAGAATTTGAGAGTTAAGGAAATAGCATCACACTACATAAAAATATTGCATCTTCACCAAAACATCCCCCACTGAGTGTTTCAAAAACCACATTTTTCTTTAAAATAAAAAATAAAGAAAAAAAGAAACTAAAGGAAGAAAGAAATCAATGCAGTCTAAAACTCTACCTCATCACTTTCAAAAGTTGCCCTCCTTGCTGGTGGCTCATTTTTACCACCAGGCCCTCCAGAAGCACCAGGGTCACCAGGAACTGTGCACCTCTGTTGCTTCTCATAGTTACATTTCCAACCAACAACTAATGCCCTTTAAAGCTTGTCTAGAGCACATAAGGAGGATGTCTGGCCCCATAAAGTAACCTCTGACCATCCAGCACCAGTACCAGGGGAGAGTGAGAGGGCCAGGTCAGCAGGTCTGTGAGCTCACTCACATGAAGTGCCCAGAGTTCTTCCTACAATCCACAAAGATGCCCCAAATCAGTCTCTGGCTTAACCGAGGAACAAAGTTTACATTGTGTGAAAAAATAGGATTCCTTTGATAAAAAATACTGTCCCTTGGTCTTCTCTAACTAGTTTTGAAACACCCTGGGAGCTTATTTTTAGCAAAGCAGGGCCCCCTCCCCCCCACCCCACAACCCCACCCCAAAACTATACATACAAGTTTAGGTAAACAGCAGATTAAATGTAAAAATGTAACATTAACTTCTGAAAGTCCTTTGCTTTTAATCTTTAGGCTACTTTTTCCATGTTACATCCTGCAGCTAGACACACGTGAATAGAAAAAACAAATAAAACAAAAAAAAAAAACCCCAGTACAGTTAGTGTTAAAGGCAAACAGAGTACACCAGGGATGGAACGCCCAGCCCAGTGTCATCTGTGAGTCTGTCCATCCATTCATTCATTCATCCCATGCTGTGTGCATAGGTGCTTTCAGAAGCTGGCCATCAGAAATATTCAGCGGAGAATTCTCTATGAACAAACAAAAGCTGTTAGGCAAAAAAAAAAAAGAAAGAAAAGAAAGAAAAGAAAAGAAAAAAAGAAAAAAAAAAATTAAAAGTCCCCAAAGTTCACTAGGTCACTTTAGGGTAGTGTAAAAGAACCAGAGAGGGAGGGTTTTTTCAGGCCCTGTATGTGGGTGTGTGTTTGGGGTCAAGTGTTGACTTCTGGTTGGCAATGAATTGTGGGCCATCAATCCCTATCAACAATACTGGTATGGATCTTCAGGCCCCTTCCCTCAAAGCACAAGACTTGCTGTTAAGGGGGAACATAAGGAGGGGGTGACCTGTAAGGGGTCATGTTCTTCGGGCGTGAGCCTTTTCCCTCCATAGGGGCTGTGAAGGGTGGAGGGGGCTGATAGGGAGGTGCATTAGGGTCTTCATCCCTCAAGGGGGTGTATTCCCCAATGGTATCCTGGTTCAATGGCGTGGTCTCTGGCATGTTCTGGTTTGGATATTCTGGAGGGGGGAGAGGAGCCTTTTCCTCTTGTAGGATGAGAGGCATGCTAGAGGAAGGGGGTGGCTTGGAGTCATCCAGTTCATCAGCAAAGATGATTGGCACGCCTTTTTTGATGAAAGTTGCTTGGTCTTCGATTGTGAGCTTTCCTTTCCTTTTCTTCCGATAACAGATCATAGCAATGATCCCAGCAATAAGTAGGATAGCAGCCACCACCACAGCAGGAATGACTGTGTGTAGATAGACATCATCCTCACTGCTCTTCTCAGGATCTTTCTCGGTCACGACTGTGGGGGGAGCTTCTGAAGGGATCCTTCTGTCTGCTATGACAGGAATAAACTGTATGTGTCTACAGCTGCCTGATCCCGTCACAGAAATACTCACAGCTTTGAAATCAGGCTCCAAAGTATTGGAGAAAACAGGACGAGGTTTTCCATCATCCTCTGAGATTCTCCTGCTCAATCCTCGGATCTGTTCCTTTGGACAGGGATCCAGAGGGAGAGTATTATTTGTCCACTCTACCACAATGGAGCCCTTGGTGATGTTCTGCAAGGTGATGGTACTGCTATTGCGGTCCCCAAAGGCAAGAGCCAATTTTTTCACTAATGTGATTTTTCTATGAATGTCATTGACTACCGAAGCAGGGTCACCGGTGAATTTTGCTTTAAATTTGGCTGGAGACCTATCACCCTGTGGACGCTTGTGTACATGAATTTCAAAGGCATCCACTGCTGAGAGACCCCCTTTATCTGTGGCATGCATGAAGTATTCATGCTTGCCCAGGTGACTGCTATCAGGCAGCCCATACATCAGCTGACTATTGCTATTAAATTGGACCCAGGACTTCTCCCCTACCATCTGTTGCTCCCTGAGCTTCAGAGTCAGCTTCAGCTTATCTGTAGTTGTGTCCTCCTCATCATAGAAGGTGTCTAACGGGATTTTCACTTCAAAGTAAGTGCCTACCCACGCGTCCACCCTATCAATGTGGTTTTTGAGTGCAGGGGGCTTATTGGGCTCCCCGCCCCGAGTTGTGCCACTTGTGGTGGTTCGGGTTCGAGTTGGTTGGGAAGCCGTCTCCAGTCTGGTGAGAGGTGCTTTGGTTGTGACCCTGGGCACTGGCCTTGAAGTTCGTGGCTTTTTGGTGGGCCTTCGGGTAGTTGCTGTTGAGGAGTCTGTGGTTGAAGGCGTGGCTGGTTTCAAAGTAGTTATTCTTGGTTTCTTAGTGGTGGTGGTAGGAGGAGTGATGACAGCAGTGGGTTCTATGTACCCAGGAACCGTTGTTGGCCGAATCTGGCCAGGGACCGTAGTACCTGTGTCTGACACTCTGGTAGGCTGAATTGGTCCGAGAGTCGGGGTCTGGACTATGGCACCTCGTGTTCGAATAGTAACTGCTGGTTTTCCAGGGATAGGATCTCGTACTGGAGGAGCTGCAGTTTCTGTAGGAGGGGCAATGGCTGGAGAGGTGGGTGTAGGAACAATCCTAGATGGTGGCTCTTGAAGAGCGGTTGTAGGGGGTCCAATGGCAGTAACTGGTGTGGGTGTTGCATTAATCTGTCGCCTTATCCGTTTTGGAAAATGAGGTTTCTTATTAGCGATGTGCCAGCCTACAACAGGATAGCCAAGCTGAGCAGACATTGTACCTTCTTTAGCTGGAGTTTCCACATTGCTAATATTAGGGACACTATTTTGGTTTAAAGAACAACCTAGCTTCCATGACAGTAAAGCTCCATTTTCTACTACTTTTTTTGCATTTCCTGGGCCGGCCATGAAGGCAGACATGTCAAATAGTCTGTTATTTACAACTGGAACCAGTTTCATGTTATGCAGTTCAACTTCAGAGAAACTTTTCATCCTGTTTAAGAGCTCAACCCTCTGCTTTGGTGTCATTTTTGTGAGATCAGCATCCAAAATTACAGTCAGGATAGTCACTGGCTCATCAGCACCACATACAAATGGAGCAGCTTCATTAACATCTTGGGATGCTACTCTTACTGACTGTGGTTCACTGTGATCTTCAGGATATACTTCAATGGAGAAAACATTCATAGCTTGTGGCACATAACTTCCATTAGCTGCCAGGTGCATGGCATTGACAGAAATATAATGTACACCTTTGTCTGTATCAAGGGGAAGACCTTCTAGCATACGGCTCTCTGGATCCCAGTGCAGCCATGAGGGCAAAACTTCTTTCCCAGCTTCTGACATCTAGGAAAAAAGACAAGTAAACAAAGTTAATTTTGCCATTCTACTACATTAGTAAAGATTAAAAACAATTGAAAACATTTAAACCTAAGTTTAAACTCAAATATAACAGGCCTTTACACTACAGCAAACTCCAGTTGGGAAGGGAAATTCATCTCCCATGTAATTGAAGATTTATGAAGCTTTATTGTGGCTATATTCAAAATGTTCCATTCTAAGCTAAATAATGGAAGCTTCCATCTGGGGTATGTCAGAAGCTAGAAAAGGCACAGCACCAGTAATCTGTCTTGTTTTTACTTATTTATTTGTTTATTAAGACTTTGTTTAAAAAGCATATGCATGGATAATTTTTCCAATATTGCCTTTTGTTCCAAATTTTTCCCCTTCTTCTCCTCATCCCCCCTCTCTCCCTAGCTGGCAGGTAGTCCAATACATGTTAAATATGTGGAAATACATGTTAGATCCAATATATGTATCCATATTTATACAGTTATCTTGTTGCACAAGAAAAATCATATCAAGAAGAAAGAAAAGGAAAAACTGAGAGAAAACAAAATGCAAGTAAACAACAATAGAGAGATTAAGAATGCTATTGTGGTCCACACTCATTTCCCATGGTTCTCTCTCTGGGTGTAGATGGCTCTCTTTGTCACTGAACAAGAGCCACATCCATCACAATCTGTCTTGTTTAAGTCACAAGTGTATGAGCAGAGAGTACTTTCATTTTCTAAGTACTTTTAAATACATGGTCTAAGTATGAGGACATGACTAGGCATCTACAGAGGCTAAAAGTGTGGGCCCTGGGCCTTCTTTTCATAGGGCACTTGGAAAGATAACCCAAAATCAGGTGTATATTTTTGTCAAGCTATTTCTGTTCCTATTGGTGTACTGGTTTGCTTATGCAAACTCTGATTTTTTTAAGCATACACAATGTCCAGGTACGCATCCATTTAATAACTCATAGATCTGTGGCTTTTGTCAGCAGAGGTATTTTGCCCACACTGATCATAACCTGAGACTTAATAAGCTGTCCTTGAAAGTTGCTAGGGCAGAAAATGTCATCATTCTGTAGGTAAAACTCTAGGTGGTTTAATATAAAACACATGGAATTTAAACAGAATTAACTGACGGGCCAGCTGCTAAGACTCCAAGTGAGTTTTCTCATTTGTACATACTTAAGAACATTCCTGCAAGTTACCTGATACAGAATACAAAGCAAAAGTTCAGGTTTGTCCTGAATCTTAATCAAGCAAAAGATTGTCTCCTACTAACAGTCTGAAACATGGGAGTCTCTCAGAGTTTTCTCTTTCTTTAAAGCCCTAAAACTGAAAGGGGCCTCAGAAGCCAACAAGTTCAACCTGTGCTTGTACCAGAAGCTTCTTTGACAAGTAGTTAACAAGTTCACACCAAAAGACTTTTGGTTAAGGTCACTTACATTGTATACTCACACATGCCAATTTTAATAATGCCATTCAAAGGTAGTTCACTCCATTCCATTTTTAGACAACACTACACCTGCCATATGACCTACAGACCCTCTGCTCCTGGCTCTACTCTTACTCAGTAAGCATAACTCTGATTTCTTATAGTAGCCATTCAAAGACCTAAAGGCCAACTCTTATCTTCATCAAGTTACACTATATCAGACCCTTCAAAAGATATTTCTAGGTTTAATTTCAAAGCCATTTATCATCATGGCCATTCTCTTCTCAACAGTCTGTGTTCTAAAATGTGGCTCCAAGTGAAGCCAGTACAACAATATGTCACAGACAGGGCAGAGGACAAAACTTTCCTATCTTGGCCTAACTTCTTTGTTTATTGCATCAGAATGCTGACTTTTGAGCTTGCAGTCCATTACATCAATCAACAAGCTATTTTTAAGTTCTACACCAGGCTCTGTCCTAGGAGTTAGAGAGAAAAAGACAAAAATTAAACTGACTCTTTTTTTTGTTGTTGTTCAATTGTTTAGCAAAGATACTGTAGTTATTTGTCATTTCCTTCTCCAGCTTATTTTTCAGATGTTTTTCAAACAGGGTTAAGTGACTTTTTCAGGGTCTCACAGCTTTTAAGTATCTGAAGCCAGATTGGAACTAAAGAACATGAATCTTCTTGACTTCAGATCTCACACTTTATGCACTGTGCCATTTAACTGCCTCTCTATATATAAAAATTTGGGGGATGGAGGCACTAGCAACTGGGGGGAACCAGGAAATAGATGATGAAAGTTACTATTTTGAGCTGAACTCTAAAGGGAACTCCAAGCATCTAAGACTAAAATTTCCAAATCTTTTAAAAAGAACTGCTATTTAGCCATACCAAATTGTCCCCATTTTGCCAATACTGTACTTAGAAAGTTAACTTTAAAGTCCATTTTAAGTGTATTTATTCCTACTAACTTTTATTTTACATTTAACCCTAGTTATAGCTTCATGATGTATTTTTAGGATATCTGTCACCTATCTCCCTTCTGGCTTTGTGTCATCTTGCAAATGTGATATACATTTTAAGACTTTTTCAAAATATCAGAAAACAGACCAGGACTAAATATATGCTCCTGGGGTACTCTACCAGAAATCTACTTTGGTGTTTCGATTTACCTCAATGGTTATTATTTAGATATGATCATTCAATCAACTCTCAATTCACTTAATTATATCCCATTTCTCTCTACCTTATCTATAAGGACAGCATTTGAAATTTTGCCAAATGTTTTGTTAGGTAAATTAGATTTTAGTCAGCGACCACTCTCATTCAAAGGTCTTCATTACTTTTCCCCTCAATAGCAAAAGTATTCTAATTGGTCTCAATTCCAGTTTCTTCTCTACTCTAATTCCTCCTCTATTCAGCTGCCAAAATGAAATTCCTTAAAGTTGAATCAATGAGCATTTATTCAATGCACATAACATGACAAGTACCGTGCTAAAGTGTTGGAGCATAAGTCCTACCATGTTACCTTGCCTTACCCAATCAATCCAATGGTTTCCTTACAGCCTCTATAATCAGAAAGAACCTGATTCCTTCAAATCTTTTTCCTTTTTTTAAACATATTATTCTCCTCTATGTAGTCTAGTAATACTTACCTACCTCTTGTTCCTCACAAACCCTCATCTCCACATCTGTACCTGGAATACTAATGCTTTCTCTTATCACCTCTCTGAATGCCTGTTTTCCTTCAAGACTCAATCCACCTCTTCCAAAAGGTTTTTCCATCCTCCTTAGTTGCAAGCCCAGCTCATCTATCAAGGCTACCATCCACCTACACTTTGTTTGTTCATACTAATTTTTCTGTTTTCTTTCGTAATAGAATGTAAAAAGGGCAGAGATGGATTCCATTTCTTTATTTCCAGTGATTAGTCCAGTGTCTGATATATATATAATAGTTTTATATAATGGTTTTATCTAAAACAATTTCGCAGATCTCTAAATTAAGTTTTTGTTTTGTTGAGTTATGTCACCAATGTGTAAAAATTCTCAAAGTGCAAAAAAAAAGCTTTCTGTCAACCATGGTTCATGGATTCCAAGACCTTAAAATGCCATTCCCATGAGCACTTAAACAGTACATGTCAGAAGCTGAATTTGAACCTAGGTCTTCCTTACTCTACGATTAGTTGTCTTCATCTATTATGAAATACCATCTCTTTACCCTAGGTTTTTGTTTGTATTTTGTTTTTAATTAGTCTAGTAATCCTGTCAAAAAAGAAAATAAAGATAGACCATTATAACTTATCTATAGATGAGGCCATATTGACTTTGACATTACTATCTCTCCCTTTTTAAATGTTCACAAATGCTTAATAGTATATCATAGAATGTTGCCAATAATCCAAGTCAAGCTCTCTATCCAATAACTTGTAGATTCCTTCCATATTCTTCTATTTTTTGAAAACAAACATTTGTACTGTCTACTGTCAGACATCCTCAAACCAACATATACGCTATATATAGTAAAAGATATCAGCCTGAAGTATACATAGTTTTACTTACCATAAATATAAGTGGAATATGAAACTTTAGTCCTGGAAATTATAATATAGAAAATAATACTCAAATTAAAAATCAATAAATGTGAGTTATTACTTGCCTTATTTTCTAGGAAAAATAGTTTTGAAAAGCCTCTACTTAAAAAAGATATACTATCACCATCTCCTATTTCTACACTGTCTTAAGGTTTAACAATGAAGAACTAAACAGTGCTTGCTTTCATTTCCCCTACTTTAATAAATGCAGAAGTGGAGGGTTAAATACAAAATTGCTGGTTCATGGTCACACAGCTAGCTGTTAAATGGCTGAGCTGGGACTCAAACCCAGGCCTTCTGATTTCAAATTCTTCTTGTTTTGTTTTTTTCATTCTTTCAGACAGCCTTTAAGTCTCAGGATCAATATTCTTTCCAGCCTCAAACCTTTCCTGATCTTCCAATTATTAAAGCTCTCTTCCCAAAATCAATTTGTATTTATGTGTGTACAAGTCAATATTCCAGAAGAAAAGTTCATGAAAGCAAATGATTTATTTTTATTTTTATATCTCTAGGACCTTGCATGTTATATGCATCTAATAAATGCTTGTTGAACTAAATTGTTATGCCATTCTTCATCTAAATTGGTTAAGAATATTACTTTTTTTTTAAAAAACAGAAAAAAATTGTCACGTGCTTAGCAGAATATCAAGAATTCAAAATATATTAACAAGGTATTTCCATTTCAAGAAAGCATATATAATAGAAGAGATTATATTCAAGCATGTCCATCTTATGCTTCCTTGTAGGTTATTCTTTTGTTCTGATGTACACTTTTTACTTTATTCCTTTCCCCCCCGCTTTCATCCCGTTCCATGATCCCCAAACAGGTTACAGTTAAAGCACAGATGTATATTTATACATAACTACATATGTGTGTGTGTGTATATATATAGATCCATACCCATCCACACATAAACCTATATTCACACATACCTACATACATACCCACACACACTCAGACATATATATATACACACACACACATACACACGTCACCTATATGCAATTGTGCATCTAAAACAATATTAATATGCCTGACATATAATGTAGAGTTCTCCCTTGATTGAATTTTTAAGTTTGACTTTGTCTAAGATGATTAGTAGTCCTTTTTTTTTTCCTACTGAATTCTACTCCTGATCCTTGTAGCATTTGTATATATCTCTCATTTCCTTTATCTGCTAATTTTTCTACTTTAATTTGTGCTCCTTAATTTGCCTTGCTGTTACTTATCCTTCCCCTACCCTTGGATCCTTCTCTTATCTTCTCCTCCCATCTTTCCTTTCCTCTTCATCCCATTCTCATTAATCCACACACCTAGTGCCACTGTTATAAATCTACACATCCTTATATACCACATCATATTCTATTCCCTCTCTCATTTCTTTATAGATTTTGGAGCATGCTATGCTCTTCAGGGTATATAGACAGTGTTGCCTGTTTAACCCATTCCCAATATGAATAGCTTTTTAGAATTATGAGCCTCCCCCGCCCCCAATGCCTCTTCTTCCTCTACTGTTCCTCTGCATCTCATTTGTATAAGACAATTATTTTTACCTTTTCCTAAAAAGTTTTGCTATTTTCTCAACTCTGCCCCAATTTTTCTTTTGAGCTACCCAATTACTAATATCAATCTTAAATATATAATATACATTTCCATGTTAAAAAAACAATTTGTCCATGTTAAGTTTCTTGAAATTCATCTTTGATATTGGTTGAGACAGTCCCAAAAATCTCCAAGTTCATCATATGTCCATTTTTTTTTGGTTCAATATTATGGCCTAGTTCTTGATTGTTGATACATATATGATTCCAGGATCTGTGGTCTTTTATTGTGACTACTGACAAATCCTATAAAATTTTAATTGTACTTCTAGTATATTTAAATTCTTTTTCTTATTTCTTGCAAAATTTTCTCTTTGACCTAGGGTTTTCAAAATTTGGCAGTAATATTCCTACATATTTCCCACAAAAAAAAAAAAATCTCTTTAAATGGTGATCAGTGGATTTTTTTTTCTATGTCTACTTCTATCATTCCAAGACAATTTTCTTGGATTATTTCTTATATCATTGTGCCAAGATTTGTTTTTATGGTCACAGCTTTCAGGTAGTAGTTCAATTATTATGTTTTGAGATTTCACTTTCTATTCTATTTTTTCATTCTTTATATTTTGTTTTGTTATTTCTTGGTCTCGTATAACTTCACTGGCTTCCCCTTGCCCAATTGTAATTTTCAAAGAATTATATTCTTCTATAAGACACAGTACCTCCTTTTCTAGTTGGTTAACTTTTTCTTCTTAATCTTAATTTTCTTGGATGGTTATTTCATTTTTTAAAAAAAGTTTTTCTTCAATCTCTCTCTCACTTGATTTTTAAAGTCTTTTTTGAGTTGTATAAATTCTGGGCAAGGAAATTTTAACATTATTATTTGAGGTAGAAGAGGCTTTTTTTACTTCACCATCCTTCTCTGAAGATAAACCCGGTCTTCTTTATTCCCATACTAAGTTTATATGGTTTGGTTCTTTCTTCTTTGCTGTTGTTTTTTAATGACAAGTATTAGTTTGAAGCATCTCTAATGCTGTGGGGTAAAGGAGGATGGTGCCTCTGCCTTCACTTGAGCTTTTCCCTCTGACCTAAAACCCCAAACCAAAAGCTTCATCATCTTACAAGTGCCCACAGCCAGCAGCACCCCTGTGTCTCACTGTTTCTACACTCATTGGGTGTGCTGGGTCCTTCTCACCCAGGGTTACATCTCAGTAGCACAGCTGGGCCTGGCATTCCTTATCAACCCAGGTTCTTTCAGTCTTCCTGGGCTAAGATTACTCCTTCCCCCTCATCCCACTCATCCAGGAGGTCAAAGTTTCTATGGTTCCAGCTGCTCAATCAAGGCTCCGGTCAAACTTAGCTAGAACCAAGGCTCCTTGCTGGCTATTTCTGCAAAGCTAGCTTAAAGTTGTTTGCACTTTCACACTGGTTAAACCCCAAGCCTGGGGTCTTTCTTTTTCAGGTTGTTCCAGGAAGACCCCTGTTCTTTGCATTTCACCAGGTTATGTTCCCTCAAGGTGCAAATTTGTTCTGTTTCTGGGAGAAATCTGGAGAGCTTTATGTTTTCTCACCTACTTTGCCATCTTCCTAGAATCCTCCACCAACTTTAATTTTTAAGTTTTAAATTAAGAATTCAAAACAATATAAGGTAAGGACAGATCCCTAAGATATTCCACTAGAAACAAAGTGAGGGAACTTAAGAAGTACCATTTGGACAAAAGCAGTGTGGTACAGTGGATCTTGGAGGTGACCTTGGAACAACCTGGGTTCAAGTTTCTGGCTTGAGATATATGAATCATAAGTGCACATAAAGTACACATGCACACACACACAAAAGTATCATGAGGCAGAAATAAAAATACTCTTATAAGGATGCTAAAGATGAAAGAACAAGTTGATATGTCGACATAAATATTTGTGTAGCACCACCTCTCAGATACTCCACCATGAATCTGCAGATTGAGTGCCCAGAGACAAGATGATTACACTTCAATTGTAGAGGTAATCCTATGAAGCTCTATTTCTCTTATTCTTCCTATTATTACTACTCTTAAACACAGATCAATAGCCTCCTCCAGTGAGTGTTTTCTTAATTAACAACCAGTAAACATAATTAACTCTCCAAAAAGAAAGGCCTGTAAAAGAGGACATAGGGCAAAAATTATAAAATATTCTTCTCATAAAGAGGAGTGCATTTTATCCAAATATATATTGTATCTATGAAAGGGTGATCACAAACTTAAAATATAATAGTAGGGAGGCAGATGTGTAAACTACATGGGTCAAGACAATTCAACACCTGGTATTTCAGAGCTTTAAGAAGCCTCTTCTCTTCAGGATTCTGATGCAGTTTCCCCTGCTACAGAATGTGCTTTTCAGTTTTCTTCACTGAATACTTAGGTTCTGTTCCTCTCCACTTCCTCTCTTTTCTGCTTCCAGAGTCACAGTTCTTGAAGCTGCTTCCTTCCTTCCAGTGACTATCTCTGTATCTGTCTCTCTGCTCTCCTCTAGATATTGTTTCCTAATGGTTAAGTAGCTTCTCTTCAAAGCCATATGAGCAAAGTAAATCTAACATCTGCTAAAATTCATCCTCAAGTTTAGCTATTTTAAAACCCCAGACATGGCTAATTTATTTGCTCTGTCAATGGCATTTTCCCTTCTTGACCGGAAATATTTGTTCCTCAAATAGATCAGGAGATCAGGGCTAGACACATCTTTTATAGTTAGTTTAGCATTTTGTTATCACCTTGTAATTATAGTCAAGGCCTTCAATGATTACATCAATTGAGATGAGGGAATCAAAGGATCATGGATTTAGAGTTGGAAGGGACTTTGGCTTAGAGGCCCTAGTCCAACCTCTTCATTTTACATATAGGATATTGGTGCAGAGAAATTAAGCAATTTGCCCCCCCCCCCAAAACTATCTAAGACAAAATTTGAACCTCTGGTTTTCCTGACTACAAATCTAGCCCTCTACCCAATGGGGGTAAAGTGTGTGTGTGTGGGGGGGGGAGATGGAGTGTGGTAAGGGTGTGCCCCTCCCTTATACCTGCTTTCTTGACCAAATTTTGGTGCACTCTAAAGCAAATAGCATCTCTCTCCTCCTCTTCAGGGAACTTACAGAAAAGGCAAAAAAAAAAAAAAAAATCTTTCTCAATACTGAGAAAACTTAATAATATTGCTCCTTAATACACTTTGACTTTGTAATCTTGGACTTCCTATTGCTGTAAAACTCACGTAAAGTTTCTACAGATATTGACAAGGAAGTGGGTTTCAATAATCTAATACAAGTTTTTCTCAATTAAGCTTTTCTGAATAAGAGCATACAGCTTCATTTCTCTTTAGCTCTGCAAAGCTCCTAAGAATTTCTTAAGCAAGGCATATAAAATCTTACTAGATAGTCTTATAATAAAAACTAATTTCTGATAATGGACTTTAACATTCTGGGATTCTTCATGACTTCTGAGAAAGATAAATTACTATAGTTCAGAGAGTTATAGTGACCAAACTGAAAATTAGAGCCCATAAAGTTCTTCTTTCTACTCTAGTGTTCTCCCTCAGTCCAAGTTGTCTGTTTGTACAAGAATTGAATGTACTAGAAAGAAGGCTGAATTTCTGCAGGACAGAAGGCTACCCTGCACAAGTGAAAATTTCTAGACAGTAGGCATTGTAAAACTGTAATTTAATTCCTACCTTAAACCCGAATTCTTCTCTGTAGCCAACAGTTTTATAAAGAGGTTTCAAGGAAGTTCTGATAGGTGCATATATAATAAATTTTGAAGCCCCCAATTTTGAAATTAAGACTTTTTTCAAAAAAAAAAAAAAAGACTTTTTTCAGCTTTCAAAGAACAAAAAGAAGAAAACAATTAGCATGTTACCAGATGGCACCCTGAAATTTCTGTTATAAAATAGATTGACTGCCCACTACAGTGAATAAGGAATTCACTCAAAAACCCAAAAATACAATGGCTCCAAACATCAGTTGTTCTGCATCTTTCTCAACAAATTCAAAATGCAAGGATAATTGCATCCAATCACTATCTTGTCCATGAGAGTGATTCAATAGATTTACAATTGAGATGACTAACACCAAAAGTGACAAGTGATCCTTGGCTAGGTGAACCATATATAGATAGGGTGTAATGGGTAGGATAGTTTGGTTTGCCATGGATAACACAAATCAAGCCCATTTATGTCAATCTAATCCATTAATCTCACTTGGCATTTAGTTACTACACTGGGCTCTTTAACAAATAAAAGATTCAAATACAACTGCCAAACCAAACCTTTTTTGTTCTTTATTCTTCAAAATTATTCATTTACTTCCTTTCTTTCATCTAAAGACAATTGTCTCCTTCATGTCCAAACACTATCCAAATCCTCCTTGATGAATGTCTCATCTTTCCCAATCAAATTTCTTTTACATGAGTAAAATGCACCTAGCCAATATCTAATTTTGTGGTTTATGATCTTGTGACAATAAACAATCCACTACCATACATATGAAGATGACAGATTTCAGTTCTCTACCTTGGCTCCTTGGGGACTCTGCTAAGTGATCAAATAAATGACTTTCATTGTGACTCAACTCCTAACAAAACAGAATAGATTCCCTATCTAACCAATCTGTAATCTTCTCCTCTCTACCCCCATACCCTCATCCCGACCCCCCACCCTTTGGAGGAGAGGAATGGCTAGAAGACAAGGATTGTTTCAGGTGAAGAGCCTTTCAATATAAACAGAAAAGAACAGTTAGTAAACTGAGATATTTAAAAAGTATCTGTCCTAAAGTCCCAACATCTGGAATTTCAAATCCAGGGCAGCACTTTGTAGAATGAATGGTTTGTCTTACAGAGAGAGGCCACAGGAAATGAAATAAAAACCAATTTCATTAAGAAGAAACCAGGCCAAACCACAAGTTTGAGGACAAATATCTCTAGATTTTTAAACTTTGAAGACGACCAACTGCACTTTCTTTTTCTTTTCTTTCTTTCTTTTTTTTTTTTTTTTTGCTGAGGCAATTGGGGTTAAGTGACTTACCCATGGTCACACAGCTAGGAAGTGTTAAGTGTCTGAGGCCACATTTGAACTCAAGTCCCCTGCACTACCTAGCTGCCCCACAACTGCACTTTCTAAAGTGATAGCTCCTGGCAGTCAATATACTTCACTGAAGAAATGCATTTCCCCATACCCTTTATGGGTACACAAAAAAACCAATCAAAGATTCACAAATGGTTCACTCAGAAATGAGTATTTCGTGGATCAACATCTAATGCATTGTCTATCAACCCTTCAAATTGCACCAGTACACTTCCTCCACTCACACACTTCCAAGCCCTAAAATCACTTCAAGACTTTAGAAAAACTCTTTTCTCCTATTGCACACAGGCAGATGGAAAAGGATCCCAGGTGGTAAAGCCTAAAATGCATTAATGTAATTAAGCAATTCTAACATAGGTGAATTCCAAGATGGGTGAACTGTTTTCCTACTTCACTCAAGACCCCAAAATGAATCATTATTCAAATCTGAGGAGAAAATCCAGGTGAATCTTAGACTTAAAGTTAGAAGGAGCATTAAAAGACACTTAATTCAATTCTCCCGTTAAAGGAAGATTGAGGAACAATAAAGATAAATGCCCAGTTATGCAAACAGGAAGTGGCACAATTGGATTCATACTTTGATCCTCTGACTCCAAATCTAACAACTATTCCACTACTCTAAAATCATCTAACCCAAGATCCACATTTTAACAGATGAAGACACTGAGGACCAGTTACAAAAGTGACCAATTTAATGGCCTCTGATTCCAAATGAAGATTATCCCCACCCTAATCCTGGTTAGTGTTAAAGAAGAGTCACCTCCATTTGCATTTTGACGTACCCCTTCCCTGGACAGCTAGTACTGAGATCTTCCTTTTACAAACTATAAAAAGTATAGAAGTCAAGTTGTCTTGCCCAGAAATTACACTGGAAGTTAATAAAAGAACTAGAACTAAAATTCTTTGTGAGTTTTCAGTCTAGTACTTCTCCATTCTATCTGCTTCCCACACTGGGACCTGTGATATTCTAGCAAGAGCTATAGAATTCAATGTTTGCTAGGTTTTGTAGCCCTTAAATCTAGAGAATTCCATAATATTCACCAAAAAACCACGGCAGAATAATATCCCTACCTAGCAAGGTAGGGATTTTAAAAAGTTCAATCAAAGTCTACTCCTACCAACAGTAATAAGAAAAATTTACTAGTTTTTTTATCCAAAAATATTTTTATTGAGAGCTACTGGTGAAAGATAATTAATAAAACATTTAGTAAACACCTACTGTGTGCGAGGCACTGAACATAATTGCTGCCAAAGGATGACTCCAACACTTTTTAATTCTGGCTTTGCTGATTTACAGTATCTAGTATGTGGTATATGATGAGGTAGGCACCAAATAAAGTGGAGGTAGCAATTCCTAGTTCAACTACAAGCTGCACGGTGCAAAGCACATGCAAAAACTCATAGTGGTGTTCTCTTTGCCAAATGAGGTCTTTATGAGAAGCGGTTACAGACAAAACAAAAATAAGATAGCAGGAGAGGTAAATATGAAATAGATTTGAGAGAGCATACATGTATAGCAAGGAGATAAGTTTTAACAATTAGCAAGGAGAAAGACAAATTAACCAGTTAAAAGGGAATATGCCATGAGACGGGAATATGCTATTAACTCGCAAACTAAATCCAGATAAGTTTAACTCCAAAAAAGGTTAGTAAGGGGAGGAGATTACAACTATTGATTGGCAGGCTAACACTAAAAGAGATTTAGCACCCTAAAAAAGTCAGCTATAACAAGGAGAAAAACACCATAAAGCATGGGGGAAGAGGGAAAGAGGGGAAAAGAAAGACACCATGAGCAGAGAAAGCTGAGCTGGGTTAACCCCAAAAGGGATTCAGCAAAGATGGCATTGGCCTAGATAGATTTATTGGGGGGGGGGGGGGGGGGGGGGCGAGGAGAGAATTTAACCTCGGGGTTTTCACATCATAACTTGGCTTTCTGATTGGATACAGTAAGGTGGGGTTTTCCCCAAGACCTCCCCATCGATGGGGCTGTAAGATTGTCATTGCTCGTTTGGAACTATGCTCAAAAAGTTATCAAACTGTGCATACCCTTTGAACCAGCAGTGTTTCTGCTGGGCTTATACCCAAAGAGATACTAAAGAAGGGAAAGGGACCTGTATGTGTCAAAATGTTTGTGGCAGCCCTGTTTGTAGTGGCTAGAAACTGGAAAATGAATGAATGCCCATCAATTAGAGAATGGTTGGGCAAATTGTGGTATATGAATGTTATGGTATATTACTGTTCTGTAAGAAATGACCAGCAGGATGAATACAGAGAGGCTTGGAGAGACTTACATGAAGTGATGCTAAGTGAAATGAACAGAACCAGGAGATCATTATATACCTCAACAGCGCTACTGTATGATGATGTAATCTGATGGAAGTGGATTTCTTTGACAAAGAGAAGATCTAACTCAGTTTCAATTATCAAGGATGGACAGAAGCAGCTACACCCAAAGAAAGAACACTGGGAAATGAATGTAAAGTGTTGGCATTTTTGTTTTTCTTCCCAGGTTATTTTTTACCTTCTGAATCCAATTCTTCCCGTGCAACAGAGAACGGTTTGGTTTTGCACACATATATCATATCTAGGATATACTGTGACATATTCAACAGGTATAGGACTGCTTGCCATGTGGGGGAGAGGGTAAAGGGAGGGAGGGGAAAAGTCAGAACAGAGGTGAGTGCAAGGGATAATGTAAAAAAAAATTACCCAGGCATGTGTTTTGTCAATAAAATTTATAATAATAATAATAATAATAATAGACTGTCGTTGCTCTTCTCTATAATCTATAAAATCTACACACCAAAGAACTTGAAAACAGAATTTTTTAAGTTGCTGAAAAATTTTCCAAATGAATGGTTTTGAGTGGTGGTGAACTTACTAGCTAAAAATAAGAAAAGGTAACACATTTTGATTTATTTGAAAAAATTGGGGACAGTTAGGTGGTACAGTGGATAGAGCGCCAGCCCTGAACTAAGGAGGACCTGAATTCAAATCTGATCTCAGACACTTAACACTTCCTAAGCTGTGTAACCCTGAGCAAGTCACTTAATCCCTACTGCCTCAGCAAAACAGAGGGAAAAAAAACACTAATTGAACTAATTGATGTGGGAGAAGACAGACTTCTGAAAAAGGAAAATGAAACAATGGAGGGACCATGGGGAAAAAAAGGCATGCTAGTTCAGTTGCTACCTGGTCCAACTGTTCTAGAAAGCATGCCCAGAAAGTTACCAAACTATGCTTACTTTCTGGCCCTGCTATACAACTCATTACTAGATGTATTCTTCTAAAGAGGAAAAGGATATGTATGTTCCCCAAAAAAAGGATGCATATGTACATTTACATGGCAGTTCTTTTCACAGAAGTCAAAAATGGAAATAAGGTATCTCATTGGGGAATGACTAAACAAATTGCAGCATATGAATGTAATGGGATATTACTGTTACCATAAGAAATACAGAAATGGACAATTTCAAAGGAAACAGAAAAGACTTATGAATTGATACAGAGCAAGGTAAGCAGAATAATATTATAGTAGAAAATATTTGTGAATGACTTTAGAACTCTGATCAATATAATGATAAACCATGAATAAAAACTATGAACCATGAGATAAAATGAAATTTAAAAAAAAAGTGTGGGGGGGTGTCCTGTTCCCTTCATTTTGCTCAATGGGAAAAAGAGGTAGTGAAAGGGATAGATTAATAGAGGAAAAACCACCTTGTTACTTGAAAAATAAAAATAAGAAAAAAATTTTAAAAGATAAGAATTTTTGCTGCATTAATAAAGATATCAAGATATTTCAAAAACAATTAAGAAAGTTCATTGTATTGATCTCACTAAAACATTAATAACTTTATTCAGAACAAAAGGATTTTTATCATTAAAGTTACCTTTCTATTCCACCATTACTCTAATAACTTTCTGCCTTTGGAATATCTTATTTCATCAATTACCAACCCCTCCCCCATGTTTCACCCCAAAAATCTACCAATTTTCTTTGGACTTCTTTCTTTAGCAGCACACTATATACTGCCTCTTCATTCCTGCCAAGGAGAATTTCAAGGTAAGGATGTGGTTGTATGAGTGTGAATGGGTAGGAATGATGATGAACAATGATTAAATTGAGAATTTTATATTAGATTTTCATTTATTTGGATTTGAGTAATGGCTAGGATGCTTAGTGACAAAATAATACAAAGAGTTTCAAAAATGGGTCAGTATGTCTTCTGTAGCTCATTAGAGCCAGCAAACTATAAAAACACAACACGTAGTCACTCATCGTTTTATTTAGTAAGGATTTATAATAATCTTAAAGTTAAGACTAAAAAACAGCACTTACATATAATTTGCTTGGGTAATGCTCACTTTCGCTGTTTTTCCCATCATCCACATTAGCCACACAGCACCATCTGACAGAGTATCATAGATCAAACACCAATTGGGATAACTGCTTAATTTTACAGAGGTCAAAGCTGAGGCCCAGGGAATTAAGTAACTGGTCTAGATTACAGAGCTATTAAGCAATGGTCAAACTCTGATTTCTGATCAGTTAAATACTCTTTCTCCCTCATGTTTCTCACTCTTATCTCCAGAATGTTGCAATTAATGGTGCATAGAAGGAGATCCCTTTCCTAAAATACCGACAGAGAAATTCCTGAGCATTTACCATTCATCTATTTCTAGGTCCTACTTACATAAAGATTTCTGTTTCTATTGCTGAAAACACTCAGTCCCAACTCATCCTTCCCCCTTTATAGCAACTCCTTTTTGTTTTTTTTCCCCAATGAGAATATAAGTTCCTGAGATCAAAAACTATCTTGTTTTCTTGAATTTGTATATATAACACTTAGCATAGTAAGTTTTCATAAATGTCTTGCTGATAATTGTATTGGATTTAACATGTATTTTAACAGATTTAACAAGTATTGGACTACATCTAGGGGAAGGGGTGGGGGAAAGGAGGGGAAAATTAGGAACAGAAGGTTTCGCAAGAGTCAATGTTGAAAAAATTACCCATGCATATGTTTTCTAAATAAAAAGCTATGATAAAAAAATTTAAAAGAAAAAAATTGTCTTACCTCTCTATTCTTCTCTTCTTTACTATTCTGCCTGGTTAAGGCCCTGATTTGGACATTTATGAAAGATTTAACAATATTTCTCTGAGTTTCCAAGACCCTGTGGGAATCTGCACCATCTTTTCTTATATTCTGCTCAATTATTTCAGACTGTTCATTTACTTTCCTTTGGTGCTCATAATCTAGCTATAATCCAATGGCTCAGCCAATTTCTTTTAATTGACTAGCAATAGACGTGAAACATCAGAAGAGCTTTAATCCTAGTAGAATGTTTTAACTTCTTTGCTCCATGAACTTTTCCACAAAGGAAACTGGGGCATCTGAGACTTGGAATAAACTCTCCAGTACAAAAGAAAGGGCCCAGCTGTTCAATATGGAAAACTTTCTCCTGAAAAATTGTGGCTATGGGATGCAGGACCAAGAATTGTCCTAGGGGATCTTTCAGCACCAGTCAAGGTGGCTAATAAATCAAGACAATCTCTACATTCTACTCTAGCCCAACCTTTTTGTTTGTTTGTTTGTTTGAATTATCTCCTTTTATTTTGCTTTCATTTTCCATAGCATCTTTCCTATCCAAAAACCCATCCTTTTTAATAAAATAGTACAAGTTAAACAAAAAAGAAATCAATACACTGACCAGGTCTGATAGCAGCTTCATTAAATGCCCACAGTCCATACATCAGTACTGAGTAGAGAAGTATGTTTTAGCCTTCTAGAGTCAAGATTATAATCAAATAAATTTCCCAAGTTCAGGTCTATTATCAAATTTCTATCAAGACTCACAAATGAAAAACATTTGGCTTAAATGGTCTGGAATGTATAAATCCACAGAAAACAAGGTAGAAGGAATAAGATGATGGAGCTAGTTAGATACATAAATATGAAAAATACTTTATTGATGGACTATAACATATCCCTATTGTATCTATGAACAAGAAATAAAATCAAGATAACTATGATTGTTTATGGAGATAGAAGCTTAATTACTAAGTAGTTTAAATTTCTACATAATTGGAACATTTATCAAAAATGAGTCAGTCTCTAATCACATTCTCACATTTACTCTAATAAGAATTCTTATCCAATTCTTATCCAATTTTAACTTGATTCTCACCATCAAGTTACATTCATAAAGTTTCATATTCATTAAGTGTCAAATTATAGTCTACTTCTTTTTGTGCCATAAGCAAAAAAAAAAAAAAAAAAAAAAAAAAAAGAATATGCAGGGAAAACAGCACAAAACTATTTTTCATAAGCCAAACTTTTAAGTTTTGGAACAGTTGAACCCAAGCAAATGCCTTTCTGACAAACCATCACCCACAAGGAGATGCCTTTCATTTCAAACCCTTGTTTCCAGATGTGCTTATGTTTACAAGGGATCTATTCAGAATCCAAAGGGATACCCACTCAAGGCAGGAGGAAACTACAGTTCATTTCACTTAGAGGGAAGGCACTATAAAATTCCCTGAGTAGCAAAAGAAATACTCCTTTCATTTGCTCCTGCTCCAAGACTGAAAAGGATCCTCATTGTTCTCACTAGAACAATCTGTGTGCCTGTGGAAGTGGCCAAGCTCCCAGCCCGAAAGCTGTTCTCAACCCCACCAAGGGTGCTTATTTCATGCACAGGCAAAGTTCTGACAAACAGCTTTTATGAAGAGAAATGTGTCCTGTTTCCAGACAGAAAGAACATTCTGACAAGGAAGAGAAAAATGAAAAAGCATAGACTCTCAAGCTTTACCCAAGACAGATACCTGAAGTTTTAATACTAAAAGAATGACTAAAGTTTTCTCCAAAAGGAGGTAACAAAAAAGCCAATTATTTTTCAAGAGTAAAACAAAGACCAAATCAATTTGCCTTGAGTCTTCCAAAAGCCAGACAACTAAGTTCACCAAAATCTCCAGGCCTTCAAGATTCTGAGAAACCTTTTCTAGGTAAGATAGTCCTGACCCAAATCTCCAGAAGCAAACATTTATTTTCCTCTGACAGCCACTCCTTTGGGAATTTCTCTACCAGCTAGGCAAAGCTCTCTCTTCAGAAAGACAAATTATGAGGGGCTCAAAGTGTCAGTGGTATAATGGAAAGAAATCCTAGCTTCTTTCTTCACTACCAGTATGACCTAGAACAGTAATTCCAGAAGTAAGACTAGATCAGCTCTAAAACCTCCAAGCCTTTATCTACATACTGTCAATAGGCCTTCCCCTTTTTTCTAACCTCTGGAAATTATAATCTAAAAGAAGAAATACAAAAGAAATATATGAAATGGCTATGAAATAAAATCATTAATTACAAATATAAAACAGCATATTATTAAATGCAGTTGGAACATATCAGAACATAATTTGAGTCAATATATAGGTATTAATTAAGTTAAAATCTTAAGAGTTTATGGAGGGAAAAGGGCAGCTAGATAGCACAATGGAGCTAGAGAACTGATATCAGAGTCAAGACCACCTGAGTTCAAATTCTGTCTCAGCCATTTAACACTAATTATTTGATCCTGGACAAAAGTCATTTGACCCCAAAAGTCTTAAAATAGGAGAAAAAAAAGTGTATGGGCTCCCTTTGGGTTTCAAATTCTATCTTTGCCATTTACTTGGAAAGCTGAATGACTTTGGAAACTTTTAAGATTAAGACATCTGTTTTGTGTACAGGTGTGATAATTAGTTTGTCCTACTTTTCTCACAGGTTAAAACTGCATATGCTATATATCAAAATGCTAACCATCTTAGGGAGGAAGGGAAAAAAATGTGCAAATCAGAATTTTATTAAAATTAATGCTAAAAATTATCTTTACATGTAATTGGAAAAAATACTAATAAAAAATAAAATGAGAAATGAAGATTAAAAAAACTGAAAAATTAAAAGCACTAATTAAATAAAATTTTATAAACCTCCAATATCTGCTTAATAATTCTGCTACAGTAGAGTATACAAAAGTAGTATATCACAATGACTTTGTGAAATAAACATTGTTATCAGTCTCATTTTATGGATGAGCATTGGTTCTGGTCCAATGATGACAGATTTACTTCTGGGTGAGACTTTAGAGGACATCATGTCCTTATTTTACAAATGAGGACAATAAGAACCAAGAAAGTCACATAAATTATAAGCATCAGAGTTGGAATTTGAATCCAGGTCCTGGGACTTTGGAACCAGTACTCTTTCTGCTGTACTATATCAGAAACTGAGAGAATTATACAAAGAGGCAGTAAGTGTCTAATATGATATCTGAATGAAGGTCTGCCTGACTCCAATTAAACACTGTTAGCCACTATGCCATGTCTCTTCTGTATAGTTTTTTTTACAACCTACCTGCCAAATATTCCTAAAGCATTTAGTCTCCTTTGCCTCCATTATTCTCTGCTTAATGACATGTTTATCTTCCAGGTGCTATATGCCCACTTTTCCAGAATATAAATTATTTAAAGGTAGGGACTGTGTGTCTTCTTATACTATCTTATCATCAAGTTCAGGGCTCACAAATAGTTAAGTATTTAATAATTGTTTGTTGAATTTAATTTAACTGCTGGAAACCTTTGAACACAATTTCACATCTAGGTCTTAGGATTTTGATCTAGAGGGGAATGAAAAGATCACATAATTTCATCTCTTTCCCTAAGGCAGAAAAATCCTATCATATAATTTTAGTCTGAAATAGAGCTTAACCTCTAGCAATTTTATTAAAACTTATACTTTAAAAATTCACATTAAACTCAGGGGTAGCAAACTGTATATCTTGCGATTATAATTTGAATTTAGAAGTAGAAGGGTCTGTAAGACAAGGAATCAATGCTCAACTGGATGTTTTTTCAGGTCCTCTATTTGGGGGGCCCAAAGTTCTTGTAGAAGATAGTCTCTGGTAGATCCATTTCTGTCAAAATCTCCCCATATCCCCAGCAAGATCCCAGTTATCTGCCAGTGAAAAGATTGTCCTTGCTGTGTACACAAACCTCCACTTTTACTAATTTGCCTTACTATCTAAGAAGTGTTCAGTTTTCCATAGATCAAATATCTACAAATCGTGTTTGTACAGTGAAATCTTCTTAATATCTAAATGAATAAATTTGTTAAATAAAAGTCTTTTCATACACATAGGATTTTTCAAAAGAAACCTCTTGTTTTAATGAGTAATTGCTGTCACTTTGATCTATATCAAATACCACTAACATATTGAGATTCAGCTACTTAATGACTTGGTTACTGAATGAACCCATGGCAGTCAAAATGACCCCTGTACAGCGCAAATATCTACTGCAGATGTGGAAAAAAATTATGAAATATGTGTAGGCCAGGATGCTGAAAACTATTTCCACCATCTAGATGTCAGTTCAGTTGTAACTAAGTTGTGCAGGCAATCCATTGAGCAAGGTGACAATGAAGTTTGAATTCTAGGAAGAAGAAGATAGTGCTTCTGAGGCAACTCATCTTGATTCTGCATGCTCCTTTTAGAAATACCTGTATATCTGATGATGCTTAATATTATACATTAGGTAAGAAACAATACTTCCCCTTCTCTACCTCTCCTGCTCCCTAAAAGTAGTGTCAAATACTAAAAATCTTATTTCTCTCAATGTTTTAAATGTACTTTTAGAGGGAAAAAACCCTCAAATTTTCAATGTTTCTCCATCTGTATGCATGTACACAAGCTCTCCAGGGTTTAGAAAGCACAGCCTTCTCAGGTTTGTTTCAGGAGTCGGTTCATCTGTCAGTTATATGAGGCTTTTCCTGTTCTCCTCCTTTCCATAAACCACATCTTCATTACTCTCTCCTTCAAATTATCTTGTCTTTATTCATCTGTGTTTATATTCTTTACCCCCAGAAGAATGTAAGCTCCTTGAAAGTAGGAATTCCTTCATTTATCCTTAAATCCTAAGGCCATCCCATAGTGCTTTACTCATAGGCAATACCTTTATACTTGATGAACTGAAAATCCAAGATGGGATCTCTCATGATTATACCAAGTTGAGAATTGGGAACTCAAATAGTTGAGTTTAAAAAAAAAAAATTCCAATATTTTATGTCTCCTCAAACACATTGGCACTTTCAATTTCTATGACTTGCACCTTCTTTCTACCTCAGTCACACACAAGGGGGCATGGTTAAACCTGATTTCATTCTATGATCCAAAACTATGAAATTCCTTTCACAGATCACAACCTCCTAAACTTCCATCTCCCCCATATGCATAAGTTTTTTTTAAACTTCTTTTCAGCTCCTAATATTTAAATTAATTTCTTAAGACCAAGGACTGTTTTATCTTTATAGTCCCAGAGCCTAGCATAGTGTCCTGCACATAACAGATGCTCAATCAGTGTTTGTTGACCCTAAATTAATTAAATACACTAGGAAAAGAATGCTGGTGGCCAGCAAAAGTCCCCAAGTCCACTAAATTTTGATGGTATTATTCAGGATTTTTCACAAATGATAATGCAAATGTTACAGAATCACAGAACTGAAACAAACTTTTACAATGAACATCTAGTCTAATGCCTTCATGGTATAGATGGGAAAAAAAAAAAAAATGAAGTTCAAAAAGTTCCTTGCCCTAATTTACATGATAAGTTAATGGGACAAGCTGGGATGAGAATACAGATCTCCTAACTCTAAGTCCAGTGTTCTTTCCATTAATCATGCAATGCAGCTTCTTGGTAGCAATACAATACAGATAGAGCAACAGAATTCACAAACTCTAAAGCACTTTTTCCATCATAGTCACATTCTTATCTCATTCTATCAAAGGGCTTCAATTTCCTCTCACTGCTAACTAAAATGAGCAATCATAGGTTTTTATATTTTGTATAAGTAGATTTATATTTTGTTATATGTCCAACCAATGGTTTTTTCTTATGTGTGTATATATTATATTATATTATATTATATTATATACACACACACACACACACCCCACACACATCTTTATTTCCACTAGGAATATCAAAAAAGATTCCCAAGATACAATACTCCTGAAGTCAAGAGAAAAACCTAATATAGACTGAAAAAATAACTCATAGGCTCCGAGGAGACTGGTTTGAACTTGGTATAAAAACAATACCAGAAATACCATATTAAATTAGCAAAGTCTTTTAGTTGTTTGTATTGAAACAATACTATTCCTACTCTCATCTCAGGAAGGAAATAATACTGGATTTGGGAATCAGAAGAATGATGTTAGAACCTACCTTTGCAACTGATCTGGTCTTAGACAAATCCTTTAGGCTGTCTGAAACTCAGATGTCTTGTATATAAAATGAAGAGGTTGGATTGATTAGAAGACTTAAGATGCTTTCTAGATCTACATTTAAAAATCTTATTATATTCTGGCAATTTACAATCTAACAGTAATGGCTTGTGTGTCAAAACATCCTCTATAAAAAGTAAAATGAAAGAAAAAGCTAAGGATCAACTTTTCAATCTTAAGGAGAAAAACCTTCGAGGATTTTCCTATATTCTCAGAAAAAGTTATCAATCTGAAGCAAAAGATGGTCTTAAATAAAACTCTATTCCAAAAGTTTTAGAAATTACTTTAGGAGAGTAAGGGCTTCTTTAGATATCTGAACATTTTATTCTTCATGCATCAAAGTCTCATGATCCCAAAATCAGTTTTTTTTCTGAAAGAAAAATTCCTCAGGGAAAAAAAAATCTTGCCTTTCTAAGTTTTTAAATAAATATACCTAGTCTTAACATAGAAAAATGTTCAGTCTTCCAAAGAAACACCCAAAAAAAGGAAAGGTACAAGGGTACTCCTTTACTCAAAGGATATAAAATACTCTTCTATAAAACTCTTTGTTATGAAAACTTTAGACTTCCAATTTCATGGGAAAAGAAGAAATGGATTTAAATCACTGTGAAAAAAATACTGAGGTTTGACATAAATAAAAGCTTTTCTCTCAGGGAAGGTCATTAGGTTCCTTCCACAATTTACTATTAAGAGATGCTTTAAAATATACATCTGGGTTATCCAGTTTAGAATTCCTCTACTAGATAACTATTTGACTACTTCAGGTCTTCTAGTTCCATAGATCTTTGCTTCAAAAACATTCAAGATTAGAAATCTGAGCATTCACAAGTAGATTTTGTAACTAATTCCTTACCCCTAAGAGCTTTCCCAAAACTGGAATGGGCACAAAACTGTGCTCGTACCAGTTTAGTCATTTCCCCCTTCTGAAGTTCATAAGTTTCCTTGTTTCACTACTACAAATCCTAAATCTAGGCTTCCTCTTCTCCCCACCAAAACACCTCAAGTATTGCAAATACTGATCCTGAAATACTGAGAAAATCTAAATTCAAAGTTGAAATGACAAATACTATAAAGAAGTGTTATGTTATACTTACTATATTTATAGCACATCCTGAAATTCAGGCTATGAAGAGGTAATACTTGATGAGGTACATGTAATTTTAGAGGTACATAAATCACCTTCAAAGAGTAGCCACATAGAGGAAATTTTAAGATTCTGAAAAATCCTTCTCAGAAAGAACTAATGTTGCCATGGAAAGTCCTCTTCTTTAAATTTTGATTCATTTTGATAGTCACATGTCACATTTATGACATTATGACATGTTATTGTGACTTGTCAAACTACTTTTCTGAATAACTTTGCAAATAGCCCTTCTGGTTAGTCTTTAAAGTGGGACTATGAGCTACTGTTTTAGTTTAAGTGTTCGGCCACTGTTTTTTTAGGATGTACCAGTTCTCTAAAGCCATTCTTATCTAGACTGTTTCTTTGTGAGTGATCATGACAAGTCACTTCTCTCTCTAGATCAGTTCCTTAATTGGTAAAATGAAGGGGATGGATATGGGCTGTTTCAGACTCAAATACATATGGGGGCCACTATGCAAAAGAATACCTGCAGGCCATATACCAATTTAGAAAAACACGTTACTTTCTTGTGTGTTTTATTGTATTTTTATTCATTTTGTTAAATATTTCCTAACTGCACTCAAAAGTATCGTAGGATACAAGTCTGATACCTGTGGAATAGATGATCACTCAAGGACTCTTCCAGCTCTAAATCTACAATAAGTAAATTCATGGTTCTTCATCACAGAAATGAAAAAAAAGAATACAAAAACAAAAGCCTGATAAGTGATCACTCTCTAAAACCCTGGATTCAAAGCCCAAAACATATAAAATTCTTTCCATGAGAGAAGTAGATTCAATAAAAGAGGTGTAACAAACCAGATTTTCCACATTTTGATAAGCTAAGAAAAAGATTAGTCAATGATTCATCGTTACACAAGCAAAGAATTCCCTTTCCTTAAAATGACATTAATTTATCTTTTCTGTATATTAAAGGAGCAATTTTGTAACTTTTTGGTATCAGGACTCCCTCACACTCTTACAAATTACTGAGGAATCTAAAGAGCCTTTGTTTATGTGCATTATAGCTATAAATATGTACCATAATAAAAGTTAAGACTGAAAAAATTAAATACATATTAATTCATTTAAAAATAATAATAAACCCATTACATGCTAATATATTTTTAAAACAAAAATAATTTAGTGAGAAGGCATTGTTTTACATAATTTTGAATATACCTGGCTTAATAAAAAAAAAAAAAAAAAACAGCTGAATTATCTGCTTCTGCATTCAATCTGTTGAGTTGGGGTTTTTTTTGGATAAAAAAATAATAAAGAAAATCCGGCCTTAAATAGATATGTAGTTAGAAAAGGAAGGAATATTTTAATAGGAAAATAACATCTTACTATTATTGCGAAAATAGTTTTGACCTTATACAACTTCTATAAGAATCTTGAGGATATACAGGAGTCCCCTTATCACACTTTGAGAACTGTTGGCTTAGAGAAACTTAGAAGCTTTGTTGTAATCAGAAGGACAGTAAAAGCTGCTAGATCAAAGACAAAAATGAAACCAAAAAACGAAAAGGGGTGTTAGAAAATCTTGCTCATTTTACCACATAAATTCAATCTCACCTTAATTATTTCTCCATTGGAAGCGATTAAATCTGTTGGAATGGCGACTCGAAATGAGCGACCTACTACAGCTATGCCATCTGGAATGCCCACAACAGCTGGGATAGTCTCTCGAAGATCAGAAAGCACTGAATGCATTGATGCTTCTAACTGGTTTTCCCAGTCCCTTACTACTTCAGAGGGTTCACTGGGCCAGTGGGACTGAGCCGAAGCAATCATTAGAAGAATAAAAAAGGTCCTCCCCCAAAGAGGGGACAGTAGTACAAATCCAACAGTCATACTCATTACAATTTCCAATTATATTAAAGCCAAAAATTGTAGGACACTGGCAAACAGTGTGGAGCAAATTCTATTATCTCAGCTTTGGCACACCTGTTCCATCCCAGCAGGTCTTCAAAAACTGAAAGAAAAAAAAAAAAGGAAATTTTGATCAACATCAGAATACAGATTTTGTCTCACATAACCAAGAAAGCTGCCAGTAACTCATGACTACATAAGCATTAATTACTCCAACTCATTGAGCTTGCGCTTACAAACTCAATTTAATTTCCAAATATCAGTGATTTCACCAGTAAGAGTATTACTATTAACTAAAGCAAATAGTAATCCCACCATGCCATAAAATAGAGCTGATAACCCTCTCTGAATTTAGCTTGATTAGTTATCTGAAGACAATCCCATATTCCGAGTCTTTGCAATTTGGTAAAACTTGCCTGAACTTGGGCTTCCACTGATTTAAAAAAAAAAAAACTAAAAAAAAAAAAAAAACTTTAAGAATTCATCTAGTAGGGGCAGCTAGGTAGCACAGTGGTAGAGTACCAGCCTTGAAGTCAGGAGGACCCGAGTTCAAATCTGATTTCAGACACTTAATACTTCCTAGCTGTGTGACCATAGGCAAAACACAATCCCAATTGCCTCAGCAATTGAATCCATCTATATCAAGAGGAGAGATCAAAAAGGGGATTACAAGAAGAGAATTTTCAACTTTACAAGAAAATAAAAATTTTATTTCTGCTCTGAAAACAAAGAGAATGAGTCCTCTAATTGATTTTCTCAGGCCCTTACTACTTTCAAAGGCTTTACTGGACCAATGGAAATTGAGCCAAAAGCAATCATCAATAGAAAAAATTTTAAAATCCTCTCTAAAGAGGGGATATTAGCACAAATCTAATAGTTATTGTAGTAAACAGGTAACTAGCTACCAATGAAAAACTTTTCTAGGTTAAGATCTTTGTAGCAGAATTAAGAATAAGTTCTAGGAATTGATCAGTTAGCAGAATCTTTGACTTAACAACAGTGTTACTAACTTGTCCTTGTATTCTCCATAGCTGTGTAACCTAAATGTATAAGCTATTAAACTCTGAGGACAGAGACTTTGCCTTTGTATTCTTCAGAGTAATGTGAATGAAACATGTAAATTGTAATATTGTGGTTATATAAATTATTCTCCAGGTTCACTTCACTCTGCATCAGTTCTTACAAGTCTTCCCAGGTTTCTCTGAAACTATCCCCACCATCTATTTTTTTACAGCACAATAGTATTCCATCACATATATTATACCATAACTTATCAGTCATTACCCAATTGATGGGCACCTCCTTCAGTTTCTTTGCCACAACAAAAAAGAGCTGCTAGAAATATTTTTGTGCATGAGCCCTTTCTTCTTTCTTTGATTTCTTTATGGAAGAGACCTATATACTATCTAGACACCCAGATAATATCACTGGGTATGCACAGCTTGTGCTTTGGGCATAATTCCAAACTGCTTTCCAGAATAGCTGGACCAATTCACAACACAACACATTAATATACCTATTTTCCACAGACCCTTCCAGCATTTGTCATATTCTCTGTGTGTGTGTGTGTGTGTGTGTGCGAGCTTGTTCAATATTAATGGATATGAGATGAAACATCTTGAGTACTATCATTAAAAGTCAAGAAATAATATCTAGAGCCACAGAAAGTATCTGCGCAAGGCAATTCTAACAAAGGTATATCTTTAGGCTAAAGCAGGGAAACAATGCTAACTTTACAGAATAGTGTACTACAAAAGAAACTGAGTAGGATCACTCACCAAATGATGAATGATCAAAGGATTTGAACAAGTAGTTTTCAAAAGAAGAAATGAAACTATCAATAACTTTTGTAAATTTTTTTGGGGGGGAGGGAGAGGCAATTGGGGTTAAGGTTAAGTGACTTGCCCAAGGTCACATGGCTAGGAAATGCTAAGTGTCTGAGACCAGATTGGAACTCAATAACCAAATGAAAGACTGCTCCAAATAACTAAGAAAAACATTTCCCTTCATATCATATGGGCAAAGATAACAAAAAATGAAAAATTACAGAAGCTGGAGGGAATATAGGAAGACAAACACATACTAATGAGTGCAATGTCTCAGAAATTATGACTGGGCCAATTGTTCTGAAAAATAATTTGGAATACACTGGAAATTTCAAATTGTGGCAGGGTAAATTGTAACAACACAATGAACAATAAATAATTAAAAAAAAAAACACCTAGAAATATGGTCCCACTGAAAAATAGCTAAACTGCGAGACACACACACACACACACACACACACACATATATACACACACACAGATGGATATAGCAAAAGATTATTTTGCATGATGACAAATAAGAATTCCAATCTTGGGAAGATTTAGGTGGCCTGATATAGAGAAAAATAAGGAAAAGCAAGAACACAATTTACATAATAACCATAGTAGTGTAAATATTTACATTTAAAAATATCTCTGTTATGATGAATCTTTAAAGATAGTTGAACATAATATTAATGAATTTTAGATTTCAAAGAGTTCAGAAGAAAAATAAGGAATAACCCAATGATTAAAATCCTACAGAAACCAGTCAAAGACAACTAGAAAACTCAAGAATGAATTTCTAGAGGCACAAATGGAAACAATTCTGATGAGGGGGAAAAAAAGTTATAAAAAGAACAGTGTAGATGGTCAAGGAACGAGCCAAACAAATTAAATTTTAAAAGGACATAACAGAAGATGGAAGAACAAGAAACAAGATTCTTTAAATGACAATGCTATTACTGCTAAATCTTAAAAACAAGCAGTGTTGCCAAGGAAAGCTAGAGAAAAAAGAAACTAGTTTTTTAGTTAAGAAAGATAATCAAATAAGGGCTGAACTACTGTTTTCAAAGGAAAAGGCAATGAAAACTGACAAAGAAAAAAGCAGAGGGGCTAATTTCTTATTAGGCTAGTTTTTTATGCCAAGAAAAAGGATTTTCATTGGAAAAGCAAAATGGCTTACCAGTTGATTCAAGAGATAAATAAAAAGATCCATACTTAATGATTACCTGGCCCAGATGAACTATATTCTCAGACAATGAAAGAACTAGCAGATGTGATTGCTTAAACTACTCTGATGGCTGAAAGATCATGGAGAATGGGATGTATATCAAAGGATTTGGAGAAAGGTAAATATTATCTTGATTTTTTTTTTTTTTTTTTTAAAGAATAGAGTCTACAAACTATAGGCCAGTGAGCTTGACTTTGATTACTAGGAAGGAGTTAGAGCATATCATTAAAAAGATGGTTTGTAACCATGGAGAAAAGGAAAACAGTGATTACCAAGAGACAGCATAGTTTCATTTAGCCTAATTTCCTTTTTTTTTTTTTGGACAAGTTCAGGGGAATAATGTAGCTATAGCTTACCTAAATTTTAACAAAGACTGACACTATTCTTATGGAAAAGATGAAGAGATGGGAAATATATGGTAGAAGAGTTAGAATAGTTAGAAGGATTCAGATCTGTTTGAATGGACAGATTCAAAGAGCAGCCAATGATAGCTCTGTATCAACTTGGCAGAACTCTGTTTTGTGTGCTTGAGCCTGTGCTGTTTAACATGAATAATGTGGATAAAGCATGGCCTGCTCATAAAATCTACAGCTGACACAAGACTGAAAGAGAGAGAGAGATAACACACTGGATGACAACAAGGATCTAAAGCTAAATGTAATAAGATTAAATTTAGTAAGATTAAACAGCAACTCTTACAATTTACATTTGGGCTCAAGAAAAATCAACTTCACAAAAAAGAGGAAGTAGACTTGTTTCTTGAGTCCCAGAGGACAAACCAGGAACAGTGGGCAATAGCCACAAAGTGCTATGCCAAAGTAATGTGTACCATCTTAGGAGATGATGAATACTCCCACACTGATGTTCTTTAAACAGAGGTGTGTGTGTGTGTGTGTGTGTGTGTGTGTGTGTGTGTGTGTATGTGTGTGTGTAGATAGATAGATAGATATTCTAGGTACACTTCATGGCAATTACTTTCCAACTGGATGACTGCTGAAGTCATCTTCAAAATCTAAAATTTCATTATTCTGATTCCAGATGATGGCTGTGGTGGGGCATATTCTCAACATAATCAACATGCTGGTTTATTCAATCAGGCCTTTATTAACCATATTACAACATGCCAAATATTTTATGTAGCAAACGATAGTTTGAAAGAGTTTTGCAGGACATAGCAATTAAATTTACTCACTCTCTCTCCTAAAATCTCCTAAATCCAGTTTATATAGTTCATTTGCAGTATCTGCTCAATTTATATGTATCAATAGAACAACTTTTCAGGATATATATGCAAATATACATGGCCAAAAGCCATTCTTCATCAACTTTCTTGTGTGAATATTTAGCCTACGTGCTTCACTGACTCTTATAGTGGAGAGATTAATAGGAAGGTCCCTAATACATTAGGAAGATTTCTGAACAAGAATCACACAGAATGGAAAGGCGTATATGGATTGTACTCAGCATCAGGGAAAGGATTATCTACTTGTTCATTATTTATGCCATTATTCCCTTCCATTAGTACAAATAATTAAGAAATGACTACATGACATTATTGACCTATGTTATCTTAGAAAAAGTCAACCTGTCTGAGCTTCAGTTTCTTCAACTATAAAACAAAGAGATTAGATTAAGTCAGAGGTATCATACTCGAAGCAGTATGCAGCCTTAGTCATTAAAATCTAACTGGGAAATATTTAACAAAATAAATAACAACACAATAACACCGGGTTGTCCTCCTAAGTGGCTGGCCCTCATTTCTATCTCATTTAACAGCACTGGACTAGATTATTTCAAAGGTCTTCTTCATGTCTAAACTGCAAGTAGCATGATGGTAAACTATAAAGTTTATACAACCCAAAATTAGCCTCTGTTTTATTTTACTCTTCCAATCCCAAACATCATCAATATAATATCTGTTCAGCACCTAAGATTGAATATCCACCAAATAGTAACAAGATTATTCTGAAGACTCTTCCTTCACTAAACAACACTCACAAGACACACCCTGACCTATAAGAAATAGTACTTCAGCCTGCTGCCTGGAAAATCACCAATTCAGTATCTATTTCATACAAGTGACTAAGTACTCTGAATTTAGCAAGCAAAGAAGGGAGGGGCAGAACTTAGCTAACTCCACAGTCCTCTGAAGAGATAAACTTTCTGCACACTTGGCAAAAATGAGTCCTCCTGCATCTGCCTTGTCTTGTAAGCAAAGGCAGAATCTTCCTATAGTAAGTATATACAATGTAGTCTATCAACACACCACCATTACTGCTGTCCCAGCCTACACTCACTAGAAATATTTCCATGAGGATTTTGTGGATATACATAATAACATCCATTTATTTGTAGGGCACTTGAGGAGGAAGGTGAAATTTAGGGCTATTTAACCTAACAATTCATGTTTCAGGTAGGCAGCCAATTGCCATCTAAAATCCAAATGCAAATTGCCAAAAAGCAAACATCTTTATGTATTTCCTAGTCTAGTATCTCATATGCAAAAAGACACTAAATTAAATACAGGCAATATTCCCAATTCAAATAGAGTACTCATTTGCCCAGGGAATTCTTTCTCTTTGATACCATGCATTACAGATGTGACTGTGTTCCTTTCAGACTCAATAACTACTGAGTGAAAGTAATAGACTATCCCATCATTCAGGAACCTCTCTCATAAAGAGCAAAGAGCTACCAAAAGTTGTAATCCCATAGATCAGGCATAGTTCAAAACATTATGCAACCACATTCACAAAATATTTTCCAATGTAACCTAAAAATGTTATATTTCAAAGAAGAGTTAAAGATATTGAAAGGTGTTAAAAAAAAAAAAAAAAAAACTAAACAAAAAAACTTCCAGGACAGGAAAGTTTGAATAAAATATGCAATGCAGCAAACTTCCAGATAAAAGGAGATGCCAAGAAAATCCTTAGATAAGATGTAAATTTTAAAGGAAATATAAGAAAACTACTACTGGAGATGTTTAAAAAAAAAAAAAAAAAGTAGCAACAAAAGATTTTTCTGAGATTGACTGGTACAAAGTCAAAGGAATAAACTTTGTTTTTTGTTTTACTTTGTTGTTGTTTTTACCATTACTCTCTCCTCCCCGACAAACTGTCAAAAGTCAAAGAAAATAAGTAAACAGGAGCTATGATACATATAGGCCAACAGGCCTTAAGCCAGTAAGAAATCAACTCCAACTAGCACAGAGAAGGACTTTGTAACATGAAGACTATAGCACGAGTAGAATAATAAAAAGTAAAAGTACACTAACTACTGAAGACTAGACTTCTCAACACTGAAATATAAAAAGGAAATTGTAATTCAAAGATACAGAGCATAATATAGTGAAGGACCTGAACATAGGTTAAAATCATTCCTCTAGCACTTACTGTTACCAGGAAAAAACATTATAAAAATATCAAATTACCTTAAATATTCCAATTGATTTTTCTAAAAAAAAAAAAAAATCACAAAAAATTATGAGAACTATAAATATCTATAATCACTAAACTAAAACATATTTCTGTTTCTAGCAGTATGAACAAAACAAAACAAGTCGTAATTAAGCATTAAATAACAACTGGGCATGTTCCAAAGCAAGGTTCTTATTCTTTTTGTGTTAGGAAGCTTTTTCATTAAATCCATGGACACCTTCTCAACATTCTTCTCGTCAATTAATAATTGAAGAAAATTCCAAATTTCATTGAGAAATTAGTGAAAATAATACAGCTCTCAAAATCGGCTAAATGACAGAAAAAGATAATGGCAAATTTGGAGAGGTGAGAAAACTGGGACACCAGTGCATTGTGTGGTGGAGTTGTGAACTGATCCAACCATTCTGGAGAGCAACTTGGAATGATGCCCAAAGGGTTTTGATCCATCTCCTTTGATCCTTTGGGTCTGTATCCCAAAGAGATCATTAAAAAAAAAAAAAGGGGGGGGGGGGGAAGAAAAAAAAAAAAAAAGGGGGGGGGGGGGGAAGGACACGTACAAAAATGTTTATAGCAGCCCTTTTTGAAAACTTAGTGGATGCCTATAAGTTGGGAAATGGCTGAATAAGTTATGGTATATGAATGTTATGGAATATATATTGTTATATATAGCAGGATGATTTCAGAGAGGCCTGGAGAGACCTACATGAATTGATACTGAGTGAAGTGAGCAGAACCACGAGATCATTGTACACAATAAAAACAAGACTATGTGATGATCAACTCTGATGGACTTGGTACTGTTCAACAATGAGGTGATTCAGGACAATTCAATAGACTTGTGATGGAGAGAATCATTTGGATCCAGAAAGAGGATATGTGGGGACTGAATGTAGATCACAATATATAGTATTTTCACCTTTTTGTTACTTTTTGCTTTCTCATTTTTTCCCCTTTTTGATCTAATTTTTCTGATGCAGCATGATATATGTATGTATGTGTGTGTGTGTGTGTGTGTATACAGATGTATAGAATTGCTCATGTTTAACATATATTGAGATTACTTTCTGTCTAGGGGAGGGAGTGGGAAGAAGAAAAATTTGAAATACAAGATTTTACAAGGGTGAATGTTGAAAACTATCTTCACATATATTTTGGAAACAAAAAGCTATTATTTAAAAAAAAGAAGTTAGTGTAAATAAAGATGTAATTTTTTTCCCCATCAAAGTTCAAGACACCCTGCATTCGATTCATGGAGTCCATGGACTTCAGAGATTAAGAATCTTTTGTTCACTATAGAAAACTAATAGCTAACAGTTAAATGGAAAAGCCCAGACATACACACAGCAGAGAACAATTAAGTGACAAATTGTGAGGTTTGGGTAGTAATGATAAAGTGTAACAGGCTTCACTGTGGGCTAGAGCCTAAGGCATATAGTTCACTTGGGAGTCAATCCTAGGGAGTAGGAACAAAAAGGCAATATAAAGCATTACAATATTTTCTATAAATCCCCCAAAATTCCACCCTCTATGGCTTGGAGGTATTTGCTTTTTCATTGGTCTCTGTTCATTATAACCTCCAATGAACTACAAAATGATACAGATAGCCTTGTGAAGCTTTTAGGAAGAATAATTAAGAAAAGGTTAAAGAAAGGTCAGCAGATGGGAGACCTCAAAGTCAAGAATTTATTAGGTACCTATTATATTCCAACCCTATTATTATTAGGTGCCTATATGTGTCAAGAGAGAAAGTTGACAGATCAATTGAGAGCTTAGGGAGAGACAAAGACATGTTTCTAGGCAGTAGGGAAGTGCCAGTAGAAAAGGAAGAAACTAAAGAGAAGTCAGAAAATGGGGATAAATGGGGGAATAATCTACTGGAGAAGATGGGATGGCATGGGATTATTTGTGTATCATAAAGGTGTTTACCTTGGAAAGAAGAGCCACTTATTCACATGAGAGGGAGTTGCAAAAAGGTATCTGAGTGATATGAGATGAGGAAAGGGGAAAAGAAGCAGCTCAGTGAATAGCCCAAATTTTCAGTGAAATATGCAACCAAGTTCTGCCTAAGAGGATGGGGCACAGAGAGCCATGAAATGTTGATCAGGGGCAGAAAAATATCTGTAGTAAATAAAATAGTGAAACAGGAAGATACAGAAGGATTGCCTTGATGCAGTGAGGGCCTAGATGAAATCAAATAAATAAAACTGGTAATAGACACATTGGATCCAGGAAGAAAATAATTAAAGGACTATTACAATTGATCATGACAGCCTAAACCAGAGTATTATCCATTTGAATGGAGAGAAAAGGGCAGAAATACAATGGAAATAAAACAGACAAGATTTGGTAACTAACTATAGTTGCTTTAAATAAATTTTTTTTGGGGGGAAGGGGTGATAGGGGAAAGGAAACCAGCACTGAAGCCTTGTTAGGTGACTACATAGTGCACCACTTTTACCTTAGGGGAGAGAAAGGGTGTCAAATCCCTTAGAACTGAAGTAGTAATGTAGGAAAGAAAGTCTTTTGTACCAACTTCATAAGCCTTTCTAGGCCAAGGGATAATATGCCTTCTCCCTTTTCCTATCCCAAAATTCATGGCAAAAGATCTATACATTACATTACCATCAGCTTACATTTATTTATGTAGCATGCTCCAACCATATGAGATGTCCAAGGAAGGCTCAATCAATCAACATATTAAACACCTAATATGTGCCAGGGCCTATGCCAAGTTTTGGAAATACAAAAAGTGACAAAAGACAATTCTGGCCTTGAGAGAGTGGGGAGAAGAAAATATATAAATAAATGGGTACAAAAAAAGCTATATATAGGATAAACCAAAAAATAAAAAAAATTGAGAAAAAACACCAGAATTAAGTGGGGTTAGGGAAAACTTACTACAGAAGATGAGATTTTATTTGAGACTTAAGCCAGGGAAGTCAAGTCAGTAGAGCTGAGGAGGAAGAACATTTCAGGCTTGGAATAGTAAGAGGAAAATGCCCAGAGTCAAGAGACAGAATATCTTTTTTGTAGAGTAACCAGGAGATCAGTGTCCCTGGTCAGTGTCATATGATCAAAACAGTACAGAATAGATAATTAAGAGTAAGAAGAATGGAAATGTAGGAGAGGGCTAAATCATGAAGTGTTTTGGATGCCAGAGAATTTTTATATTTGAACCTAGAAGCAACAGGGAGTCATTGGAATTTATTAAGGGAGTGATATAGTTGGACTTACACTTTAAGAAAATCATTTCAGCAACTGAAAGGAGTTTGTTGAATATGGGAATGACATGGCTGGACCTGTGTTTTAGGAAAATCACTTTGATATTTTTGGTATCCTAAATGAAGAATGGATTGGATTTGCGGGGAAAGTCAAAGAAGGCAAAACCATCAATAGGCTATGAAAATAGTCTAGGTGTGAGATAATGAGGGCTCGTGCTAGAGAAAAAGGGATGTATTTGAAAGATACTGCACAGGTGAAATCAACAGATCTTGGCTATAGCTCGACTATGAAAGAGAGTGAGGAATCCAGACTGTTGGGAGCTAAGAAGAGAGGGAAGGGCAAAGCAGGCAAACAAAGGAACAGAAAGATGAAGGATAGTCTGTTGTCAACAAAACAGGTGTTGTTGAGGGCCCAGGAGAAGGGTTTTGAGGTTAGTGTGTGAAAGAGGATAAGGAACTCTGAGCTAAAGGATGGGAAATGAAATATACAGCCAGACATGCACATCACTGAGTGCAGGAGACAAGGCTAGAGGGGCACTGTTTGCTGGTAACATGGGAGGGTCTTGCTTTTCTTCTCTACCTTCCAAAGAGGGTAAGTAGGTAGGAAAAGAATAACAAAGGAAACAAAAGCCAAACCTGCAGGAAAAAGAAAGTGGGAGAATAAAGTCCCATCCAACCCCCCCTTCTTTTTTCCTCTTCTATCAAAGGACAGGAAGGCCAATAGTCAAAGGGGAGGCTGAGGCTGCTCTTCTGCCCCTGAGGTTCTCCACAGCTGGGAGAGAAGACTAACAGAAGGAGTCAAAGTTACCTTGTGCTGGCACAGATGGCACAGAAGGAAGGTGGCAAGCCATACCCCCGGTCACCTTCTTCATAGAGATATATCATACCCAGCAGGAAGACACAGGGTATATCCTCTTGTTGGATATCTTCAAGAATATCTTCGGCTATCTTAAAAAATATTTGGCAATGGCCTAGCTGTACCTGATCGAAAACTATATTATAAAGCAGCAGTCACCAAAACAATTTGGTATTGGCTAAGAAATAGATTAGTTGATCAGTGGAATAGGTTAGGTTCACAGGACAAAATAGTCAATAACTATAGCAATCTAGTATTTAACAAATCCAAATTTACCGACTTTTGAGATAAGAATTTATTATCTGACAAAAACTGCTGGGGAGACTAGAAATTAGTATGGCAGAAATTAGGCATGGACCCACACTTAACACTGTACACCAAGATAAGATCAAAATGGGTCCATGATTTAAGCATTAAAGAACGAGATTATAAATAAATTAGAGGAACACAGGATAGTTTACTTCTCAGACTTGTGGAGGAGGAAGGAATTTGTGACCAAAGAAGAACTAGAGATCATTATTGATCACAAAATAGAAAATTTTTATTATATCATATTAAAAAGCCTTTGTACAAACAAAACTAATGCAAACAAGATTAGAAGGTAAGCAACAAACTGGGAAAACATTTTTACAGTTAAAGATTCTGATAAAGGCCTCATTTACAAAATATATAGAGAATTGACTCTATAAGAAATCAAGCCATTCTCCAATTGATAAATGGTCAAAGGATATGAACAGATAATTTTCATTTGATGAAATGAAATTCATTTGATGAAATGATGAAACTATTTCCACTCATGAGTGTTCCAAATCACTATTCATCGGAGAAATGCAAATTAAGACAACTCTGAGATACCACTACACACCTGTCAGATTGGCTAAGATGACAGGAAAAAATAATGATGAATGTTGAAGGGGATTCGGGAAAACTGGGACACTGATACATTGTTGGTGGAGTTGTGAACGAATCCAATCATTCTGGAGAGCAATCTGGAATTATGCCCAAAAAGTTATCAAACTGTGCATATCCTTTGATCCAGCAGTGTTACCTGGGCTTATATCCCAAAGAGATACTAAAAAAGGGAAAGGAAACCACATGTGCCAAAATGTTTGTGGCAGTCCTCTTTGTAGTGACTAGAAACTGGAAAATGAATGCATGCCCATCAATTGGAGAATGGTTGGGTAAATTGCAGTATATGAATGTTATGGAATATTAATGTTCTGTAAGAAATGACCAGCAGGATGAATACAGAGAAGCTTGGAGATACTTGCATGAGCTGATGCTAAATGAAATGAGCAGAACAAGAGATCATTACATACTATAACAACGATACTGTATGAGGGTGTATTCTGATGGAAGTGGATTTCTTCAACAAAGAGAAGATCTAACTCAGTTCCAATTGATCAATGATGGACAGAAGCAGCTACACACAGAGAAGGGACACTGGGAAATGAGTGTAAACTGTTTGCATTCTTGTTTTTCTTCCCAAGTTATTTGTACCTTCTGAATCCAATTCTCCCTGTGCAACAAGAAAACTGTTCGGTTCTGCACACATATATTGTATCTAGGATATACTATAACGTATTTAACATGTACAAGACTGCCTGCATCTAGAGGAGGGGGTGAAGGGAGGGAAGGGAACAGTCGGAACAGAAGTGAGTGCAAGGGATTGCAAAAAATTACCCATACATATGTACTGTCAATAAAAAGTTATAATAATGCTGAGTGAAATGAGCAGGACCAGGAGATCATTATATACTTCAACAACAATACTATATGATGACCAGTTCTGATGGACCAGGCCATCCTCAGCAACAAGATCAACCAAATCATTTCCAATGGAGCAGTAATGAACTGAACCAGCTATGCCCAGAAAAAGAACTCTGGGAGATGACTAAAAACCATTACATTGAATTCCCAATCCCTATATTTATGCACACCTGCATTTTTTATTTCCTTCACAAGCTAATTGTACAATATTTCAGAGTCTGATTCTTTTTGTACAGCAAAATAACATTTTGGTCATGTATACTTATTGTGTATCTAATTTATATTTTAATATATTTAACATCTACTGGTCATCCTGCCATCTAGGGGAGGGGGTGGAGGGGTAAGAGGTGAAAAATTGGAACAAGAGGTTTGGCAATTGTTAATGCTGTAAAGTTACCCATGTATATATCCTGTAAATAAAAGGCTATTTAAAAAAGGGTTATAATAAAAAAAATAAAAATATATATTTGGCAAATGAGGAAACTGAGATTCAAGGAAGTTAAGTGGCTTTTCCCAAGGTCATACCACTAGTAAATGGCAAAATTTGGATAAGTACCTAAAACTTCTGTCACTATTTAATCCAGAGTTCTTTCTACTCTATGGAGATATTTGTATCTAAACTCTTCTGAAATCTGGTGATTTTCTCAATGATGAGGAAGAAAAAAAGAAAAAACTCAATTCAAGTCAGTAGACATTTAAATAATTCAATATCTAAATGCTTAGATGAGAGGTTCTTAGCCTAGGGCTTTTAAATTTGTTTTTTAAATATTTTGTTAACTATATTTCAATATGAATAGTTGCTTTTATGCTTATGTATTTTATACATATTTTAAAACTCTGAGAAGATCTATAGGCTTTACCACACTGCCAAAGGAGTCCATGACACAAAAAAGATTAAGAACCTCCAGTTTAGATGAAAGAGAAAAATAAATAGCATCTGATCTCAAGAGAGTCGGATGTAAATCGTCCTGGACTTATGAAAACACAAGTCTACTAGACAAACTGATACATCTCTGACAGAGATTCTGTTTCCTCATCAGAAAGTCAGTGAACAAACATTTAATAAGTGCTACACACAAGAACTGAAGTAAGCACTAGTCATACAAAGAATGCTCCCCCCCCCATCCCCTCCAAAAGCACCATTGTCCTTGCCCCAAGAAGCTGAAAGTCTAATAGAAGGGGTACAAAATGAAAATAACTAGATACATGGAGGGAGGAAGGGAGGGGGAGAGAGAGAGAGAAAGGGGGGAAAGAGAGAGAGAGAGAAAGGGAGAGAGAGAAAGAGAAAGGAGGGGGAGGGAGGGGGAAGGAGAGGGAGGGAGAGAGAGAGAGGGAAAGGGGGGGGGGAGAGAGAGAGAGAGAGAGAGAGAGAATATGAAGGAATAAGAATCTCAGGAAGGAAGACACTATTAGTGGGGGAGTCTTAGGCTTTCTGTAGAAAATAGAATTTGATTTAAATCTTGAAGATAAAGAAAAGGAAGGTTAGAACTGGAAACAGGAAAGAATAGGAACTAGGTAGCATTTAACTAACATTTATATAGCAAGTCCTTAAAAAGTATGCATGTTACCTCATTGGATCTTTAAAAAGCAGGAATGAAGAGATCATTATAAATGGAGAAGATGAAGAGTGAAAAGGGAGAACAGGAGTAATAGGGAGTATCCTCCCCAAGACTAAGAGAAGGGGAGAACAGGAATGAATGTGAGGAGAGCAGGAAAGAAAGAAAGGTTGTACTGATCAACACAGTTTGAGGAGGGCCTAAATGATCTAAAGCCAAGAAGGTACATACCTACCTAATTCTTATTGTTCTACTTGTCAGTTCCAAAACTTATTTCCTTAGGCAGCAATTGTCAAAAGCAGTAAGACAGAAATAGACAACCCATTCTACCCCCCAACTCCAATCATACACAATACAAACTCCATAAAAATAGATAGGGTACCTCTAATGTAAACAGCCATGAGAGAGAGAGAGAAAATATCTCAACTAGGGAACAGAACTGGATTTCAGAAATCTAATCCAATAATCTAATATTCACATAATTAGGAATTAATTTGGTATTCATTTATTCAATATTCTAGAAAACAGGACATCTTACTAAAAAATAATTGGGTGAATTTAAAATAATAGTCTGAATAACGTAATATCAAAATCTTTACAACTTTGCTATTCTTCCATCATTTTTAAATGAAATCTAGTAAAAGGGATTAAATGATCCTTAAGATCTATTTCTAGTCTCTAAACATCTATGAATCAGAGACTTAAATTTTTAACCAAATAAAATGGAACTATGGTGGGATCACTCCACCAGCCCAATAATGTAATATTGATATTTAGCTAATATTAGAAGTAAAGGGATCAGGATTTGTGATGTTCATTGGTATGGGGAACATTAAAGTAATGAAGTTCCCTCTACTAATACAGTTTGGCAATTTCTCTAAGAATTTAAAAGTGGTAGTACATTAGGGTACTAAAAGATTAGGCAATTTGTACAGGTTCACATAGCCAATATTTATATGAAAAGAGAGGAACACATCTTCTTAGCTATGAGACTGACCATCTACTGCTACCTCTTAAGAAGTAAGTTTGATTTTATTCCAAATTATGCAACTATAAAACTTTTTAAAATTAAATTTGTGAAAGTAAAAAAGCTACAAAGAATTTTTAAGTAATTAAGGTTAATTTTGATTATTCAATCGTTCATACTTACTAGCACCTTTTTACTATCCAAACATTTATTTTTGTATGTCAGACACTTTTGGAAACATATCATCTGCTTTGAAGAATTGAACCCTTACCTTTATCAAAAAGGAAAAAAAAAACCAGCTAAACTAAAATACCAGTTACAGTGAATTCCTCTGACAACATATATACATTCTGTCCTATTAGTTCTCTGTCCCCCCACTGGTATCTGTTATCTATGATTTTTCCTGATTTTTCAGTTTTACTTAAGTTTGGCTTCTTTATAGTCAAACAGTGCTAAAATGTGCTAATTTAAAATTGTTTAATATGATGTTAAATAAAGAATAGACAAATTAATAGAATGGGGAAAAAAGCAGCTGACAGTTATATAGATATATATATAGGCTTCCAAATTCTAAGAAGCTACAACTCCATCGATTCTGATGGACATGGCTCTCCTCAACAATGAGATGATTCAAACCAATTCCAAATCTTCAGAGATGAAGAGAGCTATCTACACCCAGAGAGAGAACTGTGGGAATTGAGTGTGGACTACAACATAGCATTCACATTCTGGTGTTGTTTGCTTACATTTTGTTTTCTTTTTCAGTTTTTTTTCTTGTGCAACAAGATAACTGTATAAATATGTATACATATATTGGATATAACATATATTTTAACATTAAAAAAGCTACACCACCATCTTCTTTTGGTTTAAATCTGAACTCTAACAATTCCTTTATCAAAACCAGGAATACTTAAAATATCAACAGCAAAGATAGGCAAAATCGCTTGGACTACAACTACAAATGTCATCTCAAATGCACACAAGGAAAGCAACTGTACCATCTGGTAGATTCCTGCCAGACCAGTTTAGCTCCCTATGTTTTACAGGTGTGTATAACAACTTTCTTTATTAACCAGACTGTACTTGTATTGAAAGCCAACAGTTTCACCTGTTCCTCAAAATCACCATTTCCTAAAGAATTTAAAAACTAATTCCTTTTCTTCACCAACAAAATTTTAAATATAATACAAATCCAAAAAATGAAATAGTACTTTCTCTGAACACCTATGTTAAAGATACTGTAAAAATTCATTTATCCTCTCAATATTCCATAACTGACTGGTAAAATCTTAGGGGAAGGAGAATAGTAGAAAGAGTATATGGTGGTCTTAGTGAAAGTTAGCAAAGATCACAAATTAGAGGTATTTACAAAAAAAGAAAAGAAAAATATTGATTCATGTATATATAATAAAAACTAAGGTCCAACCATAGAAAAATAGATTTGAAACTATAAGAAAAATAAATACTAAAACTCTAAATACCAAGAATACTGACAAAGATAATAAAAAGACAGAGTGGAAGAAGCTGCAGGAAAGGAAGAAAGGTACAATAATACTCCAAAGAGAACAAAGATAAAGAAAGGATCTTATAAAGCAAAGGAGTCATAGCAAAAAACTAGAAACAAAACAGGTGGCCAAAGGAGTCATAGAAAAGAATTAGAAACAAAACAGGTGAATATGAAAAAAGCTAAGATTCATGGGAGAATTATTTGAAATGACAGAGTGACAAGAGTAAACCAGTAAAATATACATAACAGTATAAATGGAAAGAAAAAAACCAAACAAAATAAAACTAACACTGAATAATTATGTCCAAGTGGGGTAGAAGAAGAGAACTCAAAACTATTTACCCCTCTCCTTTCACTATTGAGATGAAGGACTATACGTGTAGAATAATCACTGTACTTAATGTCATACAAACAAAAAGTGCTGGTTACTTTTGCTAAACTGCTTTTTCTTTCTTTTTAAAATCTTTATAAAGGATGGCTTAGGCAAGATAGGAGGGTTTTGTTCAGAAATAAAGATGATGGTGACCCTGGGCAAGTCACTTAACCCAAATGCCTCAGCAAAAAAATAAAAAAAAATTTAAAATAAGGAAATCATTAATAAGGTAGTTTAAAAAAAAAAAAAAGATAAGAACAGGTACCAAGGAGAACTATGGTTTGAAAAAAACTATTATGTAATATACATATAATATATAACATATTATACATAATATAGTAAATACAAGAGCCCCAAATGATGCCAATGATTTAAAGGTGAGTTTTGTTAGGGAGGGAGAGAGAAGGAAAGTAGGGAGAGAGAGGAAGGAAGGGGGGGAGAGAGAAAAGGAGAGGGAGGAGGAAGGAGGGAGAGGAGGAGGGAGGAAAGGAAGAAGGAAGGGAAGAAAGAGGAAAGGAAAGGAGGGAGAGAAAAGAGTGAAGGAAAGAAAGGAGGGAGGAAGGAAGGAAAAGAAGGATGAAGGAAGGAAGGAAGGAAAGCAACTTTTCTCATACTTTCAGAAGTGGGGAAATAGACAGGGTTGTCCTGGAATTTTTACAGTATTCTTCTAAGAAAATTTTAGAGCCATCTCAGTTATTATTCCACTAGTAAGCATGCTGTGAAGCAGAAAAGCAAGGCCCCAGAGCATACAACTGAAACAGCTGGGTCTGTTATGGGAAACAATTACATTGTTGCTGAGATTGGAGACTGGTGCAACTTTTTAGGGCACCAAAATAAGTCACAAAATTCATTATTCACTTTGCCGTATCAATTCTATCACTAAAATTTTATTCCAAAGATAACATGAAAAGGAAAAGGGATTTATCTGTAAAAGAACAAGAGCAGTAGTTATAATAGCAAAAAACTGGGAATATACCCAAATGACTCATATTAATGGAGTCAAATAATATAGTACTGTAAAAAGTGAGATAAAATATGTAAAGATATACACAAATTAAAGAATTTTTTTTTAAACTGCTATATTTTTATTTGTTAATTTACTTGATTCTTTGTTTAATGTATAGTAAAGGTTTGAGGGTTTCTTTGTTTAATGTATAGTAAAGGTATGTATGAGGGTTTTTAAATGACCATTCTTTGTTCCATACCTCTTTTTTTGTACATTACAGGTGCTTAATGTTTGGTGAAACAAACTTTTTTCCATGTTGGTTTTTGTTAATGTTTATTCAACTTTATAATTCAAGCTTTGCCTAGAACTCAAGTTTCCTGCTTTTCCATCTAGTGCTCAGTCCACTAGACCGTGGATTTCAATCGAGGTCAATTTTAAACATCTTGTGTCTTGGGATCTGCTGAAAAAGCACAATTTCTTCAACACTTCATTGAACTCAATATTCTCATGTTTAAACATTACTCTTGGCCACTTTGCCTGAAATCTGACTACAGACACAAGCAAACCAAATTGACTTTGCAAATACAATTTTGAAGGTTTTAAAAGTTATATTTAAGATACAATAAACACAGAGGTGAAGATTGAAAATTTTCACAAGGCAAAGACAAAACCTTTTTCTGCATTTGTTCTTTCTTATACACTCTCAATGTTTAATAAATAATCCAAATGAGAAATTAACCACACCTTGAGGGACGGACATTTACTTCCTTTTCACACTTTTTTTTTTTTTTGAATGGGCATTCACAGGAATCCAAGTTGAACTAAATTACTATATAAAAGCACTCTAGATACAGACAAGAACCAAACTTAAATGGTGATGAAAATTTCCAATTATTGCAGCTAGCATTCACTTAACATATATTAAGCACTTACTATGAGCAAACACTTGTTGTAAATACTATGCATATCTTGGAATATTACCATATCATTTCTTTTCTTCCCTCCCCCCCCTTTTTAATTTTTAAAGCTTTTTATTTTCAAAACATATGCAAAAAGAAACTGGAAACTGAGTGGCTGCCCATCAACTGGAGAGTGGCTGAATAAATTAAGGTATATGAATGCTGTGGAATATTATTGTTCTGTAAGAAATGACTAGCAAAGGCCTGGAGAGACTTACACAAACTGATGCTGAGTGAAACAAGCAGGGACAAGAGATCATTATACACTTCAACAACAATATTATATAATGACCAATTCTTATGGACCTAGCCATCCTCAGCAATGAGATCAACCAAATCATTTCCAATGGAGCAGTAATGAACTGAACCAGCTACGCCCAGGAAAGAACTCTGGGAGATGACTAAAAACCATTACATTGAATCCCTATATTTTTGCCCACCTGCATTTTTGATTTCCTTCACAGGCTAATTGTACAACATTTCAGAGTCTGATTCTTTTTGTACAGCAAAATAATGGTTTAGTCATGTATACTTATTGTGTATCTAATTTATATTTTAATATATTTAACATCTACTGGTCATCCTGCCATCTGGGGGAGGAGGTGGGGGGAAAGAGGGGAAAAATTGGAACAAGAGGTTTGGCAATTGTCAATGTTGTAAAGTTACCCATATATATAACCTGTAAATAAAAGGCTATTAAATTAAAAAAAAAAAAAAATGACTAGCAGAATGATTTCAGAGAGACTTGGAGAGATCTGCATGAACTGATGTTAAGTGAAAAAGCAACAAGACTATATACCACAATCAATTCTGATAAACATGGCTCTGTTCAACAATGAGATGATTCAAATCAGTTCCACTTGTTCAGTGATGAAGAGAGCCATCTACACCCAGAGAGAGGCCTGTGGGAACAGAGTATAGAACATAACATAGCATTCTCACTCTCTCTGTTGTCATTTGCTTTCATTTTGTTTTCTTTCTCAGTTTTTTTTCCTTCCTTTCTGATCTGATTTTTCTTGTGCAGCAAGATAACTGTATAAATAGGTATATATATGTATATATATTGGATTTGACTTTTTTTTTTAACTTATTTAACATGTATTGGATTACCTACCAGCTAGGGGAAAGAATGGGGGGAAAGGAGGGAAAAAAAGATTTTTCAAGGGTCAATGTTGGAAAAATGCGTGTTTTGTAAATAAAAAGCTTTAAAAAAAAAAAAAAACACATATGCACAGATAATTTGACAACACTGACCCTTGCCTAGCCTTGTGTTTCAGATTTTCTCCGCCTCCTCACCCTTTCCCCTAGATGGCAAGCAATCCAATATATGTTAAAAATGTTAAAATATATGTTAAATCCAATATGTATAAACATTATTTACACAATTTTCTTGCTGCACAAGAAAAATCAGATCAAAAAAATAAAGTAAATGAGTAAGAAAACAAAATGCAAGTGAACAACAACAAAAAGAGTGAGAATAGTATGTTGTGATCCACATTCACTTCCCACAGTCCTCTCTGAGTATAGAGATCATCACAAGATCATTGGAACTGGCCTGAATCATCCCATTGTTGGGAAAAAGTCATATTCATCAGAATTGGATGTCATATGATATTGATGTTGCTGTGTACAATGATCTCCTGGTTCTGCTCATTTCACTTAACATCAGTTCATAGCACATCGTTTCTAAACTATATAAATAGTATCTGAACGGACTCTACAGGATCATTGATGTAACAGAAAAGCACGAAGTTATTGGAAAAAAGCACATAAACCTAAGGTTCAATAAATTTCCTTTGGACCTAAAGTCCCTTACATTTAGGAGCCAAAGTTTTTAGCTTTCAAGGAAAGAAAAGCAAAAGGGGAAAAAATTATGCTCTTGTAGATCACACTTCAAATCTGAAGAGACCCTAATTAGTCAGTCAGTCTGTTGAGTTGTTGAAGTTTGTGTTGAATGTTGAAGTAATGTTGAAGATTGTGATGAATGACCGAAAAAGAAGCTAAACACATACAATGAGAATATTTTCAAGCTACATACACTGGATGAATGGAAGGCCTGTTGGTCAGGAGCATCACCTGTGACCAGGGCATTCCCCCCTACTCCTATTCTTCCTTAAGAAAGGCTAACTCGAGATGTGATGCCACAATTCTCTTTTATTGTCCTGATTCAGTTTCCCCAATTATCCTGACCCAGTCCTGCCTCGGTTTCCTGTTTCTCAGTTCTGCAAAACCTCCCCTCCCTCTTTATCAGAATACTTGATAGAATATCAGAATGCCTCTCCTCATCCCAAAGTATTAGAATATCAGATACTGTCTTATCAAGATGTCTCTCCCCATGTCCGGGGTGCCTTCCCCTGATTATGTCACCCCCTCTCCCTAGGCTCACCATACCTTGTCAGTTCTGTTCCTGCTCTCAGCACCCTGACTCCGCCACTGCCTCAGTCTACCCTCTGCATCTGAGCCACATGTATATATGTCATTGAGAACTCTGATTGTTTGCTGGATTCTTGGAGACCATCTTCTCATTCAGTCTTGGGACCAAACATGGATCTATTGGTCCCAGTATATCTCTCCATTTAATAAATTATTAAATACTCTCTAATCTCTATCTTGCTCAGTTTCTCTGCCATTACAGAGAAAGAGAAGCAATAGATGACTAAGTATTGAAGAGAGACCTCTATTCTTCATGGATTTCAATGATTCAACAAACATTAAATTATTACTTAGTAGGAACTGTACAAGAGGATAGGGATACCAAAGGAAAAAAAAAAAAAAAAGCCTGATTCCTAGGAAATCTAATCTCAAAGAATAATACTTTTCTGAAGCAAAGGGGAATTATTTAATAGCATCATAGATTTAGAGTTGGATTAGACATTAAAGATCATATGAAGTCCAATCCCCTCATTTAAGAAATGAGGAAACAAACCAAAAGACATCAAGCAACTTGAACATGGGTCAGGCAGGTTAAATGGCCCATCCAAAATCTGAATCTACATCTGCTAACTCCTGATCCAATCCTGATCCAATACTCTTTTATAGACAACTATAAAAGTATGTTACAGAAGTTAAGAGGGACAGGAAAAGGCAAAATGAACAAAAGCCAAAACTGGGACCAACAAATAAAACACAGATAAGAGATAAAACATTTGCTAAGTATTTACTATGTACTAAGCAGTTTTGTCTGGCAGGGAGTTGAACAGGAATAGAGAGGGTTGATAAAGAGAGGAGAAAATGAGGGCAAGGATTAGAGGAGTAAATAGAAAGTTTAATAAACCAACTAAAAGTTGCTAGGAGAGAAAAAAAATTAAGGACCAATGGTAGGCTAAATTTGATGTTTTTTTCCTTTATAGCTCAAGAGATTATGTAACAGATGCCACATATCATGATAACAGTTCAAAACCATCTGGTTTCATTGAATTAAGACTGAGAACTGGCAAAGTCAATTAGAATAAAACATTTCCTATTCACTCCTTCCCTGTAACCCCACTAACCTCAAATCTACCAATCAAATTATTTTAATCAAAAAACCAGAAGTGGAATTTTCTAGGTCTGATTCCATTTCCCATGACTCAGGCCTGAGTATCAAGTCCTGAGCCCCACCCAAGCCCCATTTACTTCTCTTAAACTAACTCAGTGGATATCTTTATTCCTTCCTTCCTATTGTTTCTGATAACAATAACTGATTCACAAGCTTTCTCCCTAAAAACTTTTTTCCCTTCTACCTTACTTATTACTGCAGAGGACACCACCATTCTCCCAATTAAATAGACTTACAAACAGGTATCATGCTATCTTTTTACTCCTCAAGATCCTCTCCTCCCTATATCCAATCTGTTGCCAATGCCTGTTGATTTTATTTTTGCAAAAACTCTCTAATATCTAGGACAAGGCCTAATCACCTCACCACACTTGGCCTCCTGGTGGATTGGCCTGCCTCAAGTCTCTATCCATTCTAATACATCCTTCATTCAGCTACTAAAATGATTTTCTTAAAAATTCAGGTCCAACCATATCATTCACTTAACTAGATGAACTCCAGTGCCCTTATCACCTCCAAGTTCAAATATAAGAATCCTTTGGCATGCAAAGTCCCTCACTCCCTCCTATCATTCCAGTCTTCTTACATCTTATTCCCCCGACCTATACTCTTTGATCTAAATGACACCAGCCACCAATGGCTATTCCATGAACAAGACACTTCATCTCTTAATTCCAAGTATTTTCTCTGGTTCCATTCCCACTTCTGGAATGTTCCCCCTTCCACCACTTTGCCTCCTGGTTTCCTTGAAGTCCCAAATAAACTCCCATTTTCTATAAGATGCCTTTCTCAACCCTTCTTCTTAATTCTAGCACCTCCCGTCTCTTATTTCTTTTTAATCCTGTATATAGTTTATACATATTTGTTTGCTTGTTGTCTTCCCTGTTAAGACTGGAAGCTACTTGAGGGTAGGGACTACCTTTTTTCTCTTTGTAGCCCAACATCTTAGCCCAGTGTTTATTGACTTGATAGCAGACTTTATTTTTATGCTATTTGAGTGTTGCTTGTGGTTTAAATGAATTATATTATACTATAACAACTTTAAACAAGTATTGTTCCAATAACAATTTCCAACTTTTTATATTTAAGAATTGTCATAATTTGTGCAGAGATTATATTAGTTAGGCAACAATGAAGTTTTCTCAACTCAAATATTCATATCTTTAAAATATGAAGTTATTCTGATTGGTATTCCTTCGATATGAACAAACCTTGAAAACAAGAATATTCTAACAATGATGTGTGCGAATTAGAAAAACAGATCTGAGTTTCTTGTGAGAGAAGCCTACAGAAAAGACTTTGAAACAAACTGCTTCTTAGCCTTACTTTCTCTCCAGCCTTAGAGCTGGAAGGGTATCAGGAATCACTTTTTATTTGCTAGCTAAAGAAGCTGAAGCAGAGAATAGTAGTGACTTGCCCAAGTTCATACAGTGAGTTAGTGACAAGGCCAGAATTAGTATCTAAATCTTTAGGTCCTTTGCCATTTCCACTATATCATACAATAGGTATTTTCTCCCCCAATTTAAAATCTAAGCCCTTTCTAATTCATTTGCCAAATTAATCTTCCAAAAAGATTTATCATTCAGCCACCAAACCCTCTGGGGCCAATTCCCGAGGTAAAGAATCAATAAAAAGTCACCAAGGCATGCTTATACAGTCAGCTCTCAAACCCCACAAAGTATGGCTTCAGTGCTGCCAGGATTAAAGATTAGACAATAGTAGTCACTTAAGAGAGAAGCCAAAACTCCTGCCAGTATCTATCTACCTTCCCTAAAGCTGCCCTAGTACTTCTAGCATGTAACTTCCATGAACTCCTAAACATAGACATTTCTGATCGATTACACAGCTGATTTTTATACATAGCATTGAGGTCTACTAACTGGTTTCTTCACAATAATAACCTTTAAAGTAGAATACATTTTATCCTCATTTTACAGTAGAAAATCAGATGTGCCTATGATCAGCTACTAAATATCAGCCAAGATGTGAATCCAGATTTTTTTTTCCCTAAACCTTACTACACAACCTCTCCTGCACATAGAGCAACTAATCCTAAAATTCAATTCAACATTTTGCCCCCTACAATGTTCCACTAGATATGAATAGGAAATAATATAAACTGTACTTTCAAAAAGCTCACACTTTAAACCAGGGGTTCTAAACCCTTTTTGTTTCATGGAGCCCTTTGCCAGATGGGTAGAGTCTAGGGAACTTTTCTCAAAATAATATTTTTAAGTATATAAAATAAATAAAATTACAAAAGAAATATGTTAAAATATAGTTCTCCCCCCCCCCCCCAAAAAAGAACCGAATCAGAGTTGCCAAGTTTTCCTGTAACAATCTTCTTCATTCCAATGACTTTCTCTCTACCATGATTTGGAACCTTTACTATCTTCTCACCTGGATTATTACAACGTATCCTTTTAATGTTTTCTATATCCATTTTTCCCCACACCCAAAACACCTTCCACACCACTGCCAGATAATTAAAATAGAGATCTGATCATATCGATTCCCTCATTCAAAAATCTTCAACTCCTCCCTATAAAACATAAAGCATACCCTTCTGCTGGGTATTTAAGGCCTTCCACAATCAAGCTGACCTTTCCAGTTTTGTTTCACTATTCCCCTTCATTCACACTCCCTTTTAATCAAACTGGAGTGCTAACAATTCCCAACACAAAATGTTTCACCTCCCATTTGAATGCTTTTGTTCTAGTGGTTACTCCCCATATCTGGAATACATTCTTCACATAGGTCCTTTTAAGCAAGGTCTTTACTGATTCCCTCCCTTACTCTAAGTTATTAACACTCTTAGTCTCCTAAAATTACTTTATATTTACAATTAAACATGTTATATAGCTACAGAGATCTTCAGAGACAGACACACAAACACCCCCCCATCCCCCACTACCCCTCCAAGAATGTAAGATGCTTTGTATATAGCAGATGATTTCATTTATTCTTTATATCCCAAAACCCTAACAATATAGCACAAATGTCTTGCAAATAGGAGTTTTTATAAATGTTGGTATGAATTTTTAAAAACCTAATATACAAATAGTTATATCAATATAGAATGACGTTTAGAGATTAGAAAAAGAAGAGATCACATAGTTGAAAAGAACAAGGAGGGATTTATGGAGGAAAAGACAATTCTTGAAGAAAAGTGTTTCAATAGACAGATCAGCAGGAAAATCCTATTAAAATGGTGAATATGAGTAAAAGTGGAATAGCAACCAATACTCCACTGCACTATGAACTAATTCGACTAACCCCCCACCCCCAAAAATAAACACCTGTTAGTAGACAATTACTGCAGTCAATATTTGTTAACTTTTCTTGAAATATTCAACATACTATTATCGCAAAGGGGATTCTGGGTTATAATAACACTATTCAATTGTTACAGCTCCAGTGAGGGACTATATAACAACAAAGCATTTCCCATATTATTGCCCTACAAGGTACCATCAGTGTTAACAACTGACTATTCCAATTCTACTACAGAGGATCTCTGAAATTACTAACCATTCCACAGAAACCATGTTGTCTGAATTAATTTAAATATTTTGTTGTTGTCATCCTATAGTATAGATACCAATATTCTTTTTCAAACTTCTGTAGTTATGATTTTAGTTACTCCATTTGGACAAAACATGATGCTGACCTGATAGCACCTGGTTTGACTCATTAGTTTAGAGTAGTTACTATGGTTATGTGCCCTAACTCCCTGACTATACAGATTAAACCCTTAATTTTAGTTTGTTGTCATGCAAATAAGCATTTGCCAGTACTTACAACAAAGTTTGGGTAAAAGTATGTGGACATGTCAAAGTTACCCTTTATACTTTATGGAAAAAGCAACAACTCAAAGTAAATATCACTGATCTTCATAAATGGTAGACAAGAAATTTTTTTTTTTTTTAAAAGAAAAGAAATATTTAACACACAATTTGTTTTTAAAAGCAAATCACTGATATCTTAAAATTGATGGGGGGGAACTGCTAGATCAACACACCCTGTTTATACAAAGAAAAGACAAAAAAATAAAAGAAAAAAGAGAAAAGACACTATTACAGACTAAAGGATTTTTCAGTGATCTGCTTCTCAGCAGATTTTTAGCTTCCCACGAAAGAGCTTGGAAAAGTTAGCCCTTCCCACATTCCTCTGACCTAACAAGAATGAATAGTCATAAACACTTCTCCAGCAGATCTCAAAAGGTTGTAGTCACAGGCTAAGCTGAACCAAAGAAGAAAGAGGTAATCCACAAAGGTCTCTAACAACCACACATCATTCTGAAGTAAAATACAAACAATCTAATACGGGAAGTACTCAACTACGAAAAAGAGAAAGCTGTGCTGCCTTTCATGAGGCCATTTCCCCCCAAAAGGGGGTTTGCCTGGGTCTTCGTAAACTTACCTATAAACAATAGGCACTCAGAGAAATAAAGCACACAGTAAATTCATCCTTTCATTATTGCTAACCACATCTGCCAGTCCCCACCTGCTGTCCACATTCCTAGAATTTTTTAGGAGCAATTCTCTCTAGTAGAAATTGCTTATCAAGGAATAGTAGAGATTTAAAGAAGTATGTCCAGTTTCTATAGAATAAAGGAATTCTATATTCAATTAGAAGAAAGTTTTACAAAATACTGTGCTGCTTTTGCAAAGCTTCTTTTCCCTCAAGAAGAACTTTTTCAAAGTTCTTAACATTTGTCCACTTAACCCAACAAAGAATCTTGGTCCTTGCCTCCTTCTGTTGCACTTCATACCTCATTCCACGATGTCTTTCCCAGCTCAAATGGATTTTTTAATATATAGCAATTCATTTGGAATTTAAATGGCTACTTTTTAAACTGCCTCTTATAATTCAATTCTTCAAGGTTCTTCAGTTTTTTGAATATGGGTACTCCCTCCAGCTCACCTCTATGTCTCATTAGCAAAGACTGACTTCAAGACTTGCTCTAGTTAAAAAAAAAAAAAAAAAAAATTTAAATAAATAAAAAGTCCTCACCTGACAGAGAGACAATCTTCTAGTGACAAGTTCCTCAGAATTCACAGAGGTTAGCACTCCTAAAAGAGACAAGCCACTGCTGGGGTCTTCCTAAGGTTTTCTCAGCCTACTAGGCCTTGCCAAAGCTTGTGTTCCACTAACAGCCTTTAATAATCAAAGACTGTGTCCACATCATTAATGAGCAACATGAAAACTTTAAACAAGGCTTTTCTGGACTCTGAAGATTAAAGAATGAAGAAAAAAAATTCAGATTACAAGAATTTATTCAAAGTATTCAGAAAGCTTTATTCTTTGTCTTTATATCTTCTGGTGTTAATAAGATGTATCACAAAATATTAATAAATGTTGTATATAGAGTGGAGCCAAGATGGCAAAGTACAAGGCAAGACCTAGCTGAACTCTCCCAACATATTCCTCAATTTTAAAATAACACCTCAAATAAAATTTTGGATCAGCAGAGACAACAAAGGGCCAGAATAAAACATATTTTTTTCAGCTTAAGGCAATTTAGGAGGTCAACAGGAAAGGTTATTGACACTGGGGTGGGCACCAGTCCTGAACACCCACCAAGTGCACCTGTGGTAGGTCTGGGAGGCAATAGTGCATGAACAGCCCTGAGATGTTCTGGGGCACCATTCCAGAGCAAAGTAGAACACGTGTGATTGGGAACAAGGGACCAAATCACAGTTCCAAAGCAAGGAGAAGCACTTGTGCATGCAGCTGCAGAAGATCAGGGGCCTTTCCATAGTGAAGACTAGAGCAGGACAAAAAAGCCTGAAGTTTGGCCCTGTGGCCTCCCACTCCTAACTCAAGGTGAACAGAGCTGAACTTTAATAAAGTTAAAGTTAGAAAACAGGCTACAAACATCTCTGTAAAAGAGGCACAAAAAATACTGAAGAAAATAATACCTTAAGAAATAAAATTGGCCTAATGGTAAAAAAAAAAAAAAAAAAACCCACAAAATTTTACAGAAAAAAGTCTTTAAATATTTAAAAATAATAACTGGCCAATTTACATAAAGTCAATTATGCTGGGATGACCTCCAAAAACCCAATCAACCACCATCACCACTACTAGGGATGGAAAAAGGAGTATGTACTGGAATAAGAGAAAATAAAAGTTAAAATGGGTAACATAATAGAAATACACAAGCAAGAACTTTTATATCAGAGGGAGAAATTGGGAGTGGCAGGAGTATTTACATACTCAGCTGGATATAGAAATCTATCTTACACAGTAGGAGAATAGAAGAAAAGGGGGTTAAGAAATATTGGGGAGAAAAGTTACAATAATAAAAGGGAAGGCATATTAAAGGAGGTAATGCTCAGAAGCAAGATAAACTTGTGTGAAAGGACAGAATAAAAAGAGACTAGAGGATAAACAGAAGAAAATAAGATGAAGAGAAATACACAGTAATCATAACGGTGAATACAAGTGGGATGAGCTAACCTATAAAATAAAAGTGAACAGAAAAATTAGAAACCAGAATCCAACAGTATGCTGTTTACAAAAGACACGTCTGAAACAGAAAGAGATACACTTTTAAAATAATGGGCTGCAGTATGCTGAAGGAAAAAAAATAAAAGAGCAGAGGTAGCAATCATTATCTCAAATAAAGCAAAAACAAACCTATTTTAAAAGACTCAAGGAAACAACATTTTGCTAAAAGCTATCATGGGAGAATAGCCAAAACTTTTACACCAAATTTCTCTGATAAAGACCATTTCTTAAATATAAAGAGAACTGAGTAAAATTTATAAAAATAAAAGGTACTTCCCAATTGATAAGAGTCAAAGGATATAAAAGGCAGTTTTAAGAATAAGAAATCAAAACTAGTCACATGAAAAAAATGCTCTAAATCACTATCAGTTACAAAAATGCAAATTAAAACAACACAGGTACCACCTCATGCCTATCAGAAAAGACAAATGCTAAAAAGAATGAAGGAAAATAGGTATACCTAATAGTTATCTTTTCAATATCATGAGGCTAAAGGTCCAGAAATCCCCCACTCTGGAAAATTCAGGTAAAATTATTTGGCCCTTTCTTCATACCAGAGTATTTGGCCCTTTCTTCATACCAGAGAAGTGTAAATTATTATGGTACTAAAAGAGAAAACATGTTGATATACTATGTATATCCTACTATATCTATACTATATGTGTATGTATAAAATGTATTTTTACTGTCCATACCCTTTGATCCAGCAGTGTTTCTACTGGGTTTATACCCCAAAGAGATCAAAAAGAAGGGAAAGGGACCTGTATGTGCACGAATGTTAGTGGCAGCCCTGTTTGTAGTGGCTAGAAGCTGGAAACTGAGTGGATGCCCATCAATTGGAGAATGGTTGGGTAAATTGTGGTATATGAATGTTATGGAATATTATTGTTCTAAGAAATGACCAGCAAGATGAATACAGAGAAGCTTGGAGAGAATTACATGAACTGATGCTAAGTGAAATGAGCAGAACCAAGAGATCATTATATACGTCAACAACGATACTGTATGAAGATGTAATCTGATGGAAGTGGATTTCTTTGACAAAGAGACCTAATTCAGTTTCAATTGATCAATGATGGACAGAAGCAGCTACACCCAAAGAAAAAAAACACTGGGAAATGAATGTAAACTGTTTGCATTTTTGTTTTTCTTCCTGGGCTATTTTTATCTTCTGAATCCAATTCTCCCTGTGCAACAAGAAAACTGTTTGGATCTGCACACATACATTGTATCTAGGATATACTAGGACATATTCAACATATATAGTACTGCTTGCCATCTAGGGGAGGGGGTGGAGGGTGGGAGGGAAAAATCGGAACAGAAGTGAGTGCAAGGGATAATGTGGTAAAAAAAATTATCCTGGCATGGATTCTGTCAATAAAAAGTTACTATAATTAAAAAAACAAAACAAAACAATACCACTATTGGGAAAATAAATAAATAAATAAAAATAAAATGCATTTTTGAGTTTCTAAACTTTTTCCATCATCTGCAGATCTTCACAAGTCATCTTCAGCTATCACAAAATTCCCCCCAAAATTCCCATTTAATTAATTATGCAAGCCACAATATAAGGAAACCATGATGGGAAAGAGTCCTAATGGGGAAGGGAAAAATATAAAATGTTGGTAGAGTTGCGAATTAGTCCATCCAAATAATTCTGGAGAACAATTTGGAACTATGTCCAAAGGACTATAAAGCTGTATATACCCTCTGATGAAACAATATTGCAGTAGATCTGCATCTCAAAGAGATTAAAAAAAAACAAAGCCTGTATACACAAAAATATTAACAGCACCTCTTTTTTGTGATGGCAGAGAACTGAATATGAAGGGTATGACCATCAACTGGGGAATGGCTGATGGAATATTATTTCTACTGGCAATTTCAGGCTTCAATTATGTTTTAATAAATGTTCAATATTGGATTAAAAATTTTACATATAAATTTGTATGGATAACTAAAGAAAGTTAAATTATTTTTCCCCTTTAAAAGTATGTGTCTGATAATTTTAAAAGACGAGTTAATATTACAAGACAGATCGTTATAAAAAAAATTTTTTACAACTTACATAAGGTACAAGATTTAGTTAAAATAAATATAAGTGGCATATAAAAACTAAGATTAAATTAAGAGAATTTAAGTCTCTAGTGAATTATGGGTTCCTAGAGTTTGATGATCTTATAGCATAATAGGATTAACTCCAAAAGACTTGAATTGGTTTTCGTCAAATGAACTAGTTATTAGAAAACCAAACTTAAGAAATTATACTAAATTGTATTAAGATTTGTACTTGTAGATTTTAACAAAATTACCTAGGGATCTTTAACAAGTGAATTAGAACCAGAGAAGCAGATTCCCCTTCACAGCTGCCCTGAGAATGATGTTTATTCCATAACATCCAAAAGAACATATTTCTAAGGGTTAAATGACTATATGGGACATGTGGGGCTCAAGAGAAAACGTGATGATTAAAGAGACATTGGGAATAAGTTATTAAAATACAAGGAGGGTTGATATTATTTAATGTTGATGACACCACTATATTGCTTTGGCCTTTTGTTTCATGGTATTTGCTGAATTTTCTTGGTTACTCTGGTGACATAAATCTCTTCCCTCAAAATTAGTCCATTGTGAGCCCTGATGGACATGCTGGCTCCTAACACTTGAGCTTTGAGTGGCATTTAACTTCTTTGCACATAAATCAGTCATTATTTGATAGATCTTAAATGCATAGTGGATGTCATAAGTTTTGGAATTCTGAGATTTGATCTTAAGAAGAATCAGAAATCTTTTTATATTTAATACATGTGACATAAGGATGGCCAAAGGATTAAATTATATCACTTCAATTTTATGGTTCTTTTAAACTTGGTAGAGGAAATAGATGCAATTCCATCAAATATTTTTTTTTTCAGAGCTACCCTATTATAATCACATAAATACATATTCCCCTAAGTACTTAGGGTACTTAATTATGTTTGTGGAGATAGTAAGAATTTTCATTAAATCTCTTTTACTGTCAATGTCCTTGTCTGGAACAAAAGATTTTTTTTTAAAAAATAGTGAGCACATAAACTCTAGAATCTAAAATTGGACTGTTTATAGAGATGATCAAGTCTCACCCAGAACTCCAAAGACACAGTGGCTATGTTTACCATACCACTTAGAAATATATTCCAACCAACACAGAAGAAGAGTCAAAAGGGGAGAAAGAATAGAAGCAATGATAACTAAATAGAATATCATTCCCTGATTTCCTTAATTTCCAATCCTGAATCCACAATGAGCTCATGTACCTCTCTAATACTATTTATATTGTAATTATTAATATAAAATTGTGCCTGTTTAGTAGTTATTCCTCTTCTAAAGGGTAAGCTACAAAATAATATTACCCATTCTATTTAAAATTTTTTATCTCCAAGGGTTTAACAATGTTCTGTATCCAAAAGGTATTTCGTAAAGGTTTGCATAAGTGAAATAGCATTGGTCTGGGATAGGAAAGTAATGGAATATTATTGTTCTATAAAAAATAATGAACAAGCTGATTTTAGAAAGGCCTGGAAAGATTTACATGAACTGATGCTGAGTGAAACAAGAAGAACCAGGAACACAATGTACACAACAACAGAAAGAATGTGAGATGGTCAACTATGAAAGACTTGGTTCTTCTCAGTGATTCAGTGATTCAAGTAATCCCAATAGAATTTGGACAGAAAATGCCATCTACATCCAGAAAAAGAACTAAGGAGACTAAAGGTAAATCAACACATGTTATATTCACTTCTTTTTTTCTGTTTTTTTTTTTAATCTTTCCCATGGTTTTTCTCTTTATTCTGATTTTTCTCTCCCAACATGATTCATAAAGCAATGTGTTAAAAATAAATTTAAAAAAAAAAAATCTCATTGGTCTCTTCAATTGATCTGCAAATAAAAAAGCATCTGAAGGTAGAAAATTTTAGTGGAAAGGCTGAACAAAGTCAGAAATAGCACCATGTTGTAACACACAATTTTGTAACTCAAAATTATGCATCAGTTTAAGGTTTGCAAAACACTTTCTTCCCCAACTATCCTGTGAAGCAGATCATCCTAATATCATATTCACTTAACACATGAAGAAACATAAACTCTGGGAATTTAATTGACATTATACTCTCTCCTCATACTACTAGGGCTTCACCCCCCGCCAAAAAATCGTTATTTTGTATACACTTTTATAGTACATGTCTTCTCTAATATGCTTTGGGAGAGCAGAAACCGTTTTTTTATCTTTATACCTCCAGAACGTAGCCAGTGTTTGGCATACATCACAATGGGTCCTTAATGAATGTTCACTAACATGGCCAAATGCACACAATAATTAGAAATGGAACCAGATCTCTCACCCAAGTCCAAGACTCTTTCCATTCTCTTGTGTCTGCCTCTGTAATATTTCAACTTCTTGATTAAAAAATAATAACAGTCTATGTATCTTAAATCTAATCTATTTCAGAGAAGGTAAGGTCAGAAGAGGAAAGAGAGACAGTGCACATTAAAAAAAAAAAAAAAAAAAAAACCCACACAGGTCAATGTTCTGAAAAAGTGACCGTCTCAAAATAATTCACTTATATGCTTTAAATCACTATTAATCAGAGAAATGCACATTAAGACAACTCTGAGGTACCTCTCAGATTGGCTAGGATGACAGGAAAAGATGATGAATATTGGCGCAGAAGTGGGAAAACTGGGACACTAACACATTGTTGGTAGAACTGTGAAAATATATCCAGCCATTCTGGAGAGCAATTTGGAACCATGCTCAAAAAATTATCAAATTGTGTATACCCTTTGATCCAACAATAGTTCTACTGGGCTTATATCCCAAAGAGATCTTAAAGAAGGGAAAGGGACCCACATGAGCAAAAATGTTTGTGGCATCACTTTTTATAGTGGCAAGAAACTGGAAACTGAGTGGATGCTCACCATCTGGAGAATCGCTGAATAAGTTATGGTATATGAATGCTATGGAATAGTATTTTTCCTATAAGAAATGATCAGCAGGATGATTTTAGTGAAGCTTGGAGAGAGTTACATGAATTGAAGTTAAGAGAAATGAGCAGAACCAGGATTTTTACATGGTAAAATTATATGATAATCAATTCTGATGGATATGGCTCTTCTCAACAATGAGATGATTCAGACCAGTGCCAATGATCTTGTGATGATAAGAACCATCTACACCTAGAGAGAGGACTGTGGAAACTGAGTGTGGATCACAACATAGCACACTTTCACTTCTTTTGTTGTTCTTGCCATCTAGGAGAGGGGGCAGGAAGAAAATTGAAACACAAGGTTTTACAAGGTCAATGGTGAAAAATTATCTTCGCATGTTTTGAAAATAAAAAGTTCCAATTTAAAAAATAAATAAATGATAATTCATCTCTAACTTAAACATTTAAGCCTGTCTTTTAAAAAGGAGAAGCAAAATAATTACTTTTTATCCCACTTCTTGGAGAAAGGATCCCACAAAAGAAAGGTTCTCATAGTTCATTAGTTACAACTTAGTAGAATCTAACTAGGCAACCCTCTCTGGTAGATATCCTAAAGAAAAAAGTCATCTACATCTTTTCCTATTACCCATCAAAAAAAGTCATTGATCTGTCTGAATACACCAAAAGGCCAGTAGAGCTCAACCTACACTTCAAAAGTTCTTTGAAGACAGAAAGTTATCAATTCTTTGCATTATGATTTACTGTTTCTTCTAACAACGGTTTGCCATCCATCTCCTCAAACTCAAAAGATTTGTGCACATCCTCTAGTAGCAGCTTCCTGTAGATTCTGACTACCAGGAGGCTTTTCAGTGTCTTACCATAGTTCCCTGTGTTCCTTCATAGCTGCATGAGCACAAAACCCTTTGGCCTTCCAATGCCCTGACACCCAGCTTTATGTACATCTTTCCACTAAAACAGCATGATCATTTCCCACTAAGAAATTCTGTCTACAACTTGCAATTTTTACCCCTACTTCTGGGGATAAAGGAAGAGACTGACTCTCTATAAACATTTATACTTTAATGAAAAGTAATCCATTTTCTAAACCTCTCAAAAGTATCCAAATTAAGAAGTTTTTCTAAAAATGTTTTGAAAAAGTAAAAGTTTTCACCAAACTTTATAAGGGACCTGACAGAAAATCATCATGGCGTAGAATGAGTAGAAAGCCGAGTTCAAATTCTAACTTTGCTACTCGATATTTGTATATCATGAGCAAGTCATTCATTACTCTTCTTCATACAAGGAGAGATATGCGTCCAGATCTCAATGATCTCTTCATTAAGACTTACTATGAGAAAGGGACCCACAGAAGCAGCCATTCACAAACCAAAGTGGCCTTTAAAAAAATCTTCTAACAAGGGATCAATTCAACTGTCCAGTAATCTGACTGATTCAACTGATACATTAGTTAGATTCAATTGATAGATTCATTTAGATGACTTAAAAAAAAAAAATTACAAAGGATGGGAGGGTAGTATTCTGAAATTAATGTGATAGAAAACCAAGAGCTATAAATAAAAGAAAGGAAAGAAGATCAATTCAAAGAGTAAAAGCAGACCATTGCCAGGGATGGCAGAGAGGGAGGATGGAGCAAGTGTCCAGGTTACTTTCCTGGACTTTGAGCCCCGAGTCCTTTAAGTCTTGAGTTGCTCTAAGTGGGGAGTTAATCAGCCCAACCAAGATCATGGAAGAGAAAGAGCAATAGATTAACAATGTAACTCAAACTATCCAGAATCCAGAAAAGCCCAATACTTTAGAAGAACTGAAAGTGGTAACAGAAAGTTGTATGGAAGGAGATACATGAAGATTATCTGGTTATTATCAGGTTCATACCCAGAGTACTTCATTGATTTCCAGCCACTCTAATTGGGTAAAACTTCAGAGGTATTTACCTTTCAAACTTAAGTTGGAAATACACATTTTGCAACAAGGAGAGAATAGCAGCTGCCATGGAGAATCCCAACTTACAGAAAATTGTCAAATAGTCCCATTGAGCTCAATAGCAGCTTTTCGGAAAGTCAGTAAAAAATTACAATCATTTGATACATTTATTTAACTCTCTGTTAAATTGAATGCCTTTTTGTTTATTAGACAATTTGTACCACCAAGCACATCTTTAAAAGACTATTTCCCAAACAAGATTTAATTATAAGATAGCAACTATTATGTTAATGTATGCAACATTCTCAGGTTTTATCACATTTTGTGACTAGACAGAATATTTTTTAGATATTGTGGATAACACACGACTATTTTTCAGATGTCCATTCTGACACCACACTATTCTTTTACAGATCAACTATCCCTATTGTACACAGACAAATCAGGTTTCAATTATTACTCTGTAAACATGGAAGTTATGTAAAAAAAAAAAAAGTTAAACTAAATGCACACAAAGGAAGTGCATTTTTAACCCTTTATAAAGTTTCTTGAGTTGCTAAAGAAAGCTACCTAGTAAGTATAAAGTAGTAATTTTTCAGTGTCACTCATTTTTATAAATGATTTTATAAATCGAGACTTTTCAATACTCTACTTTTTAGATAAATTCTCAATGAAATAACACTAGTTCCAATAAAAGCAACAAGAAGAACACAGATTACTCAGGCAAAAAGGCTGATTGATTAAACAATGACTCTTTGTGTTTACATGAAAAGCACTAGATCAATACTATGAAACACCTATTGTTTCTCCAATTTATTTTTGCTATGTCAACTATTATTTTTCCTTAAATCTTGGTATCTAATACAACAAATATCCATTGAGACTTCTTGTCAAACATTTTCTCAACTATTTTCCACCACTGTTAAAAATGTAAGCCATGACTATATCACTCTTTGGTGACTCCTCTGTAAATGATAATGAAATGTTATTGTTAATGCAGGAATCTGACAATTATATACTACCTTATTACTAAGGATGGAGAAGCAAAAGTAATGCTTATCTTAGTTATAGAAAACAGTCCTGGAACTATAGCCTCCTCCCCTTTAGACTTCTACTTTTTAGGTTGCTGAAAAGCAAGGTTCTGATATGAGAATATATTATTTAGAGATGGAGGGGTTCTTTAAGATCACCTGATCCTTCATTTTACAGATGAGGAAACTGAGAGACCAAGTAACCCTGGATAAAACTCCATTAAGGTAGCAAATATCAGAACCAGAAAGTCTGTTTAATCTGAATTTTACTAGGAAGGAAAAAGAATAAAGATTAACAGTAGCTAATTTAGGCAAATGGCTTCAGTTTCCTCATTAGTACAATTAAAGGATTGGCTGAAGTAGATCATCTCTAATATTCCTTCCAGCTAGAAATCCAGTAAAACCATAAGGATTCCACTTAAATGCAAAGGCAGGTTAAAGATAAGTAAATATCTATAACTTCTTAGCTAATGAAACAGGGAAAAGCAATCTGATCTATTCCTTTCCCATCGTCCTTATCACTTCAGGCTAGAACAACTGAAATGGCCTCCTAGCTACCTCAAACTATACAAGAATGAAATTAAACTTATCATAATATTTAAAGTTGCTAAGAGGTCTTAAGAGGTCAACTCCCTCTTTTACAGAGGAAGAGAAAAGTTTGTTTTCCACTTGTATCTTGAAAAAGATACTCTTTAAAAAGATTTTTTTTTTTAAATGTGGACCATACAGTTAAAATACAAGAATAACAGTACTTGTTCAGAAATGGAGTGTAACAAACCAAGGGATAAGGTGATATTTGACTGGAATCCTGCAAATCTAATTTTAAAAAAAACTTTAAAACTGAAAAACAATAAGAGAATTGCCTAAGAAAATCTACCAAGCTAGATACCTTAAGCCAAGACTTTTTTTGTGTCACGGACTTTTGGCATTCTTGAACTTTATGGACCTCTTCACAAATAATGCTTTTAGATACATTAAACAAAATACTTAGAATTATAAAACTTAACAATACGCTGAAATATAGACCCCAAAACATATTTTAAAACTAGTTCATAGGCCCCAAGCATTTATTTGAAATATAGGATTTAGAACTGGAATGGATTAGAAATCATTTAGTCTTTAACCCTTTTCAAATCTATTTATCCAGCACTAACCTTTTCTCCTGACCTTCAGAATTGTTACCTCCAATTGCCTAATGGACATCTCAAACTGGATGTTCTATCAAACTGTACATATCCAAAGCTCAATTCTTATCCTAATAAAAAAGGGGGGGGGGGGAGGAAGGACACATTAAAACTGAAAACTGAAAAATACTATGCTAAGTGCTGAGGATGTAATATAAAAAGACAACAGTTTCTGTTCTTAATCTTACATTATATTGAGAGGGGAAAGGAATTAAAGATTTAGAACTATATTGAGATCATATAGTCCAATCCCCTCATTTTTACTAATGAGGAAACTGAGGATCAGATAATTTGCCCAAAGCCAAATGTCAATTTAAACCCAGGTTCTCAGAATCCAGTGTTCTTTTCCTTCCAACTGCAGAAATGATTACAAAAAAGTTAATATACAGGTATAACCAGAAATTTTTTTTTAAAAAGCAATTAAAGAAGAATCATCAACCCTGCTACTGCCTGCCTCTCCCAACCAGAAACAGATACAACAGGGCCTAGCCAGTACAGGTATCTAGGCATCTTGCCATGCCCTGATACCACCACCCTTCAAATCCCTACTTTTCACTTATTGCTCAGAAAACATTAAATCAACATTTCCATTGATACCGGGAAATGTAAAACAATATACCATCAGATGGTTCCACTGCCAATCTCTGAGACTGCTTAGATGAAAACTCTCTTCTAGAACCATTCACTCTACAAAATGTAAGTCCCTAGTAGAATGTAAGCTCCTGAAAGTAAGGAATCATCTTTGCTCTCTGAGAGTTCACGTTATTCTGATAGGGGAGACAACACATAGATAAGATTTTTAACTGCAGGTCAGATATAAGTCCCATGGTCCTTAGGAAGCAGCTGCAAAAGTAGATGTTAAAGCTTCATTACCTATTTAGTAGGCACTTAATACTTGTTAATTGATTGAGCTAAAGGCCCAGAATAAATTCAGAGCGTTAACAAGCCATGAATAAGGACTAAAAGGCAATAGGGTCCCATTTTCCACCTTCCATGTATCTAGAAAACACCTCTGAAGGTCGCCCTCAACAACGAAAATATTCAAACATTTTTCTCAAAAAATAACTAAAAACAAAACTGACAGAAGAATATATTTTTTAGACATGTACTGTATTCACAAAGCAGTTGTGACAGCAGAAACCCACAAAATTTTGGAATCTAAATTATTTGCCTAAAGTAAAAATAGTCACTACTTCCTTTCCCATAACCTTCCCTCTATAACCAAAATGTAGTCAAATTTACCATTAATGCCTTAGAAACTGCATTAAGAAACAAATGATTTCAAAGTCATCAATTTGGGAAGATTAATGGACCTGGAGTCAGGAATCAAATACAGCCTCAGACACTTAGCTCTAAGATACTGAGCTTGGCACTTAACCCTATTTGCCTCAATTTTCTCATCTGTAAAAAAATGGAGAAAGAAATGGCAAACACTCCACTATCTTTGGCAAGAAAACATCAAATGGGGTCATTAATAATTGGACGTAACTGAAACAATTTAATAACAAAAACTATTGTGCAAAATGGCATATCCTAATTAAAGTTACTATTCATATTTTAGCACCTATGTTCAAACAAGTCTTATGGAAATATTCTTCTGCAGAAGCCTTTCAACTGTACTCCAATAACAAGTTCTTTTCAAGGTTCATCTAGATGTAGAAGAGAATAGATTCACAAAGAATGCTTGTGGACTGCAAGCTCTAGCAAGACCTATTCCAAAATGTAAAGTACTTTAAGTACCCCCTTGGAGAAAAACTCTTGGGGAACACTCTCAACCCTCACATTCTCTCACCTCAACTCTTACCTTAACTCATAAAGGATATATTATATATACATTTGCAACCCATTTAAAAAGGGTAATCTGTGATCACAGCCAAACTTAGCTCATCTTCTACCCCAGGACTTTTCAATCAGAAATTCCACTAATCCTGAGCAGCACAAAGCAAAGAAAGCATAGATGGATCTCTCATCAGGACACTTACTTTTCTATTACACAGTTCTATCAGTACATGAGCTTCTTGAAAGCAGGCACCAATGTCTCAAACTCTGTATCTCTTCTAGTCCCCAGCATATAATATTTGAAGTCAAAGTCCCCTAATGGTAAAGGCAGGATAGAAAGGCAGAAAATAAGGGGATGGATCTATGTGGGACTTCTTTTGACATTAAGGCCACTTTGGCAGTTAGCAAAGAGTTATGCATTTTTTTGGTCTGGGTTTTTTTATTTTGGATTTTTTTTTGGGGGGGGGGGACTAGATCCCCCCTATACACTATACACATTCTATACACATGGCCATCATCACATCCTAATTCCAAACTTACCAATGTCTCTCTGGACATACAAGTATGTCCATACTCTTAGGGGTCCAGATTCCCATTAAATGAATTTCAACCCTAAACAAACATTACACTTCACCCTCAATTTTCTTAGAAATGTAGACAACACATGCTACTTACAATATATACAAAGGAGTAGAAGACATTAAATTAGTGGTAAAACTAATAAAGTTCTGCAAATATAGTCTCAATTATTATTGTTTAAGTAGAAGGTAGCATAATTGGACAGGATACTTTCGAAAAAATATCCATGGATTCATGTTGACTTTTCCAATAAAATCAAACACGATTTGGTAATAGTACTACAGCCTTACATTGACATGGCACTTTGCAGTTTGGAGGGATTTTTTCCTGCAACTAAATTTAGCACTAGTCAGAATTTACTTTATACTTTGGGAAGGATTTTTCCCTGCTACTAAATTTAGCAGGTCAGAATTTGCCCAGAGGCTAAGTAAAGGGGTTCTCATTTTAGAATAGGTACGAAAATGCTAAATTCCCAAAGCCAAGCCACAAAAAACAAAGAATTGTAAGGAAAGGTTTTTTTTTTTAATTTCTCCAGACAAGTTCTTAGTTCTTTCCTTGGGAAACTAGGGAGAAGCAAACTCGGGTCACTTCCATGAACTCAGCTTGATAACAGAATTGTAAGGACATTTCTTTTTCTAGTATACAAAGGTAATGATCACTCCTTCATCTATGCTCCCTGACAAAAATAGATTTGAATTGCTGAGAGATTTAATTTAGATATATGAACAAATAATTCAATTAATAAAATATTAGTTACTGTAAAGATCCTATGGAAAATCCCTCCCTGACCGAGTGCAGATCACAACAGTGTCTTCACCTTTTTTGTTGTTGGCTTGCTTCATTTTCCTTCTCATTTTTTCCCCTTTTGATCTGATTTTTCTTACGCAGCATGGTAATTATGGGAATATATATTGAAGAACTACGCTTGTTTAACACGTTTTGAATTATTTGCTGTCTAAGGGAGGGATAGAGGAAAAGGAAGGAGAAAAAAAATGTGGAACACAAATTTTGCAAGGGTGAATGTTGACAACTATGCATGTATTTTGAATATAAAAAGCAAAAAAAAGAAAGAAAGAAAATCCTTCTTTGAAAATTTTTAACAACAGCAGACTACTGTGTGGGATTAACTCTGTGAAGACCCTCTCATGGGAATATGACCTAATTATGATTTAAGACTTTATAACAAGTTGAGCTATAGCTAAAGAGCTGCAGGTGTTGGATTGTTTCGAATGAATATTTCTCTCCAGTTTCCCACCACCTCTTAATTAGGATGCAAGTACTTTTTAAAAAGGTAATGATTTCTTTGATTTCTCTCATCTCAGTATATCTGTTTGTATAACAGTTCTCTAAGGAAATTTAAATTAAGAGTTCATTATTATTGATTTGTATTCTTTTGTTTCTGGGATAAATTTCCCAGTTAAGGGTGTAAGCCTGGACTCCCCTAAAATAGGAGAAAAAGTCAAGGGGGTGCTTCGGTTCTATTTTATCTTGTGTTTTGCAGTTTATATGTTGCACTCCTTTTACCGACACTTTGTCAGACAGGAGAGGCCTTTTCTAGTGAGATCGTAATAAACCCCTTTTTGCTTTTTCTTACTTTGAGAGTCTGTTTTTTTGTGATAGCTACTATCTCACACACTATCTAACCACTGTGTAGGATGACACAGGCTGATCTTACTACAGTGATAAGGTTCAAACACCTCTTCAACTCTTCATACCCCACAATTATGAATTCCTAATCCAAAGGTCTATTCACAACATACATACATATATGTGTATGTATACACACACACATATATGTATATACATATATAACAAAACATAAACATGCTATATATAATGTAAACACTAGGACAAAATCTGTTAACAGCAATCTCATTTTAAAAGTTTACACACTTTTGTGGACTTACTGAGCAGTAGCCAGCAGTGTTCTCCCAACATATTTTATCTGGAAAGGTCAAAAGTCTCCCTGACTTGGGAATTTTTTACATTCCCCTCCCTAAAGTTCACCACAAACTTAGGTTCCAATAAGAAAAAACTGAGAAGGAAAAAACTCAAGCATATTACTTTTTAGCTATGTAAAGAGCTCCCAATGAGAAATCCTACTCATGCAGAAAAACATCTGTTCTGTGACATGTGTAGGGTCAACTGGCTTGCCTGGAAAACAAAATCATCTTGGGTGAAGGAAACAGAACTTAAACCTAGGTCTTTTGGTTCTACTGCATAACACATACGTATCTCTGATATTCCCACAGATTTGGGCAATGATAATGAAAAAGTAAAAATGTGAACAAATGATTTGGCTTAGCTCATAAACTCCTAACAGTGAGCTTTACCATTTCTAGTCATATGAAAAAATGCTCTAACACTACCGATTAAAGAAATGCAAGTTAAAACAGCTTGGAGGTTTTATTTTACACTACTCTCAGACTGGCTAAAATGACAGTCAAAGATGATAAATGGTGGAGGGGATGTGGGAAAATTGGGTCACTAATGCATTGTTGATGAAGTTGTGGAGTGATTCAACCTTTCTGAAGAGCAATTGGGAACTATATTATAAAGGACTATAAAACTGTGCACAGCCTTTGACCCAGTAGTATCTTTACTGGGTCTATATCCCAAAGAGATCATAAAAGAGGGGAAAGGACCTACATGTGCAAAAATTTTTGTAGCAGCCCTTTTTGTAATGACAAGAGACTGGAAACTAAGTAGATGCCCCTCAGTTGGGAAATCACTCAATAAGTTATGATATATGAATATAATGGAATCTTATTGTTTTATAAGAAATCATGAGCAAGCCAATTTCAGAAAAGCCTGGAAAAACTTACATGAAGTGATGCTGAGTAAAGTAAGCAGAACCAAGACAACATTGAACACAGAAACAAGATTATTATGTGATGATCAACAATGATGGACTTGGTGCTTTTCAATGTGGTGATTCAAGGCAATTCCAATAGACTTCTGATAGAAAATGTCATCTGCATCCAGAGAGAGAACTATGGAGACTGAATGTAGATCAAACCATAGTATTCTCACCTTTTTGTTATTTTTCTCTCTCATTTTTTTCCCCTTTTGATCTTATTTTTCTTACCCATTACAACACGGAATATGAATGAAGAAATATGTTTAGAAAAAAATGTGTTTAACCAATATCAGATTGCTTGCTTTCTTGAGGAGGAGAAAAAGGGAGAAAAATTTGGAACATGGGGTTCTGCAAACAAGAATGCTGAAAACTATCTTTGCATGCATTTGGAAAAATAAAATACTATTAAAAATAAAAAATAAATAACGGTGAGCTCTAAATATACTTGTTTATATTTACAGTGGAATCGAGAGACTGTGCCATGCAACAATTCTGTCTTAAACATGAGCAACAAGGTCTTGCACCTGATCCAGTTTACCACAGAGCATCATGGAAGTCTAGTGCCAATCTCACAGTGGTATGCTGTCTGGGAATAATGATCTACTGTGAGGCTTAGAGAACTGAGCATGTTATGTAGCATGTGCTACATAAGAGAACAGCACAACATCTTCAACTTCAACAAGTCAATGTAATAAACTAAGAGGGAATGCTGAAATGTTGCTAATTAATTTAGAGAGGTGAAAGTCAATGCCAGTAGTATGTATATACACACAATAGATCTAGGTCAGTTTGTGCCTCTATGGATTGAAAGGAGTTAAAGTAAGATCCTTCCAAGCTCAGATTCTGACTTTAAGAGACAATATGAGAATTCAGGATGTCTCTTTGAAAAGAAACCACCATTTTCTTCTTATTACTTTCAATTCAAATATCATAAAACAGAAAACCTTTCTCCTCAGGCCACTTTGTCCAAGTCAAATGGAAGCTATTAACACTTTTCAAAAACAGAGAAGGTGCAAGTCCAGCTAAAGTCCCATCTCATTTCCCCTTCCTGCTTTTGGACAATTCAATCAGTGACCCAAAGAGAAAAGCAGCAATGGCTTCTCACAAAGCTGGTGGAGAAAATGAGGCAAGAAAACAATCATCATAATCACAGACTCTTACAGCTGAAGAGAGCTTTAGAGAGATTCCTGAAATACAATTCTCATTGTACTGAATGAAAATGAAAAATTGTTAGTAGTATTTTCATAGTTAATATTTATGTAGTTTCTACTATGTTTATAAAACTTTGTAAATTATATCTCATTTTATCCTCACAACAACCCTGAGAGATTATTATTCCCATTTCACAGATAAAGAAACTAAGATCTTAAATGACTTGCCCAAGGTCACACAGTTAATTAAGTGTCTGAGACCACATTTGAACTCCTCTTTCTGAAACCTAGAAAAGTGATTTTTTTCAAGATAACAGTTACTGAATATAAAGCCATGAATAAAACCCAGGTATTTGGACTTTCTGTTCATGTTCTGTCCATTTGTCCTACAATGCTATTAATAAAAAGAAAGTTAGAAAAACAAAGAAAAGGAAAATGTCCTTTAACTCTAAATTTTACTATACTATAACGGAAAGGAGAAAGATAAGAAATCAGAGAGAATAGAAGAAAAAATTTGGGGATAAAAAGAGGGAAATCAGGCAAAAGAAATGAACAGAATAAAAGAATTAAGTTGCAAAGAAAGAAGGAATGGAAGACAGGTGTCAAGGAAAACCACATTACCAAAGTTAGGCCAACTGCCTAATGTTGAGCTGGATACTGCCTTCAATGAAAATTTTCATTTCTTTTTTATTCAAGCCTGCCCCAAGCAGCCATCTCCCAAGTCTACAATTTTCTTAAAATCAAAAATTAAACATGTTACAACTTAGGTTTCTTGGAGGACTGGTTTGACCAGAACAGAATATCCATTTTGCTCCAGAGAACTGGGAGTTGAAGAGTCTGTTTGAGAAGCAGTGTACTGTACAGAAAGGGTCATTAAATAAAAAGTCTTTTACATGACCAAAGGATTAAACTCCAAACCAGGCTATCCAGGTTCTTTAACTGGCAATGCCACTAATTCCCTAACAAGTCACTTTACAATAATGAGTCTCAGTTTCTTCATCCAAAAAATGGAGAGAATATTTATAGTATCCTCATCTCAAAGAATTGCTGGATTTTCTAAAGAATACAAAAATTAGATAGTATAGTGCATCTTGTAAACTTTAAATCCCTATATGAATGCCAATAGTTTTTTTTTTTTTTTCCTTTCCTCTTCAGGGAGTTAGATGTAGGCTGAAGTCAGGAAATCCTGAGTTCAACTTCCGTTTAGATCCTTAGCTATGTGACCCTGGGCAAGTCATTTAAGCCTCATTTCCTTAAATGTAAAATTGGGAGATAGCACGTACCTTGTTATTGTGAAAATCAAATGAGAAACGAATTTTTAAAGCACCTGGCACAATGTCTGACACATAGCAGATGTTTCACAGATGTTTGTTACCTTCCTTCCTTTCTTCCCAAATCAAACTAACTTGTGTGACCAGGCAACATGCTAATACTGGTCGGCTATATTTCAGGATTCCCTTATAAAAAAAAGAAGATAATAAAATCATTTGACCCACATGTCAGCTTTAGGCATTAGAAAAAGAATCATTACAATATAGAAGCTTAAGTTGTAATTGCTTCCCAACATTTTTACCATAAAAGACATTTTATTGGGCAAGAGGTGAAAAAATAATAACCAGATTTGGTGGACTCTAAGCCTATAAGATCCCTCGAAAAATGACTAGTCACTGACAGTCCTCCCGACCCAAGGGCTATTGCTATCACCTAACTGGAACTCTCCAAGTAAAGATTTCTGAAAGTAGTTCTCTAAAAAAATACGATTAAGCAATGGTAGAAAATAAGCCAAAATACAAGCAACCAAGAAGTCTCTATGAAAAGCTACACTTCAAATTCAAGTGATTAAAAATACTTATTGATCCTGATAGTTCCACACCTTTAAAATATCTTTTAAAGGAAAAGGATATATATACTGAAAAATAACACCAGAATAGGTTGCACTTGATTTTTATTCAACCCAAATCTCAAGTAAATGTACTGCTTATATTCAGATCAATATGGTATTTCAATGGATCACAATCAATTTGTACATAATTTTAAACAATTCCTTAAGTAGTCTTCCTTCATTTCTATCTCATTTTTTTCTTTTTCTCATTCATCTAGTAAAACTGACTTAAATCCCCTTATTTCAAAGCTAGATCAGCAGAGTATATATAGGGTTAGTCTAGAGCCAGTTAAAAGTCAGAGTGAGTTCACCTTTGCCAAATTACAATGGAGAGAATCAAATAAATATTTATTGAACTACTACGAGCAAGCAAGAAAGTTTTAGGGTATATTCTTAAAATACCTAATTAGTACCTACCCTACATAATAATAAAGTCATAGTGCAGCTGAGCCCAAACTTCAATTATGTTCTTTGCTTAGCAAAAATAGTCTTCACTTTTAAAAACACAGAAATTTCTTCCAAAGTGTATTCTCATAAAATATTGGTGATTGAATAACTGTTCCCTTTCCTTAGAGGCTTGCTTTCTAGATTTAGCCTATGCTGACAAGTGTTTTCCAAATAAAACATTTAGTTCAGCAAGCAACTATATTCAAAAATCCATTCAAATCATATAAACATTTCCCCTGAAGTGGGGTATTTTCATTAGCAAATACAGTAAAAATGGCAATGATATTGAGCAGTTAGTATAGCTAACTAATCCTGCAAGTATTTCTACATGCTCTCTATCATCTCCTAGCTCAAAAGGGACCAAAATTGATTTGATTCCCCTTTTTGCAAAGTATCTTGGGGGATTTTCAAAAGATGTATAGTTAAAAATCTAAAACCATTTCCATATTTAATGATTTTCAAAAATAGTTCCAAACTAACCAGCAAGCAGGACTAGCATACACAGTGAGTCTATATTGGCCACTTTGGCGACACTACATATCACTAGCAAAGGAAGTGCTATAAATATACGGCAAAGCAGAGGGGAAAGAGGATTTAAGTCAACCTCCAGCTGTTTCTTCCTTGGTTATGTGACCTGGCTACTCTCCAAGCAAATTAGATGTATTTCAAAATCAGAATACTATCAGATTATGACTTTTCCCCTTCTGTGGTTTCCAGATTCCCCTTTCATCCCATCCTTTGCCTCCCCTTCTTTTAAAATAGCTTGTATTGTGTATTTGCACATATTGTATATTCACTTGTATGTGTATCCTATTAGGGTACAAGATCAAAGGCATGATTGCTTTATTTTTATGTCTAGTGTTTAGTACATAGTAAGTGGTTAATTAATTTAAATTGACTGATTAGGTTTAGATTGAAAGGATGTAGATTCAAACACCACCTCTTTCACTTACTTGTTATGACCTTGGAAAGATCCCTTCCTAAATCTGGGCCTCAGTTTCCTCATCTGCAAAATGACAGGGTTAAATTTGATCAAAATGACCCTTTCTAGCTCTAGATTCTTTTTTTTTTTTGAAGGGGGGAGGAAAGCAGATGAGGTTAAATGACCTGCCCAGGGTCAGAGTTAATAATATTAAGTGTCTGAAGCCATATTTGAACTCAGGTCCTCCTAACTCCACAGCCAGAGCTCTATCTGCTGCACCATCTAACTGCCCTTCTAGCTCTGGATTCTATGAAACATTTCTGGAACCAGGACAACTATAGCTGTTAATGATGCTGCAATTACATAAACCAAATATTTTCTCCCTTCCAGCTTTTGCCCCCAAATGATGGTTGTCACCTAAAAAGCTGAAATCAATGTTTCTATCTCAAGACTGCCCTGTTCAAAAAAAAAAAAAAAAAAAAAAAAAAAAAAAAAAAAAAAAAAGCAATTGTTGGACAAACTGAGAAAGAGAGCACTTTAAAATATTGTTGGTGGAGCTGCAAATTAGTACAGCTATTCTGGAGAGCAATTTGAAACTATATCCAAATCACTATATTCTGCATGCCCTATGACCCAGCAATAAACCCCAAAAACATCACAAAGAGGGAAAGGGCCCATATGTACAAAAATATTTTTAGTACCTCTTTCTTGTAGTGGCAAAGAACTAGAAACTAATGAATACCCATCAAGTGGGGAACTGAACAAATTATGTTATATGACTGTAATGGAAAATTATTGAGCCTTAAAAGTAATAAATGAGATTTTTCAGAGAAAGAAACCTGGAAAGATTTGTGTGAAATGATGATTAACACAACTCTAATCCTACCAGCACTTGTAAAGACAAACTCTGAAAGACTTAAGAACTCTGATCAATGCAATGACTAATCAAAACTCCAGAGGGAAAATGACATAGCTTGTTACTTACCTTTTGATAGAGTAAAGATAAACTCAAAGTATAGAGTGATATTCATTTTTGAACATAGCTAATTTGGGGATTTGTTTTACCTCACAATTGTATACCTTATATGATTATGATTATATATTATCATATAATAATGTAATTTTACATATGATTTATTTTTCTTTCTTTCAATTTGGGGGAAGGTAGAGGCTAAGGACTAGTAATGAAGTCACCAAAATGATGGGGAGAAATTTTTTTAAATCTGGCTATTTTAAGTTTTTTAAATGATGGGGGTGAGCTCAATAATCAGTTCTCATTTCAAATCTATGATTCTATGACAATGTTGCTTTATCTGATATTCCTTAGCCTTACACCACATGACCAAGCCACCACTTCCTCCTAACAAATTCTCTCCTCTCCCCAATTTGATAACCATTCAATGAAAAATCTCCTTCTAGCTAATGTTGTTAAATATGAATCTTATGAACCTGATATTTTTCCTGCACTCAGGAATCCAGTAGTTTCTTAGGTTTCATTTCAAAATTAGAAAAGTTTTTCAGACAAAAATCCAAAATGTAAACCACCACCACTGACTATACCTTCTTCTCATATCCTTTAAGCAGTCCTACACAGCTTTTGTTGATCCTTCATTCTACAAGAGGACCAAAGAAACCAGGAGGGTGATATCTTGACTTGCAAGTGAAATGGATTTAAGTGAGGCAGATCCGTGCAAAGATATCAATTCTCATTCCATCCTCACTTCCAGACTTTCCTTTTACCTCCATTACTCAGCAATCTCCTCTCCTTTGAAATCCATTCAACAAAAATATTCTACCCAACCCAAATTACAAGGTTTCCTCCCAAAAGTATTCTCCTTTCTCAAGGAGTACAGTACCTAACTCACCATTTTCCTGTCCTCCGCAACTCTATCTTTATACTGGGAGACTAATTTCTACAGATAGTCTCTCAAATTCTCTAATATCCCAAGTTCTACTTCTTTACTCCATCTTAGTAACACACAGGGATAATCACATATTAAATCTCACCATTAGCTACAAGAAACACTTTCAAATAAATGAAACATTGATGAATAAGACATTATTCTATCTAACTACAATTTCCTATCATTCCATCTCCTTCCCTATCTAGCCTCACCTCTTCAAACTCTCAATCACTCTCAAGAAGACCTACAATCACTCCACCCCTAATATGTCATAATCATCATTTCCTCTAGCCATCTCAAAGTGTTTTTTTCCAAGATAAACATCTTCATTCTTTTTAAGTTCTTTATCAACATGGTATTGTCAATTTCCGGGATATGCTTCAGCTTTTTAATATGTTTCCAGAACTGGTTACAGTTGAGGTCTGCTCATTAGAGTATTATTACTTTTCTTGCTCTGTACACATTTCTATTAAGATACTCTAAGATCATGTTAACTCTTTAAGCTGCTGTCATCAAATTGACTCATCCAATAGAATTCCCATTAGCCACACTTGTAATTAATTAATTTCCTTGGGAAATGTGAAAGTTTGTTGGTTTTATAATACTGTATTATACTATCAGTACTAGTGTAATTCTTCCATATATACTGTTCCCCAAAAGTCTCCAACAGATCCTATGAAAGGGGGAGGAGGAATGATTTGCATATTCACACAGGTGGCTCCTTTCAAACTTCCTAATGTCCCATTTTCTCAGCCAAAAATCCCAAGAGTTCCTGTCTCTACTTCAACTATAAAGATGGATAACTAGATCTCACGCTCCATTACATGCAAGTATTTCATTTCCTTAAAAAAAATAAATAAATAAAAGAAAAGAAAAATAAGAAAAAAACGAGGCAGCTAGGTGGCACAGTGAATAGACCATCAGCCCTGAAAGTCAGGAGGACCGGAGTTCAAATTTGAGCTCAGACACTTAACACTTCCTAACTGTGTGACTCTGGGAAAGTCACTTAACCCCAATTGCCTCACCAAAAAAAATAAAAACAAAACCTTTTACAGTCTTTTTGACCATATTCTACCTTTCCCCTTATGCTTCATGTGGCCTAAACTTTTCTCATGAAGATCTCCAATCTTTCCATCTCTCAGCACTTTATTTCTTAGATTATCTTTCATCTGACTTCACTATCCTACTCTCCAAACAGCTATTCCAATTCTACACTTTGTTCTGCTCTCAAATCCCTTGGTCCCTTGTTTTGTCACTAACCTCTACCCCAGATTACTCTTACCACATTCCTCCATCCCTAATAAACCTCTGAATGCAGCTGAACAAAATCTCACAACTTAAATTCATATTAGTCAATAACTGGGCCCTCACTATAGCAAGGCAGTATTTTTATTCCTCCCCAAATCTGCCTCAGGGACTTCCCAAACTCCCAATCTAAGAACAACTATCTGTCTGATTCTGAACAGAACACTCCTCACATTGCTGACTGATAATCTGGTCAGTGAAAACCAAATTCCAGAGACTATTCCTAGGCCCTACCTAAGCGGCCATTGAATTAGCATGTCAATGACAGAAAGCAGGATAATTTTATCTCCTTGCTCCAGTTTCTTTGCTAATTTCTTTTGGAATTTAGCCCATTTTTAAGGGCGTTAAATTAAAATAACCCTAAATTAAAATAAAACTTTGCCCCCTCATTAGGAAATGGATTCAAGTCTGAAAATTCTTGAGATGAGGTACCTGGTGACACAGATCTGACTCCAAACTTTTGGAGTCCCCTTCCCAACTTCAACAAAAACTCCTTGACTTCATCTCTCATTCTTTTCCCTTAATTTCTAACCAAAAGGAAGTCATTCTCTTCATCAAGGTAATTTTTCTTTTCTTTTCTTTTTTTGCTGAGGCAATTGGAGTTAAGAGACTTGCCCAGGGTCACACAGCTAGGAAGTGTTAAGTGTCTGAGGTCAAATTTGAAGTCAGGTCCTCCTGACTTCAGGACTGGTGCTCTATACTGTGCCACCTACAAGGCATTTGATCCCAATCCCCTTCCATTTCTTTCAACAGCTATATCTTCAGCCATCCTCCCTCTCTCTAATCATCAACAATTATCTACTGGTTCTTCCCTACCTTCAAACATGACCAGACCTCCTCATCTTGAAAAAAAATCTTAACAAAATCCTACTATCCCCTGAAGCCCTATCTTTTATCCCCGTTTCTCAGAGAAAAGTCCCTAAACATTTTCCACCTAAACTTCCCCTTTTCTCACTTCTCCATCCTCTATAATATAACTTCTGACTTCCCTTCTCAACTGAAAAAATACTCTGTCCAAAATTACCTATAATTTTTTTGCCTAGGTCTCTCTCAATTGCCCAGATTGAAACAATCTTACTGCTGGATCAGCATGGAAGCTTTGGCTTTTTCTCTATTTCAGATTTGGGTTGGTTGGCCCTTATTTAAATAGCTTGGTAGTCCAACTCTCAGGGACTCCCACATATTGGTGCCAAAGTTACTATTTCAGATCAACTTTAGCCCTAACGCAGCTCAGAATTCCCAAGCTCAAATGATTGACTACTCTTAATAGCAGGGACTAAAAGCTGTAGCAATGCACCTGACATAAGCAATCTTTTAATTAAGAATCTTTTCATTTTTTTCTCACTTTTTAGGCTTCTCAATTTATCAGTGGTATTTGACACTTGTGACCACCTTCTTTATTCCTACAAACTCTGACCTTTTGTGTCACAATTCTCTCCTGATTTTCCTTTTACCAGTTTGACCACTCCTATCTTTACCTAAGCCATGCCATCTTTATCTAAACGATATTTCTTACATCATATCCTTTCTCTTTACTCATATACTTACTATCTATGGAGAGGCCCCCATTATCAAAATAATCATCTAATTGGCCTCCATGACTGATCTCTCCTTCCTCTAGTCCATCCTACGCACTGTTATCAAAATTAATTTTCCTTATGTTCTACTTGACCATGTGACTTCCCCTACTCAACTCCAACTGGTCTCTAGGAAAAAAAAAAATTCTTTTTAGCTTCAAATATGACTTATACTATCTATCCTCATTTTTATCTTTCCAGCCCCTTCTTCTCAAATAGTGACTATGACCCAGTCAAATTGTTTTTCTCTATTCCTTACATATCCTACATTCCATTTCCTATCATTATGCCTCTAAACTGACCATCACCCACTTGCCTGGAATGAACTCCTTCATTACCTCCTGGCCTCGTAAAATAGCCCTCTTCCATCAAGAGAAAAATCAAGCATCTTCTGCATTGTCTTTCTTAATCACCCCCAATACTAGTGCTTTCTTTCCTAAACTACTTTTTTAAAAACAATTTTCTATATATTTTCATTTATCCATATTTGTTTACTACTATATATATGTATATTTGTCTCCCCTCAATAGAATGCAAACTATTTTTGGACAGAGATTGTTAATTTTTTTGTACTCATACCTCAGTGCCTAATCAACAATAAGCCTAGGTACTTGCTAATTGACTGATTTGTTACGAAGACTATATCTTCTTTTTTTTTTTTTTCTCATTTTATCAGAAAAATAAAGTTATAATGCCCTCCCCAAAAAAAGATGTTCAATAAATCATTTTTTTTTTAAATGCACACAAAAAGGACATAAGTTTGGAGAAACACTGAAAACATCTTTGAAAGTAATATACTGAATTTATCCTTTTTTTTTTTTTATAAAGCAAGTTGTTCATAACAGAAATTTGTTAATTTCACATAAAATCTTTCTCTTCTACTTTCACATATGGGAAAATATATGGTTTTCGGCATTCTTTTAGACTTTAAAAATCCCTTCCTCTTTGTGATCCTCCTGACAAAATATTTGTATTGTTTTTTAAGTAAGAAAAGTAACAGCTGTATAAATTCACTGGAAAAGTTACAGAGATCAACAACCTAAATTCTGTGTCTAAGTTTAGTGAATTCTATTTTTAGCTCTTTAATCCGAAACTTTCTCCTAGGCACCTCCCAGAAAATTTCTCCTCAGGCAATTAAACTGTCTCACTACTGCTTTAAGTCTGTATAAGCAGAAAAGACCTTTCTTCACTTGTGCCATAATAACAAAGATCATTTTCCAAATTTCCTCTGTCCAATGGACAGCTATCATTTTCCTAAGATCACCTAGCTAGTTGTAAGCTATGTAAATGAGAGGTGCCTGAAGCTCAAGGTTTATTAAGTGTCAGAGAAGAGATTCAAACTTGAACATCCCCTAAATTCAGGATTCTATTAATTACCTATGGCCTACTAACAATTTTTTTTTTAACAGGAGGGTCAAGATATCTATTAAAAGAGTAAAAAAACCTAGTGAGGTTTAATAACTAATCAAAAACTCAAACGCAAAGGAAGTTACTTAGCCCTCAGAGGATTTGATGTAGGCACACCATAGTTGGTAAAAGATTAACTTTTACACTTTTCACTTAAACATCATTTAATAACTAGTGCCATGGAAAAATTTCTAGATTTGAAATCGGAGGATCTCATATTAAATACCAGCTGTCATCAATAATGGAGTTGAACTAGGTAATTTCTAAGGTCTATTCCAGCTCCAAGGCGGGAATCGTATTTTATATGATTATGTCAGCATATGATATTATTAGATTATTATTCTTGGCAAAAAATGATAAATAGTAATGGTATTATTTTTATCTTATACTATCTTGGGTAAAAGTTTCTTTTTTACACAATAAAATTAATCTACATATAATTAGATATTTGCCTATTTATTACATATTTATGTATGATTACATATATTCTATTTATCAATAGATGGCTGGTTACAAATTCATACCTTATCTAGAGTTATGAAAAATAACCAACCTCCATTCTTCAACTTTTTAATGATGCAATAATTTATATTTAACTCACTTATCCATTTGGAATGTCCTAAGTGGTGTCAGATATGGGTCCAAACCTATTTTGTGCCAAACTGCTAACCACTTTTTCAAAAGTTCTTGTTAAATAAAAGAGTTCTTTTCCTAGATCTCATTGTTTAACAATCGTACTTGGGAAAATTAGTGAGTAGTTTTGCAGAAAAAGGATCTATATCACCTCACAGCACAGACCTCTGTGAATTCCATCAGAATGACATAAAAACACAATTTTAAATGGAACAAAACAAAATCATGTATTTTTATACATGTGTTTAAACATATTAAAATTAATTTCTAAACAAAAATTATAATTTAAAAGAAAATAAGACTAAGAAAAATATAGTAAATATGATAAATTAAAACTTGACATTTAATATATGTGATACTGTTAAAAGCTTACAAAGTTAATTTCAAGTACATAAAAAACTAAAGATAGAGCCAATGTTCATAAGAAGAAATATAAATTGTTCATAAGAAAAAATATAAATTGTTAATAGTCACTTGAACCAGATTTGATTTCATTTCTCTTCAGAGAAATTAAATTTAAAACAACTTGGAGTTATCACACCCACCAAATTGGCAAAAAGAACTAAAAGCAGTAAAACTTAAGGTTGCTATAGGGTTGTAGAAAAATAAATTCTGATTAATTTAATAGAACATTATTGTGAGAAGAGATGATTTCAGAGAAACCTTGTATGTACTAGGAAGACTTATATGAATTGATGCAGAGTAAAGTGAACAGAACCAAGGAAGTAATTTTCAATAATATCAACACTGAATAAAATAATTTTAAAAGTTTTAATAACTTTGATCAATTCAAATGATCAACCATGATTCTATGAACTGTTACTAGTGTTCAGTCATTTTCAGTCATGACAATATCTTTTCTTGGCAAAAATAATGAAGTAGTCTGCCATTTCCTTCTCCTGTTCATTTTACAGATGAAGAAAATGAGGTAAGTGACTTACCAAGCTACTAAGTATTGAAGGCCAGATTTTTAAATCAAGAGGAAGATGAGCCTTCCTGACTCCAGACTTCAAGTTCTATCTGCTGCACCAAGTTGCCCCCGATTCTAGGGCACTGATTGTGATAATAAGAAAGCTACTCATTCTGACACATATAATAATGGAGAACAAGACACAATTTTTGAAAAAGGTCAGTATAGGGATCTGTTTTACTTTACATTTATTTATTATTAGGGAAAAGATTCTTTTTTTTTTCCTTGAAGGGAGAAGCAGAGAAGAGGGAAGGAGAAAAAATGATAGAACTACAAACTTATTTTAAAAAAAAAAGGATACAGTATTAGCTGTATAGTGCTACAAAAAAACTAAAAACAAATTCAATGTCTAACAACTGAAGAATGATCTTTACATATCTGACTCCAAACCTACAAATTTAAATTCTTATCTCTCTTGAGCATCAAGTCTCCATCATCAAATGCCTACTGAATGTCATTATTTAAATATCCCATACACATGCCAAACTCAGCATGTCCAAAATGGAACTTCTCTGTCTGTCTCTGTCTCTTGCGCGCGCTATTTCTCTCTCTCTCTCTCTCTCTCTCTCACACACACACACACGTGTACACACATCCTAACTTCATTATTTTTATTGATGCCACAATCCTTTCCAGATATGTCATTCTAAATTCTTACTCTTGCCACTCTTACCCCTCAATATTCTATTAATTGTCCAAATCTTTTTGAGTCAGCTTCCCTATTTCATCCATCCATTCCCTTCTCTTAGGAAATATGCCCATTGAAAGGGACCTGTATGTGCACGAATGTTTGTGGCAGGTCTCTTTGTAGTGGCTAGAAACTGGAAACTGAGTGGATGCCCATCAGTTGGAGAATGGCTGAATAAATTGTGGTATATGAATATTATGGAATATTATTGCTCAGTAAGAAATGACCAACAGGATGATTTCAGAAAAGCCTGGAGAGACTTATATGAACTGATGCTGAGTGAAATGAGCAGGACTAGGAGATCCTTATATACTTCAACAACAATACTATATGATGACCAGTTCTGATGGACCTGGCCATCCTCAGCAATGAGATCAATCAAATCATCTCCAATGGAGCAGTAATGAACTGAACCAGCTACACACAGAGAAAGAACTCTGGGTGATGACTAAAAACCATTACATTGAATTCCCAATCCCTATATTTATGCCCACCTGCATTTTTTATTTCCTTCACAAGCTAATTGTACAATATTTCAGAGTCTGATTCTTTTTGTACAGCAAAATAACGGTTTGGTCATGTATACTTATTGTGTATCTAATTTATATTTTAATATACTTAACATCTACTGGTCATCCTGCCATATGGGGGAGGGGGTGGGAGGTAAGAGGTGAAAAATTGGAACAAGAGGTTTGGCAATTGTTAATGCTGTAAAGTTACCCATACATATAACCTGTAAATAAAAGGTTATTAAATTAAAAAAAGAAAAAAAGAAAAAAAAGGAAATATGCCTATTAACTTAGCTCTGGTCATTACTTCCTACCCGGACTCTTGCACTAGCCTCCCTGCTTCCATTATTTTCTCTTTCTGATCTGTCCTCTAATATCTGCCAATGTGATTTTAAAATTTTGATTACTTTGTATTTGTCATCTTGTTTTTTTTAATGTCTTTCTCTTACTAAATATTCCTCCTTCCCTCAATTCTCCCAGAGAACCATCTTTTATAAGATAAATTTTAAAAGGGCAAAAAGCAGTTCAAAATAAAAAGCTAATCCATCCATCAAGTTCTATAATATATGCAATGTTCTACATACATATTCCCTTACTGCTGCAAAAAAAAGGGTTAAGGAGTTACATGCTTCATCTCTCTTCTTTGTAGGTGAAGTTAATCATTTTAATTACATGGCATTTACTTTCAAATTGTTATTTGTTCTTTCTATTTATATTGCTGAGGTCATTGTGTACAGTGATTTCCTGGTTAAGCTTACTTTGTTATCAATTCATATAAATCATCATCAATTCATTTAAGTCTTTCCCATCTCTCTACATTCTTCATATTCATCATTTATTTACTGCAGGGCAATACACTCAAAGTAAAATTTCTAAATCTAAATAGGTGTGATCCTATCCCACTTCTGGGATTCTGGCTTCAACAGCTTCTTATCTCTAGGATAAAATGCAAATTCTGGTTGCATGTAACAGTATCTTTACAGATCTCATAGTACTTATCTTTATGATCTCATAGTACTTCTTTTGGAGAACTCTAGGGTTCAAACTGGAAATTTGCTGTTTTTTCAAAATGACCATCTCTCTCCCACCTTTGTACAAATTGTCCCACACCTGGAATGCCTCTCCTCATGTCCACTTTTCTTTGAGGCTCAGCTCAAGAGCCCCCTTCTACAAGAAGCCCTCCCTTATTTGTTTCTTTCTCTTTCCCTTCCTCCCTCCATCCCTCCCTCCCCCCCCCTCTCTCTCCTCCACCCTCCAACACACATAGCTTAATAACTGTTTCACCATTCCCAAAATTACTTTGTAAGATACTTACTTCTATCAATAATAATATATTAAGTGCCAGGGAAAACTAAATGCAAAGGATACAAGGAAAGTTGGGGGGAAAAAATCCATATTCTGTTATATCACTACCACCAATCATATCACCTAGCATAGTTATTAGTTAAAATGAATTGGTTAGGTAAATTGTGGTACCATAATGTAGTTAAGAGCAAGTGTGAAGAATAAAAAGCAACATGGAAAGACCTTTATGAAAGAAACAATACCAAAATCACAACAAGATACTTTCCACTATTTCATTTAATCTCAAATAGTACAGAAATGTTATTGCTTCATAATATAATTTGAAATCTGCTCATATCAAATCTCCTTTATTTCTATTTCATACACTTATTTCCCCAGTCTTGATATGTTGTTTTTCTACACGAATTTTTTTTATTTTTAATTCTACAGAGTATCTTATTACCTAATTTGATTTAGAATTAAAATATTGTTAACGTGATTTTTTTTTAGATTATTTTTTACTGTATTGCATGACTTATTAGTGAACATTGACTAGGTCTTCCCTATTTAGGTCTTTTATTCCTGATTATAGTAACTGCATTTATTAAGGAATGTTTGTGTCTATCTATGTTGATTTTCTAGGATTTTCCAAGGAGCCATATCATAAGTAGAAAAATAATTCTGCCTTCTTTCTGATAATGCATTGTCCTTTAATTTTTATCTTACTAATATTGCTATAGTTAGCATTTTTAATGTTTTATTGAACAATAATAGTAAGAGCTTTCCTTGCTTCTAATTTTTTTTTTTTTTTACAAACTGAAAAAACTATTTAAATGTAGAGTTGCAAACACTGTCATAATAACTCAACTCTTTTGCTTATCTATTTTCAGAGATTATACCCTATGAGATATTTAATCAAGGAGTAGACTGGGGTTTTGGTAAGATATAATGAAACAAAATTTATCAACATTCAATATATCTTAAGAATAAATGAACCAATTAAAGAAAAACACCAAACAAATGTAGAAAATAGAATGTTTTCTACTAGGTTGTTACTTTCGAAAATACAGCCAAATGTCTGTAGAGAATTAAATATTACTATCCTTACACTGGTAGAAAAATCAACTCTGCATATCATATAGCAAAATTAGATGAATCAGATCCCTTGCAGAAATAAAATGCTTAAGAACAGCTTTCTCAACTTTGAACAATTACTTAGATTTCTAATAAACATTTTTACACCAATTATTAGAAGGAGGCAATTTTAAAAGAGATTATTGCTCTCAGTTTTTTATACTCAAAGAAGGAAGAAATTCCAACACCTACAGAATCTAAGAGCAAATTCCAATTCATTGTACTAAGTACAATTACTAACACAAGCTAAGCATTGGCTGATTATTTCTCTGAATAATATGCAGCATTCCAAATGCTTCTACTTACTACTGGGCTGTTTCCCAACTGGCACACTACCCTATATTTAGGATGCAATAGTGCAATGACTAGCAGCAACAAAAATGAATCAGTGGTTTCATATGTGCGGAATGGCAGGGGACTGTGAGATGTATTGAAATATAAAGTAAGAATCTAAATATCATTAAAGAGAGAAAAAGTGGGATGCCTATGGAAGGAAACTTGTTTAAAAATAATACATGTATGGCTCATTTTATAATAGATGTCAGCCATTACACTTTTCCCTGAAAAACTGTAAATCGTGTTTGAAACTGCAGATATACTGGAGCAAGTTTGATATTCAAAGAAATCTCACAATAAATGTTTTTGTGTGTGTGTGAAATAAACATATATGCCCCAATTTTATTTTGCATAAATCCATTTTCATAATTCTAAACTTCTGAAATCAGATAATTGTACTCTATACAAAGCAGAGAATTTTTTTAAAGGTGTAATTTGTATTTTCTATTACAGTCCTATTTCAAAAACACTTAGCTAAAATGAAAACTAGAATCCACTGGGAAGGGTGAAGAATAATGATAAATGCCTATTACCAGGATAGAATTCTTCCATGCCCTTGCCAGAAAGACATTAAAAAAATGCCACTTAGCCCACATGAGTGAGTCAAACTAGTCCATCAAATTATCAAAGGTCACTCTACTGAGAAAAAAAGATATGTTTTATATTGAACATTTGACAAACCAAGACCAAGAATTAGGGGAAATCATTCAAAAGTAATTCAAAATGTAAATATTCAACCTACTAGTATTAAAAAAAAATTTTTTTTAATTTCTAGTTCAGAATGGTGCAACTTCAAAACAAAACCTGAACACCTGCCTTTTGTTGTTAATCCCTCAGAAAGATATACTCTTACCAACTTCTTCCCAGGAAGGACTAATATACTCAAGCAAAATCTTAATCTTTGGAAAATTAATTTATATTTAACATTCAGGCATCTAGTAGGAATGAAGTCACACAAATTTCATTCAATAAGAAACGGGGGACACAAATCTGGCTTTACAAATTCAATATACAGGGAGTTTATTTCCATACTTCAATTATAATCTCTCAAAAGTTTAAAAGTTTGATTCACTATATGTATCTTACAAAAAAGGTTTAAACTGTCAATATGACCAAAGAGTATCCAAAACTGAAAAACACATATTGGATCCTAACTATTAAGGCTAGCTTCAGAGTTTTAGGCATTGTAAGAGTAAACAATAAAAAAATAGTAGATTGCAAAATGTTACCTAAACAATACTGAGTTTAGAAAAAAAAATTTTAGATGAGTAAATCTGAAGAAAAACATAACACTGGTCTAAAATTTGTCTCCAAAACTCCAATTTATCTTCAAACTTATCTGCTATTACTCTCCTACAGGAACCCTCCACTCCAGTCAAACTGGTTTCCTAGACATACCTCGAATATCCTCTCTCTTCACCTTTGTTCAAATTCTCCCCAGGAATGCCATCTCTTTCTCCCTCTCCTCCAGTTTTCTAAATTTTACCCAATGAAGATATAATTAAGGCCCTACTTCTTTTCTCCATAGACACCAAAAAAGATCATTCTAAACCATTTATGTTCCCATTCTCTCTCCACAACTGGAAAACAAACTACTTGAGGGAAGGATCAATGTCGTATAATACTTTGTATCCGACAGCACACCTAGTACACGGTAGGCACCCAATTTTAGCTGTGGATTTTTATTTTGGAGGAAATACAGACTCATGTCAGAAGGCAGTTTCTTAAAAGAAGTGTCCCCTACCTTCAGGAGACGAAAAACTACATTATTTCTCCCCAAAGCATGGATATCACAGAAGGGGCGAGTGGTTGCTGGGAAAGCAAAACTTTAATTCTATGATAAAAATCCTGAACTATTACTGGTTGGGCACATATAAACTTAAAATAATCCCAAATTCTACTTCCTCTTTCCACCTTTCAACATCCACGACTCAACAGGTTCTTAGGGAACTAATCACAACCATAAGGTATTGTAAATGCAAAAACAAAGAGCCCCAGGCCTCAAGGAATTTACATTCTATTAGTGAATAAGAGCATGCAGAGAGGAGTTGAATGTCTATCATCTCCCCATTTTCCTCTCTATATCCCTTTTCCACCACTAGAAAAAACTCCCCACTACTTCCTCCAGAAAAATTTAACATTAATAAGATATCATCTCACTGGGTGAAAGTTAAGGGCAAAAGTGAGAACTCAAATTTCAGAGCACAACTATAAAACAAAAAAAGCAGAGGTAATATGTTTAATTTTGCCTTAACAAGGATAAAAATGGTGATTTACACTAACATTAAGAAAAATGTCCATAAAAACCATTACATTGAATTCCCAATCCCTATATTTATGCACACCTGCATTTTTGATTTCCTTCACAAGCTAATTGTACAATATTTCAGAGTCTGATTCTTTTTCTACAGCAAAATAACGTTTTGGTCATGTATACTTATTGTGTATCTAATTTATATTTTAATATATTTAACATCTACTGGTCATCCTGCCATCTAGGGGAGGGGATGGGGGGGTAAGAGGTGAAAAATTGGAACAAGAGGTTTGGCAATTGTTAATGCTGTAAAGTTACCCATGCATATATCCTGTAAATAAAAGGCTATTAAATAAAAAAAAAAAAAAATTAAAAAAATGTCCAAAAGAAAAAAGTAGAAGAAATTATATGAGGCATTTCAAAGCAGAAATAACTCACCTGGAAAAAAAATTGAAGAGAGGTAATTTAAGAACCATTAAACTACCTGAAAGCTATGACCAAGAAAATTGTTCAGGATTGTCCACAATTGTCCAAGCCTGCAGAATAGAATCCAATGGGCTGAAGGTTTTAGGTTAGACATAAGATTCTTCACTATTAGTGCAACTGAGTTGCCAAGGGAAACTAAGGAATTTCTTTTTCTTGGGAATGTATTCTAATACTACCTGAAGTAATTTAGAATAATCCCAAGATAGAAAGAAAGTACTTTAGATGACCTGATAAGGTGCCCTTTCCCCCCCTCTTACTCTTATTCCTAAACCCAATAATTCTTAATGTAGCCAATAACCTCAGTCCAGACATTAAAATTCCTTAAATCAAAAGAGGTGCTTGGACACTGTATTAAGTTTTGGCTCCACTATCAGCAAGCTGTTGATTTTTTTCAGGATAGTGTAGACCTGCAAGTTCTTGACAGAGAGCCTACCAAAAGGAGTGTTTTACAATTTCTATTAAATGTTTATTGTGTAAATATTACTTCCTACTCCTACCTATATTCATCTACATGCCTGATATATATTCCCCAACTTCCATTTGATAAAATACTGCCCTCCCTTTTAATTTCCTAGCAGAAAAGAAGTCTCTCCCTTGTTTGTTTTGGCCCCAAATCATGAGTATCTAGCATTATGAGTCCACTTTCTCATTCCTAAACCAAATTAATTTGGCCTCATTCAAGTTCTCAAAAAATCTAATAATGCATATTTAACATTATCAAAATATCTGTCCTTTTAATCACAACACTATTCTGAAAGAGTTTAGAGCACTACTAAAATCATAATATACCTATCCCAGACACACAACAGACCTGGAGAAATATGTACTACTTTTGTCTCAAAGGGAAAGGAAGAGAGAAAATGAAAGAATGAGACTAGGAGAGAGTAAAGGGGAACTGAGGGAGAAAGATCGAGGGGAAGAGGGAGAAAATAAAGGGGAAGACAGAGAGGCAAACAGACTAGGACCTTTGCCAATAATATTTCTACTCAGTTATTCAGAGAAAGAGCAAGAGCAGGCTGTGTTTCGGAGACAGAACTCTTAATATTAACTCAAATCCTTGCAAAAAAACAAGCAAAAAAAATTCAACTTTAAAAACTATATATACAACTAAGTGATCACAAACATCCAAAACTTCTCCATTATTGGGCGACTTTCTGAAAATAAAATCGTACTAATAAAAGATCTGCTAAATTCTTAAACTGACAAAAAACAAGAAACTTCTTTGCAGCCTTAAAATCCATCCTAAACCTTTAAGAATCTAGAGGTTACCTACCTGTCAAAATGTATATATTAGCCTCACTCTTTAAATCGCCAGCTCTGCCATGAATTTGAAGAGGAGTCGTTAGGAATTAAGGGAGGTTTCCCTGACAGGGAAGCAGGCTGCCCCCTGGGGAAGCCTCCCAAATACACCCAACTTTGGAGCTGCTCTCTCTAACTCCACGACAAGGATGAGCAGGTCCTGGAGCTCCCAAAGAAGCCTCCTACACGGGATGGGGGGTCGTGAGGACCCTTCCTCCTGCCCAGGAGAAGGGCTTAACGAGCGACTCAACCTGCCTGCTCTGCGAGCAGTTTCTCAGAGTGAGGCTCAGCATCCACAAAAATCTCATGCAGCTTTTCCCCGCTCCCTCTCCCTCCCAGCTGCAAACTCGCCCCCCAAATCGGGCTGGGAGGGTCACCCAGGCAGGCTCCGAGATCCCCTACCCTTTGGGGCCCACCGGCGGCGTGCAGCCCGCCCAGAAGCCCCGGCGGCTCCCGGGTTAGAAAGGCCCCAGTCGCGCACCCGGGCCGACCTCGGCCCCGCGGCCTGCTTCGCTGCCGCCTCCGTGCCAGCCCGGGGCCCGGCAACAAAAGGAGCTCTCAGCAGCCGCCGGGCCCGGGCCCCCCTCGGCAGCCCCCTCTGCCCCGCATGCCCATACCCGCCGCCGCCGCTCCCCCCTCCCCCCAGGCCTCGACCCTCAGGCCGGGAGGAGAAGCAGGCGGCGGCGTGAGGGAAAAGCAGCCGCCCGAGAACCACCTCCCCCCACAGCCGCCGGTCCGGGCCCGCCCGCTCGCCTGCCGGTGCAAGGCAAGGACACAGACGGGTTCGAGCCGGCGGGCGCAGGCCTCGCTCGCACCCCGGACCGAGGGCCCCGAGCGGGCGCAGCAGCAGGTGTTAGGCGGAGAGAAAAGAGGAGGGGGCTGGGGCGGCTGAGGGAGGGGGAGGGGCGCGGGCCGGGCGGACCCTGGGCCCGGGAGCCTCAGAGCGGCCGTAGCGGGAGGGCGTGACTCACCCCTGAGCGCAGCCGGGCAGCGGCAGGTGCCGACACTCCCCGCTCCGCCAGGACGCCGGGCCGCAGGACGCCGCCGCTCCCCGGGGCCCCGGCGCTATGCCGCCGCCGCCGCCGCGCGCGCTGCCCGAGCCCGAGAAGCGCGAGAGCCGCGCCGCAGCCTCCGCGCGAGCACGTACCGGGGGAAGGCGGGGGCGGGGCGGCCCGGAGCCTAGCAACCCCGGGTGACACGCGAGCACCGCAGCCAATCCCCGCGGCCGAGTGGTACCCGCGGCGGCGCCCGCACGATCCCTCCGCGGAACCCCGACGCTTCTGCCTGCATCTTTCAGCCCGCAGCCGGCCCGAACCCTCCCTGCAAGCCCCCCCCCCCGCCCCGCGCCGCCTCGCTCATTGGCCCGGCACGCCCACCCTGTCCTTGGGCGGTCCCGCCCAGCCAATATGAGCTCCTCCCCCTCCTAAGCCCTACCCGTCAGAGACACGCCCCCTTTTGCACATGGATCCCGGACACGCCCTGTCTCAGATTTGGCTACACCTCCGACACGCCCTGCTCTGCACGTGCCCTCTGGGACCCCTGAGTACATCTAGGCGGTGGGCTGGGCACGTGCTGATCGTACCCACCAGCCTGCTTCAAATCCCAACAGGTCATCCTGAATCTTGGTTTAGGTCTCCAGCTGTAAAGCCTGCCAGGTAAAATGCTACCTTCTCCAGGAAGCCTTCCTTGAAATCCATTAACAATGACCTTAATCCTCCAATATCACATGGTATAGACCTGCATATCCTGTCATTAAAATGTTTGTGACGTCCCATATTAGGATGTGGATGTGGATTTCCCCAGTACTTAACCATAGAAAATCAATCGACAAGAATTTATGAACACCTACTATGTGACAAGTATTGTGATGGGAGATGGGGATGAAAAATTGAGAGTCGATATTTACCCTTATGAATAAATACAAAACATGAAATAAAAGAATATAGGGGAAGGCAAAGCACTGGCAGCTGGGAGGATTAGGAAAGCCTCATTCACCAAGTCAGTCTTGAACTGAGCTGGGAGCCAAGGCTTAAAACCCTAACGAACCATGGCACAATGAACATTCAGTGCAAGGAGAAGATGGAATGTCCTGTGGATCAGCAAGAAGCCAGTTTGGATCAGCCTGCATGAGGGGTTGGGAAGGAGGATACAATGTATAATAAATATGGAAGGATAAAATAGGACAGGAGTAGGGAGAAAGGAGATGGAAGAAGACTTGCTGGAAAAGTTGGTGTTTGACATGCTTCATAAGGGATAGGTAATACAAAGGAGGGCCATTTTAGGCATAAGGAACAGTGTCAGCAAAGGAAGAGAAAAACAGTTGGCTAGATTGGCTGTAGCGTAGAGCACTTAGAAATGAAGCTAGAAAAGTTGGCTGGTGCCAGATTATAGAGAAACCAGAAGGCCAATCATTTAACTATTAAAACTTTCCTTAAGTAGGCAATAAGAAATCTTGGGGATGTCTGAGCAGAGTAGATCTGTGGCTAAGGAGATTTTAGAGGAAGGAGAAGAGAGGAGGGAAAACCTGTAAAGAGGTTATAATAGTAGTCTAGGTGGGTGATGAGACCCTGGATCAGGATAATAGTAATAGAAATAAAGGAAGACCAGAGAGATGTGGTAGAGGTAGACTGCATAGAGACTTAGTGCCTCACCTGCATTTTTGATTTCCTTCACAAGCTAATTGTACAATATTTCAGTGTCTGATTCTTTTTGTACAGCAAAATAACGTTTTGGTCATGTATACTTATTGTGTATCTAATTTATATTTTAATATATTTAACATCTACTGGTCATCCTGCCATCTGGGGGATGGGGTGGGGGGGTAAGAGGTAAAAAATTGGAACAAGAGGTTTGGCAATTGTTAATGTTGTAAAGTTACCTCTGCATATATCCTGTAAATAAAAGGCTATTAAATAAAAAAAATAAAAAAAAGAGAGAGAGACTTAGTGCCTTAGTTCAGTGAAACTGAACACTTGTTTGGTCTTCATGATCCCATTTGGGTTTGTTTGGTTTGGGTTTTTTTGTTTTTTGCAAAGATACTGGAGTGGTTTGCCATTTCCTTCTCCAATTCATTTTATAGATGAGAAAACTGAGGTAAACAGAGTTAAGTGCCTTGCCCAAGGTCCCACAATTAATCAGTGTCAGAGATAAAATTTGAACTCAGTTTTTTTCTGACTCCGGGGCCTGTATTCTATTTCAATACCTAGCTGTCCATGTATACTCGATTCAATTTAAAAAGCATTAAGTGCCAACTGGGAATGCAACAACAAAACAGTTCTTGCCCTCAATGAGGTTGCACTCTATTGGGGGGTGGGGGAGGAAAAGAGTAATACAACAAGTACACTGGTAACTACAAGATTTTTACAAAATAAATATCAATGAATTGGGGTAGGGGGAAGAATAACAATAACAACTTGAGGAATCAGGAAAGGCCCCTTATTGAAGGTAGTCCTTGAAGTGAATTTTTTAAGCACCTAAGGACTGCAAAAGGTAGAGGTAAAATTCGAGGCACAGAGAAATATGCTGTGCAAAGACAAAGACACAGGAAATGGAATGTAGTTTATAAAGAACAACAAGCAGACCCGTTTAGCTGGAACACAGAGAATTTGAGGGGGAGTAATGTGTAACCAGCCTGGAAAGATTGGCTGGAGCCAGATTGTAAAGGGCTCTAAATGCCAAACAGAGGAATGTGTGTTTTATCCTTAGGGCAATAGGGAGCCATTAAAACTTCTTAATCAGGGGAATAACAGGGTGAGACTCTTGCTTTTTAAAGTTTCTGTTTGACAGCTGTGAAGAAGATGAATTGGAAAGTAGAAGCTGGATTCAAAGAGATTGATTAGTAAATTGTTACAGTTGTCTAGGTTACAGATGATGAAAACTGAACTGAGGTGGGGGTAGTATAGGAGTGGAAAGAAGAGGGTGGATGATGGGGATGTTGTGGAGAGAGAATCAACCAGACTTGGCAAATAATTGGAGACCAGGGTTGGGATTGGAAGGGATATAAGTGAGAGTGAAGAACTAAGGATGTCCAGTAACTGAAAGAATAGTGATATCCTTAGGAGAACTAAGGATATTAGGTAAAAAGGTGAGTTTAGAAGGACAGATAAAGAGTTGTTTTGATTGCTTAGTTTGACATGCCATGGGACTTCTAGGCAAAGAATCTCAGCAGGCAATTGGAGATAGCCAAATGGAACTCTAAAGAGAGATTAGTGTTAGATATGTAGATTTGGGAGTCAACTGCATCTATTGAACCCATGGGAATTGATGAGATCAGAGAAAGGAAAAATGTAGGAAAAAAAAAAAGAAGAAAGGCAGGGACCCTCCCCATCTTTTGTAAACTTTTTATCTCTCCTCAGGAAAACATTTTTCTGTACATAGACATTGAAGTGGTCTGGGGAGATTCCCCTTTCTGCTTCCCAACCATCCAATAAAATAAGCTCCAAAGACTGGGAAATCAGGAAATGTCCACTTTGTTTTGTTCCATACAAATATCTAAAACATTTACTGGAAGGGAAACATTTATTTTATTGAACTAAGAATAATGTATTACGCTTTGGTGATTCAAGAGGAATACTAGCAATGAAAGATTTTCTTAGAAAATATCTTGATAACATCCCCCACACTCAGAATGCACTGTCTCATGTAGACACAGAGATATATTTGCCTATTGAAATACCTCTCTTCGATGACTAAAAACCATTACATTGAATTCCCAATCCCTATATTTATGCACACCTGCATTTTTGATTTCCTTCACAAGCTAATTGTACAATATTTCAGAGTCTGATTCTTTCTACAGCAAAATAACGTTTTGGTCAGGTATACTTATTGTGTATCTAATTTATATTTTAATATATTTAACATCTACTGGTCATCCTGCCATCTAGGGGAGGGGGGGGGGGGGTAAGAGGTGAAAAATTGGAACAAGAGGTTTGGCAATTGTTAATGCTGTAAAGTTACCCATGTATATATCCTGTAAATAAAAGGCTATTAAATAAAAAAAATAAAATTAAAAAAAAAAAAAAAGAAATACCTCTCTTCAAAGCCCAATCCAGGTACCACTTTGTGGGAAAAGGTGAAGATTCTAAAGTAGATCAAGCCTATAGGCCTCAGTTTTGGCTTCTCCAGAGTCACGTGATTTTAGAGAAGTCCTGGTCTACATTCTATTGTCCTATCAAGTGAGTGGCCGGAGAAGCTGTATATCACCATGTCTATTACATTCCATTGACCAACTAGAGGAACAGTAGACTTAAGTGACCAATCACAACATATAGAGGGTGGGATTTTGGAAGTTCTTTGTCTGAAATGTATAAAAGCTACAATCATTTTCAAGGCTCTGGCCCTATCCTGCTGTGGAATTTTGCTTGCAGACCAGGGTGAGGTCTGCTTCTCGAGATTCTAATAAATAATTCTGCTTTCTATGAGTAATCTCTAAGTAGTCAATTTGGGTAGGTCTTTTTGTCCCAAACATCACCTATTTACTCCATGAAGTCAGTTAGTCAATAATCATTTATTTAAGCACCATATGCCAGGCACTGTGCCTGGGAACTTGGGTCCTGCTTCTAGGATCTCATTTTCTAATAGGAGAAACCAACATGCAAATGTCTAGATCATTTAGATAAATACAGTTGCAGTGGGAAGTAATCTCAGAGGAAAAGGGTGTAAGATCTAGAAGAAGTCAAGGTGAGGTAGATTTCACATTCCAGCATGGAAGGGCAGACAGTACAAAAGTCTTTTAAGGTCCCTTTTTGTAATATTCTTCTCTAAATTATAATCTTCTCTGGGAGCAGGTTTCTTGGGGGACTTCTGGAGGCAGCCTTAGTTTCAGTTCAGTAATCACAAGTGCAGTCAGGGATTAAAGTCCAAATCCTTTATTGTCTCCTTCAAAGTCTTGTCTCCTTCACTTGGGCCTAGGCTAGTTTTTTCTAGAGGCCATTCATGGTCTTGGTTCCGAAAGCGTAAGCTGCCTTCTCTGGCTTCTGAATCTCCTTGACTGAATCCTGGCTGAGGTTCCGAGAGCTTCTAGTGGGCTTGTCTCTCTAGCCCTCAGAGTTTCTCCTTATATGTCCCACACTGAGTATATACCAATCATTATATCACTAGGAAACCATTATTTGTTGTAGGATTAAATCAATGCTAAACTAGATTAAAGCAGTGTCTCCTCAATTCCACTTACTTAGCACCTTGTTTCAAGTTCTGGTCCATAACATCTCCCGCTTTCTTTTGTTTTTAAAACATAAGTGGTCATGACCTCCCTGACTTTTCAAGGAGGTGAGAACCCCAAAAATGAGGTGATCACATTCTTCCTGATTTCTCAAAAAAGGGGTGAAAACACCATAAAAAGAGGTGATCATGCCCTCCCTGACTACTCAGGAAGGGAGATGAAAATACCAAAGGAAATGGGAAATCAAATCAGATAGGTGGCTTTCTGGAGGGATTCACATGAAACATCAATATGGGAGGTATTACACATAATTACATAAATTACATAAGCACATAGCAATATAACAGGCTAGTAGTGATATAACAAATAACATGAATCAACATGAGGATTTATACATGTCCATAAGTCTTAGAAATAGTCTAGAAGGAACCTATTGTCCATTAGTTCATGTGCCAGGAATCCAATGATTCCTGCAAGTTTTGAAGTCCTGCAATAGTTTTATCTTGTTTTAGAGAATCCAATAATTCCTTATGGTTTTCAAGTCCTGCAACAGTCTTTATCAACAATTTTTCATCTCAGAGAATCCAATGATTCCTGCTCATTTTAAAGTTCTTTAACAGTCTCATTATCAGCCATGTTCTTTCAGTGTCAGATGTTGCTTAGGTCTTCTCCTTCGTTTTGAGGTTTTTCTCTTTTTTCTGTCTCTCTCCAGGTGCTATTGGCACCCATCTGATTCCTTCTCCGTCTGTAGAAATACAAGCACATGCTTTCTTCCAAGCAGTTAATCTATCTAGTCCCTTCTATTGATCACATTCTAAATCTCTCTTCATCATCTGTAATTACATTGGAGCTGCTCGCACTGGATACTGCCTTTCTGTTGGGTTAAAAAAGCCTGGATTCTCCCCAATTATAATCCCTTTCTGCTATTTGATTGCTTTTCTGCTGATCCATCACATCAGAGTCCTGACCTGATGATACTCTCTGGGTATAAAACTCAGCTGCCATCATGCCCCACCTGTCTTTTGTATGATATCTTGGACCTGGGCCCTGACTCTCATTTCCCTGGGTCAATTTACATTCTGAAGCCCAGTGGAAGCCCTTGTGTCATTTTGGGCATAAGGTTTTAGGTCTTCTCTCACCTTGTCTTCTCACTTTCTCTATACCTATATTGAGCTCTCATATGTCCTATTTTTCCATACTGAAAACATTGACAATTTTCTCTAGAAGTCCCTTGCCAAGAGGGACCGTGTGTTCCCATGTTCATCATAGTCTGGGTATAATAAGCACTTGTGCCTATTGTGGCACAGTGTCTTATGATCTCCTCTAAAGGAGTATCTTTGTGTAGTCCCTATATAATTCTTCTGCATACCTTATTAGCATTTTCCTTAGCCAGTTGTCTGATCATTATTTCTGTAGCTGCATTTTCTCCAATAGTTCTTGTGACAGCTGTTTGCAAACATCCCACAAAATCAGCAAAGGATTCATTGGGACCTAGTTCTATTTTTGTGAAGGCTTTACCTCCATCTTTCCCTGGGAGGGAACCCCAAGCTTTTATAGCAGCAGTAGCAATTTGTTCATAAGCTGTGCTGAATTCTCTGCATGCATACTGACATTCACCTACTAGTTGGTCAAAGGTGATTGGAGTATTAACTCCAGTTTGCTTATTGCATTGGGCTTGAATCCTACATAATTCATGATACTCCAAAAACCACAATAAATTTTGTCCAGGTTCTAAATATGTCCTTGCTATGGATTTCCAATCACAAGGGGGTTAAGATTTCATAACCCAAATTATCTAGTAACATCTTAACATAAGATGATGTAGCCCCATAAAGAGTGCAACCCTTTTCCAAATCTTTAATTTTTTCCAAATCAAAAGGAGTGCATCTTCTCCTTTTTTAACCTGAAGAGTCAAGCTCTTCAATCACAGAGAATCTGAAACTCAATTTTAAACTGATTAAGTTAACAGATTGTAAGTACAATCTGTTAACAACTGTACATAAGTAGTACTGATTGTGTCACTGCCTCTCCCCCTCCTCCTTTTCCATCCATCCATGAAGGGTTAATTGAGGGAAGTAGGTCAGGGGATAGGAAACGCTCTTGCTGTGAAGTGCAACACTTAGAACTGTACTTAACTCTTAACAGAGAATCTGTTGTACTTAACTCCATTCTTATCTGATTCTTCAGAGAATCTTATTCTTATCTGATTCTTCATCCTTTTCATCTAGTTTAGTTGGACCCTCCCCCTCCTGCTCTTTCTTCTTTTTTTTTATTCTAACACTTATTTTTAAAGCAAGTTGTATTAAATTATATGTATTAAGTGTGTCTTTGGAAATTGAATCAGGTCCATTTTCATTGTAGAATTGACATAGTTGCTCTCCTATAAATTTCCACTCCTCTAGATCCAATTCTTTTTCCATAGAGAATCAAGGAGATGTGTACTGTACAGTCTCTAAAAGTTCAGTGATCTGCTCCCAATTATAATCAAACCTTGGCTTTTCATAAGTCTGACAATGTTCTCTACACATTTTCCTTGAATTGGAAAAGAAGGCTGTTTTCTAAACATCTGTCCTATTTTAGCTGAAGTATTAGTTTTGCCTTTTAACAAAGTTTCCTTACTCACCCTAATTTCTGGGTAGAGGAGACTTTTCCACTGAAACCAGGATTGGTTCTACCCTATGTTGGGTGCCAAAATGTAATATTCTTCTCTAAATTATAATCTTCTCTGGGAGCAGGTTTCTTGGGGGGCTTCTGGAGGCAGCCTTAGTTTCAATTCAGTAATCACAAGTGTAGCCAGACATTAAAGTCCAAATCTTTTATTGTCTCTTTCAAAGTCTTGTCTCCTTCACTTGGGGATAGGTTAGTTTTTCCTAGAGATCTTCCATAGTTTTGGTTCCAAGAGCTTAAGCTGCCTTCTCTGGCTTTTGAATCTCCTCGACTGAATTCTGGCTGAGACTCTGAGAGCTTCTGGTGGGCTTGTCCCTCTGGCCCTGAGAGCTTCTCCTTATATGTCCCTACTGAGTATGCACCAATCATTATATCACTAGGAAACCATTATTTGTTGTAGGATTAAATCAATGCTAAACTAAATGTAACTACTGTCTCCTCAATTCCATTTACTTAGCACCTTGTTTCAAGTTCTGGCCCATAACACCTTTTATATCCAAGATTGTGGGACTGAGATTCTATAGCACATCCTGCTTGGCCTAAATAGGTTCCCTCTGAAAGCTTCTGCTTTCCCTCTGTTTCCTCTACCTGCTACAGGCACAGAGTTCAATATAGTTTTTTGGCTATTCTAATCTGTCCAAAAAAGTCTGCCTTAGATGGGTAAGCAAGCTGGGCTCTCAGGGGAGAACTAAGACAGCAGAGCTAGTACCAAGCATATTCTCTGGGGCCCCCAGTCCTCTTCCTCCCTTGCCTGTTTGGGAATAAAGGAACTTGATACTTCTCTAAAGCTACCCCAGAGTAGTATTCCCCTGTTTGAATCCCAGGTCATAGTATAAACTCTTTAGCAGTTCAGTGCCTATGGATGAAAGCTATTGGAATTCTGGGAAGAAGAAAGGGAGGAAGAAAAGAATTGGAGTTGTACTTGTTTATATGGTGTTTTTAGTACTGAAATATGTTTCTGAAACTTTCTCTAATGAAATAATATTCATTTCCATTCCTCTAATTATAGTTTTTACAGGATCCTAAAGTTTATAGCTACTGCAGTTAAATTATTCTGCCATTAACAGTGCTGAGTTTTCTGTCACTCATTTTAAAAGTTAAATATGGTAGGACTGATTTATCCATCCATGACTTCAGCATTCCCAGACTGAGAAGGGGTATCTGATTTCATCCCCTTCCAAAGGTAGTCCCCCACCTTGACCACATTCTTGACCTTTTATCTCAGTCATGTAGCTTGCAGCACATTCTGAATGTATAACAGAAGATACTACCTAAGATGTTTTGCCTAAATAACTTGTAATGGCCCATTCTTTCCTTTTCCGCATAATGTTCTATGATTCCATTAGATTATAAGCTCCTTGAAGTGGCTATCTTCAACAATGAGAGTCCAAATCAGTTCCAGTTGATCAGTAATGAAGAGCACCAGTTACACCCAATGAAAGAACACTAGGAAATGAGTGTGGACCACAACATAGCATATTTCTGTTATTGTTTGCTTGAATTTTTGTTTTTCTTCCCAGGTTATTTTTACCTTCTTTCTAGATCCGATTTTTCTTGTGCAGCAAGAGAACTGTATAAATATGTATACATATACTATATTTAACATATACTTTAACATATTTAACATTGTATGGGACTACCTGTCATCTAGGGGAGGGGATGGAGGGAAGGAGGGAAAAAGTTGGAGCAGAAGTTTTTGCAAAGGTCAATGTTGAAAAATTACCCATGCATATGTTTTGTCAATAAAAAGCTATAATTAAAAAGAAAAAAAAGATTATAAGCTCCTTGAGAGCAGTGGCTGTCTTTTGCCTCTTTGTATACCCAACACTTAGCTCAACCCCTGATACATAGTAGAAGCTTAATAAATATTATTGATTTATTCCATGAGAGAGAGGGAAACCTACAGTATCACATCTCAAACTATATTACAAAGCAGTCAACCATCAAAACAAACTGGTACCGGCTAAGAAATAGAGTGAGTGGTCAAGTGGAACAGATTAGGTATATAGAATAATAAATAACCATAGTAATCTAGTATTTAATAAACCTAAAGATCCAAACTTTTGGAACAGGAAATCACTATTTGATAAAAACTGCTGGGAAAACTAGAAAGCTATTAGGCAAAAACTAGGTGTAGACCTATTTCTCACATCATATACCAAGATAAAGTCAAAAGGGGTATATGATTTAGACATAAAGATGATACCATAAGCAAATTAGGGGAACATGGAAAATTTTATTTGTCAGATCTATGGACAGGGAAGGAATTTATGACCAAAGGAGACAGAAAGCATTAAGGAATATGACATTGAATTATTTTGATTACATTAAACTAAAAAGGTTTTGTATAAACAAACCAATAGTGCCAAGATCAGAAGGAAAATCAAGTAGGGAGGAGGATTTTACATCAAGTTTCTCTAATAATATATATATATATATATATATATATTATTATTTTTATAGATATATAGAGAATATATAGAGAGAGATTTGAGTCAAATTGATAAGAATATGAGTCATTCCCTAAATAATAAATGACCAAAGAATTTGAACAAGCAACTTTCAAAAGAAGAAATCAAAGGTATCTGTAGTCATAAAAAATGCTCTAATCATTATTTGATTAGAGAAATACAAGTTATAAAACAACTCTGAGGAACTACCTCATACTTATCACATTGGCTAATATGACAGAAAAAGAAAGTGATAGATATTGAAGGAAATATGAGAAATTGGGAATGCACTATTGGTGGAATTGTGAACTGATCCAATCATTCTAGAGAGCAATTTGGAACTATACCCAAAGGGCAATCAAACAGTGCAATACAAATTTTAGGTTGGTGTCCCAAAGTGAACAAAGAAAAAGAATCTCTATGTACAAAAACATTTATTGCTATGGGCCAGAACTCTGAACTTGAAACAAAGGATTCTTACAAGGTACTAAATCAGGGGAATTGATAGAGAATTTAGCATGGTTCAGTATGATTGATTTAATCCTACAAGGAGATGTTATGGGCCAGAACTTGAAACAAGGTACTAAGTGGATTTGAGGAGACAATGGTTAAATCTAGTTCAGCATTGATTTAATCCTACAACAAATAATGGTTTCCTAGTGATATAATGATTGGTTTGTACTCAGTGTAGTGCATATAAGCTAGAAGCCTCAGCCAGGGAGATTCAGAAACAAGCTGGCAGAAGGCTGGAGGCTGAAGGCTGGAGCACAAACCCTTGGACTCAGACAGATTCATCCCATCTCACACCACGTTGGTGGCAGGCTCTCCTCCTTCGCTTTTCCAATGAAACCAAGACTCTGGAAGGCCTCCAGAAAACTAGCCAAGCCCCAAGTGAAGGAGATAGGACTTTGAAAGAGATGATAAAGGATTTGGACTTTAACACTTGGCTGTACTTGTGGTGAATACTGAACTGAAATGAAGGCTGCTCCCAGAGACCCCAAGAAAACCTCAACATTTTAGAGAGAACATTACAATTTATAATTTTTATGGGGCCAAAGAATTAGATTGAAGAATGACTAAATAAGATGTGGCATTTGATTGAAATGGAATACTATTGTACTATTAAAAAAATGATAAGTCAGATGATTATAGAAAAACCTGAGAAAATTTATATGAAGCTGATGCAAAATAAAGTGAGCAGAACCAGCAGTAACAGCAATATTATAAAGATGATCAGCTGTAAAAGATTTGGCTATTCTCAGCAACATAATATTCAAAAATAATATAATGAAAAATACTATCCAGTTCTGGGAAAAGAACTGATAGAATCTGAATGTAAATTGAAGCATACTTTTAAATTTTTCTTTATTTTTCATGGACTTGAGTTGTTTTTGTTTTTGGCTTGTGTTTTCTTTTACAATATGGCTAAAATAAAAATATGTTTTATATGATTTCACATGTATAATCTATCTCAAAATGCTTGCCTTTTCAAGGAAGAGGGAAGGAAACAGAGAATCTGAAACTCAATTTTAAAAAAGAAAGTAATTTTTTCAATGTAATTAGAAATATTTAAAGAAATAAAAATATATTGAGAGAAGGGGCTGGGAAGAAGGAAAAGAAGTAGAAAACTGTATCTAGAGTTAGAAAAGGTAGATTTGAATATTAGTTCTGCCACCTACTTCCTTTGAGACCCCAAACAAATCACTTTTTATCTCTTTGGAACTGAACCAGACAACCTTTAAGATATCTCCCAACTCTAAAATCCCATGAATTATAAGACATCAAAGATGTTCTTAGAGATCAATCCTCCGATCCAGCCTCCTTATTTGAGTTTGTATACCTACATACATACATATATATATATATATAAGCATTTATAAATTCCTATGCATAAATCAATATTTACGCAATTTATGAGTTCATCAAAATGATCCCTGTACTCATCCAGTTCGAACCCTACCATGCATCAATAGATTGTTTGATAATTTGCTGAATAGCAATAAAATCACCCAATGGATAGTTTTCTGATAATGGAATTACTAGTACAAACTTGAGAATTTATTGGGGTAGTAAACACTAATAAGGAAAAACTAAAACAGATTTTATAGCTACTATGAGACAGTTTTAAGGAGAGGGCTAGTGCATTGAGTGCTTTAGTGACTGGGAGAAAACAGGGGCACTGAGAGCTTAAGTGATTTCTCCCAGCATCACTGGGACAATATATATTACTTGATATATAGAAGTACATCTTCAAGTAGAACTTGAACTTGGCTTTTCTGAACTCTAAGAGGCTGACTATCTACCATACCAGGCAGCCAATCGTCAGGTAAAATATGTGTTGTCTGTCCCTCAGCCTTCAGGATCATAGAATTAGAGCTAAAAAGAATTTAGGGATGATCCTTTAAGCCCTTATTCCAATTCAATCCAATTAGCATTTATTAAGTTCCTACTATGTTCAAAGCATTCTGCTGGTTACTGGGAATACAAAACAAATGATCTCTGCTCACATTCTATATTTCCACCTTCCAAGGACCAGCCAAAACTGGTACTCCAATGGAATCACTACAGAAACCCAAAGCCTCGGCCATGCCATAAACAAAGGAGAACCTTATGTATGTGGGTATAGGTATGTATATATGTATGTGTAAGTGTATACATAGAATGTTTATGTGTGAATAAATCTTTAGATCTTTAGAGTGTGAACCAAAAGAAGATCAACAAAGATCAGGTAAAAGGAAGCATGAATATTGGGTTAGTTATTAGAGAACGGGGTCTATATCTTGGTTTTTTGTTTTTTTTTTAACCTATGTGATCTCAGGCATTTAATTTCCAAGATCCATGTTAACTATAAATCTATGAACCATGACTCTCTTTTTCTCTATAAATAAAATAATACCATAGCACCTCAGAGTTAGAAGGGACCTTCAAAGTGATTTAGTCTAATCCTTTTACTTTACAGATGAAGAATCTAAGATCCAGAGAAGTGAAGTCATTAAGGATTAAGTGCTGGAACCAGTCAGAGGGAATACTTGGGGGAAAAAAAAAAACCTGTGGTTTTTTTTTTGTTTTGTTTTGTTTTGTTTTTTGTGAGGGAGTAGGAGAGGGGAAAGGAACTGGAGAAAGAGAATGATGAGTAGATAGGTGGTACAAGAGAAAGCACCCATGTAATCAAAAAAACCTGAGTTTCAATTTATCCAGAAACATTTGACATTTAATAGCTGTGTGATCTTGGGCAAGTCAATGAAATCTGATTGCTGGGGGATGGGGGGAGGGAGGGGGGGAGGGAGAAACAGAGGGAGGGAGGAAAAGAGGGAGAGAGGAAAGGAAGGAGGAAAGGAGGGAGAAAGGAAGGGAAGGAGGAATAGAAGGAAGGAAGGAAGGAAGGAACAAAGGAACAAAGAAAGAGAATGTCCAGTCCAACTCCTTCATTTTATACATGAAGAGATCTAGAATAACTAAGGTCAAATAACTATCCAAGATCCTTAAGGAAATGAATTGAAGAAAAAAACCTCTTCCTCCAAATCTAGTGCTTTTCCACAATAATGAACTAGCTGTTATGATCCTCCACATTTTCCTCTCTCAGTTTCATTTTCTATAAAATGGAAGAGGAGAGGGAAGAGGTATGTGTACCCAAGGAGTGAGCTAATTCCCTGATAATTGTCCTCTGGATAAAGGGTGATACTAATCTCATTTGACTATGATTAATTATAGTTGGAAGGGATTTTAGAGATCATAAATTAAACCAATCCGAACTCAACAGATTCTACCCTTCATCCCTTATTCTCTCCTGCATCTTGGGGGCCATAATTACCTCAAGATTGGAATTAATGTTGAGCCAAATTTGGCTTGACTGGGCTTGGAGTGCCTCAAATAATCCTCACCACTCCATAGGGTGAGGACTCTACAGACACAAACATTGACCATTAGGAAGAACCAGAGATTTTCAGCATCAGCATCTTCTTAGTCACTTTACAAGTAACTCCCTCCCATACCTCTACTTTCTACCCCTTGCTGAAGGATTACTACTTGGAATCAATTGTTTGTAGGAAGAACATTACATTAGGCATATCCACTTTCTCTTTTTTGCATATTTATTTTGTAATGTATATACTACATTATCTATATTTCTCCTTAGAATAATTACCCCTTGAGAGTAGTTTCATCATTTGTCCTTTTCCCCCAACCCTTATCAGAGTGCCCAGCACATAATAGGTGCTTAATAAATGCTTATTGGTCAACAGAGTAATTCTTAGGCTACCTTTCCCTGCTCCTTTATAGCTTATCCATGTCAGCCCTATGTCCCATGTCCTATCTCATGCTGTCCTTTTTCTCCATTCTGTGCTGTGAAATTCTGTTCTATTTTAAACAAACTGTCCTTCATACTAAATTTATGACCTTCCCTTTGAAATTATATTTTGCATTTAATTTTCTATGTACGTGTTGTTCCCCTTCTTCACGTTCTTTCCTGCTCCACCAATATAAACTCTTTGAAGTAAAGGACTATTTTCTGTCTTTGAATTTTCAGGGTCTAGAACAATGCCTAGAACATGCTACTATGGGTACTTAATAAATGCCTTTTCAATTGAACTGAATCCTCTTATTTTGCAGATGAAGAAACCAAGATTCAGAAAGAGAAAGTGATTTGCCCAAAATCATAAATGGCAAAAAGTAGAACTTGAATCCAGATCTTATGCTTTCCACTATTTCACCTGGCTCTCCACCCAGCTTCATTCTTCCTTTTCAAAAACAAATATTTATTAAGTACCTACAACATACAGTGCTTCCTCTCCACTCAACACAGCCTATCCAGTTCTAGTGACCAGCAGGAGCCTGATAATTCAATACTCAGGCATTTTCACTGGCTGTCCCACATGCCTAGAACTCTCCCCCTTCTCATCTTCATCTCCACCTCCGGCTTTCCTTGTCTTCCTTCAAGTCTCAGCTTGTGCCTTTCCTCCTGTGAGAAGCCTTAACTGATCCGATGTGATGCCAGAGTCTTGCCTCTCAGATTATATCCAATTTATCTTGTTTATGTATACGTATGTAGATGGCTAAATGGTCAGACACACAGATAGATAGACTAGTAGCTAGATGGACAATCAGATAGACAGACTGATAGATAGAAAACTGTCATATAAACAGATAGGCAGCCAGATAGATCTTTTTTTGTACATAGTTGTCTACATCTCATCCATCCCATTACACTGCGAATTCCTTGTGAAAAGAGACTGTTTTTTGCTTTTCTTTGCATTTCCAGAAGTAAATATAGCATCTAGCATATAGTAAACACTTAATAAATGCTTGCTGACTTGCTAATAATAGAGATTGGGAGCTAGATTTGGAACCAAGAGGACCTAGATCTAAATCCCACTTTTAGCTCAAACTGGTCTTGGTAAGAGTGACCTCCCCACTATGGGCTCAGTTGTTGCTACCCAGAGAGAACACCTTCACATCTTTTAACCTTCTTTTCTACTCCCTCCTTCTACTCACTACCACAAATACTCCACACAGAAAGAAATCCTGACAGAGTCAAATTAATATAAATATAGTTTAAAAAGAGAAAAAGAAAATATATACTCCAGTGAACAGTTAGTCACATTTTGCATTATAAATGACCCCTCTTTGTAGTGGGAGCTACTGATTCTGTTGTCACTGGGTTGCAATTCATCTAAGGTCTCAGGGGGCGATAGCCACTTTTCAGTGTTCTAAATAACTCTTTAGGATAGTTAAGATGCAGAGAAGTTGCTGGACTGCTTGATAAGGCAAGAGATTTCTATATATCAACGAAATCACAGCTCCAGACCTTGTTCCCCTAAGGTACAATGTAATGTTTGAGCTTACAAAGACAAAACTGAAAAGTTACCCCTGCCCTGGAGACACTTATTCTTTGGAGGAATACTTGTAATTGTGTGAGTCAGTTCAAGATTCTTTGAGGAGAGAGAGGGAGGCACTAAAAACTAAAGGAATCGAGACAAACTCTAGGTGGGAGGCAGCCTCTGAGTAGCCTTGAAGAAAGCCAAAGATTCTGGAGGCCAGGGTGAGAAAGGAGTGTGTTCCACGCCCCGGGGGGAGGGGGAGGAGGAATAGGCTAGGCAGTACAACTGAAAAGTGGATTTTCCGATAAAAGGAATAGGTACCTGGCCAATTTGGCTAAACATAAAGAGTGTGAAAGGGGATGATGTGAAATCAGTCTGGAAAGGTAGAGCCAGATTATCACCTGCGTTAAAAGTCAAACACAGGATTCTGTAAGAGATAGGAGGGAGCCACTGAAAATTTTTTTAAGCAGAGGAATAGTTTGCTTAAGCCCGTATTTGGAGAATATTAATCTGACAGCTCCATGGAGAGAGGAGGCTGGAAGCAGGGCAAGCCAATCAGATGTAGCAGTAGTGTAGGCAAGAGGTAAAAGGACAGGGCTTGTAGGGTCTGTGTGAATGGCACAGATGGGAGAGATCTTGTGCAAATAAGATTAGATAAAACTTGGCCATGAATTAGATTTAGGGATGACAGTGGGCCAAGAGTGGTGAATGCCCCAGGGTTGAGAATTCAGAAGGCTTAAGCAATCCACCAACCTGAAAGCTAAGGATTGTCCTGGGGTTAAGGATTTATACTTCCCTTCCAAAACTTCCTTTATCTCTTCTCTGTTCCCTTTCCAATCCAGTCATTTTCTATTGTGTCCCACTCTTCCTGACCTCTTTGGGGATTTTCTTCTCAAAGATACTGGAGTGGTTTGCCATTTCCTTCTCCAGGTCATTTTACCCATGAGGAAACTGAGGCAAACAAGGTGAATGAAGTGCCTTGCCCAGCTAGGAAGTATCTGAAGTCGAACTTGGACTCAGGAAGATGAGTGTTCCTGACTCCAGGACTTAGCATTCTAAACCAGTGAACTACCTATCTTCTTGGCTTGCTCCCTGTTAGCTCCTATCCTAGAAAGATTTGTTCAGCCTACAATTCTCTGCATTTTCTTAGGTTACGCAGGGTTATATGGAGAAGTCTGGCCTTTTAAATTCTCAGCCAGCCTGGAATCTATCTGCTTAATGATGACTCTCTCAGGAGTGACCCCCTGCTATGAGCCCCGGGGGGTGAGGGGGTTGGGAGAAGGAAGAGGGGGGAGGGGGAGCCCCCCCCCAGCTCTCCCCTAGCTGGAGGCTCTTCACCTGTTCTGCCCTTCTTTTTACTCCCTCTCTCCACTCACTGCCACAAAGACCACACACACTGAGATTCAGTCTGAGACAGATTAACATAAATATATTTATATTTATTATAAATATAGTAAAAGGGGGAAAAGGGCATTTACCCCAAGGACCCCAGAGCCACATTTTGCATTATAAATGGCCCCTCTTTGTAGTGGGAGCCACTGACTCAGTTGTCTCTGGGTAACAATTCATCCAATTTAACTCACAAAATCACAGGATCTCTGAGCTAGAAGGAACTTTAGAGCACATCTTGTCAGACCTATATTTTCCAAAAGGAATTTCCCCACATCAAAAACAAAACAAAACAAACAAAAAAACTAATTCAGTTATTGTTACTAGTTATTGTTTTATTTTTGAGAAATTTAAAAATATATGCTTCAAAATCTATTTAAAATTCATCAGTTCTCTCTCGCTCTCTCTCTCTCTCTCTCTCTCTCTCTGGAGATAGATAACATCTTTCACCCTAAATTCTTGCTACTACAGGCAATTCACTCACCACTCACCGCGATGGAGGTCTTCCTCTTTTTCTTTGACATTGAGGGAATAATAGTGAACTATGAACCTGTCATTTCTCTCCCTCAACATGTGACCAGCCAATCTCTTCCTATACATTTCCCTGATAACCCACAAGAGCCACATCTTTTGCCCTTGTTCTACTGAACTCCTCATTGGTTATATGGTCTATACTAAGTCTGCTCACATTCAATGTGAATTGTCCATTGCTCTACATCAGTGGTTCTCAAAGTATGGTCTAGAGAATCCTGGGGATCTCTGAAACCCTTTTAGAGGGTCTACAAATTCAAAAATAGATAAATAAAAACGCTTTGGAGAGATCCTCAAGAATTTTTAATAGGATAAAGATACTGAAAACAAAAGTTTGAGAATCACTGTTCTACATAAAGCTCAAGAATAGGGAAAGGAATTGGGTCCTTTGATTTAATGATGAAGGGTATTTCCTGGTGAGAAAATTGCTTCTACCAAAGCATGTTGGCATCTTCTCTACAACTTATATCGTCTTAGTGACTGACTTAATTAAGTATTGAGAGGTTGTCAGTTAGTTAATAATCATTTATCTGGTGCTTACTGTGTGCCAGGCACATGTTGAGAACTGAGGATTAAAAGAAAAGCAAAACTCATCCCTGTCTATACATACGTTCCATTTTAATGAGGGAAATAACAAGTAAATAATTACAAGCTAGAGACAAAATATATACAAAAGAGCTGAAAAGTAATCTCAGAGGCAAAAACACTCTTTTTGGGTGGGAGATTAGGAAAGATTTCCTACCAAAGGTAGGATTTGAACTATTTTTTTTGTCAAAATCAAATTTATTTTTGGTTCCAAATTCTCTCTTTCCCTCTTCTTACCCCTCCCACCTATTGAAAAACAAAATAAATAAGTAAATAAACATCACAAATATGTATAGACATGCAAAACAAATTTCCACATCAACCATGTCAAAGAAAGAAAGAGAAGAGGAAAGAAGGAAAGAAAAAGAAAATAGACTTCAATGTGGGTCTATCTTCTCCTTCTGGAGGTGGATAGCAGATTTCTTCATGAATCCTCTGAAATTATAATTGATCATTATATATAGAGAGAGAGTTTATACTCTTCCCAAAGAGGAGTGAGCCTCCCACTTCTAGCCAGAAACATTAAGATGATTCCTTAAGATTCTTCTTTTTTTTTTCTCTGAGACAATTGGGGTTAAGTGACTTGCCCAGGGTCACACAGCTAAGAAGTGTCTGAAATCAAATTTGAACTCTGGTCCTCAAATTGGTCATTATATTGATAGGAATGTCTAAGTCTTCCAAAGTTGTATTTCTTTACAATTTTGTTGTTACTGTTTAAATTGTTTTCCTAGTTCTGCTCATTTTATTGTTTTAATTCATACAAATCTCTTCAACTTTCTCTGAACTCATACCCTTCTTCATTTTTTGCATTACATATTTAACATCTACTGGTCATCCTGCCATTTAGGGGAGGGGGTGGGGGGGGTAAGAGGTGAAAAATTGGAACAAGAGGTTTGGCAATTGTTAATGCTGTAAAGTTACCCATGTATATATCCTGTAAATAAAAGGCTATTAAATAAAAAAAAAAAATTTTTTTTTGCATTACAATACAATAAAATTCTATATTCATATATTATAAATTGTTCAATTATTCCCCAGCTGATAGATACTCCCTCAGTTTCCAATTCTTTGCCACCACACAAAGAGTTATATGGGCTGTCTTTCTCTTTCTTTGATGTTTTTGGATTATAGACCTAATAATGGCATAGGCCAAAGGGTATGCACAATTTAATAGCTTTTTGGTCATAGTTCCAAATTGCTTTCCAAAATGGTGTGATTAGTTCACAGTTCCACCAATAATACATTAATGTGATTATTTTCCTACAGCCTCTCCAATATTTGTCACTTTCCATTTCTGTCAAACTTGCCAGTCTGTGGGTATAAAATGGAACCTCAGAGAGTTTTAATTTGCTTTTCTATAATTATTAGTAATAAGTAATAAAAATGAATAATTGTTAATATTAATTATTGATTTGCTAATTAGTACTACTTAGTAATAGTTTTATATGGCTATTGATTTTTCTTGGTTTTTTTCCTCTAAATTTTTTCTTCCTCTAAAAACTGCCTAATCATATCTTTTGACTATTTATCTATCACTTTGCCCCAGAAAATTCCCAGGACCAGTCCAGCCTGGCTGGAGCCATCACTAGACCCACTGCTTGCCCCAGGGAACAGAGAAGATAATGTGCCTGGGAGGAAACCTGTTTCTGAGATTTTTTTTTTTTTTTTTGAGGGGAATACGAGAGAGAAAGTGGAATATTCTATCTGTCTCTATATATATATATATACTATATATAGTCTGTCTCTATTTTTTTAGGTCTAATGGAGTTAGGGAGAGGCCCTTGAGGAATGGAAGCTGGGTGGGAGATTTAAAAAAAAAAAAAAAAAAAAAAAGCAGTTCTAGAATGGACATAATGGGCATACAACCCAGCCCAGCCCGGAGCTTCTGAAAGCAATCTGAAGGTCAACTCCCTAATTCTGTGGAATGGGCTCATTGTTTCTAATGACTCACCAAGGACCCGTTTGTGGTGCCTTCCAATTTGCCTAACACTCCCCGGAAAGGGTCCCTCCCTTCAGGCTCCTGGAACACAGACAGAGATTCATAACTCCCTCCATGGGTTGCAAAATCAATGAATGCTACCCCAAAGGAACAGTTGCTCTAAACTCAAAAGACTTAAATACATGCCTGCTCATTCATACAGGTATCCTGCAGCCTCTGTGCCTCTTGAGTTCCCCTAAATCCCTTCAGGTTTCTCCTCCTTACCTCCTCTTGAGTCCCTTAAAGAGCCTCCTCCAAACCCCTGAGTCCCTTTAGTTTAGAAGCCATTACACCAAAAAAATCCCAGGGGAAGAAGAATGAGCAAGGGAGGGAAGCTGTGCTCATCCATCTTGAGGAGCCACCGCCCCCCAACAGCAGGACCAGGAAGAGGGTTGCTAAGCTTGGAAGACCCTCCGAAAGGGTTCCCAGATCTTATTCCAAGTAGGCAGCTCCATAAGGTGGGCGCGGAGGCTCCTACCCAGGACCACTTTGGCTGAAGGAGGAGTAAGAAGGGGGGAGGTGAGAGAGAGCCTCTTCTCTAGCCCAAAAGCTGCTCCTGGAATAAACCCCAAGCAATGCTGGGCATTGGCCCTGGCCCTGCCAGCAAGTGAGACAGAATAGCCTTGAGTTCCGGTCCTTTTGTCTGGCTTTAACAGAAGGTGAATTGTCAGACTGACACAGGAGCAAAGTAGCTGATAAGTTCATCCGGGAGAAAATGCCAAAGGGAGTGATTGTTTATTAAATATCAGTCACAGTCCAGCCTTCTCAGGACCTGCTTCCTTAGATCTTGGAGTGAGAGAAGGCCTGACCTGCAAGGATTTTTAGAACACAGAATGTCACACAGGTGGAGGGGCCCTCACACCATGGAACCAAAGAAAAGAGAACAGAGCATCGAAGGGGCTGGTAAGACTTACAGCTGCAAGGGAACCGCAGAGGTCATAGAGTCTAATTTTACTGTCGAAGACAGAGGCTTAGAAAAGCAAGTGGGTTCCCTACATTAAGAGTAGAAATGAAAGTAGAAATCCCATTCCTCCAACCACAAAATCTCTTTTCACTGAGCCACTATTGGATTTGAAAAGGACCTCAGAGACTGTATAATCCACTTCTTCATTTGAAAGGGCCTTCTTAAGACCGGCTCCCTTAGATTCTTAGACTCATACAACTTGTTCAAACAGTCAGGTTAGTGGTAGAGCAATATTTCTGTCTCCCAGGGCCCGTCCCATTTCTCTGAGCTGCCGCCCTCCTGACACCCCAGCCAGCCAGCTTCCGTCTCTTTCCTTTCTCTCTGGCACTTGGGTCAAATGCCTGCCACATTCCTTGGTCCACTCACTCCTGAACAGCTTCCATTCTCACCCTCTTTGTGTTGCCCACTCTTATCTAAGGCCTGTGGTGAATGTGATTAGCAGTGGGTTGATCTAGCATACAGAGAGTTTTCAAAATAGGGATGATGATTGCTCCTGAGCCCTCAGTAGCCCTACTGAAAATATCCCTGGCCCCTGGGGACTAGAGCTGAGTAACTGGAATCTGGGAGTAAAGGGAGGTTAGTCTTGCCTTAAGGCTCCCAGGTTCACTCTGATTATTAGCTTTAAAAAAAAAAAAAAAGAAAGAAAAGAAAAGAAAAAGAAAAGAAGAAAGAAATCTTTTGCAGCAGGACAGATTTAGGTCAGATATAAATAAGGCCTTCCTGACTGTGCAGTTTGTGTGTGTGTGTATGAGAGAGACACAGAGACACAGAGACAGAGAAAAAGGGAGGGAGGGAGAGAATGAAAGAGAGAGGGAGAGAGGAAAGGAAAGAAAGGGAGGAAGGGAGAGAGAGAGAGAGAGAGAGAGAAAGAAGGAGGGAAGGAAGGGAAGAGAAGGAAAGAGGGAGAATTTCCTGCTAAGGATATTAGAAGCACAAAATCAATCTCTGATCATCAGCAGCCAGGGCCCAACCACGTTGTTTTTTCCTTTCAGTAGAATGTAAGCTTTTTGAGACCAAGGGACTATTTCTTTTTCCCTTTGACACCTCCAAGCTTAGTAAAGTACCTAACAGATAATGGGCATATAAGCCCTGGAACCTAACAAGCTCCTCCCCATCACTAGAAAACTTCAGGTGGAAACTAGATGACCACTTTTTGGGGGATATGGTAGAGAAGAATCTCTACTCAGCACCGACTAAATTGTCTTTTCCAACTCTGATATTCTGTTGTTGCGGGGTCCAAGAAACCAAAATATGTGCAGAAATTTTTTGGGGAGGTCTCTGCACTGAGATCCATCCTCCCCCTCCCTTGACCCCATTCATTCTATACTTAAATGGCGATCTGTCTGCCCATTCTCTTAATCAGTGTCGACGCCCAGAGCCAGAGCTCCTGTCTGCCTTCCTTTTGCATAGCCACATGCCAGAGGGGTGATTCACTCCCAGCTCCAGCCAAGGCCCCACCCAGGCAAGGACTCCCTTTGGCTCCCAGACTCATGTTCTCTCTGCCTCAAATAGCAGACCACATGCCCTTCTACTTGTACCCTGGGGATGTTTTGGAGTGGGGGGGAGGAGCAGGAGGGGCCTCCCTCCTACAGGGACAGTGACCTGCCTACAGTTACACAGCTTTTAAATCTGTAGCAGAGACTAACCTTGTGCTTCCGACACTAATTATAACACTTTCTCCAGTTAAATTGCATTACTTTTCTAGTCTTTTCCTTCTTAAAACTAATCTGAACAGGGTAAAAATTGTTGTCTCTGATCACCAAGAAAACCCCCTACTGCAGGTTCAGGCCTCCAGAGGATCCCCAACTGCTGAGGGATAAAGGAATTGAATAAAGGTGGGTATCTGACCAGAGAGTTTGCCCTGGATTCTGGGGGAGGAAGGGGAGGAGTAGGCTCTGATGTTGGGAAGCCAAACTCTTGCCAAGTGTTGATGGGCTCCAGCCCAGCTGCTGCTATCTTCCCTGGGTGACTTGCCCTTTCCCAGCACCCAGCAGGGGCCCCAGGAACACAGGGACATCAAGGTCATTTTCACAGAATCACAACATTTCAGATCTGGAAAGGGGTCTCAGGACATCATCATCCCATCCAAACAAGAACCCCCCTGCTTCCCAACACACCTGACAAGTGACCTAGTACCGTGTCTGTCTGACACATAGTAAAGGCAGCATGAAAAACTGACTAGTGAATCAGCCCTTGTATGAAAGCCCCCAAAGAAAGGGATCCCACGGCTTCCCTCCATTTTGGGACAACTCTCTTTGTTAGGAAGTTTTTTTCTGACACCAATTCCGCACTTATCTCTTCACAATTTCCACTATCTGCCTTTCTTGCTGATAAGATATTCTCCCCCAAGGATTGTCTTAGTGACTGTTCCCAAAACATCCCTTCTGCAGCCTTGAGTCCTCATGCAAACAGAGTGATTAGGGCCCTGGTTCTAGCAGCTGCTTCTGCCCACACCAGGCCAGGTGACCTGTGAGGTCTCCTTTGAGTCCTTTGCCCCTGCTTCCCAGAATAATTAACCCTCCTAGCCTGACAGAATGCCTCCCCCTATCAGGAACTCAGCCCTGAGATCTTTACAGAGGGACTCCAGGAACCTCGTCAGCATTATAAACAATGATAATGTAATGGCTGACGGTTTTCTATAATCCTTCACAAAGATTTTGCCTTACAATAGTACCACAGGGTGACACACTATCATCTTCAGTCTTCGGAGGCAGGTAAATTAGTTATATTACATTTTGTGTCTCAGAGATGAAATAAGTTGTTCAAAGTCACACAGCTAGTGTCTGGAACAAGAGCTTTAACACACATCTTATGACTTTTAAGTCCATTTCTCTTTCCACTTCTGTCTCTTTCTCAAAATATATATATTATATATATATGCATAATACATAGGTATATACTATGTGTATATATAGCATATAGTATATGTACATATAATAGTATATATAATAATATAAATATAATATATTGTACATATAAAATATAAGTTCTTATCCTATATATATATATACCATATATATCACATATAGAGTATATATGTAATATATATTATATAATATAATAGCAGTTATTCAGAAAATCTTAGTGTTACCTTAAATGTTAATAGCTTAAATATACAGGAAACAACCTGAATATATGTATGCATGTATGTACATAAAAGTATATATGTACATATGTATTTATACTTATATTTTAATATATACTCATATATTTCTAATGTATATGCATGTCTATATGTTTATGTATGTCTCAATAGGTATATATATACAAAAATTTGTAAAACAGAAATATACAAATATGTATATCTATATGTGCACATATATGTGTATGCATAAATATAGATATATAGATATTATGTATGACTATCTTAACATGTATAAAGCAAGGCATATGTCATGTGATAAAAGCCATTAGAAAGGTAAAAGCCACTGAAGTGTGGAAACACAGCAAGATTCTTTCTAGCTGGGGAGCCTGAAGGTTTCAGTGGTAGCAGGAAAGCTGCACATTGAATAAATGAAGCCCATGACTTTGTCCATATTGATCAGAATAAATGTGTTGAAGCAACAGGTAGGTAGAAATAAGAGTAATGTACCCTGGGAGGGAAGAAGACACAATAAATCCTGGGGCTCTGATCACTCCATCAGTCTTAGTAACTCAGGTTTTCCTAATAATATTAATAGTAGCTTATATTTATCTAATACTTACTATGTCCCTGGAACTGTGCAAAGTGCTTTATAAATATTATTTTATCAATCCTTACAACAGCTCTAAGAGATAGGGGGCTATTATTATTCCCACTTTACAGAAGAAGAAACTGAAGTAAACAGAAATAAAATTACTTTTCACAGTTAAGTGTTTGAGGCTAGTTTCGAACTTAGGTCTTCCTGACTCCAAGCCTGGTGCTTTGTCCACTGTGCTACCTCACAGAAATATTTTTATTCCTTAGTACATAACATAATGCAAAAGAAAACCTTCTATTTCTAGACTATCTGAAAGAAAATCCATTTCCCACTTTTGGCACATACTGGCTATGAAAACTTGGTAGGAAAGGAAGGCAGGGAAGCCACTTAATCTATACTTGCTTTAGACAAATCTGAGACTTATATGAACTGATGCTGAGTGAAATGAACAGAACTAGGAGGTCATTGTACACGGCAACATGAAGATTATAGGATGATTAATCCTGATGGACATGGCTCTTTTCAACAATGAGATGATTTGGGCCAGTTTCAATGATCTTCTGATAAAGAGAGCCATCTGCACCCAGAGAGAGAACTGTGGGAACTAAATGTGGGATCACAACATAGTATTTTCATTCTTTTTGTGGTTGTTTGCTTGCATTTTGTTTTCTTTATCATTTTTTCCCTTTTTGATATAACTTTTCTTGTGCAGCAAGGTAATTGTATAAATATGTATACATATATTGATTTTAACATATTTTTAACATGTTTAACATATATTGGATTACTTGCCATCTAAGAGAAGGGGTGGGGGGAACAAGTAGGAAATTTGGAATACAAGGGCCAATGAAATACAAGGAATTTGCAAGGGTCAATGTTGAAAAAGTATTCATGCATATGTTTTGACAATAAAAAGCTTTAACAAAAAAAGACAATTCTCTGAGACTATAACACATTTTCAGTGAAAGTATCAACCTATATTGGTAGGGGTACCTGGGAGTGCCTTATACCAATGAAGTCAAAGGTTCAGGTCCAGCCCCTAACCCCCCTCTATGTGTGTGCATTCTGTCTTCCTAGAGACCATGCCCTTTCTCTTAGATGTCCTTCCACCATTAACCAAGATCTCCCTGAAGTCATAGCTCTCTGTTCTATCTTCCTTCCCTTTCCCTCATAGACAGGCCATTGTACACGTAGAAACTGACCAAGTGCCTGGATCTCTCTGGCTCCAATCTTAATTTCATATCAGACAAATGTGACCTTGGAAAGTGTGAAAAGTGTCTGGAACAAAGTAAATTGGAATCAGAGTCAGACACTCAGTCTTCTCATGTAGAAAAGGGTAACGGATTATATCCCAAGGACTGAGCTAGGCTGGATGTGCCAGTATAACTCCATATTATTGCCCCTTTCCCTATTGGCCAATGATAATGTAGAGCCTTTATCCTGGATTTTATTCTTTGTTGTTGTTGTTGTTTAATCTGTTAGTTTTCAACATTTACTTTTTGCTATACAATTCTTTTTTATAATAATAGCTTTCAATTTTTCAAAATACATATAAAGATGATTTTCAGCATTCACTTTTGCAAAACCTTGTGTTCCAAATTTTTCTCTCTCCCTCTCCCCCTCCTTCTACCTCTAGACAGCAAGTAATCCAATATAGGTTTAAAATGTTCAATTCTTCTAAACATATTTCCACATTTATCATACTGCACAAGAAAAATCAGACCAAAAGGGGGAAAATGAGAAAGAAAGAACAAGCAAACAAACAACAACAAAACTGGTGAAAATGCTATGTGGTGATCCACATTCAGTTTCCATAGTCCTCTTTCTGGATGCGGATGACTCTCTCCATCACAAGTCTATTGGAATTGACCTAAATCACTTCAACATTTACTTTTACACTATTTTTATTTCCAATTTTTCCTCTATCCCTCCTGCTCTTGTCCCCTCCCCAAAAGAGTAATCAATCTGATATAGATTATACATGTATTTCCACATGAGTCATGTTGTGAAAGAAAAATCAGAAAAAAAGGGAAAACCATGAGAAGGAAGAAACAACAAAAAAATGAAAATAATATGCTTCAGTCTGCATTCAGACTCCATAAATCTTTATCTGGAGGTAGATAGAATTTTATACCATGAGTCTTAGAATCATCTTAGATAATTGTATTGCTGAAAAGAATTAATTTGATCAAAGTTGATCATCCATACAATGTTGCTTACTGTTGCTAACTATATTTGGATCCTTGAAACCTGCTGAAGCTTATCTTCCCTTCCTTATGTAGTCTGGTTGTAGGGGAACTACTAATGGCTGAAATGTTTTTTTAACAATTATAAAAAACCCACCAGGAAGAGAGTACAACCTACCATTTGCTACATTCAACAGGTAGGTAAAATAATATGGTATCAAATATTGTTAGTTGGTTTTGCTAAATTGCTCTTTTGTCCTTGTTTTTAAACTTTTCTCATAAAGAATGGCTTGCTGGATAGAGAAGTAGGGAACTGATTGTGGCAACACAAATGTTGTTGCCACAAAAATTTCAATAAAAATTTTGAAAATAAAATGAATCAGGGAGCTAGATGGTGCAGTGGATAGAGCACCAGCCCTGAAATCAGGAAGACCTGAATTCAAATTTGACCTCAGATACTTAACACTTCCTAGCTGTTTGTGACCCTGGGTAAGTCACTTAACTCCAATTGTCTCAGCAAAAAAAGAAAAAAAAAAAAAAGAAAAGAAAAAATATCATTACTCAAATGCCTAGATATGTTAGTTTCAACCAGATGACCCAATCTACTTCAAGTTCTTCCATTAACTTCTGGTGCTCTCTGTAACATCCAGAGAGAAAAATATGGAAACTGAATATGGATTGAAAGATAGTGTTTTCACCTTTTTGTGGGTGTTTGATTTTTTTTTTCTTTCTCATGATTTTTTCTCTTTTTCTCTTATTTTTCTTGTAAAATATGACAAGGGCAGCTAGGTGGTGCAGTGGATAGACCACTAGCTCTGAAGTCAAGAGGACCTGAGTCCTCTGAAATCAGAAGCTGATTTCAAATCTGATCTCAGACACTTAACACTTCCTAGCTATATGACCATAGGCAAGACACTTAATACCAATTGTCTCAGGGGAAAAAAAAGTTTTTAATTGATGTCTTTTGGAGTTTTTCAACATTCTAATTTTTCCCAGCACCCCTTCCTTCCTTTTCCCAAAAAGCCATTCCATATAAAATATTATTTTTAATGTTAATAGTATTTTTCCAATTACATATAAAAATAGTTATCAATATAATTTTAGTTAAGGGAAGAAACCTCCCCTAAATAGCAAGTTATCCAATATGTGCACAAACATGTGCAATTCTTCTAAACATATTTCCACAATTTATCATGCTGCACAAGAAAAATCAGATCAAAAAGATGAAAAAAAAAAAAAAAAAAAGAGAGAGAGACCCGAAAAAAACAAGCTAGCAAACAACAACAACAACAAAAATGAAAATACAATGTTGTTATCCACATTCAGTCCCCACAGTCTCTCTCTGGCTGCAGATGGCCCTCTCCATCACAAGTCTATTGGAACTGGCCTGAATCACCTCATTGTTGAAAAGAGCCAAGTCCATCACAGTTGATTATCACATAATCTTGTTGCTATGTACAGTGTTCTTTTGTTTCTATTCACTTAACTTAGTATCAGTTTATGTAAGTCTTTCCAGGCCTTTCTGAAATCATCTTGCTGATTGTTTCTTATAGAACAAATATAGTCCATAACATTCATGTACCATAACTTATTCAGCCATTCACCAACTGATGGGCATCCACTCAGTTTCCAGTTCCCTGACTCTACAAAAAGGGCTGCTATGAACATTTTTGCACATGTGAGTCTTTGAACCTTTTTTTTAATTATCTCTTTGAGATACAGACCTAGTAGTGAGATTGCTAGATCGAAGGATAGAATTATACGTATTTAACCTATCTCAGATTGCTACTGCCTTGGGGAGGGGGAAGGTAAAGAAGGGAGGAAGAAAAATTTGGAACACAAAGTTTTACAAAAATGAATGTTGAAAACTATCCTTACATGTATTTGGAAAAATAAAACACTATTGAAAAAACCCCAAATATTATTCTATCTACATCACAATTCTAAGAGGTAGATGGTATTATTATCCCCATTTTACAGATGAGGAACCTAATGTCAAGAAAGGTTAAGTGATTTGCCTGGAGTCATAGACCTAGTAAGAGTCTGAAGTAGATTCGAACTCAGGTCTTCACTGCATTATTGAGAAGATTATAATAGTTGATCATCAGATAATCTTCTTGTTACTGCATATAATGTTCTCCTGGTTCTGTTCACTTCACTCAGCATCAATTGATATAAGTCCTTCCAGGCTTTTCTGAACTCAGCCTGCTCATAATTTCTTACTTCTCTCTCTCTCTCTCTCTCTCTCTCTCTCTCTCTCTCTCTCTCTCGCTTTTTGCTGAGGCAACTAAGGTTAAGTGACTTATCCAGGGTCACACAGGCAGAAAGTGTTGTGTCTGAGATCAGATTTGAACTCAGGTCCTCCTGACTCCAGGGTTGGTGCTCTATCCACTGCACCAATTAGCAGCCCCCTGCCCATCATTTCTAGAACCATAATATTCCATTAATTCATACCATAACTTATGTAGTTCTTCCCCAATTGATGAGCATCCACTCAATTTCCATGCACTGAGTTTTAAAGGAAAGGAATCAATAAATCAACACAATTGGTTAAATACTTTCCATGCACCAGATATCTAAGGATACAAATGCTAAAAATGGAAAAGTACTTACCTTCAAGGAGTTTACTTATCAAAAGAAACAACATGTACACACGCTCACATATATGCTTGCATGTGCACCTGTAGATACAGTACATACCGTGATATAGAAATAAAACAGGGAAAAGTGAAATAAATATATTTATATACAGTAAATAATAGGTCTAATTATGTCACACACACACACATACACGCGCGCGCACACACACACACACACACACACACACCTCTACTCAATAAACTTTGGTGGCTCCCATTACTTCCAGGATTAAATATAAATCCCTCTCACATTTACAAGCTGGCTCCTTCCTATCTTAACAGTCTTCTTACACCTTATACTCCTCCCTACATTCTATGCCTCAGTAACACTGACTCATTTGTAAGTTCCTCAAACACAACACTGTATTTCTCATCTTTTTACCTTTGCCCTAGCCATGTTCCCTGTATGGAATGTTCAGCTCTCTCACCTCTACCTTTCATTTTTCCAACTTCCTTTAAGACACAGCTCAATTTCTGCAGGTATGTTTTCTCTGCTCTCCCATGTGTTTCCTCTTTGAAATTACCTTTCATACATTTTGTACGTACCCCATTATGTACATAATGTGTCCCCTATTAGAATGTATGCTCTCACGTGGTTAATGGAGAAATATGTTTTGCATGACTTCACATGTATATTTGATATTATATTACTTGTCTTCTCAATGTGGGAGAGGCTAGAAGGAGGGAGAGAATTTGGAACCCCAAATTTAAAAAAAATGTTATAAACAAACATTAATTAAATTATTAACTAGTTTAGAAGAAGATTTACAACAGAGGTGTCAAATACATCACTAGATTATAATGTGATTGAGAAATATTTAGCAAGATAAGTAAAAATATAATAGAAAATAGGGAATGCTTTTTTAAAAAGAATGCATGTTATCCCAGTAGAACGTGTTAAAGCAGGGTCTATTTTTGCTCCTTTTTTCTTATCCTTAGCTTTTTAGCACTATTCTTGACACATAGGAAGCACTTAATAAATGCTAATTGACTGATATACAACTTTTTACATTTAAAAAAAAACTTTTAATATGCAATATGTCCTTCTTTTGCTGCAATCACTTTTTTAAACAACATGATTTGGCATTGGGTTCAAAAGATTTTGAAACATTAATTCTTTATTAATATTAAGTGTACTTTTGACGAATACTATTCTTCCAAGTCTAGTTTGAATTATAGTCCTAAAGGTTTTAAGTGGGCTTGAATCACACAAGTTCCCAGGCCACTGAAGCATGCTAATCTCCATTTCTTAGATAAATTTCTTAACTTTTCATGACATATGGCATGGTGCAAGGTTGTGTTGCAATATTCCATCTCCATTTAGGGACTTTTGTAATTCTGAAATAATTATTCTTCTTAGTATAATAAATATTTATAAACATTCATTCTTCCCTCACAAGGGATAAAACTTCTAGGCATACTAGAAGGAAAAGAAACAACAATCCCAAGGCTATCTTTTTAAGTGAATATTTTACAGTCTAATAGAAGAGGGGACTCCCGAAACTCTGAAAATCCTTAAAGGAGAAAATCTCCTTCAAATCTGCCTCCATATGGGACTCCTCCCCAAAGACAAACAGTTTCATCTTTGTTATCTGGGTGGGGTCTGCTCAGTCCTGAAATTCACTGAATTCAATTCAAATTCTAGCCCTAGCTGAAACTCAGTGAGGAGCCAACTTGGAACTCCACCCAGGGACCCCCTTTAGCTAAATCTCTCATTATAAAAAGAGCCAAACTAAAATTCTCTCTTTGCAGAGAAACATGCCATGCTATGCTATGCTTGGCACACCAAGGGCTTCTGCCCATTGGAATACTCTTTCCAGTGCCACCCTCTCTTTACCCTCACCTATTTCCCTAATCAGACTTTAACCTTACTTCCAATCCCTATATAAACCTCTTATCAATCTAGGTTTTCAGGTCTGTAATTTCCTTTACAGAGAATTTCTGTGCCACCAGAAGGGAGTCCCCAAAACTCCCTACCCTTGTGCTGAAACCTACCCTGAACCCCAAACTTGCCACTAGATCTCATTTAACTCCCTGACCACCAGAATCCTTAATTTCATTTGGGTTCCCCAAATCTAAACTTCATCATAATGAAGATAATCAAATCTTGCAGACCACTTGAATTCTTTCTGACAATGATTTTAAAAGAATAACATGAAGATTACCTTTTTTCAGTCTTCTGTGTTCCAGTCTTTGTATTCTTATCCATGAAGATCATTTTTGTCTTCATGGCAATGGTAACACTAAAAACCAACAACAACAACAAAACCTGGTCTTTTTCTATTCTTCCAACTTCAAGAAGCCTAAAATGCCTTATATTGGAGCTCCTTGGACCCATTGAAGACCCTTGCTTGTTTTCTGAGAATTCATTAGCTTGTTTCACAGCAAGAGTTTGTCAATTCTTAGCACCATTTTTCATTTTTGACAACTTTCTTTTGGGTTTCTGAGCTGCTGATTTTGTTTCACTGGATGCTTGGATGGCTCTTGAAACCCTTGACTTCCCCATATCCACAGATGCTGTGATCTTTCTAAGTCATTCAAAGGAGCCCTTAAAGTTCTACAACTTATGTATGTCTTTTTGGATAAGTGATACCCATTCTTAAAATCTACAGAATTCAAAGTAGCAATAAAATATGTTTATGGTATGAATCCAGCACTCAACCTTGACAGAAATAAGGATGCAAAACCAACTCAATCTGGTTTCATTTGATCAACAATAGATGTTCCTGAGGCAGCCTTAGTCAATTATCAGTTGTCCTATATTATATATATATATATATATATATATATATATATAATCATAACTACAAAGTAATCTCCGGTAATGAAGAGAGGCACTAGTAGTGAGGGGAAGCAGGAAAGAATGCATCTAGAAATCTTAAACCGAATTTTAAAAGAAGGGAGTAATTTTAAGAGAGAAAAGAAAGGAGGGCATACATTCTAGATCTAGGGAACAATTTATGACCCATATGGGAAATGGAATGTCATATATATGTGAGACAGAAAGTACTATAGACCAGTTTGTCTGGACCCTAAAGTGTATGAGGAGAATAAGAAAGGTAAACTGGAGCCAATTATTGAAGCCTTTATATGTTGGGCTATTTGTATTTAATCCTAGAAACAATAGAGAAGCATTAAAGGTTTTGATTCTAAGCCAAGTCAGCAAATATTTATTAATTCTTCGCTAAATTGTAAATACTGTGTTAAGCCCTGGGGAATTTAAAAAAAAAAAAAAAAAGAAAGAAAAAAGGCCATCATCCCCTGCCTCCAAGCAGTTTACATTCTTTTTTTAAAAAATAAGTTTTTAGGTGTAACTAGGTGGCACAGTGGATAGAGCATCAGCCCTGAAATCAGGAGAACCTGATTTCAAATCTGATCTCAGACACTTAACACTTCCTAGCTGTATGACCATAGGCAAGACACAATACCAATTGTCTCAGGGGAAAAAAAAAGTTTTTAATTGATGTCTTTTGGAGTTTTTCAGCATTCTAATTTTTCCCAGCACCCCCTTCCTTCCTTTTCCCAAAAAGCCATTCCATATAAAATATTATTTTTAATGTTAATAGTATTTTTCCAATTACATATAAAAATAGTTATCAATATCATTTTAATTAGATTTTAAGTTCCAAATTTTTCTCCCTTTCTCCCTTCCCTCACCCCTCCCCAAGGCAACAAGCAACCTGATATAGGTTATATGTTTAATAAATAGTATTTTAAAAGACAAATAAAAATAAGAAAAGTCAGTATATTTGAGTAATACATTGAAAAAGTCTGAAAATATGTGTAATATATCAATTTCACGTACACTTCTACATAGGGGTGAAATGGAAATGACTTGTGCATGTTTTCTTGGCTCTGCTTATTTTAATCTCTACCAATTCACATAGGTCTTTCTATGCTTCTCTTATCATCATATGCATAATTTCTTTTTTTCTTTGTATTTATATAATAGTTTTTCTTTTTCTTTTTTTTATTATAGCTTTTTATTTACAAGATATATGCATGGGTAATTTTTCAGCATTGACAACTGCAAAATCTTTTGTTCCAACTTTTCCCCTCCTTCCCCCCCACCCCTTCCCTCAGATGGCAGGTTGATTAATACATGTTAAATATGTTAAAGTAGAAGTTAAATACTATATATATATATATATAAACATGGATATATATATATATATATACATTTCCAAACAGTTATTTTGCTGTACAAAAAGAATCAGACTATGAAATAGTGTACAATTAACCTGTGAAGGAAATCAAAAATGCAGGCGGACAAAAATAGAGGGACTAGTAATTCTATGTAGTGGTTCATATTCATCAACCAGAGTTCTTTCGCTGGGTGTAGTTGGTTCAGTTCATTACTGCTCTATTAGAACTGATTTGGTTCATCTCATTGTCGAAGAGGGCCACGTCCATCAGAATTGATCATCATATAGTATTGTTGTTGAAATATATAAGGATCTCCTGGCCCTGTTCATTTCACTCAGCATCAGTTCATGTAAGTCTCTCTAGGCCTTTCTGAAATCATCCTGCTGGTCATTTCTTACAGAACAATAATATTTCATAATATTCATATACCACAATTTATTCAGCCATTCTCCAATTCACTCAGTTTCCAGTTTCTGGCCACTACAAAGAGGGCTGCCACAAACATTCTTGCACATACAGATCCCTTTCCCTTCTTTAAAATCTCTTTGGGATATAAGCCTAGTTAGCTTTTTATTTTTCAAAATATATGCAAAGATAGTTTTCGACATTCACCCCTGTAAAACCTTGTGTTCCAAATTTTTCTCCCTCCCTTACTTCTTCCTCCCTAGATATGAAGTAATCCAATATAAATTAAACATGTGCAAGTCCTTTAAATACATTTCCAGATTTATCATATTGCACAAGAAAAACCAGATCAAAAAGGATCAAAACCAGATAAAAAATCAGGTGATATTAGTATGAATAGAGGAAGGGGATGGAGACATGGGAGAAATGGATGGAGGTAATTTGACAGGACTTGGCAATTCATGGGGACAGAGAAAAGGAAGTCAAAACTGACTTTCAGGTTTCAAAGCTAGTGGTCTGGGAAGATGGCAGTCCCCTCAACAGAAATAGGGGAGCTGGAAAGAAGACCTTTTGGGGAAGAAAAGTGAAAAATCTCATTTTGGAACATGTTAAGTTTGAGCTGGCTGTGTGCCATTTTTCTCATGAGTAGGAGGCACCTAAGAGTTCATAGTGGTTTGATTGGGAAGGAACTTTAGTGATCATTTAGTTCCATCCCCTTAGTTTATTTGTGAGTAGACTGAGGCCAGTAAGGGGAAGAGGAAGGTACTGATTTGCTCACTATCACAGGGACAACAAGAAATAAAATCAGTATTCCCCCTAGGTCTCCACACTACAAATCTAAAACTCTTTCCTTCATACTAGGTCATGGGTCCCAAGGGAGGAAGAGGAAACTTTGAGGTCTCCAGATTAGAAATTTGGCTTCCAGAGGTATTGCTGCTAGTGCCAGAGCCAGGATTTAGACCGTATAAATAGCAAAGACACCTGAGATGCCTGGAGCCACCCCCAGAGATAGTACTGAAGATAATAATTGGCTCATTATCCATTCACAGGTAGTGACATTTCCCAAGAGGGTAAACCCAGTAAGCCCTGGGCTTAAACATATATTGCTTTCTTCTTCTTAGATAAAAGGTCCACTGGCGGAATTCAGCCACTGAGGGGCAGGGCAAAACTCCAGGAAGTCCAGGAAAAGGACAAAGGACTCACCCAGAGCCAACACTGGCTAAAGGCCCGTTGGGACTTCCTAAGGATGAAAAGGGCAAATATGTATGTGAGTGGTGGGTGGAGGTGTCTCCTGGCGGTTCCCCACTTTCTGAGCCATGGAATTTAAGGTTTTTCCTTTTTTGTTTTTGTTTTTGTTTTGAAGCTAAGTTTCCCTAACTTGCTCAGGCTACTCAAAGGCAGATTCTATATTAATTGGCACAGAAGCTTTAGTCTGCTCCATTTTTTCAACACAGAGTGATTTGCTCCCTCCTTATCAGTAATCTGGAGACCCACCATCTTGCTGATTGGAGTTAGTGTGGATACACCATCAGTTTTAGCCCTACTTCAACTTAGAACTATTAAACTCAAATAATCCACCTTTCCCCAGGAGCAGGTGCCCAGGGTGACCCACAATACCTATAATGAAGTTATTTTTAGAGGAGCCCTTTAGGTAGATATACACATATACTTCTAGATCTGTCCTTGGAGAGTTCTTGGGCTGAAAGATAAAACATAAACCCTTTCCATTAAAGGGATAGTCGTTCTTATGCTCTGATGTAGTGAGCTGGTAATGGAGAGAGATGATACATAGAGGGGCAGAGAATCGAGAGAAATATGAATCTAGGCAAAGATATAAAAAAAGGAAAGCAGAATGGGACCTGAATTCAGGACAGAACTGAGTTTAAGGGGAATAGTTTCTGACTCCTGAGTAAAGAGAAGTAATATTGGAGATCTGTCATAGTGGGAGGCCTTGGAAAGCTAGGACTTAGAAAGTCTGGATGGACCTTCATAGGTCCACAGAGAGAAGTGAAAGGAAGTGGGGTGGAATTGTCAGAAGAGACCTTTGCCTTCTGAAAAGGGGTCTTCCTCACTGAGTCACTGGCTCAGCCAAATCAGCAAACTCCAGGGTATGGCTCTGCTCCCAGACCTTTGCAGGCCTGTGGGGACTGGGGTTTGGCCTCTGCCCAAACCCATACTGAGGTCTCTGAGCTTGCTGGGCCCCCCAGAGGAATGCGGTGGGTGGACCTGGGAAGGAGGGGGAGTGGGGTGATGGGAGATAAGATGTCATGGGGTTGGGAGAGGGGAAGTGATGGTCCTGCCCTGACCTGTAGTCCCTCAGAGTAGAAGAGATCTCAATCACATTCTAAGAATCCCCTATAGGCCCTGAAGGGATTGGGGCCAAAGAGGAAGGAAGAGGGATTTAGAAGGAAGTCTGGACTTTCTGGAGAAAGGAAAGAAATAGATCAAGAAGCTAAGATATTATCTAATTCACAGAGGTTTCTCCAGGCCCTGGGCTATGCTGGAGACTGGACTTAGGTATTCATCCAATAGGGTCTGCCAAATCAGCCTTTTTATTAGAGGAAATTTCTCACCCTTCTCTTTGGACTAACAGTCCCCTTATGGTCCTTTCCCTTATTCCATCTACTTACAATTAGAAGAAATCGTAGAGATATTCTGGTCAACCAACTAGTCGATAAGCATTTATTAAGCGCCTAGTGTGTGCCAGACATTGTGCTAGGCGATAGGCATTTTTTGATCTTTGATCCAGACCTGTGATTTCATTGGTATAATCACCTCCAGATGAAACTACTCCCTCTACTACTGCAGTTGGACACCTCTTCCCCAACTTCTAGTCAAAGAGTTGCCTGGAATGCCCTCAAGAAGATTATATTCTATAGGGGAGCCAACATATAATTTTTCCTATTAGAGATGAAACCAAATCATCACAGACAGTGATTGATAAATCTAGACAAGAACCAGGGAAACATCATGGTATAATGCGAAGGAAACTGGAGCATCTGATCCCAACGTTACACCCCAATTTTGCCATTCTATAATCGTATAACTTTAAAGAGCAAGTTAATCAGCCTCTGTGGGTCTCAGTTTCTTCATCTGTAAAATGAGAGAGTTGAATTAGATGGTTTCAATCTGATGATTAGATACTGAGACATCTTGGTGGTTTAGTGGCTGAAGTACTAGAGTCAGGGAAAGCTGGCTTCAACTCTTACCTCAGATATTTATTAACAGACTGATTCTGGGCAAGTCACTTAACCCTCTTGGCTTCAGTTTCCTCATATGCAAAATAGGGATAATAATATCATCTACTTCATAAAGCTGTTGGGAAGATCAAATGAGATTGTATGTGTAAGATGCTGTGTAAATTTTAAAGTGCTATGTAAATTCTAACTATTATTAGTTCTCATTAAAGAACTATTGAGGTCTAGATCCTAAGTTCCTTCAAATGGATTTAAAATTATGAAGATATGAATATAGTGGAAGGAAGGAAGAAGAAAAGGATAAAGGGAAGGAAGGAAAGAAGAAGGAAAAGAGAGAAAGAACAAAGAACAAGAAAGAAGAAAAGAAAAAAGGAAGAAAAGAATGATAGAAGGAAAGGGACATTAAGTATCCAATATGTGCTAAACATTGTGTTAAACACTTTTCAAATATTATCTCATTGAATCCTCACAACAACCCTGGGAGGTAGGTGCTATAATTATCCCCTATTTTATAGCAGAAATTTATAGTGAAAGGAAGCACTAGCCTTGGAGTCAGGGACCCTTGGTTTACATCCCAGCTCTGGCACTTATACTGTCACGTGTGATTTGGGGCAATCATTTTACTTCTCTGAAACTCAGTTTCCTCATTTGTAAAATTGAGATAATACTTCTATCATTTGCCTCATGGTGCTATTATGATGGATGCTATAATGATTTGAAGACCCCTAAAGTGCTACAGAAACTGTAGGATCATGTCTCTAGAACTGAATGGCACTTCAATCTGATTCCTCTGTTTTGCAGAGGAGGAAGGTGAAGCTGAGAGAGGGACTTGTACAGAGTAACACTGGTAGTAGGAAAGGCTAGGTTCAAACCAGGCTATATAATTTCAAATCCAACATTGACCCTTCTGTTTCTCTCTTCTCCCCTTTTCCACTCTCCCAAGTTTGAAGTTCTGAGATTCTATGATCTCAGAGGCTTTCTGGGGCCAGAGTTAAGGACTCTTTCTAAACACTCTGTCCCAATATTTCCAATATTGGGACAGACCCAGGACAAGCTAAAGAGTCCAAATATGTCAAGGGTGAAACAGCACAGGCAGCTGTCTGATTAGTCTCACTTAGACTAGCTGACTTTTAAAATCCTCTCTCAAGCTTCCCTGCCACTGCTTGGGCCCAAAGATTTTGAAGGCCCTTTCCCTATCCCAGAGGATATTCCACTTCCCTGAGTCCTCCTTGAGTTTCCAGGTTAGTCCATATCAGGATTATGCAGCCCCTTTGCTTCTAAGTCCAAAGTCAACCCCACCCCAGATCTCCCCTCTCCTGCTTGAGGGTGCTGCTGCCTGGCTAGCCCTAGGGCTTCAAGGGGGGGGATTGTGACTTGTGTTGAAAGGTTTCTCCAGAATCTTCAATGGCTCCATTGAGAAGGAGTTAAATGCCCCCCAAGCCGGGGGTGGCAAGTTAAGTGCCAGGAATGGAAGTGGGGGTGAGGGAGGGCTCAATGCCAAGGAAGGGGAGACTCAGGAAGCCCTCAGCTTGGCAACAACCCAACCTTCCTCCTGCTCCCATTGCCTTTGGCTACTGCAGAAAGGACTTTCTAGAGATATTAGATCTCAGCTCTTACTTTTATAGGTAAGGGGAAGTCCAAGCATTAAGAAAAAGGAGAGGATCACAAATAGGGAAGATTTGGGGGTCTTATAGGACCCTATAATTTAGAGCTGAAAGGAACTTTATAGATCACCAATCTAGCCCCATCATTTTATAAATTTTATAGACCTAAAGACAGAAAATCTTTATCCAAAGTCTCATAGGGAGTTAGTAAAAGATTCACTATTTTCCAACTTCCTGCCTTCTCTCCCAGAGAAACATAGAATATGTATTTAGAGCTTGAAGAGACTTTAGATATTCTCCAACACCAACATTTTACAGATAGAAAATTGAGGCCCAGAGATCTGCCCAGGGTGACATAACAAAGTCAGAATTGTATCCTGGAACTCTGACTCCAGATCTAGAGTTTTTCCCCTTTACACCATGCTGCTCTTTCCCTGAGCTGGCCCAGCCTGGGCTGAGGGAGCATCTTCGTTCCTGGGATATGGGCAGAGCCCTGGGCCCCAAAGGCCTGGACTTCATTTTCCAACTCTAAGAGGTTGGTGACGTTGCCAGTCCCTAGAGAAACACAAAGGGCCCATTCATGGGGCAGGTCACAGTGTGTTCTGGAAAAGAAAGGAAAGTTTTTGGCCCTTCCCCCAACTCCTTCAGTCCCATCCCCCTTCTTGTTAGCCAGAAGCCTAGAGCTGTGACAGTTACACAGAGAGAGGGGCTGCTAACATGACACAATACACAGGTGTTTACTTTTGCTATGTGGGGGAAGTGACAGGAAGGTCACCAGAGCAGAGCTACCAGCCTGGGGCTGGGGAGTGAAGTCCTGTGTGGAGGAGGGGCTTCCTGCTTTATATAATCCACACAGAATAAATAGAAAGAATCCAGACTTTAAATTGGAAGAACTGATCTGGAATCTCACTTCTGCCGTTTATCCCTACCTGTACAACTGTGAGCACCGTCTAGCTTTGTTTTCTTATCTTTAAATGAAAGGATTGTGCTTTCTAGCTCTAAAACCTGTGCTTCCATGCATCCCTATCTCGTGTGGTACCCTTGTCCACTACTAAATCTCCCAGCTCTGTTTTCCTACCCATCTTTCCTTTTCTTCATTTTCATTCACTGAAACGGCATAGTCTTATTTTTTTTTTTTATTTCAATAGTACTTTATTTTTTCCAATTACATGTAAAGATAGTTTTCCACATTCATTTTTGTAAGATTTGCAGTTCCAAATTTTTCCTCTCTCCCTCCTTCCTTTACCACCTCTCTCCCCAAGACAGCAAGCAATCTGATAGAGGTTATACATGTAAAATCATTTTAAACATATTTTTATATTTGTTGTGAAAGAAAAATCAGAACAAGAGGAAAAATGAGAAAGAAAAAGCAAATTTCAAAAGGGTGAAAATAGTATGCTTCAATACGCATTCAGTCTTCATAGTTCTCTCTCTGGATGCAGATGGCATTTTACATCCCAAGTCTATTGGAATTGCCTTGGATTGTTGAGAAGACCTAAGTCTACCATAGTTGATCATCACAATAAACTTGCTGTTCTTATGCACTGTGTTCATAATTGGCAGCCCAATGCAGAGAAGAAAGTCTTGCCCTCATCAGGATTATCAGCAACAGCTACTACTTTCTTGTTCCACAGAAGAAATAAATGTCAGCCTTCCCAATTTTCCTAATGCTTGGGAACCTCCTCTTCCAGGGAGCCCTCAATCAGATCTTTCTGGACCCTTTTCTTCATCTAGTTTGATCCATATGCACCATTTGCCTCCCCCACCCCCACCCCCTCTCTCTTAAGCTTGCATTGGAATTTTGTCTCCTGAAATCTCCTAATAGTAAAAACTTCTTTCTCTGGATAACCCAGCAAAATCTATTACAATCATGGCTTGCTTTCAGAATGCCACTCTACACATAATCAATTGGCTCATAGAAGCATCTCATTTACTGCACTCATCACACCTGTATTTTATAGAAGAAGGAAACAAAGCTCCAGAAGCAAATCAATCTGCCCAAAATCACACAGTTACAAAGATATCTTAGATCAGAGGATGTGCTGATAAAATGTTTAACAACCATAGTTTATACAAACAATAAAACAATAAACCAAGCCTTAATTTGTAACAATTATAGATTTCTGGTGTACTTTTCCACTGAAAATTCAATAATGAGCTCTAGCAAGTTGGTTAGAGATGACTCCAACTGGCTCCTTAACTCTCTTCCAGGAAGCGAGAGCCTAGAATTTAGAATTCAGCCAGCGTTCAAGACAAAAAAGAGCTTCCAGAATTGTATATATCTATGTAAATATACAAATGTATGTGTTATATGTATAAATATATGTATATATAAAAATATATATACATACACATATCTACATACATTTACATATTTATACATACACACAGAAAGAGAGAGAGAACCAAAGGAAGCTTGCTCTAGTGTCAAGTATATCATAAATGCAGGAATGTGGGTCAGGAAAAAGACTATGCCTTGCCTTCTTAGCTTAGCTTTTGAGATTGCTCAGACTCATTTGCATGACAGTACTCAAAGGATTTGAGGAAAACCCTAATCTCAGAGAGTGCTTTGTGTTTTATTAGAATAAAATCCTTCTAATGATTTGAGATGGATGCAAGTTGGCAAAATGTAGTCAACAGAAGTTACAGGGGATTTTCTTTTTTTTTTTTCTAATTTATTTCATTTTTAAAATTCCACTGTATTTTCCTTTCCAAATTCTTCTCCTTGCCTTTTCCTTCCCTTTCCTCCTCTGAGAAAGCAAGAACAGTAAAACCCCTTACAAATATGTATAAGCATGTAAGAGAGATTTCTATATTAGCCACGTTTAAAAAAAAGAAGAAAATAGAAGAAAATAAGCTTCAGACTACACTTTGGGTCTATCAGCTCTCTAGAGGTAAATAGCATATTTCTTCACGAATCCTTTGGAATTGTGGTTGGTCATAATTTTGATCAGAATTATTAAATTTTTCAAAGTTAATTTACTTTATAATATTGTTGTAATTATATGGATTATTCTCTCGGTTTTGCTCACTTGGCATCAGTGCATACAAGTCTTCCCATGGTTTTCTGAAATCATCTAAAGGAGATTTCTAATACTAAATCATCTAGAAACAGGACAGACACTCATGCTGCTAGTAAAGGAAGTGAGTTAAAAGATGGGATAAAACACCAGTGGATTCTAATTGCATTTCAAGAACTTAAGACATTGGGGGCAAAGAAAGCTTAGATATCTATCTCCTTATGGAAATTTTCTTTCTTCTTGGACTGATGTTTAGGTCTAGGGAAGTGTTGCCTTTCCAAAAGACCCAAAACTCAAGTTCTTGTAGCTAAACTAAAGAATTATACACATGCTGTGTTTGCTTGTTTTTTCCTTTTTCTTCTGTTTTTTTTTTTTTCTCTCATGGTTTTTCCCTTTTGTTCTGTTTTTTCCTCCCCCAATATGATTCATAAAGAAATGTGTATTTTAAAAAAATTAATGTACCTGCATAATCAAAAAAAAAAAAGAAAGAAAGAAAACAATAACAAATAAAGAAAAGAATTGGAAAAAAAACATTCCTCTTCTTAGGGATTCTGAGGATACCAGGTGAAGCCAAGAGTAGAGGAAGAGAAACAAGGATAGGGAGCAGCAGACAAATGACAAAACACAACTGAGAACCATGTGCAGAGAAAGGTCCAAGAAAGACCAGAGAGTTGAGACCACCAGAAGTCACTAGTGGCTTTGGACTATAGAAGGTAGGAGTTGCCCTTTTATGAATATACTTTGGCTAGAGGTGTTCCTTCCTTCGACTCCTTAAGTCAATTCCACTGAAACAATATACAATATATACTCTTTATGGGAGAATATTCTCTAAAATGCAAGTTTATAGAGGAAGTGGGAGATTTCTTTTCTTTTCTTTTCTTTTTCTTTTTTTTTGATTAATTTCAGTCTTGTTTATTTTTAATTTTTTTATAGCTTTTTATTTACAAGATATATGCATGGGTAATTTTTCAGCATTGACAGTTGCAAAACCTTTCGTTCCAACTTTTCCCCTCCTTCCCCCCATCCCCTCCTTCAGATGGCAGGTTGACTAATACATGTTAAATATGTTAAAGTGTAAATTAAGTACAATATATGTATACATGTTCATACAGTTATTTTGCTGTACAAAAAGAATCGGGGGAAGTGGAAGATTTCAATTGCTGTTTTTCTTACTAAGTTATGAAATAGGTTAATGAATGCTTTGAAAATTTAAAAAAACTATATAAATGCTGGTTATGATGATGATGATGCGGGAGATTATGATGATGATCTTTTTTTTAATTAAGGTTTTTATTTTTAAAACATATGCACGGATAATTTGACAATATTGACCCTTGCATAGCTTGTGTTTCAGATTTTCTCCTCCTTCTCCTCACCCCCTCCCCTAGATGGCAAGCAATTCAATATATGTTACACATGTTAAAACCAATATGTTATAAACATATTTATACAATTCTCTTGCTGCACAAGAAAAATCAGATCAAAAAAAGAAAGTAAATGAGTAAGAAAACAGAATGTAAATGAACAACAACAAAAAGAGTGAGAACGTTATGTTGTGATCCACATTCACTTCCCACATTTCTCTCTCTGGGTGTAGATGACTCACAAGATCATTGGAACTGGCATCAATCATCTCATTGTTGCAAAGAGTCATGTTCAGATGATGATGATCTTGATGATGATGACCATGACACATTTACTTTGAATTGAATTTGGTCCTATGGTTGACTAATAAAAGTAAACACATAAGATGGGGGTAAATGAGCTCATTTACCCAGTTGATTTGGAGAGGGGAGAGACGTAGAGAGAGCATTTTGAATCTCACTAACAATATGAGAGGTAACATACTCCAGGAGCTACACACACACACACACACACACACACACACACACACATTTAATATATATGCATATATGCGCTTAAGTGAATGCCTTAAGTGGATGCTCATATGTATGTATGTATGCATTATAGGAAATGAAAATTTTGTTTGTTGTGGGCTAGTTATACAGCAAAGTTTCTCAGTGCTCAGGGATTATTAAACTTTTCTAGTATGATGGTTCTGTCTCTGTGTGTCTCTATGTCTGTGCTGCTGCTCTCTGTCTTTCTGTGTCTCTGGTTCTGATTCTTTCCCTGTATCTGTCTCTCTGTGTCTCTGTCTTGATCTCTTCTGTCTTTCTTTCTCTTCTTCCATCCCTCCTTAGGGTAGTTTTGGCTCCTAGAGCTTGGATAGGGCTTGGTCAGAACAGGATCCTATGGGAGCACAGGAGAGAGAATCAGGGCTTCACTTTATTAAACTTTAGTGTTAAAGTGAAAATTCAGTCTGTTACCTGCTTTTTTTCACACCTATTGTTCAGCAACCAAAAAGACAGATTTCCCACCATAGAAATGGATTGAATTAAACAGGAAGAAGTAGGAAGGAAGGAAAGGTTTGCTGTTTTCCCTTCCCCTTCCCTCACAAAACATATAAGTCCAGGCTCTGCATGACCTCTGGCCTTAAAAATGGACAGCTGGAACCAGGGAAAGACCTACATCGCAGTCTCTATCAATATACTTACAGAGCCAGCAGATCAGAATTTCTAATTACCTATAGGAAATAATCATGGGGGTATATCCATTTATGGTTTACAAAAAGTGCTTTCTTCATAACATTTCAAAGAATGCAAATGCTGTTAGACTTTTTTTTTTTAATGCTAGGGCTACAAAGAAGTGATTTGTCCCAAGTTAGACAGTTAAGTTAGTAAGTGGCAGAGCAAATATTCCTTTGATTCCAAACCCAGGATTTTTTCCATGATTCTACCTGGTTTCCTGGAACAAATTAAAAATTGAGCTCATCATCTTTCCTACTAACCCAGCTACTCTTTCAGATTTCACTTTTTCCCTCTATGCTACTACTCCCTATCTGGGCTCCTGGCTTATCTTTGGTTCTTTGGGGTTATCTTTGTCACTTTCCATTCTCTCACCCCCTCATATCAAATGACCATTTTACCCCATTGTTAACTGACTGTCCTTTAGAGTGTATTTTTTAATTAAAGCTTTTTATTTTAAAAACATATGCATAGATAATTTTCAACATTCACCCTTGTAAAACCTTGTGTTCTAAATTTTTTCCCTCTCTTTCTTCCCCTCTCCTAGAAGGCAAATAATTCAATATATGTTAAACATGCACAATTCTTCATACATATTTCCATAATTATCATGCTGCACAAGAAAAATCCTGTCAAAAATGAAGAAAAGAAAAAAAAAACCCAAAATATAAGCAAACAACAACAAAAAGCAAAAATATTATGTTGGGATCCATATTCTGTTCCTACAGTCCTCTCTCTGGGTGTAGATGGCTCTCTCCATCACAAGACCATTGGAACTGGCCTGAATCATCTCATTGTTGAAGAGAACCATGTCCATCAAAATTGATCATCGTATAATCTTGCTGTTGCCGATTACAATAATCTCCTGCTTCTATTCACTTCACTCAGCATCAGTTCATGTAAGTCTCTCCAGGCCTCTCTGAAATCATTCTACTGGTCATTTCTTACAAAACAATAATATTCCATAACATTCATATATCATAACTTATTCAATCATTCTCCAACTGATGGGCATCCACTCAGTTTCTAGTAGAACATATTTTTTTTTTAATTTAATAGCCTTTTATTTACAAGATATATGCATGGGTAACTTTACAGCATTAACAATTGCCAAACCTCTTGTTCCAATTTTTCACCTCTTACCCCCCACCCCCTCCCCCAGATGGCAGGATGACCAGTAGATGTTAAGTATATTAAAATATAAATTAGATACACAATAAGTATACATGAACAAAACGTTATTTTGCTGTACAAAAAGAATCAGACTCTGAAATATTGTACAATTAGCTTGTGAAGGAAATCAAAAATGCAGGTGTGCATAAATATAGGGATTGGGAATTCAATGTAATGGTTTTTAGTCATCTCCCAGAGTTCTTTCTCTGGGCATAGCTGGTTCAGTTCATTACTGTTCCATTGGAAATGATTTGGTTGATCTCGTTGCTGAGGATGGCCAGGTCCATCAGAACTGGTCATCATATAGTATTGTTGTTGAAGTATATAATGAAGAACATATTTTTTTTAAAAAAGGAAAAAAAATCTTTTTTATGTATTTTTTTTTATGACTCCATCATCATTGTCATCACATAAACTCAGGTCCTTATTCTTGTCTATCACTTTTTTATATTATAGTTTCCTAATATTTCTTTCTGTTCTACTCACATCCTGTTCTAATCTATTTTGTGGATTGTTTGTTATTCAGTTATTTCAGGCCATTTTAACTCTTCATGATCCCATTTAGGGTTTTATTGGCAAAAATACTGGAGCAGTTTTCCTTCTCCAGATCATTTTACAGATGAGGAAACTGAGGCAAACAGGTTTAAGTGACTTGTCCAGAGTCTTACAACTAGTAAATTTATGGGACCAGATTTGAGCTCAGGAAAATGAGTCTTCCTGAGTTTAGGTTTGGCACTCTATTCACTGCACCACCTAACTGCCCCTAAAGACTACTGTCAGACTAATCTTCCTTATTAATAGCTCAGACTTGGAGGACATATGGATGTTTATTAACTGGCTAATCTTTGCAAAGATCAAATGAAATAACATGTACAAAATGTTTTGTAAACCTTACAGAGATAAATAAATACTAGCTATGATGAAGATGATGATCCATAGATTGTCATGTCATTTTGATATAGTTAATGCTCTTAAAAGCTTACATCCTGTTGGAGGAGATAACATATACATGTATCACTACATACAAAATAGATACAAATTGGGTTTTTTTGGAAGGAAGGCACTAGCAACTGAGAGAATAAGGAAAGGCCTCATTTCATGGAGGTGGCAAATAAGTATCGAAGGATGTATGGGATTCTAAAAAGCAGAGAAAAGATGAGAGAATACATTCCTGGAAAGGGACATAATTAATGCACAGGCTTGGAGATGAGAAATGGAGGACCATGAAAAGCAATAAAAAAATTCAGGTTGCTCAGACCCTAGGTATGGGTCCTCATTGTGGGCCTTTAAATAAAGAAACTTCATAGCCCTGGGTGACGGGGATAAACATCCTCAGCTGCTGCATCTGGCCCACAGGCCGTAGTTTGAGGACCCTTGCTAGAGTATATGAAGGTGAGTGATGTGTAATAAGACTGGAAAGGTAAGGTGGGCTCAACCTGTGCCAATTCTGGTTTTTTATCTGTTTACTCAGGGTTCATTGCTCTTCAGTTTTCTTACTTCTCACTAAGGGAAGCAGACACCTCACTTCTCAGGGCCTCTCATGGATTGACACCTCAACCTTACCCCAGCAATTCTAAGACAATGCTATTTTTGACTCTAAGAGAAAACTCTGGGGCCCCAGATCCAGGAAGCACTTTAGAGTTCGTTGGAATGCACCCTGAAATGATATGAGGGATTCCACTGAGCAAGGGAGGAGTCAGTTTAAAGAAAAAAAAAAAAAGGTACCCAATGTACAAATGTAAATTGGATATAGTACAGTTTATTTTTCACACAGAAAAAGGATTAAAGCACACAAGAGTCATAGCATGTATCACAGAATAATTAAGATTAGAATTAGTACAATCTGCTGAGAGATTAAGTTGCAATGGGATGTAAAAAGTTTTTGCAAAGCTGATAATTAACCAGTTTACATTTCACCTCCACAGAACACAATCCAATCAACTACCAAGCAGATTTTCTTTTCACTAATCTATCTTTGTCTCTCTGTCTTTCTCTCTCTCTCTTTCCTTCTTTCTGTCTGTCTCACATTTTCCATTTTCTTTGCCACCACCAGCTTGTTCCTGCTGCTGCTACAACTGAAAACCATTTCCAGTAACTGTTGCCCATGGTGCCAGCCCACCCCTACAGCTGCTTAAGTACCCTCTCTTCCCTGCTGCCTGGGTGCCAGAGAAAAAGACGCCAGCTGCTGCTACTAATCACAGACTTTCTGACCTTTCCTGTTCCCAAGGTTGTCTAGAAAAGCAAAAGAAACTCAGGGAAAGAAAGGTAGTAGCCAAGGTACCAGAATCCATGCTCTCTTACCTACCAGCCCCCATTCCTGCCTTCTAGCCTACTGACATTATTTCAGGATAGAGAAGGATTTTTCTTTTCATCCCTTACCACTGTTACATGGAGGGCTACATCTAAATGAATTGTTAACTGGAACTTTGTTCTTTTGTCAAATGTGGCATTCTGCCTCCTTCTTCTGCTGTCCCTGAACTGGAATTGACCAAGGGATCATTTAAGAATTAGCATGTTATTCTAAAGTTCCCCCCCCCCCCCAAAAAAAAAAAAAAAATCCCTTCAGCCCTGGGCCATCATATGGTCAGAAGTAACCAGACTGTTAGGTCATTCAGCCTTAATGGATTTTAAAGCCCACTTCACCTATTTCCTCCTCCTCCTCATACTAGAAGCCCCCTCAGCTCTGGTCTTCCATAGCACTTTGCTCCTCCTTTCTGATGCACGGAACTTCAAACTTCAAGTTTGTTAATGTGGTTTTGAATGCTCTCTTGGCCAGCACAGATCATAACACTTTTATAAATTAGGGGACATTCTCCTGGAATTTTTATGGCCAAAAAAGTGATCACCCTGCAACCAATTTAGCAATGAATCTCTTTGGATTCAACAATCTTGTTCTCAGATAATAAGCCACCCCTTTCTGGACCCAAATATGAGGCCTTTTCAGGGTGGTTAAACCTGTCTGAGCTTGCCTTCCACTGACATCATCTCTGAGAATCCAGGTTGTCTTCATTCTGTGATGAGAAATCTTTGCTCCAGATAACCTAGAAAACTCTTCCTCCCCTTGAACACACTTATCTTTTCCAACACCTATTTTTTTTAAACTCTCACCCTTTTAGAGGAGGCATTCCTCTAAATATTGTAATATTGTATGCTATAATTCTCTTTTGGGGAGGTGTGCTTTAGGAAGGTAGGAATATTACCTAAATTCTATTTCTTCCCCAGCACCTATTACAGTTTGCATAAAGTTCGTGCTTAATATTTGTCGAATGAATAAAGAAACTCAAAAAACACCATACTCAGATGGAAAGAATCCCCACTCCCCATGAAAGTATTCACTTCCTTCTACAATGTTCCTAGAGCACTTAGCCTAGATCTTTCCTGTGACCTCATTGCATTCAATAGCACATTATATTATTCTTCTCCAAATATGTATTGTATCTCTCCTAGTAGTCAGCCAGTAGTCAGTCAATAAACATTCATTATTATGTTCCAGGCATTGTGGAACAAAGAAAAGCAAAAATATAATCTCTGCCCTGAATATATATATATATATATATATATATATATATATATATATATATGTTATTATTATTATTAAAACTTTTTATTTACAAAACATATGCATGGGTAATTTTTCAACATTGACCCTTGCAAAACCTTTTCTTACAAATTTTCCCTTCTTTCCCCCACCCTCTCTCCTAGCTGGCAGGTAGTCCAATACATGTTAAATATGTTAAATCCTATATATATATACAATTATCTTGCTGCCCAAGAAAAATCAGATCAAGAAGAAAGAAAAAAAGCTGAGAAAGAAAACAAAATGCAAGCAAACAACAACAAAGAGAGTGAGAACTCAACATATATTTTAATGAATGGGGGAAATAATATGTAAATCACTAGATGCATGTGAAAAATATACAGAGTAGATGAAGACTGTAAGCTTCTTGGGCAGACACAGTGTCTTTATTTTTTTTTTCAGTTTTATGTCCTCATACTGGCCTGGCCTTATACTGTACCAAATACATAGAAGCACTTAAAAAATCTAAGTGTTTGTTGAATTGAGGACCACATTGAAATTAGAAGACTACACTAAGACCTAGGAAAGGTTTAGGAGTGGGGGGATTATCAAAAATGTTATGTGATTCATAGAATGTCAGCACTAGAAGAACATAGAATGTCAGAAGAAGAAAAACTAGTCAGAGAGACTTTCTACTGCAACCATTTCCTGGGTAGGAATCCTCTCTCAACATCCCTGGTAAGTAGTAATCTAGACTTCAAATGAGGATGTTCTAGTGAGATTTATGATTTCTTTATTAATCAATATGATATGTATGATGATTATACTATTTAGATTTGTTGGAGATTCCCTATTTTTCAAAGGCCCCTGACTTAGAAAATGAGGTTGCTGTCAAAGTGGTCAATCAGATCTGATATACCAACAATCTCTGAGGTGCAACTGCCAAGTGAACTGAACTAGGTGTTTTGCTTCTATTCCTGATCCAGCTAACCCTGCTTCTGGGTCCCATTGAAAAAATAAGGCTTAACAACCCTTATGACTTGGAGATAGATCACACAAGATCCAAAAATGCTTGTGTTGTGGTCTAACTATTTGTGGTTTTCACACTTTAAAATCTTACCTCTGGCATAAGCAGGTAAGGTCTCCTTTAAAAATAATTTTTTTTGAAAACTACAATGTCTTAATTTCTTTAGTCTCAGTCAAGAATCAGTTAATTAGAATAAAGTACTGGATTTTATTTTTGGTTAAAATTACATTGAATAAGGCACATTCCTTATCATCCAAGAGAAATAAATGCAAAAGTAGCCATTTTTACATAATGGTGAAAATCTGAAAGGACCTGGGAAATATCAGGAATTTTGATGTTACTACAAACATCACTTTTTTAGTTTACATCATTGAATGTATTTGGTTTGAGGTCAACTTCCTGTCCTTTCTCCATGGCAGTGCTTTTGAACCTATTGCTTAAGAGTGCTTAGATCCTTTTTTTAATTAGAAAAATCATCTTTGTAGAGGATAAAATTGACTCTTTCAATGAGGGAAAGAATATAAGGATGTTTCTTGCATTATAGTAACCAATCTATAGGTTTTTTTTTTCCAGAAAGTTAATAGAAGCTGAAAAAGTAGAAATGATTTGCGAAGAAAGGAGTCAATTTAGGAAGGGAAAGGATGAATATATAAGTTATGTAGTTCGTTAGTAATTATCTGCAAATTAACCTTCAAATACACAGGGATTTTAAAACTCATTGGTTTTGTTATCATGGTGAGCTCTCCTTCTTAAAAAGGAGAACTTCATTAGTAAGCTGTTTCCTGTACTTTGAAAATAAATGTCTGATTCCTAACTCTCCTATCTCTAGTCTATTCTGTTTGGCTCTGACTGTTCACAACTTAGAGTCCTGTTGGCATTAATTGGTTATCAGAAGAGGTATTAGACATGGAACTGGCCACTGGATTTTCTGATACTAGTGGGAAAAAACTAGGTGCCACCAGAGATTTATTTCTCCGAAGTCTGACCCTTCATCGCCCTTGGCTGGTGACTTCTCTGCCCTTGTCCTTGCTCCAATCCTCAGAGCTCCCACTTTGGTTCAGCTTGCCATTCTTTGTGAAAAAAATTCCAGGGCCTTTCCACTGATCCAATTAGTCTTTGATCATTCTAGTAAAGATACTCTTTCTTAAATTACACACCTTTGTTAACTGGCTCCTTTGTGTGTCTGTTATGGGTTTTTTTTTTTTTTTTTAACTGCATATTGTAAAAGCTGTAACTGTGTACTTCTATTGTTTTTTAAAGTTGAAGCCTCAGGAACTGTATGCCTCTGGTGAACCCATCAAAATTAGAGTTATAACTGTGAGCTTTGTTAAAATTGTGACTGAAATGGTCTTGCATTTATTTGTCTTTTGTAAAAATTTTGCCTTTAATATAAGAAAGGCACACCCTAAAGTTAGAGATGGGGTTGGAGGTTCTATTAGTGTATCCCCTGAACAGACACGTGCCTTTTAATTGTATAAAAAATGTGCAAGATTGTCCCTCACATTTCCAGGCTTGGATGGATTTGACTAAGGATGACCCAGAATTCTCTTGATTCCAGGGCAGCTTTGATAGGACCAAATTAGAATATTTAAGGCAGAAATTTTAAATAAGAAAACTCAGTCTATTGAATGGAATAGTTTCAATAAATGTTGCTCAGAAGCAAAAGAGAGAAAGCCTAAATCAGAGCTAGAGTCAATAAGGGATCAAATTATTTAAAAAATCTCTCTCTAGTGATTTGTAAACCACCAGCCACCTAAAATATAATGACTCTTACTGAAAGACTCTGCCCTTTACCCAATTTCTATGTTCCCCTTCAAGGTGCAGTTCAAAATTATTCCAGATTAATTCATAAGTAAAAGATTAATGAAATGTTAACTGTTAGGGAAATACCAAGAAAGGCATTCAAGCCCTAAGTTGTGGTAAGTAACATTTTGTTATTTAAAGTAAAAATTCTTGAGACTGTAATTTGCTATTGGTTTGAATTTTGATTGTAGGGATAATTGTATAAATTATCATGTAGCCGGTAGAATTTCTAAAGGTGACGCTAATACAAGGAACTGCTTTAGCACTTCTGAAAACTCCTAAAGGTAGATGTCTGTGCCTTGGAAAAGTTTCTAGGATGACTTTGGTATGGCCTAAGGTAGGATCCTCAAGACCTTATTTCCTCAGTCTGCAATTTCCTTTCTAAAAAGGAAATTTTTTCATCTAGTTAATCCTAAATCCTGCTTTTAACACCCTATAACTATATGATTGGCTATCAGATATCACTTACGCCTGGAATCAAACCAGATTAAAGGAGTTTTTCACTTAGTTACCTTGTTACTGTATGTATCTTTTTCCTTTTTATAGCAAATCTCCATAATCAAGAAGTTGTGTCAGTATAAGATTTAAATAAAATATTTAAATCTATTAAATAATAGATTGATATAATTTTAACTTATATTTGTGATCAAATTATAATATAAGGATGATAGTCTTCTAAGGGGGAAATGATTAGAGAAAATAATGAGAAAAAATGTAATATAAAAATTTTCTAGATAACCAGAATAGTAAATTTTGAGAACAAGATTTGACTATTTTCTCTAAGAATTATATTCATATGTCTATGATTTTATAACAAATTTATCAGTCATAGAAATTTAAGCTTTGAGTATGTTTTAGTAATAAGTTCTCAAAATTGGATTAAGGACTTATTAATTAAGGATTAATTAGATTTTATACACAAATTATATTGATAATGGTAAAGAAAGGGAAATTATTTTCCTATTTTGAAATTTCTATCTGATAATTTTAAAAGGTAGAAGAATTCATTTTAAGGTTGGAGCCTCATAAAAATTTATTTTTCAATTCTTATATCACATACAGGATTTAGGTGAGGATACAAACAATAAATGGTATGTAAACTTAAATATTCTGAAGTTTCAAAATTGGAGAACTAAATTTAGGTAATTGTACTAAATTACATTAACTCAGAATTATCTGGAAACCTCTAGATTTGGAACTAGGGAAGCAAAGCCCTCTCCAGAGCTGTCCTGAGAGTAGAACCTATTGTCTGATCATCTAGGAATCAGATAACTATATGAGACATCTGCAACTCAAAATGTAGTGATTAAATGGATATTAAGAATGGGTCACTAGAATACATGTTAGTTATGTTTAAGTTTCCTTGGTTACCTTGTGACGTAAAAATCTCCCTTCTCAAAACTAGTTCTTTAAACCAGGGAAACAAAAAGGCAGAAATAAGGAGGGAAAGCATTCTAAGCAGAACTGAGGAGATAGAGAGAGAAAGAGATTGACAGAGACAGAGACAGAGAGACAGAGAGAAAGGGGGTGGGGGAGTGGAGAGAACATTCCAGGCATGGAGGATAGCCAGAGAAAATAACTTTCTCTAGTTTTGAGATCTATTAGCAAAAATTACAATAAATAATTTTTAAAAAATAAAATAAAAAATAATTATTATTATAATTATATATATATTAAAACTAGTCCATTGTGAATCCTCTATATAATTTGATCCATAACATAACACAACATCCACATAACCTGACAAAAATGTAATTATGATTATAAATTTATGAAAAACTTTATTGCATTATTTGAACCTAATCCCACGACTGAAAAACTGGACCATTTCTAAGTGCTGTTTAAAAATGGTGATCAGAAATTTAGATCCAAAGATTTTGCAAGGAGTTTTCTCATAATTACATTTCAAAACTTATCTGAAAACAGTCAATCAATCCTTATTTCTAAGGGTTCCTACCAAGTCTTCCTGACTATTCCCACAGCTGTCAAACTTGTGGGTGTATATTCCTGGATCATCTGAGGAAACCACTCCTGAGTGGATGGCAGAATTCTCTGGGGACCTCAAGGTTCATCTAAAACAAATGCAGAAACAGCCAACATCCAGATGAGACAGCTCTCCCAAGAATCTGGAGGAGGGTTGAGTATACTGTCCTAGTTTTTTTTCTCTTCCCTTTTGTTATGTGCCCAATCACCAAGGCAAGCATGTGTTGGCATTTTCTCTTTCTATATTCTTGGCCCTCTCTTTTCTCCTTGCAAGCAAATGTATTCAACTCAACATCTTGTCCAGACCTGAGAAAGGTCTATCTCAGTTGCTCTGCCCCAAAACCCCAGGCTATAATCATTCCCTCTTAAATGGTTGATGAGATGAAGGTTTTATATCTTTAGGTTATAGACATTCCTTCTTAATGTTTGACAGGATAAAGGTTTATCCATTTTAGATGTCATTAGAATATCAGTAACCTCCCTCCATTGTGTCATCCTAGGGGCCTCCCCCACCATTATGTTATCCCCACCTAGGTACCTCCCCCATTATGTCACTATTTATACCTGCCTCTCCAATATTGGCCAGAAGAGTAGTTGTTCTTTCAGATCCCCCTTCCTTTGGCCAAAAGGGGGAAATATTAAGATATTAAGGGAAAACCTGTTTTCCAAAGCTAACACCTAGCAAACAAACTGTGTCCTGACCTTCACATAACAATAATCCTTTGCCTTCACACTGGATAATCTCACCCTCTAGCAAAATCACATAATTATTGTATTGCTTTGACCAGTACCAAGTATTCTCTGAGCTCTGACAAATAGGAGATATGCTATGAATCAGCTTGTCCCATTGTTGCTATCATCCCTCTTTGTCAGGGCTATGGCTTACTGCATAGCCATTGGTATAAGTATTGAGGTTTAGTTACCCTAAAGCAGAGTCCTCCTACTAGCAACAAGGCCTGGCACTTGTGTTGAGTTGCTTCCTTTCTTGCAAGCTATTTCTCTTACTTTGAAATTAAACTTCCATTTGATCCCTGACTCTCCTATCTCTAGCCCACTCTTTTCATCTCTAGTCATCCACAAGTTAGAGGATGGTTCTGTACAGTTGATAAAGACATCCAGGGATAGGAAACTCAAGCACTCTTTTAATTAAAATTCATTAAGATTATTTATTTTTTTTAACATTTTTTTTACATTTTGAGTTGTAAGTTCTTCCCCTTCCCAATGAGAAGGCAAACAATATAATATCAATTATACATATAAGGTCATGCAGAACATACTTCCATATTAACCATATTACAAAAATAAAAGCAAGAAAAATATATTTTTTTTAAGTTTTAAAAGAATATATCTGTAGAGTCTATCAGTTCTCTGGAGTTGGATAGAATTTTTTCATCATAAGTCCTTTGGAATTGGGAATCGTTCTATTGATTATTATAGCTAAGTCTATCACAGTTGATCATCATTACAATACTGTTTTTACTATATACAATGATCTGGTTCTACTTGTTTCACTTTGCATCAGTTCATATAAGTCTTTCCAGGTCTGCTTTTTTTTTCTTCCTTCTGAAACCATCCTGCTTGTCATTTTTTATAGCATAACATTCCATTATCATATAGGTCACAATTTGTTCAGTTATTCCCAATTGATGAGTATTCCCCCAATTTCCAATTCTTTGACACCTTAAAAAGAGCTGCAAATATATTTAACACAAATAGGTTCTTTTCCCTTTTTCTTGGATCTCTTAGGGATATAGACCTGGTATTTCTGGGTCAAAGTATATGTTCAGTTTTATAACCCTGTGGGCATAGGAATTCATTAATTCTTGATCCTTTCCACAGCTTTGATTATTAAAAAACTTATCTTTACAAATATGGAAATATGTTTAAAATGATTGTATATGTATAACATATGTATATAGTTTGGGAAGAGTGGAAGTAAGGGAGATAGGAAAAGTTTGGAACTCAAAATCTTACAAAAATGAATGTTGAAAACTATCTTTACATGTAATTGGAAAAATGAAATACTATTGAGGAAAAAAAAAAAACTTGTTTTTTATAGATAACTAAAAATCTCACCTCTAAAGCTTCTGATCATTGTCCCTAGATAGGTTCTTTGAAGTTATGTAAAACAGACTAAATATCTCTTCCAGGAATAGCTAGATAGCACAGTGAATAAAGTACAGACCTGGAGTTAGAAGGACCTGAGTTCAAATTTGATCTCAAACTTCTTAGCTGTATGACCATAGGCAAATCACTTAATCCCAATAGCCAGAAGAGAAGCACTACAAATACTTATCGACCGGGATATCACATCCCACCCCATCCCTCAAGTCTTCTCTTGCTTGCGTTCTTATCTCTATAACATCTCTCAATCAGTTTCCTTCTCTGCATTCAGTTATCACATTAGTTCAGACCTTTATTATATCCCTTGGAAATTATTGCAACCATCTCCTAATGCTTCTCCCTCCTCATATCCTAAAGTAACTTTTCACTTGCCTCATATCTGATTTTGTATCTCTCCTATTCAATTAACTCTGGTGGCTTTCTGTTGCCTCAAGAATCAAATATAACTCTTCTGTTAAGCTTTTAAAGTTTCTCATAATCTGATGCCAACCTATTCCACTTCTGTGGACATTACTCCCTCCTCAACCTTTGTGATCCAGTCATACTGGACTTTTCTCAGTTCCTTACTGAGATCAGTAAGAGATCAGTTCTCTGATCTCTGTGCTTTTGCCCTAGCCACCCTTTACATCTGTAATTCGCATCTTGTAATCTCCACATCATAGTCTCCTATTTTCCTTCAATACATAGTTCAAGCATTGCCTTCTAATAAAGTTTTTGCTGACTCCTCTCATTACTACTGCCCCTCCTTCTCAAACTAAAACTCATTAAAAAGTGCCTGTAATATTCTGGAGGTAGAGGTCATCAGCATAATGTGATCTGCTACTAAGAACATCTGAAGCTATTCATAGAGAGCCTATTTTCCATTTGAATTCTGTGCAGGAATTTTATGAGAGTGGCAAATATATATCTCCCTGGCTTATGGGGCAGCTAAATTATACAATGGATAGGACATGGAGCCTGGAGAGAAGAAACTCTGACTTCAAATCCTGCCTCAGACATTTTACTAATTGTGTAACTCTGGAAAAGTCACTTAATAGCTTTTAGTCTCAGTTTCCTCATTTGTAAGATGGGGATAATAATAGTATCTACTTCATAGGGTTATTGTGAGGACTGAGTAACAGAACATATGAAAAGCTTTTTGCAAACTCTAAAGAATTATATATAAATGCTAGCTATTATGCTTTGCTTGATGTTGATAATCAGGGGTTTATTGGATAATTAGCTCCATGGTTATATTATGAAGGAGTTTGAACATATGAGAGAATCCTTTTTGAAGAAGAGATTTTAAAGACATTTTGCTCTACTGAGTCAGATGCTTTTCTGGGTAATCAACAAATAACAAACACAATAGGACCTTGTTTTCTATGCCCTTTTCAGTTAACTGGATGACTATGAAATATGTTCTACTGTAGAAAATCCTTTGCCAAAAGCCACCCATTTCCTTTTCATATTTTTATCAAGGATACCCTCAATATGTGTGTAAGTCATTCTCATGAATATAGCAAGGTTTTCAATGACCACCCAAGCATGACTTCAAGACTAGAACAAAGCCAAACAAAAATTTGGGAGGCAGGGTGAGATTTTATATGTGAGTGAATGAACTTGCCTCTGCTTCCTGGATGGTTATTTTTGTTTTATTTTGTTAACTTTTATTTTTCATTAATAATTATTTTTCTTCCTCCTATTTCCACTTTTCCCTACCCCAAACTGAAAAAAACAAACAAACAACAAATCCTTGTACTTGTAACAAACACACATAAAAAGGCAAAAGAAATTCCTGTACTGGCTGTGTCTAAAAATGTATATCTCATTCTTGAGTTCAGGAGTCTTCAATTGAAGTTAGTCACTGTATCAGTCAGAGTCCTTAAATCTTTCCAATATTGTTATTTGTCTTTCCAATATTGTTATTGTGTTGTATAATTGTTCTCTTGGTTCTTCTGATTTTACTTTGCCTTAGTTCACATGCATCTCCACAATTTTTTTCTTTCTTTCTCTCTTTTTCTTTCTTTCTTTCATGAGGCAGTCAGGGTTAAGTGACTTGCTCAAGGTCACACAGCTAGTAAGTATTAATTGCCTGAGGCCATATTTGAATTTACGTCCTCCTGACTCTAGTGCTGGTGCTCTGTCCATTATGCCACCTAGCAGTCCTAGTCTCTCTACATTTTTCTAATCTCAGGCCTTTTCATCATTTTTTTTCTTTATCCTTTTCTTTTTGTGTGTGTGAGTTTTTTTTATTATAGCTTTTTATTTACAAGTTATATGCATGGGTAATTTTACAGCATTGACAATTGCCAAACCTTTTGTTCCAATTTTTCCCCTCCTTCCCCCCATCTCCTCTCCCCATGGCAGGTTGACCAATAAATGTTAAATATTTAAAGTATAAATTAAATACAATATAAGTATATACTTTTCATCATTTTTAATAGCATAATAGCATTATATTACATTCATGTACCATAATTTGTTCAGTCATTCACTAATTGAGGAGTATTTCCTCAATTTCCAATTCATTGGTGCTGCAAAAGACTGCTTTAAATATTAGGGTACATATGAATCCTTTTCTTCATTCTTTAATTTTTTGGGGATATCAAAGTAGTACATTGTTGAGCTAAAGGCTAAACATAGTTTAGTTACTTCGGAGGCATAATTCCAAATTGTTTTTCAGAATGGTTAGACCAATTTACTAACAATTAATTAATATGCTTGTTTTCACAAAGCCAAAATTCCTCCAGTATTTGTCATTTCCTAATTTTATCAGATTTATCAATCTAATAGGAATGAGGTAGTAAATCAAGGTTGCTTTACTTTGCATTGATATAATTATTAATGATCTGGAGCAATTTTCATGTAAATGTTGATAACTTGGATTTTTTCCTTAGAAAACTATTTATACCCATTTATTAATTTAAGGATGACTTATTTTATGTTTAAATCTTCATATATCTTTCTTATATATCTTGGAAATGAGGCATTTATCAGAGGAACTTGCTGCAAAGAATTTCTCCCCAGTCACTCATTTCCCTTCTAATTTTCATTGCAATGGTTTTGTTTGTTCAAAACCTTTTAAAATTATATGCAATTAAAATCATTCATTTTATCTTCTGCAATATTCTTTATCATTCATTTAGTGACAAATTTTCCCCCTATTCGTGGTCTTTTTTCCCCCAGCTTTGCTCAGACGAGAAGTTTGGTCCTCCATTCCATTTCTTCCATACTAATCATAGTAGAAAGGTTATTGAAGGTCTGAGCCCTCCTAGTTAGGCAAGACAGCCCACACCTACTTGCTTTTTTTTTAGCTCTAGGTCTCCCCATCTACAGAGTTATCTTTAAAATGTGACCCAGACCCAGAAAAGAAAGATTTGGGACAAATCTTGGAGAATTATGACAGTATCAGAGGAACCCAGAGTAGTGTGGGAACAACAGAACAAGATCAAGAATTGTGGGAAAGACAGAAAGTGAGTCCAATAGGACTGACAGCTGTTCTCCCTCCTTGCCAAGGATGGTGAGGCCATCAGGAAACAGTTCCAAACCTTGGAACATCTGGCTGATTAGAGAGAGCACAGGGAAAAAGAAGTTGGTCAAACTAAGTAGTTTCAGTATACGTTTGCTATTCAAAAGATTTCTTATGCTGCCTTTTTTTCTGCTACGCTACCACTCTCATCGATAATATATTGAAGGTTTTTCCCTCAGTAGTATTTTATTTTTCCTAATACATGTAAAGATAGTTTTTACATTCATTTTTGTAAGATTTTGTGCTCCAAAATTTTCTCCCTCTCTTCCTTACCTCTCCCTTCCCCAAGACAACAAGCAATCTGATATAGGTTAAATATGTGTAATTCTTTTTAACATATTTCCATTTTTGTCATGTTGTACAAGAAAAATTAGATCAAAAGGGACAAAAGCCACGAGAAAGAAAACAAACAACAAAAAGATGAAAATACTATGCTTTGATTTACATTCAGTCTCCATAGTTTTCTCTCTGGATGCAAATAGCATTTTCTGACCCATAGCTTATGGTTTTAGTAAATCATAAGGCTGTGCAAAAATATTTGTAGCAACCCTTATTATAGTGGCAAAGAATTATAAACTGAGTAGATGCCCATCAGTTGGAGAATGGCTGAGTAAGTTATGGTATATGAATGTTATGGAATATTATCATCTATAAGAAATGATCAGTTGTATAATTTCAGAAAGGCTTGGAGAGACCTACATGAATTGATGCTAAGTGAAGTGAGTAGAACCAAGAGAACATTGTGCACAACAACAACCAGATTATATGAAAATCAATTGTGATGGACTTTGTTCTTTTCAACAATAAGGTGATTCAGATCAATTCCAATAGACTTGTGATGAAGAGAGTCATCTGCATCCAGAGAAAGGTCTATGGGTACTGAATGTGGACCACAACATTGTATTTTTACCTTTTTGTTGTTGTTTGCTTGCTTGTTTTTTTCTTTTTCATTTTTTCCTCTTTTGAAATGATTTTTTCTTGTGCAGCATGATAGTTATGGAAATATATTTAGAAGAATTACACATATTTAACCTATATTGGAGTACTTGCTGTCTAGAAAAGGGTGGAGGGGGGGAGGGAAGGAGAAAAATTTGGAACACAAAGTTTTGCAAGGGTGAATGCTAAAAGCTATCTTTGCATGTATTTTGAAAAATAAAAAGCTAATATTATTTTAAAATAAATAAATAAACAAAAATAAATCATATGACTATTCAAAAGTCAAGCATCCAAATCTTATAAATAGAATTAATTGGTTCAGAGTGGCAGATTTTCCAGACATTGTATAGGATTTCAGGGAACAGACAGAAAATTTTTATATTTTAACAACTTTGTGAAACATTCCAGATCATACTATTAGACCAATATGTAGAACCTGGGGGTAGTCATGTTACTCCATGAGCCTAGAAGAGCATGGGGAAGTGGGAAGTTGGTAGACAGATCACTTCCTGGTGCTGTTTGCACACCAAAAAATCATTATAGCCCTCCACTGGTCTTTTCTGTGTTTTTCCTTTCTGACATGATTTAGACAAGAAATACTCCAAGTCCCCAGGTAAGGGACTGCTATTACCTCCCCTATCTCTTTTGTGGCTGACACATATCCATGTTGCTTCTACTTTTGTTGTTTCTTCTATGTTTATTCTTTCTCAAGCTCAGGCAAGTGAGTATTCTATAAAGGAAATGTAGATGAGTGAGCATTATAGGGCTATAGGGTATAGAGTATGCCCAAGGAAAAACAAGAAACTTCTGATGTGAGGGCTTCCAAACCCTTGTCAGGGCTCTTTAGTATCTCACTTATCAACCTGACTCTCACCTGTGGCTCCAAGCATACATAGCAGTCACACCCTGGTAAATTATTTTGGCACTTGGACTAAACCAGGGTGAGAACAACCAAGGGGTCTCAAACCCATCGATGAGTTAGGGGGCTGTCACACATGTGTGAAGACTTCCCCTGGTGGAGTGGATTGATGAGATCAATTTGTTCCAAAGATTATGAAGGAACCAAAGCTGTGGAACACTTAGAGCTTGGTTAGATATCAGTGACACCAAGGTCATTCACTGTATTTTGAGCCATCACTAGTTATCTTGACTCTGTCCTGCCACTGGATGTGACAACTTTGGAAAAAAGATGAGACCAACAACTTTGTGCAGTTCTGACTCACTTAAATCCAGTTCATGCATGAATCAAAAGATACCACCCTAACATTTTTCCATTTTTATCTGGAAAGCAGAATTGAAGTAGCTCAAAAGAAACACAATATGTACAAATTTAGAGAATCCACCCCAAATGTTCACATGTACTATTTGTGCCCAAGCTCATATTGATCTAATCAGCTGCAGTCAGACACACTGTAACTTGACTCTAACATATAATGTCATTTATTTAGTTAGTTATTTTAGCTTTTTATTTACAAGACATATGTGTGGGTAATTTTTCCACATTGACCCTTGCAAAATCTTTTGTTCCAACTTTTCCCCTCCTTCCCTCCTACCCCCTCCCCTAGATGGCAAATAGACCAATACATGTTAAATATGTTAAAGTAACATATAATGGCATTTTGATCCTCTTTGGAAAATAAAGGATGACACCCATCCAACCAGCTTGTCTGTTTTGCATTTATTCTTTCCCAATCTCAGATAAATATTCTATAAGGAAAGTGTAGACCAATAAGCACTATAAGAAAAGTACCCAAGAGGCAGCTAGATGGTGCAGTGGATGGTGCCCTGAAGTCAGGAGGACTTGAGTTCAAGTTTGACTTCAGATACTTAACACTAACTAGCTGGGTGACTCTGGGCAAGTCACTTAACCGTAATTGCCTCACCAAAAAAAAAAAAAAAAAAAATTGAAAAGAGTGCCCAAGTAATCAGTGAATTCAGGATATCCATTTGAAGTCTCACCAACAACCAGAATTGACAATATTAGCAGCCAAGTGACCTTCATTCAGACCATTAGTGATCAACTTACTAGCTAAAATATTGCACCCTGTAAGGAGATGCCCATCTAAATAAGGGAATGACTTGTGCATTGTCTACTTCACTTTATGAAATAAATTTTATGGGGACTTGAAATAGAAAAAGAACTCGTAGGTACATGAGTCACAAGGTACCTGTTAGCTACATGTATTACCTATATGTGTGCCTCACAACCTTCAAGCTCCAACCTTAAGCCCACCATTCCTGAGAACTAAGTATATGCAGAGGAGAGATTTCAACTCAGTTTGAGAAACTTCATAATCACTGTTCTTGTTATCTTTCTTATTAAATATCCTTTTGTAAAAGCTATTTAATAGCAACTGGTTAATCAATATTGAAGTATAAACCACACAAAGTATAAACCATGAGAAATAATATTAGGAATCACAACACCTTCCCCCACTCTATTCCCTAAGATTCCCTTAAAACTGTGAAGTGAGAAATAGTATTTTGTCCTCTGGGAGCCTCATCTACCAGTTCAGTGCAAATACAGAAAATAAAAATAGAGTATTACACTATTTTTTGATGTAATACTACTTCCACCAAGCTCTTCTTTAATGATTTACAAATCAGCTTAAACTATAAACTTGTGTTGACTTTGGCTTCCAGTTTTTCCACTTAGTAATTTCTGGATAAGGAGGTTTCTGTACTCTCTGGATCTCTCCTTTGTGGCAATTGCTTTACATCTGTTAAACCTGTATAAGAAATACTAGGATATCCATATCCTTCACAACAGATGCTGGTATACCAACTGAAATTGTCTTCATAGTGGTCTTTTTGTCCATGTTCATCTTGAATGCTACAAGACAAAATAATCCTGTGTCTAAATGATGTCTCATTGCCTTTGGGCACTTCATAAAGCCAACTCTTCCAAATCTTTTGTTTACTTCCCCTAGGAGAAACTGTGAGCCATATTTCCACTTAACTGTAACTTCCTTGTGTCTTCTGATTTCATTTACAGTGAGACTATAATATAATGTAACAGCTCAGTAGAGAAAGATTTCTTATAGAAAGTACCAAATGCTAATTCAATAGCTATGGATAGGATGATTTTTAGACTACACTATTCTAATATCACCATGGTCAAAGTGAAATGTGTCTACGACAAAATATGTCATTTTATATTTTTGTAGTTTCTTGGATTGTTGATGTAATACAAGTCATGCAAATACATATTTCCCACTAAATAATTCATCACCTGGTAACTGGTAACTTTTCACTAGTGGTGAAAAGCCTCTCCATACCTAACTAGTTTGTCTTCAGACAACAGTCTCAATCTGTTTCTCAGACTACTTCAAAGTCTCACAAGCTTGGTAGAATTTTTTTTCCTCAGTAGTATTTTATTCTTCCAGATACATGTAAACATAGTTTTCAACATTTGTTTTTGTAAGACTTTGTGTTCCAAATTTTTCTCCTCTCTCTTACCTCCCTCCTTCCCAAGACAGCAAGCAATCTGATATAAGTTAAATATGTGTAATCCTTTTAAACCTATTTCCATAAAGTTTGGTAGAATTTTACAGAATTTATACTTCATTGACATATGCTTTGAGAATCTAAAGTCACTTCCATGCCACAAAAAAGCATCATGGAAGAACTTAAACAGAGGATCAAACAAAAATAGGATTCAAATATGCTGCTTTATAGCTTTCACTGACATTAGATAATCATAGAATTTAGAGGTAGAAGGGAGCATAGAGTGAGATTCACGCCCAGGTCCTCCGCCCCTAAATTTAATGCTCTCTCCATTATACTAAGATACTCCTACCCTCACCCTGCACTTCTAATAAGAGGTATGGGTGTTTGCAATGCATATCCATCACAGATTAAGGAGTCAGGAAACTATGGATCTTGACCAGGGTTCTTAACCTTTTTTGGGTTGGGTTGGGCAGTCTGGTGAAGCCTAGGGGTCTCTTTTCAGATTAATGTTTTTAAATTCATAAAGCAAAATATATAAAATTACAAAGAAAATCAATTATATTGAAATATCGAAATAAAGATGTGTTTTTTTCCCAAAGTTCACAGACCTTCTATTCAAATCTATCATAGATTTGAAGTTAAGAATCACTGCTCTAGACCAAGAGTTCCAAGAGAATGATGTGATTCACTCAACTTCATGCAACTTGTGTTCTTTCCACTATTCAAGACTGCTTCCTTCCAAGGCTTTCCCAGTTTCCCACTGGCTTGGCCCTACTTGGCCCAGTGCCCTTTTCCCTCACCTGCTACCAAGGTCAGATCCCTCCCCATTCTGCAGTGGTCACTCCAGCTGTTCATTAGCAACTGTGTCAGGGGGAGGGGATATCATTGCTGGACTGAACTGCTGTGACCCCCTCCTCTCTTAGAGATTCACAAAGGACCATTCATTGCTCTCTCCTCTCCCCCTGCCCTTGAATGCCTTCCTGGAAGGGCAAGGGAGAAAGACCAGTGTTGCTAAAGCTCTTGCCCTTCCCAATCCTCCTCTATATCCCCTTGCAATGGTCAAGGATCTGGACCTGGTTCCTGACACCTGTCAGTTGTGATCTGGGGCAGCAGCTGCCTTCCACTATGAGCTATGTCAGCTTAACAGTTTGTGTCCCAAGGTCATGAATCTGTGTGGTAAAGTTGTATCCCACCCAGGCTTCCAGAGGAGCCTAGTCAAACCCAGTCTGAGCCCCAAGGATTGGTAAATTATTACAGCCAGACTTCTTCACTCTCTCACCCCAGAGAGTCACAGTTCCCACTATAGATCACACACTATGTCCAGATGAGACTTTCTGTTTCTTACATTACCATAGTGTTTCATGCATTCCTCCCCCAACCCTCCCAGAGAGTTATCCCATATAATAAATAGTACTTCTCACTGACTTTCAGAACAAGAAGGCTCAGAGAAAGTGACCTGAGTACAGTAATATGGCTAGGGAATCTCAGAACTGGGATTTCAACCAAATTCTGACTAGAGGGCAGAGGTATTATCACTGTATATCACGCTGCCCTTTACCATTGGAGGAATGGCTCAGCTTTCCTTTCTACTGCATTTGATAAGGCACTTAATATTGTATATTATGGTTATCATATAAAGGTCTTTCTCTGATTGATGCTTCATTAGGATGTATAGGGGACCTTGGACTTTGAAATATTAGACCAATAAAATGCAAACTATGCTAGGCTCTCCCCCAGCAGGAATGGTGTGGAAGATGGTCCTTTCAATATGGACTACATACCTCAGGTATCCCAGCTATGTTTGCAGAGGCTCCTCCAGTACTAGAAGCTGGTCATTAGGTGTGAATTATTTGGTCAAGACAATTCTCCAAGACTATAATGGCATGAAAGGGCTATATTCTGCATCAGTGGAAGGAGCATCCATCCACACAAGTGAAAAGTGCAGGTTCTTAAGGTATGGAAATATAAGTCACCACTTGGGCAGAGGATCCCCGTCCACAAAAATACTGTCTCCCAGCATTTTTTGAATTTGCCACATGTTGAGACCTCATCTGTAGAATGAAAAAAGAGGCCCCAAATGAGGACTAAAAGTCTGAGACATGGATTTAGTTCTGGCTAATTGCTGATGACCATGATCAAGATGATATTCACCATTCCCATCTATTTAATTTCTATCCATTATTTAAATTAAATTAAGTTACTGTCTACTTCACTACTAAACTTATTTTTAAAAGTCTATATCCAATGTTTAAACTTCTATTTCACTCATTATCATCTCAATCCCTTGAAATCTGTCTTTCACCCCCATTGCTTTGCTGAAACTGCTTTCTTTAAGGTCACTAATGAACTCATGATGTTCAAATTTATCCTTTTTCAATCATTATTTTCCTTGACTTCAGTATCGCTAGCATTTCACAAACTTGACCACTCCATCCAAATGGATGTTCTATTCTCTTTTGACTTCAGAGACATCCTTGATTCTCCTTCCCCTTCTCCAACTACTCCTTCACTGATGGCTCCTTCTTTCCTAGAACACTTTCCAAAATGTGGATATCTTCAAGCATCTGTCCTTGGCCCTCTTCTCTATATATACTCTCTATGAGATCTCCCTCAGCCTTTAAAAAAAAACCCTCTACTGTCCATACCACCCCTTCAAGTTATTATTCTGTATCTCTCTTCCTTTTCAAAATGTAACTCCTAAAAGAAATAGTTTACACTCATTGCCTCAAAACTATCCAGTTTGGTCTGTCCAATTGACAGTTACTGATGTGAGAATAGAGATCAGAAGAGAAGTTAGGGTTGGATAATTTGATCTGAGAATTTCCTCTTGGATATCCTTTTCTCTCTGGAATTTTATGTAGCTGCTGGTCCTCTTCTATCTTATATTACTATTTCTTCTTAAGTTCTTTTGTAGTATTGGCATCCTTGTCTTGCTGTATCAATGTGTCACCGGGTTCTGTTTTTGTCCCATTACACTCTTATTCATTTCTTTTTCATTTTATAATCCTATCATTTGAATGAAACTGCTCATTCCAAGGTTACCAATGATTGATTTTTTAAATGACAAAATCCAATGGACTTTTCTAGTCATTCTTCTTGACTACAGCATTTAATAAAGTTTACCAATAAGTCAATCAAGAAGCAATTTATTAAGCATTTGTTATGTACTAATAAGTACAGTTCTGAGAATACAAATAAAGTTTTTAAAAATTGGGCTCTGTCCTCAAAATTTAACAGGGAAACAACCTGTACATACAAGATAAATAGAAGTGTAAAGTGTAGATAATCTTGGAGAGAAAACACAAGCACTTGGAAAGTCCCCTTGAAAAGGATAAGATTTCAGCTGAGTCTTATAGAAAGCCAAGAAAGCCAGGAGGCAGATATGAAGGAGAGCATGAGAAACATTGAAAAGTCATTGAGTCTTTGAGATAAGAGTGGTAAATATGAGAAATGATAGCAAGATCAGTCTTACTATATATTTGAAGGTGTGAAGGGGAATTGAGCATAAGAAGACTGGAAATGTAGGAAGGGGCTAGGTTGTAAAGAACTTTAAAATCCAAACAGAGGATTTTATAGATTTTATATTTGATCTTGGGGTCAATAGGGAGCCTGAGTTTATTGAATATTAGATTGCCTTTCATTTTAGGAAGATTACTTTGGCAACCTTGATAGAAGATGGCCTGGAGTGAGAAAAGACTTGAGGTAGGAAGACCAGTTAGAAGGCTATTTCAGTCATCTCTATTCCAGTCTAGTTTAGCTATGCACAACAGAGAGAAAAGAACATTGATAAGAGATGTTTTGAAAATAGAACCACAAAAGTTGGAAACGTATTGGACATAGGTGGTAGGTGCAAGTAAGGAATCAAGGATGATGTTAGTAATGGGAGCTTGGGTGAGTAGGAGGATGGTGGTGCCCTCTACAGAGAAGTTCAGAAGAGGGGAGGATTTAAAGGAAAAGATGCAGTTTTGTTTTGAACAAATGCTTATGGACGATCCAGTTTGATACATCCAATAGACAGTTACTGATGTGAGAATAGACATCAGGAGAGAAGTTAGGGTTGGATAACTTGATCTGAGAATTTCCTCTTGGATATCCTCTTCTCTCTGGAATTTTGTGCAGCTGCTTTTCTGGTCCTTTTCTACTTTATATGACTATTATGACTATTTCTTCTTAGGTTCCTTTGTAGTATTGGCATCTTTGTCTTGCTTCATATGTATCAGTGTGTCACTGGACCCCATTTTTGTCCCATTCCTCTTCTCTATTGTTATGATTATTATCTCATCAACTTTTATAAGCTCAGCTATCATTTCTATGTAGGTAGATAACTCCCACATTTATATATCTCCCTCACCTCTTTCCTGAGCTGTAGTCCTAAATCAACAACTGCTTCCTAGAATCATTACCTGGGTATCTCATAAGCATATCAAACTCAACATATCCAAATATATGCAGAACAGGTCATTCTATTTCCCTACTAAGCCCACCTCTGCTTCTAACTTCTCTATTTCTATCTAGGATATCAATAACAGCTCAATTCCCATTTCTTTAATACTATAAGAAAGTTTCATTCTACAAGGAAAAGAAATACCAGTACATAGAAAACTATAACAAGGCAATGAAAAAGTACTCTAAAAATATCCCCATTTTGCAGATGAGAAAATGAGGTTCAAGGTGTATTGTGACTTGCCCATGATCATACAACTAGTATAATTGGAACCCAGGTCTCTCCTGATTCCAAATTCAGAGCCCTCTCAGCTTCCATAAAGCTTTGCTTTGCTACTCTTGTATATGCTTCTCCTTGGTATTGTATATTGTTGTTATATGTATATGTATTTTATCATCCCTCCATGATAGAGACTGTTAGTTTCCTAGGAGAAAAGACTGTCCTATCTAAACTTTGTATATTTCCCACCTGCCAAAATAATGCATTGAACACAGTAAACAGGGAATGAATAAATGGAATGTACTCAACAGAGTTCAGTTAGAAATACAGCAAGAGAAACACATAATACCTATTACCAACCACCAAGAAGTCCAGTCATGTCATCATGTACCCTGCGGCATTTAGAACTGGGAGAGATCATAGTGGCCTGGAGTAGTCTGAGAATAAGTCACCCTGAATTCAGCTGGCCCTTGGGGAAAAAGTCTAGAACTTGGATCTTTGAAGGGAAAGAGAAAATTTCAGACTAGATAAAAGTAGCACATATCTCGTGATAAAACTATTCTGTGTGTGTGTGTGTGTGTGTGTGTGTGTGTGTAGGAAGATAGACTCTCTTTTCATATGAGCAATGGTGCTAGAAACAGCAGTTACTTGCCTGGACTTGGTTAGTCCAGGAAAGACAGGGAGTGGGGCAGTGGTCATAAAGAGAACAGATGTCCAGAGTATGGCTGCTGCTAAATTCCTCGACTTTACAAAAACTTGTCCGATCCTGTTGTTTTCTGCCCATGTAGGGTAAGAACACAATTTTCTTTCCAGTTAAGAGGTGGACCAGAAAAATTTTTAGGGCTTCAGGGAGGGTTGAGCCAGGTGGGGGTCATCTTTGGTTCTCACACTATCCAATGTGGGAGTTATGTTCTCTTTGGATTCTTTCTTTAAAGTGACAAAATCTGCCCAGCTGAAGCCTCACAATGGGGCCTTGTGGGAGTAGTGATGACTTCAGCCAGGACAGGACTGCCCAAGCCCCAAAGTAGCTAGGAAAGACTCCCACAGGGGCCCAAAGATTCCCTGGCTTTGCCTGACCTTCCCTGTTCCCAGCAGCTGCCCAAGGCCTGCTCCAATGCCTCAGCTGTTCCAGGCTGTGCCCAAGCCGGATGGGCAGAGATAGGGTAATGGAAAAGAGCTTTGTTCCCCTCTTTTTTTCTGGCCAACCCCCAAAAGGAGAGGAGGTCTTAGAGCTTGGGGAGAGTCAGAGCAGCTGTGTCCAGTCACTGGAGAGGAAGGAAAGGGGGTTAATTCTGTTGGAATAGGGCCCAAGAGTTGGAGAAAATAGATTCCCAGAATGACCTTGGATCAGAATTGAGATTAATCCCAAAGCATGTTAAATCTTAAACCCAACATGTTCAAAACCGAACTTACTCACTTTTTCTCAAAACCTGCCCCTCCTCTCAACTTTCCTATTTCTGTGGATGACCCAACTCCTCCATGAATCACTGATCCCTACAGCTGGAAGTGATCTCTTTCTCACATTTTCCTAGACCACTTTGGGTTTCTCTTCAGCTCTTATCACATTTTACTTCAAATCATACTTATTGTGAATATGACCTTTCCCTCCATTAGAATATAAACTCTTTGAGGGTAATATAAACTCTTCTTCCTCTCCCCAATACCTAAAACATAATAGCCATTTAATAAATTTTTGTTTAACTAGATTTAAGGCCTTAGGGCTGCTTGGAATGTGGAGAGGTCCATCTGTCTTCACTATCAAGAAGCAGTATTGGGGTGTGCTGAGGGTGTGGCCAGTGTGGTAATAACCAAGAATAAAAACAAGGAGTGTGAGGGTTTTTTCTGGAGGGAAGGGCAATGTTAGTATTGAAGAGATGAGAAAAGTAAGAGAGTTACCCTGTGACTAGAAACTTTTAAAGTTCATAGATTTCTTTTTTATTTCTTTCTTCTCCACTTAGTAGTACTTTATTTTTTCATTTACATGTAAAAATAATTTTTAAGATTATTTTCATAATTTTGAGTTTGTTTTTCCTCCCTCTCTCCCTCCTCAGTACTGCAACCAATCTGATATAGGTTTTTACATGCACAGTCATGCTAAACATATTTCCACATTACTCATATTATGGAAGAAGAATCATAACAAAATGGAGAAGTCCTGAGAAAAGAAAAAAAAATAGAAATAGTATGCTTTGATCTGCATCCAGACTTCATAGATTTTCTCTGGCTGTAGGAAGCATTTTTCATCATGAGTCTTTCTGAATTCTCTTCGATCATTGTATTGCTGAAAAAAAGCTAAGTTTCTCATAACTGATCATCATAGAATGTTGCTCTTACTGTGTATAGCGTTCTGGTTTTGCTCATTCACTCAGCATCAATTCATGTCTTTCCAGGTTTTTCTGAAAACTGTTTGCTTACCATTTCTTATAGCACAATAATATTCCAATACATTAATATATATAACATGTTCAGCTATTCCCCAATTGATGGGCATTTCCTCAATTTCTAATTCTTTGCCACTACAAAAAGAGCTGCTAAATTAAAATAACTCAGGTACCACTTCATGCCTATCAGATTGACTAAGATGACAGGAAAAGATAATGATAAATATTGGAGGAGATATGGGAAAACTGAAACACTTATTTATGCATTATTGATAGAGTTGTAAACTGATGTAGCCATTCTGGAGAGCAATTTGGAACTATACCCAAAGAGCTATAAAACTGTGTATACCCTTTGATCCAGCAGTGCCACTACTGAATCTGTATCCCAAAGAAATCATAAAAGAGGGGAAAGGACCCACATGTGCAAAAATGTATGTAGCAACTCTTTTTGTAATAGCAAGGAATTGGAAAATTGAGGGATGCCTATCAATTGGGGAACAGCAGAATAAGTCATAGTGAATGAATTAATAGAATATTGTTATTCTAGAAGAAATGATAAGTAGGCTGACTTCAGAAAAGACTGGAAAGACTTATATGAACTTATGCTTAATAAAATGAGCAAAACTAGGAGACCATTATACACAGCAACAGAAAGATTATGAGATGACTAAGTATGATAGACTTAGCTTTTCTCAGCAATACTGTGATCCAAGACAATTCCAATAGATTTAGAATGTATAATGCCATCCACATTCAGAGAAAGAACCATGGAGGCTGAATATGAATTGAAGCATACTATTTTCATCTTTTTGTTGTGGTGATTATTTGTTTTTTCTGTTGCATTGTTTTTCCATTTTGTTCGGATTTTTCTTTCACAACATGATTAATATGGAAATATGTTTAAAATAATTATACATGTATAATCTATATCAGATTACTCACTGTTTGGAGAGAAGGGAAAGAAGAGGAAAAAACTGGAACTCAAAATCTTACAAAAATGAATGTTGAAAACTATCTTTACATGTAATTGGAAAAATAAAATACTATTAAGTAAATAAAACAAACAAAAAGCTGCTATAAATAGTTTTGTACATGCAGATCTTTTTCTATTTTTTATGAATTCTTTTGGGTATAGATCTAGTAGTGGTATTGCCAGATCAAAGGATATGCATAGTTTTATAGCCCTTTGGGCATAGTTCCAAATTGCTCTCCAGAATGGTTGGATCATTTCACAACTCCACCAATAATGTATTAGTATTCCAATTTTCCCACATCTTCTCCAACATTTATTGTTTTGACTCAGTTCTCTATATATTTGAGAAATAAGGCCTTTATCAGAAACTCTGGTGTAAAAAATTGTTTCACATCTTTCTGCCTTTCTTCTAATCCTGGTTGCATTTGCTTTGCTTATGCAAAAACTTTTTAATTTAATATAATCATAATTATTCGTTTTGCATTCTATAACATTCTCTATCTCTTGTTTGGTCATAAATTCTTCCATTCTCCATAGATCCTACAGGTACTTTCCTTGATTTCTAATTTGCTTTTACGTTTAAATCATGTATCCATTTTGACTTTATTTTGGCATACCAAATTCTATGGTCTATGCCTAGTTTCTGCCACACTATTTTCTAGTTTTCCCAGCAATTTTTGTCAAATGATGAGTTCTTATCCCAGATGCTGGAGGCTCAGGTTTTATCAAACAATAGATTGCTATAGTAATTTACTATTGTGTCTTGTGTACCTAGTCTAACGTCTGATGCACCACTATATTTCTTAGACAGTATCAAATAATTTTTGATTGATATTTTATAACATAGTTTTAGATCTGGTATGGCTACTCTACCTTTCTTTTCATTTTCCCCCCATTAATTCCCTTGATATAGTTGGCCTTTTGTTCTTCCATATGAATTTATTATTATTTTTTCAAGCTCTATAAAATAATTTTTGGTAGTTTAATTGGTATGGCACTAAGTAAATTAATTTAGGTAGAATTATTATTTTATTACATTAGGTCAGCCTACCCATGATTGGTATTTTTCAAATTTTTCCAATTATTTAGATCAACAAACAAAAGTATTTTGTAATTGTGAACATATAGTTCTTGACTTTTGTCTTGGCAGGTAGATTCCCAAATATTCTATATTGTCTACAGTAATTTAAATAGAATTTCTCTATCTGTTTCTGCTAGGTAAAATATAAAAATGTTGATTTATGTGGGTTTATTTTATATTCTGCAACTTTGTTAAAGTTTTTATTGTTTCAAATAGTTTTTAGTTGATTCTCTAATTATGCCATCTGCAAAGAATGGTAGTTTTATTTTCTCATTGCCTATTCTGATTCCTTCTATTTCTTTTTCTTCTCTTATTGCTAAAACTAACATTTCTAGTACAATATTTAATAATAGTGATGATAATGGGCATGTTTGTTTCACTCTGATTTTACTGGGAAAGCTTCTAGCTTAAACCCATTATAATGCTTACTGGGGGCTTTAGATAGATACAACATATTATTTTAAAGAAAACTATGTTTATTCCTACATTCTCTAGTGTTTTTAATAGGAATGGGTGCTGTTTTGTCAGAAACACTTTCTACTTCTATTGAGATAATCATATAATATCTGTTGGCTTTTTTATTAATATGGTCAATGTCAATACTTTTTTTTAATACTGAACCATCTCAGTATGACCACCTGGTCATAGTTTATTATCCTCATGAAAAAATATTGAAATCTCCTTGATAATATTTTATTTAAAATTTTTGCTTCTATATTAATTAGGAAAATTGGTCTATAATTTTCTTTCTCTGTTTTGGCTCTTCTTAGTTTGGGTATCAGTATTAAATTTGTATCATAAAAGGTACTGAGTAGGACTTTTTTTGTCTATTTTCCCAAATAGTTTATATAGTATTGGAATTAATTGTTTTTTAAATGTGTTGTAGAATTCACTTGTAAATCCATCTGATTATGGGGATTTTTTTTTTCATTAGGGAGTTCATTGATGGCTTGTTCATTTTTTTCCTAAAATGGGATTAAGTATTTTATTTCCTCTTCTGTGATGTAGGCAATTTATATTTTGGTAAATATCCATCCATTTCATTTAGATTGTCAGATTTATTGGCATATAGTTAGGCAAAGTAGCTCCTAATTATTGCTTTAATTTCCTCATCATTGGTGGTGAATTTATCTTTTTCATTTTTGATACTAGTAATTTGGTTTCTTCTTTATTCTTGTTATTTTCTTGGATGGAATTATTGTTTCTAAGATTTGGTGTTTGACCCACTCATTCTTTAGGGTTAGATTAATTATTTTTCAATTAATTTTTAATCTTTCTTTTCATGGCCCTTTGTTACACAAAAATTTTATGGCATGATCTGAAAGTGATGCATTTCATGTTTTGCCTTTCTTCATTTGATTGTGAGGTTTTTATGTCCTAATACATGGTGAATTTTCATGTAGGTGCCATGTACCTAGAAAGAGGTATATTCCTTTTTATTCCCATTCAGTTTTCTCCAGATGTCTATCATATATAACTTCTAAAATTCTATTCACCTCCTTAACATTTTTCTTGCTTATTTTGTGGTTAGATTCATCTAGTTCTGAAAGGGGGAAGTTGAAGATCTCCCTATTGGTATAGTTTTTCTGTCTATGTCTTCCTCTAATGTCCTTTAACTTTTCCTCTAAGAATTTGGATGCTATCTTACTTGGTGCACATGTGTTTAGTATAAATATTATTTCATTATCTGTGATACCTTTTAGCAAGATATAGCCTCCAAGTAGTTTGGAACTATGCTCAAAAAGTTATCAAACTGTGCATACCCTTTGATCCAGCAGTATTACTACTGGGATTATATCCCAAAGAGATTATAAAGAAGGGAAAGGGACCTGTATGTGCACGAATGTTTGTGGCAGCCCTTTTTGTAGTGGCTAAAAACTGGAAACTGAATGGATGTCCATCAGTTGGAGAATGGCTGAATAAATTGTGGTATATGAATATTATGGAATATTACTGTTCTGTAAGAAATGACCAACAGGATGATTTCAGAAAGGCCTGGAGAGACTTAAATGAACTGATGCTGAGTGAAATGAGCAGGACCAGGAGATCATTATATACTTCAACAACAATACTATATGATGACCAGTTCTGATGGACTAGGCCATCCTCAGCAACAAGATCAACCAAATCATTTCTAATAGAGCAGTAATGAACTGAACTAGCTATGCCCAGAAAAAGAACTCTGGGAGATGACTAAAAACCATTACATTGAATTCCCAATCCCTATATTTATGCACACCTGCATTTTTGATTTCCTTCACAAGCTAATTGTACAATATTTCAGAGTCTGATTCTTTTTCTACAGCAAAATAATGTTTTGGTCAGGTATACTTATTGTGTATCTAATTTATATTTTAATATATTTAACATCTACTGGTCATCCTGCCATCTAGGGGAGGGGGTGGGAGGGGTAAGAGGTGAAAAATTGGAACAAGAGGTTTGGCAATTGTTAATGCTGTAAAGTTACCCATGTATATATCCTGTAAATAAAAGGCTATTAAATTAAAAAAAAAAAAAAAAAAAAAAAAAAAGATATAGACTCCATCTTTATCTCTCTTAATTAGGCCTGCTTTTGCTTTTGCTTTTTCTGAGGTCAGGATTTCTACCCCTGCTTTTTGTTTTACTTCAGCTAAAGGACAATATATTCTGCTCCAATCTTTTATCTTTAATCTGTGTGCTTCAAATGTGTTTCTTGTAAACAACATATTATAGGATTCTGGCTTTTAATCTATTCTGCTCTCCTCTGCCGTTTTATGGAAGAGTTTGTTCGATTCACATTAACAGTTAAGATTACTAATTGTGTATTTCCCTCCATCTTATCCCTCCATTTATACTTTTCTCTCTTCTTTCACCCTGTCCCTCCTCACTAGTGCTTTGCTTCTGACTACCACCTTTCTCAATCTCTCTTCCCTTTTATCAATCCCCCCCCCCCACCTTTCTTTCCCTATAGAGTAGGATACATTTCTATATTCTGAACGGAATATGCATGTTATTCTCTCTTTGAGCCAAATCTGAAAAGAGTAAGGTTCAAAAAATGTTCACTTTCTCTCCTTCTTTCCCTCTATAAAGTATTTTGTGCCTCTTCATACGATATGATTTACCCTATTCTGCCTCCCCTTTTTGTCTTTTCTCAGTATGATCCTTTCTTTCAATCCTTATTTTTTATATCATCATACACCAAAGTCAATTTATACCCATATATACTCTTTGTATGTTTGCATCTATGTATACGTTCTAACTTCCTTAATAGAGATACAATTCTCAAGAGTTACAAGTATCATCTTATATCTTCTCTTTTTAACTGCCCTAATAGATACATTTTTGATGTATTTGATAATTTGATAATTGAGGTACAATTAACAAGAGTTTCAAATATCATCTTCCTGTTTAGGAATGTAAACAGTTTAACCTTATTGAACAACCTTTTTTTCTTTCTTGCTTACCTTTTCATGCTTCTCTCTGTGCCTGTCTCTTTTTAACTGAGGCAATTGGGGTTAAGTGACTTGCCCAGGGTCACGCAGCTAGGAAGTGTTAAGTGTTTGAGACCAGATTTGAACTCAGGTTCTCCTGACTTCAGGGCTGGTGCTCTATCCACTATGCCACCTAGCTGCCCCATTTTTATGTTTCTCTTGAGCCTTATATTTGAAAATGAAATTTTCTGTTCTGCTCTGGTCTTTTCATTAGGAAAGTTTGAATGTTTCCTATTTCATTGAAAATCCACCTTTTCCCCTGAAAGATTAGCCTCAGTTTTGCTGGGTTGATTCTTGGTTGTAATTCAAGTTCCTTTGCCTTCCAAAATATCATATTCTAAACCCTCCAATTCTTTTTATGTAGAATCTGCTAAGTCTTGTATAATCCTGACTATGCATTCTTTATATTTTAATTATTTCTTCCTGAATGCTTGCAGCATATTTCTCCTTGACCTGATTGTACTAGTATTTGACTACAGTATTCCTTGGAGTTTTCATTTTGGGATCTCTTTCAAAAGGGATAGGTAGATTCTTTCAATGACCATTTTACCCTTTGAGGAAGTTTGCCTTGATAATTTCTTAAAAGATGATATCCAAGGGCAGCTAGGTGACACAGTGGAGAGAGCACCAATTCTGAAGTCAGGAGGATCTGAGTTCAAATCTGGTCTCAGATACTTATGTGACTGGGAAGTCACTTAACCCCAATTGCCTCAGGGAAAAAAAAAAAAAAAAAGATATCCAGTCTCTTTTTTTGATCAGGTGGTCCAATAATTTTAAATTATTTCTCCTGGATCTGTTTTCCAGGTCAGTTGTTTTTCTAGAGAGGTATTTTACATTTTCTTCTATTTTTTCATTCTTTGATTTTGTTTGACTGATTCTTGATATCTCATAGAGTCATTAGCTTCCACTTGCCCAATTCTAATTTTTAAGGAACTTTTTTCTTCAGTTAGCTTTTGTACCTCCTTTTCCATTTGGCCATTTCTACTTTTTAAGGAGAAGTTTTCTTCAGTGAATTTTTTTGCCATTTGGCCAATTATATTTTAAAAAGGAATTGTTTTATTTAAGCAATTTTTGTCCTTCCTTTTTGAACTTTTGACTTTCTTTAACATATGTCCTATTTCCCCCCCCCCCAATTTTTCTTCTAGCTGTTTTATTTGATTTTTTAAATCCTTTTTGAGCTTTTCCAAAAAGACTTTTTGGTCTTGAGATCAATTCATCCTCCCCTTTGAGACTTTGCATGTAGACATTGTTATACTCTTCTGAGTTTGTGTCTTGATCTTTCCTGTCACTATATTAGCCTATGGTCAAGAAACTTTTTTTGGGTTTTTTTAATCTATTTTTTTAGCCCATTTGCTGATTTTTTTAAAGTTAAGCTCCACTCCTAGAGCACAGGAAGCACTATCTCAAGCTTCTTATGCTGGGACTGGGACATCTGGTCACTGGCTTTCTGTTCTAGGGTCTCAGGTGCAGGTAGCTTCCTTACTATGCTGAGGCAATCCAGCCTAGTTGTACCGCTTGTGCTCTGGGATCCAAGGCTGGTAGTTTGCCTTCTGTGCTGCATTGAAGACTTCACAGATAGCCTACTATGCTTTTGGACCTCTGAGTCATGCTAGATGGACTTCAATTGCTGATCTGCACTGTGGCTAATAGTCTCCCACTGACTTATTTGGATACCATCTGTACTGGTTGTGTTCCCCTCTTGCCTAAGTGAGATAGACCTTTCCTGAAGTCCTTTTAAGTTATCTTAGAAACTAAGTTATCTTAAGCTGGAAAACTTTCATTTTGTCTTTGTATAAATTGTCACCCCAGAATCCATTTGGAGGCTTAATTTAATGTTTCCAAGGGAGACTGAGGAGAGCTCAGGCAACTTCCTGGTTTTTCTCTGCCGTCTTGGATCCACTCCAGTACATAGATTTTTTCTGGGCCCTTGATCACAAAACTGAAAATAGGTTATTATTCTATAGGGATAGGGAACTAAGTATCAACGGATATGGGCTACCACAAATAGTATCCCAAACTTTCCTGCTCTCTTCCCTATTTCTGTTAAAAGAATCACCATCTTTTTAGTCTCCCAGGTTCAAAACTTCAGTACTATCCTTGATTCTCCTTTATCCTGAATAGCAGTCAATCACTAACTCTTACCATCTTTGCAAGGTCTCTCCCATATGACTTATCTGACCACTTCACTCACACACCTACCATACATATAGTCTGGTGCTCTTTACCATTTTCCTATATTATTGTTTCAAGCTTCTCATCACTCCAGTTCATCCTATATATTGCTGTCAGTGATTTTTTTCTTAAGTATGTCTAACATAGATCATCATGTAACATGGAAGACCTAGGTCACAGGGATCCATGCAGCATTTATTGCATACTTATATATTTTAGGTATGCATGATTTGACACCTGGTCCATCCTGACTTTAATGAAGACTGAGAGGAGGACTCACCTCTTCATTCTTGTATCTACTTTTTAAGAAAGTCTTTTATTTTACCAAATACATGCAAAAATAGTTTTCAACACTCACCTTTGCAAAACCTTGTGTCCCATATTTTTCCTCTTCCCTCTCCTCTTTCCAAAGACAGCAAGCAATCCAATATAGGTTAAACATGTGCAATTCATATGTGCAAAACATATTTCCATATTTGTCATGCTGCTCAAGAAAAATCAGATCAAAAGGTGAAAGAAAAAAAATGAAAAAATAAGCAAACAGCAACAGCAACAACAAAAATAAGATGAAAATGAAAATACTATGCTTTGATCCACATTCAGTCTCCATAAACCTCTCTCTAGATGTAGATGGCTCTTTCCATCATGAGTTTATTGGAATTGGCTTACATCACCTCATTATTGAAAAGAGCCAAGTCCACCACAACTGATCATCTCATAATCTTGTTGCTGCTATGTACAATGTTCTCTTGATTCTACTCACTTCACTTAGCATCAATTCATGTAAGTCCCTCCAGGCTTTTCTGAAATCAATCTCATCATTTCTTATAGAACAATAATATTCCATAACATTCACATACCATAACTTATTTTCAGCCATTCCCCATCTGATGGGCATCCACTCAATTTCCAATTCCTTGCCACTACAAAAAGGCTGCTACAAACATATTTGCACATACGCGTCTGTTTCCCTTTTTTATGATCTCTTTGAAATACTGACCTAGTAGAGACACTGCTGGATCAAAGGGTATGCACAGTTTGATAGTCCTTTGGGCATAGTTCCAAATTGCTCTCCAATCATTCTCACATCTTCAAAAGGTGTATTGGTTTAGAATATCCATTTACTGTGCATTAGATATTGGCAGTCCAAGGATACAAAAGGAAATTCACAATAAAAGCCTCCTTTTTCTGTTCATTCCAAGAAGAAAATAGTCCCACCCCAAATAGGAAGAACAGTTGCTAACCCTTGGTCATCTTTGCTTCCCTGCTATTAAATACTTAGTACACAAAAGGCAATCTCAGATATTGAGTAAACACATTTATCAAACAAAAGTGTAAAACAGTAACCAGGAAAGTTATAAAGATTAGTTTAGAGCACACAAGAATTAGAAGACTGTGAATAAGAATGGAGATGAAATCTCAAATAACCCCATGCCTGCAGTTCCTGAGAAGTCTCATGGCATCATTCACAGTCCATATTGTCCCTCTCACTGAATCTCTATGCCAAAATTTTCTTCTCAAATCAGAAGTGATATCTTAGAGATTTCCAGCATGCAGAGGCAAAGGACTGTCCTGGGAAAAGCCCTAAATCCTTCATGGATTGGAGTGGGCTTACATAAAGATCTAGCCATGTGACTCTCCTACTCAGTCAACTTGATTGATTTCCTTTTGTACCTAGGAAAGCAATCCTTAATAATCTAAGATCCATGAACTTCTCTTTGTAATATTTTGATAACTTTTAATATAATGGAATTTTTTTGTAATTCTAAATATTATATTTTAATACATAATTCTGAGAATGAGTTTATAGAATTTACCAGACCATTAAAAGGGATAACAAAAAAGTTTAAGAATCTCTGCTCTGCAGGACCAGGAGATCATTATATACTTCAACAACAATACTATATGATGACCAGTTCTGATGGATCAGGCCATCCTCAGCAACGAGATCAACCAAATCATTTCTAATGGAGCAGTAATGAACTGAACTAGCTATGCCCAGAAAAAGAACTCTGGGAGATGACTAAAAACCATTACATTGAATTCCCAATCCCTATATTTATGCACACCTGCATTTTTGATTTCCTTCACAAGCTAATTGTACAATATTTCAGAGTCTGATTCTTTTTCTACAGTAAAATAACGCTTTGGTCAGGTATACTTATTGTGTATCTAATTTATATTTTAATATATTTAACATCTACTGGTCATCCTGCCATCTAGGGGAGGGGGTGGGGGTGGGGTAAAAGGTGAAAAATTGGAACAAGAGGTTTGGCAATTGTTAATGCTGTAAAGTTACCCATGTATATATCCTGTAAATAAAAGGCTATTAAATTAAAAAAAAAAAAAAAAAAAAAGAATCTCTGCTCTGGAATTAAATACAAACTCCTCTACTGAGCTTTTAAAATCTGTTAAAAACTGACCAAAACCTATATTTCTAGACTCATTAGAGATTCCTACCTCTCCCACACTCCATGATCTGGACAAACTGAACCTGTTTGCATACACACAGCCCTCATGACCTATCTCTGGGCCCTTGTTTTAGCTAGAAATCCCTCCTTAATTCTGCTTCCAGTGCTTTTCTTCCTTTAAGATGTAGCGTAACCACCAACTTCTGCTTGAAGATTTTTCTTATTTCCCACAAATACTTGCCCCCTCTCCTGACAAATATATATTTGTATTTATTCATTTCAATATACCCATATATATATATACACATACATGTATGTGTATTCTATATACACACACATTATACAGGAGTGTGTATATTTGAATATGCACATATATTTATATATTATTGTTGTTCAGTTGTTTTCAGTTATGTCCAATTGTGACCCCATTTGAGATTTTCTTGCAAAAATACTGGAACAATTGGCCATTTTCTTCTTTAACTCATTTTACAGATGAAGCAAACAGGGTTAAATGATTTTCCCAGAGTCACACACTAGTGTCTGAGACCAGATTTGAACTCAGAAAGAGAAGTGTTCTTGATATCAAGTCTGGCACTCTATGCAACCTGCCACCTAACTGTCATATCCACACATACATGTATATATGCAATATACACAGATATGCCTATATACTCACATGTATATAAATATACATACATATGCCTCTGTACACCTGTACATACATATGCATACTTTTCCTCCATTACTATATAGGCTCCTTGTGAAAAGTTATCATTTCATTCTTTGTATTTATATCACCTCATTACCTGGCACAGAGTAGGCCCTCAGCAAATTCTTATTAACTGAAGAATTGATCGTCCCTCCATATTCTGTCTGTCTTACAAGGCCTGGCTCAAATCCCAACTTCTTTGACCCATCCTTCCTGACCCTCCTAGCTTGAATAAAGTATTGCTTCCAGCTCATTTCCTGCCTTTAATATTTATTTTATTATGTTCAATCTTGTGTGATTTCCCCAACTTGTTTGTGTGTTTCCAAAGGGATAAGGTGCCCTGTTTTTAGGTCATTATTGTACTCCTTACCACTCCTGGCACAGGGCCCTATGTCAATCAAAGCCAGACACTCTTCTTGATGTTCCTTGTGCTTTTTATGAATATGTACCAGTTATGTAATGTCTACATCTCATCACAATTCTCCCTGAAGCAGCTCCATAGTGTCCTCAACGTGGAAAGATGACTGCACTAGCAGTCAGTATCTGACTTGACCACTATTTCTGACTACCCTCTGGATAAATAAAGGCAAACCTAATAATGGCTTTTAGAATACTTTGAAAAGCACTTGACCTCCAGATGGCACAGTGCAGAGAGTAATGAATCTCATGTCAGGAAACCAGAGTTCAAATCAGCCTCAGACCCTGGGCAAATTACTTAATTTCTGCCTGCCTCAGTTACCCTCCCTGTAAAATGAGGATAATAGCACTCTTAGAATTGTGATAATCAAATGAGATACATTTATGAAGTGTTTTGCAAACCTTAAACCATTTTTATAAATACTGGCTATTATTATTATTGCAATGCTCCTGATTGTAGAATTATGAACTGGTTCAGTCATTCTGGAAAGTAATTTGGAGTTATGCCCCCAAGATGCTGCTACTTGGTTTATATGCCTAAAGATACCAAAGAATAAGGAAAAGGAGCAGTGTATACAAAAATATAGTACCTCTTTTTACAACGGCAAAGAAAACTGAGGAGTATTTGTTAACTTGGGAATGGCTGAACAAGTTATGTTATGAACTATGATGAAACACTTTTGTGTTATAAGAAATGATAGAGGAAATGACTTCAGAGAAAACCTAGGAAGATTTGTGTGAACTAATTTAGAATGAAGTGATCAGAACCAGGACAACAATTTATGCAATAACAGAAATATTGTAAAAACAAACAAACTCTGAAAAACTTTCAACTTTTATCAGCACAATGACCAATCATAGTTCCAGAGGATTTATGGTAAAACATGCTGCTGGATGCAGAGGCCATGACCTTAGAGTATAGACTGATACATATCTTTTTGGATGTGGCCAGTGCAACAATTTGTCTTGATTGATTCTATGCTTTGTAAGAGGGATGTTGTTTTTCTTGTTTTCTTCAGGGAGGAAATGGGTTGGGAGGGAGAAAATGCAAGTCTGAAAATAAAATAAATTAGAATTGAAAAAATATATAGTGCTTTACAAGTAGGCAAAGAAGAATGAACATTCTTAGCCTGTAGTTATCACAGAATAGAAAAAAATCAATAACTCTGGAATCAGTCTGTGGGATGTCCTGTAGACACCTCCAACTTAATATGTCCAAAATAGAAGTCATTATCTTCCCCTGCTGAATCTACCCCTCCTCCAAACTTCTCTATTTTTGTTGAGGGAAACAACATCCTCCTATCCCTCCAGATTTATAACCTCTAAGTCACCTTTGACATCTCTCTCCTTCACACACACATACACACACACACATATCTAATCAGCTGCTAATCCCTGTTGATTCTACCTCCCCATTTCTCACATCCATCACCAACATCTCTACACTTATATGATCATTGACCCAGCTCAAGACCTCATCACCTCTCACCTGGACTAATATAATAGTCTCATCATTATTGGTCTTCCTGTTTGCAATATAACTCTTCTCCAATCCACACACAGCTGCCAAAATAATCATCCTAAATGAACAGCTGACCATGTCACTCCCCTGCTCAGAAGCCTTCAGCAGCTCCCTCTTGCCTCTTAGCTAAGATACAAATTCCTCATTCTGGCATTTAAAGACCCCCAAGTTATTTGATTGTTTTTACCCTTTGAACCTGTGATAGTATTACTAGGACTATATTCCAATGAGTTTCACAGGTTCAAAGACTTCAAGCTCTCACTTCTAATAAATAGCTTACATTTAGACAGACCTTCTGGTTTACAATGAATTGCTTTACAAAGGTTATCATACAGGTCATCTAGTGCTTCTCTTTTATTTTGCAGAGAGAAAACAGGGATTAAATGTCTTGCCCAAGGTCCTACAAGTGATAAGCAGCAGACCCCTAGGATTCTAAATCAGATCTAACTCGTTTTCTAAATCCCTTTTTACTATGTATGAGACTTTGTGGCTCTAGATAGAGAGATTAGGGAGTGAATGCCAGTGAGGGGAAGGGCATTTCTGAAAAATTAGGTAAGTGACTGTCATGAAAAGGATACTCCTGCCTTTGAACACTGACTCTGTCACTTTCAAGATCTGTAGATAGTGAGCAAATTATGAAATCCCTCAGGGCCTGTTTAATCATCTGTAAAATGAATGGGCTGAGATCACCGATCTTCACACTTTTGGTCTCATTTACTTTCATACTCTTAAAAATTATTGGAGACCCCAAGAACTTTTGGTTATGTGGGTTATATCTAGAGGTAGTTATTACATTAAAAAATAAAATGAATAAATTTTAAAATGTTTATTAAAATAACAAACTCATTCTATGTTTTAAAAAATAACATATTTTAATGAGAAATAACTATATTTTTCCAAAACAAAAAAATAGTAAGGAGCTAACAATATTTAACACATTTTTGCAAATCTCTTTATTGTCTGGGTTAAAAGAAGACAGAGTGATTCTCAGGTCGATTTCTGTATTCAGTCGGCTGATGGAACATAGATAAATGGCTGGTTTAGGAGGAAGAAGATCAGAGTTCAAATCAGGACTCAGATATTTACTAGCTGGGAAACCCTCAGCAAGTCACTTAACCTGTCTGTTTCCTCATCTGTAAAATAGGAACAATGACAGTACCTATGTCCCAGGATTGTAAGGATAAATGAAATAATATTTGTAAATATTTACAAACCTTGAAATACTATCTAAACATTATTTTATAGTGCACTGTTTCAGTCATTTTCAACTCTTTTTTTTTTTTTTTTTAATAATAGCTTTTTTATTTACAACTTATATGCGTGGGTAATTTTCAGCATTGACAATTGCCAAACCTTTTGTTCCTATTTTTCCTCTCCTTCCACCCCTTCCCCTAGATGGCAGGATGACCAGTAGATGTTAAATATATTAAAGTATAAATTAGATACACCATAAGTATACATGACCAAGCTGTTATTTTGCTGTACAAAAAGAATCGGACTCTAAAATATTGTACTATTAGCCTGTGAAGGAAATCCAAAATGCGGGCAGGCAAAAATATAGGGATTGGGAATTCAATGTAATGGTTCTTAGTCATTTCCTAGAGTTATTTCACTGGCTGTAGCTGGTTCAGTTCATGACTGCTCCATTGGAACTGATTTGGTTCATCCCCATTTTCGACTCATCTTAACCTCCTTTGGGGTTTTCTTGGCAGAAATATTATAGTGGTTTGCCATTTCCTTATCTGGCTCATTTTATACCTGAGGAAACTGAGATAAACAAATTAAATGACTTGCCCAAGATTACACAGCTAGCAAGTATCTGAGGTCAGATTTGAACTCATGTTTTCCAAACTCATTATGCCATCTAGCTGCCCATATAAACACTACCTATTATTATATGTTGTTTTAATCCATATATACAAAGAAAATTTGGTTTCACACAGATATGAGACTGGAAAAAGAGAAGAGGGAAGGGAAAAAGCGTTTACATAGTACCTACTGTGTACCAGGCACTGTGGACTTTATAGTACAGACACTTTACAACTTATTGATTCTCACAATAAGCATTTCAAGGTAGCTGATGTTATTATCCTCTTTACAGATGAAGAAACAAAGGCAAACAGATTACATGATTTGGCTAGGATTAACATAGCTAATAAATGTCTGAGACTGGATTTGAACTCAAGTTTTTCTGACTATCTGTGCCTCCTAGCAAGGGCATGGGCAACTGGCAAAGCTGTTAGTTGGCACCTTCTACATCGCACATTAGGTCATGGTTCCACTGTGAGGACTTTTTTCCCCTGGTGCACAATCTCTCATTCACTTGACCCGTCTTCATAATATGCTTCTGGCCAGATCCTCTCCCTAGTTTCCACAGGCCTCTCTGTCTCCCTATGCTGACCTGGACTAAAAAAAATGATTTATTTTTCTTGGGATTTCCAAGTCAGGATTCAGTTTGATGCTAGAGCTGTTTAGAGCAGTTAGGGGTAGAGTTGTGGGGTGGGTGGAGGTAGAGGGTAGAGTCCAGTACACTTCCTGTAACTCTGAAATCTTGGCTCTGCCTGGGGGTGTATTTTGTAGAGGAATTTTAATCTCGGTGTTTGTTAGGAAATGTCAGCTGGGCAAAAATAAAACGTATAAATACTTTTTTAAAAGCCAAAAATAAAGCCTTTTAAAGTCTATCTCCAAACAACCTTTCCAGCTTTACTATATAATACTATTTTTCATGAACTATATGTTCTAGCTAAGTTAAAATATTAGAATTCTCCAAATTAAATGTAACATCTCCAACAGATGGTTTCCAAGCTATAGACTCTGGAGCTACTCTTCCAATCCCTATTCTACCTAACAAGTTGAGTCTCCAACCCACTATTTTTAGCTGCCTTCCTTGAAGTTCTAGGATTAATTTTAAGGGATTATAGGAAGGAGTTGGGAGGTTTTCCAATGCTACAATTCATGAGCCTCCCAGTGATACTCCTTGGCTAGCAGGAAGGAGAAGGAATATATTCAGAAATAAATGTGACATAAAGACAAGAGGTATTAGGAAAAATAAGAAAATTTTTTTTAAAAAGCAAAAGTTTTTTGAGGTAAGGCCAATTTCCTTTTTATTTGTTCATTGAATTGAGATTGTTTCTAGTTTTTTTCACTTTTGCTTAGGTCATATCTACAGAAAAATGATCATTTCTTTTATTACTATAAGTAGCCCTTGAGTACAGGAAGCCAACCAGAAAGAATAGGATCATAGAGAATCTCAAAATGGGAAAGGACCTCAAGAGATGTCTAGTCCATCATATACCACCCCCCCTTGATAATAACCTGACAATTTTAAAAATCCTTCTCTTGAAAAAATTCTATAGTGTACTCTATGTTGTAATCCATTCCATTTTTGGATAGTTTTCCTTTTGGGGAAGTTTTTTCTTTTGTGACCCAAATTCTGTTAAACTCATCTCTACTTAATGCCTTCTGGGCCCAAGCAGAGCAAGTACAATCCTTTTTCTATATTTTACTCAATTTGAGAAGCATTTACAAGTGTTAGATATATGTGATACCAAATCAAAACTGAAAAGAGTCCTTACCTTCAAAAAGCTTAATTCTACTTGAGTTGAAGAGAAATAAATATAAAAATGTAGTTCAGTCATTTTCCAGTCATGTCTGACTCTTTGTGACCCCATTTACCCATAGAGTAATATGCCATGTACTTATCCAAATCATTTTACAAATGAGGAAACTGAGACAAATAGAATTAAGTAACTTGCCCAGGATCACTTAGCTAGTTAGCATCTGAGACAAGATCTAAAGACAAATCTGCCTGCACTATCCACTGAGCCATCTAGCTACCCTCACATATAAAATATAAAATGGTAAATGTAATAATAATTATAATGTAAATGTAAATAAATAAAAATAAAATGTAATGGGTATGGAGCACTAACAACTGGAGGGAAGAATCAAGGAAATTCTGAGCTGAGCCTTGCTGGAATTCTAAAGGATAGAGATGAGGAGAGAGTCCATATAATATAGGACAACCCTTTAAAGGTTGGAAGATAAGCATCATAGGCAATTGTTAAAGTGAGTTTGGAGTGTCTGGGTGTAGATGGCTCTCTTTGTCACAAGATCATCGGAACTGGTCTAAATCATCTCATTGTTGAAAAGAGTCACATTCATCAGAATCGATCATTGTATAATCTTGCTGTTGCTGTGTACAATGATCTCCTGGTTCTGCTCACTTCACTCAGCATTAGTTCATGTAAGTCTCTCCAGGCCTCTCTGAAATCATCCTGTTGGTCGTTTCTTACAGAACAATAATATTCCATAACATTCATATGCCACAATTTGCCCAACCATTCTCCAATTGATGAGCATCCATTCAGGTTCCAGTTTCTGGAAACACTACACAAAGGGCTGCTACAAACTAAATCTTTAAGTTTATACATCTGCATTTCCTCCCTTAGTCTGGGAAGGAACATTTCCAGTTTCTTCATCGTCTTTCTATGGCCTGATCTTCCTTCCACTATATGATGGCCCTGTGGGGGACCTGTTCCAGCTTATCAGTATCCTGGGAATGACTCAAGGAAAATCAAGTAGAGTTGACTTGCCTCCAGGAGGCGAGGGAGGGATTTCTTGGGCATCCTGGAGGGAGAAATTTGAGAACAATGCCATAAAACCTGTTTCTCCTCACTCTTGAAAAATGTGGGCATGTAATTCCTATTTCTAACAGCAGATAGTGCCATTGTTCTTTTTCTTCTGGTCGCTTATCAACACTATTGGCAATAGCTGCCATTTACGTGGTGGTCTAGTTTTTCAAGGTCTGCAGCATGCATTGTCTAATTTGAACTTCACAACAGTCTATGAATCAGGCAGATGAGGTGTTCTGACTCCCAGGCTGAGGGAGCAAGTAACAAGGAGCTGCGCAGCTTAGTGGTTACATGACTGCCATACCACACAATTGGTATTAGACCCAAGAGGATTAGAACCCAGGTTTTCTGAGTCTAAATCCAATGCTTTTCCTTCCATACCAATGTTGCCTCTCACAAGTATTTATGGCATTCAACTCATTATTTTTGCTTTTTTTTATTAATAGCTCATTTTCAAAATACCTGCAAAGATAGTTTTCATCATTCACCCTTGCAAAACCTCTTGTTCCAAATTTTTCTCCCTCTCTTTCCCCCACTTCCTTCCCTAGACAGCATGTAATACATGTAGGTTAGGTTAACCATGTGCAATTCTTCTAAACGTATTTCCACATTTACCATGCTGCACAAGAAAAATCAGATCAAAAGTCGGGGCTGGGGGGAGGAGAAAAACAGCCCCAACTCCAAGAAATTTACAATATACGGGAGGCAAACAGTATAAACCCAAGTAAGAATTAATAGAGGAGATTCTTTTACCTGAGCATAAAGACTCAGAGAATCAAACTTGGATACTACCTCAAAGTCCAGTTCATAACTGATGCTAAGTGAAATGAGCAGAACCAAGAGATCATTATATACGTCAACAACGATACTGTATGAAGATGTAATTTGATGGAAGCGGATTTCTTTGACAAAGACCTAATTCAGTTTCAGTTGATCAATGATGGACAGAAGCAGCTACACCCAAAGAAAAAAAAAACACTGGGAAATGAATGTAAACTGTTTGCATTTTTGTTTTTCTTCCCGGGTTACTTCTACCTTCTGAATCCAATTCTCCCTGTGCAACAAGAAAACTGTTTGGATCTGCACACATACATTGTATCTAGGATATACTAGGACATATTCAACATATATAGGACTGCTTGCCATCTAGGGGAGGGGGTGGAGGGTGGGAGGGAAAAATCGGAACAGAAGTGAGTGCAAGGGATAATGTTGTGTAAAAAAAAAAAAAAAATTACCCAGGCATGGATTCTGTCAATAAAAAGTCACTATAATAAAAAAAAAAATAAATAAATAAAAAATAAAATTTGTATATTTGGCAAAAAAAAAAAAAAAAAAAAGTCCAGTTCATAGAGGGGGAACATGAGGCCTAAAGCAAGGAAAGAATATGCTTCAATGGAGCAGGGAATTGAGCTACCCATGTGTCTTTCATCCCAATCATAGAATCCTGCATCTGGAAGGGGCTTCAAAGGTCACCTGGACAAAAGACCAGTCATCTTGATTTGTTTTGTGTATCTCAGACCCCTTCAGTAGATCAATAAAGTTTGTGGGTTCTTTCATAGAATAATGCTTTTAAATGCACAAAATAAAATAGGTAAGATGACAAAATAATTGGAATACAATTGTCTAAATATTTTTTAAAACAAATTAGGTTAAGAATCACTAAGTCGATTTTAATACCTAAATAGAGATTATATCTACAATATTCCCATCTAAGCTCTTCTTGAAACCCTAAGAATGAAGGCAAATTTCCCAAGTTAACCCCATTCCATCAGATCTGGCATCTTTACATTCTACTTCAGACAGAAAAAATTATTGGGTGATACTTGTCTTTACAGAAAGGTTCACCATCAAATTCCTAATGCATTTAAAGCATTTTTTAAGGCAGCTCTGGTGAAGTGTAAGGAGTCCTGAAGGATGAAGCATGCTTCTTACTTTTCACAAGAGAGGTGATGTTCTATGGGTGCAGAATAAGATAAACATTTTCTAACATGGCTGATGTATTTGTCTGTCTTCTTTGACTGTATTTATTTGACACAAGGGCAGGCTCAGTTAGGGAAGAGCAGAATTAATAAGAAGATAAAAGTGGTATTAAAAGAAAAAAGAACAATAATAAAACTAAAAAGTATGAGCTCTTTATGGATGGATTCTGTTTTCTTTTTTTTTTTCCCTTGAGGCAATTGGGATTAAGTGACTTGCCCAGGGTCACACAGCTAGTAAGTATTTGAGACTAGATTTAAATGCTTATCCTCCTAATTCCAGGGCTGTGTTCTAGTGACTGCACCACCTTCTGTTGCTTTTTTATGTTTGTTGAATTGAATGAGATTGTTTCTAGATTTGCTTGAGGGTTTTGGGTTTTTTTTGTTTTGTTTTGTTTTGTTTGCTATTACTTAAGTCATAGATATAGATAAATAATCATTACTTTTATTATTATAAATTCCCTGGACTTGGACCCAGAAGTTTCAATCCCTCTATACCACATAATAAGTCTATGATCTTTAGCCAATTGCTTCTGCCCTGTAACACTCTGTTCCACAGTTGTAAAAGGGGAAGAAGTTTAATGTGCAACTCTGCTTTATTTAAATCCAGTTCACAGACAAAACATTATCCCATGATGCCATTAGTTCTCTTCAAAAACCCAGGACCATTATCCCGACCAACAACAACAAAAGAGGAATACTAGTACCCATACCGCTCATATTTGTTGAGAGGCTAAAATGAAAGAGTCAAAATTCTTTATAAATTTGTCTTAAGGTGATTGGGTCACATAACTTGTAAGTGAGACCAGCTTTGAACTCAGGTCTTCTGAGTCCAGCTCCAGTCAGTGTACCACCTAGCTGCCCCAAAGTGCTTTATAAATCTTAAAGCATTATGTAAATAGAAATCATTGTTATGATTTATAAAGAAATCATTTTGAGATCTCTCCTGGACTCTGGATACTGACTAAAGGACTCAAGGAGCCTTGTGAAGAGTTGGGATGTTATGAATACTTTGTCTGAATAAAATGCACCTCTCATGGTTACGCTTTAAAACCTCAACCCTGGAGCCAAAAAACAAAACCAAAATAAAATAAAGAACTCAAAAGCAAACTCCTAGTCATATCCATCTGACAGTATTTTTTTCCACTTCCATATTGGGTTCCCACTGGCAATATTTGGCTACTTTGGGCCTAACTCTAGAATGGTACAGAATTTACTGACCCAACTGGAAACTGTTAAACACCTGAAAAGACCCTAGTTGTTATTCAGCCACCTCTTGAACCTTCCTCTCCAGTTTATCTTGTTAACTTCTTCAAAGAACTACAAAGTCATTGTTCCTTAAAAGAGCAATCTGTTGGGAATCTGGCAACTGTACTATGGTAGAAAGAGGACAGGATTTGTAGTCTGGACACCAACCTAGTTTCTGATTCCAGTCTTGCTGTGGCTTTGGGCAAATAACAATGAAATAATTGATTGTTGTTCAGTCATTTCTGCAATGTTTGGCTCTTCATGACCCCATTTCGGGTTTTCTTAGCAAAAATATAGAATGGTTTGCCATTTTCTTTTTCAGCTCATTTTTCAGATAAGGAAACTATGGCAAACAGGATTAAGTGGCTTGTCCAGGATCACAGTTAATGAATGCTTGAGACCAGATTTGGTCTTAAGAAGATAAATCTTCCTGATTTTGGGCCCTCTTACTGCACCACTTTAGCTGCTCCAAAATAGCAATAATAGTTAGGTTTTGGGTTTGTAAAGTACTTTACATTTCTTATCTCATTTGAGACTCATAGCAAGACCAGAAGATTGCTATTAATATCCCTATTTTACAGATGAAGAAACTGAATCTGGAGTTGCTGGAGTGATATAACTAGTAAGTTTCTGAGGCAAGATTCTAAAGCAGGTGTTGCTGATTCCAACTGCAACATGCTATCCATTTCCTACCTATCGTGTGTTAACATTGGAGATAAAAAGATGAAAAACACTTAGCTGACAACCTTAAAGAAATGACTATCTAGTAAGGGTTAAATGACCTATAGACACATAAATATAATAAAATGGAAAATGTGAAGGTCAAAGGAACAAACAAATTAGAGGAACAACAATTAGATAAAGCACTGGCTCTGGAGTCAAAATGGACCTGAGCTCAAATCCAGCCTCAAATATTTACTAGCTATGTGAGCCTGGTCTAGTCACTTAACCTTGTTGCCTCAAAAAAAAAAAAAAAAAAAAAAAAAAAAAAAAAATATATATATATATATATATATATATATATAAGGAAATTTCAAAAGGGAAAGATGACTTTAAGCTGGAAGCATTAAACAAAGTTTCACAAATAAGGTGGGGCACTAAATGGGGCCTTGAATGGAGGACAACGTTTTAATAATAATACCATTTATGTAGTGTCTACATAGCATTTTACAAATATAGGCTCATTTTATCCTTACAGAATGCGCTTTGAGGAAACTGAGACAATGATCAAAGAATCATAACTAGTAAATTCAAATCTCAGTTCCTCCTGATTCCCCATCCAAAGCTCTATCCACTATACCATCTAGCTGCCACAGTGGGAAGAGATGTGGTGGTAGAGTCCTCCGGGCACATGGGATTACTTATGAAAAAGCATGTAGACTTCAAAGGCAGGATGCTGCATTTGAGTCCAATCCAGAGGATACAAGGAGGAGTGTAGAATAAGACAAGAGGCAGATTGTGGATAGCCTGAGGTGACAGGCTAAATGGTTTCTATTGAAATAATAGATACTTTGGATATTTTTGAGTGGAGGAGTGATTGAATGGAATCTGTGCAATATTTTGGCAATTCTGTGAAGGATGGACTAGAAAGGTCAGAAACTGCAATTGGAAAGAAAAGGAGGCAAGATAAAACAATTATTAGATTATCACAGTAACTCAAGTTTGAGGAGCTGAAACCGGGCAGAAGCAGTGATGAATGCCAGACTTGTAGAAGAGGTAATTGTCAGGATTTGGTGTTTGATTAGATGTGAGAATGAAGGAGGAAAAGGGGAGGAAAGTCTGATGAATTTAAGGTTTGTGTTTGTGTGAATGAGTAGGGAGACTGATGATAGAACCAAAGAATTTCCATGTTAGAAGGAACCTGTTGCCTGTTGTCACACAGCTAAGTAAGTAGCAAAGCAAGTATTCAAATACAAATAATCAGGAATCTAAGTCTCAATTGGTCCATCCATTTATTGTCATCCAAGACAACAGCTAGTAGTTTGGCTAGAAGAATAGGAATTAAAGTTGGAAAGATATAATGGGGCCAAAATGTGGTAAGCCTTGAATGGCAGGTTGCTTAAGGAAGAAGAAATCTTTGGAAGTATTTGGTTAGGAAACGAATGTGATTCAATTCCAGACTATATAAATAGAGTACTCATGCAGGATGTATAAAGATGGGTTGGAAAGGGAGTAACAAGAGAATTTAGGAGGGAGAGAATGGTTAGGGAGCTATTGTACTGATCCAGACATGTTGACGAGAAATAAAAGTATGAAAAAATAAAAAGAAAAATGTAGAAATACATGATGTTATCATTATCATTTTTTTCTTTTTGGCAGTAAACACACATAAAAATCTGATATTTAGATTCCTTAATGAAGTGAAAGAAATTTATCAATGTATACTATATATATATATATATATATATATATATATATATAGTATGTGATATATAATGCAAAAAATGATATATTGAAAAATATAATGCAAAAGTGATATTCTGTGTTGGAGAAGTGCTCAAAGAACATAAAATTTTTGAAGGAGGACATACAAACCATTACTAATCCCTTGAAAAATTGTTCACACTCAAAAAATGCACATCAAAACAACTTTTAAGATATCTTATATCTACCAAATTGGCAACAAAAAAAATAAACAAACTGTAATTCAGTGTTAACATTGCTATGGAGAAACAGGCATTCTGCCACATTTTTTAACTCTTAGGCTGTTTCAGACTTTTTGGAAAGCAATTTAACATTGTCAAATTGACCTAGGAAAACAAACCTTTGACTCCACTAATCTCACCGTAGGCATGGCTATAACAAAGGTGAGGCAAGCAAAGCTGAGGGAGACAAAGAAAAACAAATAAAATATTCAATACTATTCTAAGAATGCCATGTCATTAGGTCAGAAGGGTACAGTATCATAATCTTGGCCCAGGAGCAGAATTAACTAGCTATGATTCTGCTGTTGAGACTTTATCCTAAAGATAAACTTTATCAAATTATGATTTTATTTTTATTAAAAGAAAAAAAAAGATGGACATATATCAAAATATTAAGAGACTAGTGGTAAATAGGAAACAACCGGTAGGTACAAAGATTTGGGAATGGCCAAAAAAACTGATCCATCCATAGAATGGGTATTAGTGTTCCCCAAACAGAATGAATATGAACAAACTCAGTTCTCTTTGAAGAAAACATGGTTCCTTGAAGCAATCCAGAGTGGGGCAGAGGACAGTGTTGTATTTATATTCAGAGGGCCAGCTTTGTCTTCACATCTCCCTTCTGTTACCTACTACATAAGTACTTTTTCTTCTCTTGGACTTGTTTCCTTGTACATAAAACGACTATGATTTTAAGCTTCTCCTAGCTTAAAATTGTGAGCTCCTTGGGGACAGCCTCCTTTGTTATCTCTAGCCTAGCATATATAATAAATACGGGTTTTGTTGGGGTTTTTGATTGATTGAAATAAATTAATGTGGACAAAGTGTCTTAAGACAATAAAAGCGACTCAACAGATAAAAAGTGGGGAGGGGGCGTGGAAGGGAGAATTCGTGAAACTAAACTTTGTGTCCGTGGAGCGATTTATTTTGTTTCTTTCCTATAATCGTAGTTAGAATTTATCTAACTGCTTTAGGGTTTGCAGAACTCTTTCTCATTCAGTCTTCACAATTAACTTGAGAAATGGGTGATATTAATATTACTGTTCTGTAAGAAATGACCAACAGGATGATTTCAGAAAGGCCTGGAGAGACTTACACGAACTGATGCTGAGTGAAATGAGCAGGACCAGGAGATCATTATATACTTCTACAACAATACTAGATGATGACCAGTTCTGATGGATCAGGCCATCCTCAGCAACGAGATCAACCAAATCATTTCTAATGGAGCAGTAATGAACTGAACTAGCTATGCCCAGAAAAATAACTCTGGGAGATGACTAAAAACCATTACATTAAATTCCCAATCCCTATATTTATGCACACCTGCATTTTTGATTTCCTTCACAAGCTAATTGTACAATATTTCAGAGTCTGATTCTTTTTGTACAGCAAAATAATGTTTTGGTCATGTATACTTATTGGGTATCTAAGTTATATTTTAATATATTTTAACATCTACTGGTCATCCTGACATTTAGGGGAGGGGGTGGGGGGGTAAGAGGTGAAAAATTGGAACAAGAGGTTTGGCAATTGTTAATGCTGTAAAGTTACCTATGTATATATCCTGTAAATAAAAGGCTATTAAATAAAAATTAAAAAAAAAAAAAAAAAAAAAAAAAGAGAGAAATGGGTGATATTACTAGTATTATCCCCATTTGAATGAGAGAACTTCACGGTGGGTGGGCTTTCGTGACTCGTCCTGGGGAAGCGTCTGGGCAGCATTTGAACCCGCTCCCTCACTACGCCACCTAGCGGTGGTAGACCTCTACTACGTATCTTGCGGAGCCTGTCTCCACAGCACGCGCAGCGCTACTGCAAGGGCTCTAGAAACCACGACTTTCTCTTTCCATCAGGATTAGGGATTTTCGGGGAGAGTGGGAGACGGGGGCGGGAGAGACCTAAAGGCCGAAAGACGATGGCCGTTGGCCGTACTAGACGGTTGGTCTGGAGCGGTTGAGAATCCCTGCCGGTTCTGCCCCGTCCGACTCTGAGATTCTAGTCAGGGGCGGGGCTACCAGGTTAGGAGAGGAGCGGTGATTGGTTGAAAGGGAGCTTCCGGAGGCTCTTCCGGCTTAGACTAGGACGCTACTGAATGCTGATAGGACAGTTTGCTGTCAGGCTGCAGGGTCTGCTGGGAGGTGTAGTTTTTCCCAGCCCCGGATTCTCGGACCAGAGAAGGCTTCTATGCAGCGGCCGCCGGCGCCATGTCCCGGGTGCAAGTGCCCTGTCACATCAAGGGGGCTGTGGCGCTGCAGGTGGGCGACGTGCGGACGGTTCAGGGCCGGCCCGGCGTCCTGGTCATCGATGTCACCTTCCCCACTGCCGGGCCCATTGAGGTGAGCGCCGGCCCGAGGGGCTGGGCCGCGGCCGGGCTGGGGCGGGGCCGAGGAGGGAGGTATTCCCAGAAAGATGAGCCGATTCTGCAGCTCCGGGGGCTGGCCCGCACTCTGCCCCGGGCGGCCGGTGCGGTGCCAGGAGGGCGGGCAGAAGCCGCCTGCCGCCTCCGGGGCTCAGTTTGTCTGTAGAATGAGACCGTTGGACCGGATGGCCCCTTGGATCTCCGCCCAGCTGCGTGCGTGATGAAGATGAGACCCCCTTCCCCTTTCAGTTTCTCCTTGGCCGAGGCTTTGCTCACAGTGACTTTGGGAGCTAAATAAAACCACCACATCCCCCAACGAAATTGGGGGAGCTGTGATCTCTTGGACGCGAACTCGGACCCCTCCCATTGCACCCGATGTCCTTTTTAAATTCCTCAGAAGGGACACCGCCGAAGGCCTTTTCTCTGGTTCTTTTGACATTTATGTTGGTTACTATCAACGGAGCTGATAAAAATAACTAATAACTGACACATGCCGTGCTTTAAACATGCAGCCGGGTATATCGGGTAAGCTTCACAAGATGGAAAGTAGATTAGGTTAGGTAAACTGTCGAGAACTGCATGGTAGCTAATGAGGGTCAAAAGTAGAATTTGAATCTGTGTCTTCCAACCTCTTTTTTCTTTTTTTTATTATATTATTATATATATATATTATTGGCAGATATTATTATGGCAGATGGCAGATATAATAATAATATATTATATTATTGACAGAACCCATGCCTGGATAATTTTTTTTTACAACATTATCCCTTGCACTCACTTCTGTTCCAATTTTTCCCTCCCACCCTCCACCCCCTCCCCTAGATGGCAAGCAGTCCTATATATGTTGAATATGTCCTAGTATATCCTAGATACAATGTATGTGTGCAGATCCAAACAGTTTTCTTGTTGCACAGGGAGAATCCCAACCTCTTTCTACAAAGCCTTGCTGCAGTGGAGCTCGGGGCTTTCCCTAGGTTAACTTTGACGTGACTAGCCACCTCTTTTTCCTGGTTATACATCTCTTTGATAAGAGTATCCATTCTGCTACTGGTCGTGCACATTTCTTTGGTAATTTGTTGAAGCCTATTTACACCCACTTTGAGCATTTTTTGACTGCTTATTGACTATGGTACTTTAGAATTCAAACCCTTTATATTTTCCCTCCAACAATTCCAAAGCACATGTCAGTATGATAGAAAATTGTTTGAAAGATGGCTCAGTAGAGATGATTTTGCTTGATAGTCACCTATTAACATTAAAAGGAGTTTAAAATAGAGAAATATTTGCCACTTTATGGAGGCTCCCCAATGCAGGGTCCAAATGAAAGAAGACTTGACCAGATTTTGATAAGAAATTGTGTAAATGATACATAGAATCCATCTATTAGTATTTATAATGTGGACAAATATTGTGCAAGGATAATGGACTGAGGCCCAGAATTGAAGAGGAAGAAGAGACTAAGCTGAGTCATTAAAAGACTCCTGGTGTTTCCCTGGAACAAAGGCCTATCTTTTTAAAACATCATTATCCATCTGCTGCTGTTGTGTGGCTCTGAGTCATAAGCATATCACAGTTTGGAGAGATGGAACAATAGAGAGATACACAGTGCTCTACAGTAGGCTGTAACAAACTACTAATGAAGAATCATATAGAAGACGTGCCAAATAGGATATCAGAGAGATGTACGATGGGAAAAGGATGTGGGCCAGTCATGTAATTGGATCGAGAGGTAATAAAATCTGTGTACTTCATCAGTATCTTGTAACAACAAGAAATCCAAAGGAAAACCCTTACCCACTGAGGTATTCAAGAAGCCAAGTTGCATATTATTGTGAAAGCTTAACATTTTTCTTGAAGACACAAACTTGTGTATGAATATATAAACTTTTCAAGTTTACCTGGACACACAAAGCCTTGTCCTGGTTTTGTCCACTGTATTTATCATATTTATTATTAGAGCATTTAGTAAAATTTTTGTAGACCTGGTCTGATTCCAAATTGTGCCAGCCCTAACTGGAACCCTTATTTGTGTTTCAGTTACAGGAAATCACCTTTAAGAATTATTACACAGCCTTCTTGAGTATCCGTGTGCGCCAGCCTGGTTCCCCGAACAAATGGATTACCTGTTTACGAGACTACTGTTTAATGCCCAATCCACATAATGAGGAAGGGGCCCAGGACTATGTGTCCCTATACAAGCATCAGGTCAGTGAGAACTCTTTCTCTATTGGAGTTAAGGGGAGGAGTGGGCTGTGGGGAGAAGAGAGAGACCTGACTTCTTGCCCTGCACAGCTCATTTAACAAAGTTAAATATTTACTAAGGGAGTGTGAAGGTCTAAGAAAATCTAGAGGCTAGATGTCTGTCTTTTAAAAAGTAAGTAGCATTATTTGATTATTTTATACTTGATAAATGCCCCCCAAATATGAGCATTTCAACATACAAAGAACAGAAAAAGATTGTACATGGAAATGAAAAGTTTCCATTATAAAAAGCTGCTTTCTTTATAGATATATAATTTATTCAGGATATTAGTTCCAAAATTGTCCTACTTGTCTGCGTTTCCTCTGAGCCCCTCTTTCTGTTCTACTTGGAGAAATTTTTTTTTAATACTTCATTGATACTTTTGAAAAAGTATCTTCTTTTTTTGTACAACTTTTCTTTTATTGTACAACTAATATTATCAACCTTCCCCCAGTTTTCCATTCCCCAAAACAAAAATATAAACTTCATTTGTAATCAATAGACATAATCAAACAAAATCCAAAAATGTATGTCTCATTTTTCACCTCTTTTCTATCACCCCTCCGTCAAGAAGTAGGAGGCATGAATTATAATTATCCTCTGGAATAATTTTTTGGCACATCTCTATCTTTTAAAACTCTTTGTTGTTAACTTAGTAGTGCTATAATTGTTCCAAATTGTTTTCCAGAGACTGGGCCAATTCAAAACTCAAAGCTAGATTTCTATGGTGCCTCTCACTTTCTAGAAATTTTTCTGGACTTAAGGAAATAGATATTCAAGCAGAGAATATTTGGCCCATATTTTATATAGACTGCTCTCTGAAGAATTTTGGGATTGATGTGTGACATGGGAAAGGCTGGCAAAAGTCTTCCCAGCATGGCATGCTCACGTCAAAGATGTTGTGTTCTATGAACAAAGCAGAATTGCAGCAGCTCAAATGAAATGTGAGATGCACAAATTAAGACACATCTACAAACCCCAAATGTTCACATAGACTATTTGTGCCCTACCTTTGATAGAGCCTTCTGAGCTTGTGTTCTGATCAGCCATGGTCGGACACACTGTAACTTGACTCCAACTAAATGTCATTTTGTTCCTCTTCAAGAAGGAAGGACAATTAACCAAGAAGCTAGGTGGTGCTGGTGGAAAAAACTTGATTGCAAATCCACCTCAGACACATACCACTTGTATGACCCTGAGCAAGTCATTTAACCATGGTCTGCTTCATTTTTCTCAACTATAAAAGAGGGATAGTTGTAACACCTACTTCTCAAGGTTGCTTTGAGAATCAAATGAGATAGTAATTATAAAGCATTTAGTACAGGGCCTAACACATTAGTTATATATAAATATAAATTTGTTAGCTATTATATGGCATTTATATAGGGACTTGGGGACCTTGTTGACAGGACAAGTGATAGGGCCTTCTAGGCTGTAATCCCAAAATCTTAGGTCCTCAAGATCTCCCCCTTTAGGCAGGAGGGAGTTCTTTCCCACTCAGAACATGAGCTTGGGTGAAGGCTTTGCTCCCCTGGTTATTCCCTGATACCTAAGGGTTGGGAAGAGTCCCAAGGATGACATGCTGGTATGGAGGTGGGGTTACCTTTGTGCAGATGCTGTGTGACATGGAGAAGGTGCTGGAGCTGCGCCTGATTCTGCGGCAGCCATCCCCACTGTGGCTCAACTTCACATTGGAGGACTTACAGTTTTTTCAGCATGGACCACAGGTGGGAGATTTTTCCATGACTGAAGAAAAATACTGTCAGATAAGATGAATAATGCTTGTTCTGAGACTTTTGCTAGACTGTATATGTTAAACTTATAAAAGGAACAATAAGCATCCAAAAAAAGCAGGGGGTGGAGTGTATTGAGACAATCAGTTCTTGTGTTTACAGCTGTGGGTGTAAACTTCAATTTTGGGGTCAAGGCCTGGATAGTTATTCAGCAAGTTTTTATTAAATGCCTACTGTGTCCAGATCTCTTGGGCAAGTACTAGGTAAGATACCGCCTGTATATATGGCCCAGTCTAAACACACAGTCTATTAGAAAGTGAAAATAGGTAAAATTTACCTTTGGGGCTGACCAGCAGCATGGAAAGTAAGGGCCAGAAGAGCATGGGTGTATGAAAGGAGCATGAAAGATAGCAGCCAAGTTAGAACTGTGAGGAAAGGGACAATGAAGGGTCCCATGGGGCAGCAAATTGTTTACCAGATATTTGGAAATACTCCAACAATCCTCAGTATTTGGGCAGGAAGAGAGGTGTTTGGTGTGTGGGATTGTATCCCAAAGGCAGTGTGATTCTTGCATATATATGACTCCTCTGGTGTGCAGCCAGGACTGCAGAACCCTCTTCTGTCACTTCTAAGTCCTTAAAGGGATTGAATGATGGTTAAGCTGAATTAGAAAAAGAGGGAAGGTTAGCTTCTTAAAGAGTTAGGCCTTTCCATGCCAGCACTGAGCTTAGGAGCTGACTATACAAAGAAACAAATGAAACAATTTCTATCTTCAAAGAGTTTGTATTCTGTTGGGGGAGGCAACATGGAAACATTTTCAGTATTTTTAAAAGATAAGGTGATCTTTCACCACAGCTAAGGCCGTCTTTAGTAAGGCAGTATGAGAGCTAAACTTTGAAGGCAGCTAATGATTCTAAAAATCAGAGGTAAGGCATGGAGGATAGTGTTTTCAAAAGCCTGGATGGACTGATTTTTGTGATTAATAGCAGGATGGCCAGTTTGGCTTAACTAAGAAGTATCTAAAGGGAGTAAGGCATATAATAAGTCCGCACAGGTAGGTTGGCTTCAGTTTGTAAAGAGTTATAAATGTCCAACAGAGAGGTTTATATTTGATCCCTAAAGTAATAACCATTAGAGTTTTTTGAGGGGAATGACATCTGACCTGGACATTAAAAGGAAGATCATTTGGGCAACTTTATGGAGGATAGATTAGAAAGGGGACAGCTTTGAGGCAGGGAGACCAATTAGGAAACTAGTGGCAATAATTGTCCAGGCCAAAAGTGTGAAGATCCAAACTAGACTAAGTGGCCATGTGAACGGAGAAAAGGAGATGGATGAACTTGGGTAACTAGAAGAATAATGGTACTCTCTGTAGAAAGAAGGAAATTTAGGAGGACTATGGAAATAAAAGAGAACACATTCTGTTCTGAACATGTTGCATTTCTTCCTCCAATTCCATCTTCTTTGATGATGGTTACCTAATAGAGCCCTTCATCAGCCTTTACCAAGTGGCTCTCCCACCCAGCACCCTATGAGCAACCAGCTCTCCTCCTTCAGGTAAGTTCACCTTTGTATATATTTTTTTGGCTCCTCTCACCCACCCTCATCCTTGACCTCGTAGTACCTATGTCAAAGCTTTGTATTTCCAGTTATCAGTTCAAGTTTGTCAGATTGAATTGGTCTGGTGCTGGGCCTCCTTCAAGAATCTGACTGTGGTGGACATGCCATAACAACTAAACTGGGAACACTGTCCACTTTTTCCTGATGCCGCAAACCTTGAAGTTTGTGAAACACAGTGAAAGGAAGGGCACTAATAAAAGGGTCATGACAGTGGGGAGTGACTGGCTGTTCTGGTGTTGGGATGGAAATGGTTTGTACATCTGTATTGAATACATCTGACTCACTCACTCCCCACCCTACTCCATCCATGACCTATTGCCTCCTTCTGGACTGCTAGCTGTTGCTTCTAGACCTATTTAAAAGCTGTGGTTATTACTCATGGTTGTGAAAGTCCCACAGAGGTAGAAGGGGTTTAATTCTAGCAATCTTCACTCCCTTCTTCTAGTAAGTCATTGCTGTGTTTTTTTAGCAAGCCCTCCCTGACCCAGATAAGGTTTCTTCGGAGGTTCAGCAGATGTGGATGCTGACTGAGATGATCCGAGCCAACCGAACAACAGCTCGTATTGGCCGCTTTGATGTGAGTTGTCCAGCTGCCTCTGCTTTTAGCCCCCTAGCTCTTACGTGGCCAGGATTGACTAGCTCTGTTTGTGTTACAGGTGGATGGCTGTTATGACTTGAACCTGCTCTCCTACACGTGAACCCTCAAGGTTGTTTGGCCTCCAGATTTTGTTCATGACTGAGATGATTATTTTTTATTTCTGCTGAGGACCAAGGCCATCTCAAACAAAAGAGGCTCAGTGTCCATTGTCTGCTCCCAGAATATCATTCTCCTCTTTGCTTCTAGTTGAAGCTGCTAAGACTTCTTGGTATTGATAAACAGCTTGAATGTAAGCTCTGGGTGGAAACTCTCCCGTCCTCTGGCTTCAGCCTGAACTCTTGAGATGCCAACTTTCCCTCCTTCCCTGCCTCAGCTTCATCATAAAAACTCACCAATGTTATTTCTTTAGAAGCAATGTGTGCATAGTATTGACACGGTCTGTTCCTTCTAGCCTTTCCCACCCCTGGATAGTCACAGTCCTGCCTATGTATTGCCTTAATGGTAACTTGTGTTTTCCTATTATTTCTGATCCTGAGCTCATTTGGGCTTGGGATAACTTCATCCTGCCGTATGACTATTGTTCACATACCTGTCAACAGTATGAGGTCTTTCAATCAAGAAAGTATTTTTAAGAACCTGCTGTGTGTCCCACACTGTGCTAGGTGCTGAAGGATACAAAGACAGAAGACAAAGACTGCCCACAAAGAGCTTACATTCTAATGGAGAAGATAATATGTACATATATATAGGTACATTAAAAAAAGACATAATTTGAGGTAGTTCTCTACCTCTTACCGGGCTCTGGCCTAAGTCTAAACCTGAACTAAATGTCTTGATCTTTGGAAGCTTCAGGAATCTGTCTTAGTCATAGGAAACTCCAAAAAGTAGTCATTATCTAAATTACCATCCAGAGTAAATAGAAGGCCCCAAGGTGCTTGGGGAGAGAAGCCCCCATTTCATTCTTTGAACAGACTACAATCCCACTCCATCTCCGGAGATCCTGCAGGTTGTCAATTACAAAGCAACATCTCTTTTCCTAGTTAGAATGTACAAGCCACAGATTGGAGGAAAGAGAGGAGAAAACTGGAGCTAGATGGATTCTCTTAGGATAGATTACTCCCCTCTTCCTCTTTCTTGTTTGTTTCTTCCGGCCCTCTTCCCTCTTTCCCCCTCCCCACTGTGACTTAACCCAGCAGATGCTGAATTCATGCAGAGCCAAGCAGACGCTATACCTGCTGTAATTAAAATTGTGTGTCATGCCGTCTTGGTACTTTGCTTCTAGAGGGACCATTTTTGAGTATTCTACTTAGAATAGGTAGCCAACTTCCCAAATGTGATTAAATATAGATATATAGATATTGCCCCATTTGTTCTGGTACCCAGCAAAGTTTATGACTAATAATGCTTCAGTACTTGACAAGATATGAATTAGTCTATTGAGTTCAGGGACTAAGTTCTGAACAGGTGCTAGCAGCAGAAGGCGTTCCTATTAAGAAAATTATGGGCCACTGTGTGCATGCAGGTGGGTAGCAGAAACCTGCCAGATCTCTTTCCTGCTGCAGAATTGTGGTGGTGCAGCTCCTACTTGGATAGTGGGCTAAAGACTAGTACTCTGGTACAAATTTTAAAATTGGAAGTTTCTGATAGTGACTAAAGAGTTAATTGCTTTGGCTATCATTCCCCTGTTTGAATTAAAGTTTTAACTATTTTCCCCCTAAATGTCTTCTCCTGACCACAATCAAAAGTACTGTTTATAATCTCTTTAAAAAGCTAAGTTCCTTTACATTCCACCGAGGCTTAAGTTTCTGATGGAGAGTAAAGAGTTAATTGCTTTGGCTATCATTCCCCTGTTTGAATTAAAGTTTAACTATTTTCCCCCTAAATGCCTTCTCCTGACCACAATCAAAAGTACTGCTTGATCTCTTTAAAAAGCTAAGTTCCTTTACATTCCACAGAGGCTTATTTGTTCAACTATCACCACAGTTCAGTGACCTTCAGTGGCTGGAGCATTACCCTAGAAGTCAGGAACGTGTTTAGTTTATTTCCAGATATGGAAGCCAAAGAGATAGAGATGCATTTGGGGTGAGCAGACCACTCCTGTTGTATGTGCTTGGATGAGTTGACAAATTTCTTAATAAAATTGAGAACTATTGTATCTTAAGCTTACAAGGATAAGCAAATCCATTCCTTCCATATGGAAAAGAGGATTTCAGACTTGCCAGGGTATCCTCATTCTGGTCCTTCAAGCAGGCAGGACTCTTTCTGGGTATTAATAGATGAGGAAGCTATTTCTGAGAGGTTAAGTGATTTGCTGACAGTCACACAATAAGATGCAGATTACGGTTTTCAATCTCAGGTCTTTTGATTCCAAATATAATTGCTTTTCCCACAATACAGGCTATATTCTATTGTCTTCCCGTTTCTCAGGCGGTTCAAGTGAAGTTTCTTGCTGTTCTGATTCTAAGAATTTTGTTAATGCTTAAGGAAAATATGCTTCATGTGTACCTAAATTGTTTTTATCTACTGTAATGAAACACGTTTTCCAACCCATAGGAATACAATGATGGTCTGGAAACTTTGCTTGAAAGGCAACACCCATACCTGGTCCTAATACGCAGCGATTGGTACCATTAAGTGTTTAGTAAAAAGAAAACCTTGGAGTTTGCCCTAGGGCTGGGACTGAAATTCAGAAGACCCCCTCTGGGCAAATGGAGGGGGAAACGGAACTACATCTCCCACTGTCCTCTGCTGCTCAGCCGGCCAGCACCTGCGCGGTCAGAGCAGAGTCAAAAGGCTAGGGATCCCGTCCCAGCTTCTCAGCTCGAAGATGCAGCGCATTAGGAATTCGGCTTGGGGACTTTTGGACCTCCTTTGCGCTGGTGCGGCGGGGGTGCGAAGTGGCCGACCCACAGCAACACGACGGCCTCTTAGTTCGGGGCAGGTGGGACCGGTTCGGCCGGAGTTGCGGCCTAGGGGATGAGACTTAAGTGGAGGGGTTGGACCCCCCAGGGGACAGGAAGAGGGATGCTTCTGGGGAGAAAGGCTGCAAACTCAGAAGGGGGTGGTGGTGCTAAAATCTTGGAGATGAGTAATTAGGGTCTGGGGCGGGGGGAAGGGTGGAGGGGAGGGGGAAGAGGCGGAAACCTTGGAGAGGGGGCTCCGGAAGGGAAAGTGAAGGTGGTGGTGTCCCTGGGGAGGGTCTACAGGCAGAGAAGGGGAAAACGCAGCAGAGGTCCCAACAGGGTTCTGGCCAGGGGAAGGTGGAAGGGCGTCCGGATTCTGTTCTACCGACAGGAGACTGGCATGAAAAGAGGGGGGGGGGGGTTCTAAATAGGGTTAAATAGGAAAAGGGAGAAGGGTTCGGCCGAAGCCCCTAGAAGGGATCTTAGGGAAGGAAGTGGTCCTGAAGAGGGACTGGTAAAAGGGAGAGCGTACAGGCAAGAGGGGAGAAAATAAGGGGATCAGGGAAGGGAAGCACTTGGCCTGGGGGAAAAGTTTATATGGGCCGGGAAAGAGAAGAACCGACTTGGAGAGAGCCCGAGATAGGGGAGGATAACTTTGGGAAGGAGGCTTAAGAGTTGGAGAAAGGGGATCCTAGTACCTGGGAGGGAGGCCACAGTGCCTCAACTCTGGGATTACAGAGGCAAGAAACGGCTCCCTTCAAGCTCACAATCTTGAATGAGACAATATACAAGTTAAAATAGGAAAAGGCAAAAGTGGAGGGCTTGGAGATTTTAGTTTGGATTTAAAAATAATGGAAGGAAATGACCCCAGAGAAGATGGGGTTCTGTCAGACCCCAGGAGAAATTTGAGTGGATGAAAAGGGCCCCAGGTAGAGTGTCAAATCTTATTTCCATCTGGCCTGTCTATTTGAGACTAGGTGTCAAGAGGTCATCTTCTCAGATTAGTGATTTCCCTCCCTGGCAGGAGCCCTTGAAGAAAACACCCCTGTTTGATTTCCACCAGAGCCATGGTGGGAAAATGGTGCCCTTTGCTGGTTGGAGTCTACCTGTGCAGTACCGGGACAGCCACTTAGAATCCCACCTGCACACCCGAAGACATTGTTCCCTATTTGATGTATCCCACATGCTGCAGGTGAATGACCTGGATCTAAGTTCAGGAGGAAAGGAGGGAGGTGGGCCAGTTCTGACTGTTTTTGCACTATAGCCAACTGTTTGTCCTGAGCTCTTGAATATACCAGCCAGACACTATATAGACTTGAATAAGAATGTCAATATGTTAGGACTAGAAGAGAGCTTCAAGATTTTCTCCTACAATGCCCTTTCCTTGGCACCCCTTCTCCCACTCTAAAGGAATATTAAGAATTAGTGGAAAGACTTTGGAGAGTGATTTTTGTTTTTGATTTTACTTTGTCCTGATAGCAATAAAACCGAGGAAGTGAGAATATTTTGTTGCCAGTTTAGCATTTACTCTGAAATCCTGAATTTGATTTCAGGCTGGGTCTTAGGGTGGGTCATCATGGATAGGCCCCCAGTTTGTGGGTTCAGAAACTAATTTTCACCTGGGTAATAATCAAGGGTCCAGCAAAGAACAGAGTTAATATATGGAAATGTTTGCCTTAAAAAAATCAAGTTCCAGGTAACAAGTCATATGTCTCTGGTTTGCTAGAATAAGATTTCTGGAGGTAGAGGATCTGTTTGAATTCTAACATATACACAAGTAATCTCATTCCACCTGTCTTCTCCAGCATATTGCCTGTTATTTTAATTTTCTCACTAATCTTGTCTCTTTTAGTCTCTCGGCTGCCTCTTTGCTGCTAACAAACATGCCCATGTCTCCCATCCTCAAAAAACAAAAAACCCTCACATTTCAGAGGCTGTCTGCTTCTCCTCAGCTCTCTGTATTCCATCTTACCACTCAACTGAAATGGCTCTCTACAAAGTTACCAAGGATTTCTTAATTATGAAATCTAATGCCCTTTCCTCAGTCCTCATTCTTTTTGACCTGTCTGCCCCTCAACACATTTCAATATTTTCTTCTCCATGAAACCCTCTTCTTTCCAATTTTTAATGACACTACTCTCTACCTTTTTCATCAATCTCACTACTACTCAGTGTCTTTTGTTGGCTCTTTATCTTGGTCATGCCCATGAACTTAGGGTGTTCCGCCAAGGCTCTGTCTGAGCCCTCTTCCCTCTATATCATAAGTGCTCATCAATTAAATTGTCTATTTTGATGATTCTCAAATTTAACCTCCCGTCTCAAATCTCCAGCTGCTCATTAACATCAAACTTTGCACAGACAGTTTAAGTTCAACATGTCTAAAACTAAACTCTTCCCCAAAGCCTTTTCCTCTTCCTAACATTGCTATTACTGTCTAGAACATTGCTATCTTCCCAGTCATGCAGGTTCTCATTAGCAGGCTGAGGCTGTCAACCAACTCCCTTTTCTAAATCCCCTCATATCCAATCAGTTGCCAGAGCCTGTCGATTCTATCCCCATATTACCTCTTCATGTAAGCCTTGTTCTCTGATATTGCTGCCACCTTAGTGCAAGCCCACATCACCTTACACATGGACTAGTTGGACTCTGTCTTGAATTCTCTTCTGTCCTTGTCCATCTAGTTGTCAAATTGATCTTAAAGCATAGATCAGTGTCATTCAGTATTCAGCAACCTATTAATTATTAAATCTTCGATCTGACTCATCCATTTCCAGTCTTTTTACACATAACTCCCATTCAAATTGTGGAATCCATTGATACCTACCTCTCTTCCGTTCTTTGCACAATCCACATTGTGCACAATTGCATCTCCCAACTTAAAGCATTTTTCAATTGCTTTCCCCCTAAGCCTGGAATAATCTCCCTTTTCATCTTCACCTCTTGGCTCTCCTGGCTTTTTTCAAATCTTAGCTAAAGTTCTACCTTCTGCAAAAAGCCTTTCCTGGTCCTCCTTGATACTAATGTCCTTCCTGTATTAATTACCTCCAGTTTAACATGGGTATATCTTTTTTTTTAAGCTTTTTATTTTCAAAACATACGCATGGATAATTTTTAACACTGACTCTTGCATAGCCTTGTTTCATAGTTTCCCCTCCTCCCTACTCCTTCTCCTAGATGACAAGCAATCCAATATATGTTAATACATGTTAAAATATATGTTAAATCCAATATGTGTAAACATATAAAATTCTCTTATTGCCTAAGAAAAATCAGATTAAAAAGGAAAGAAAATGAGTAAGAAAACGAAATGCAAGCCATCAAAGAGAATGAGAATGTTGTGATCCACATTCACTTCCCACAGTCTCTCTCTGGATATAGATGGCTTTCTTCATCACAAGATCATTGGAACTGATATCAGTCATCTCATTGTTGGAAAGAGTCATGTCCGTCAGAACTGATCATCATATAATATTGATGTAGCCTGGGTATATCTTGATTGTATGTATGTGTTTGCCTCCAGTTAGACTGTGAGCTCCTCGAGGACAGAAACTGTTTTCTTGACTTTCCTTTTATCTCCAGTACTTAGTACAGTGGCTGGTACATACTGGGTGATTAACAAACACTTCTTGATTTGACTCTGCCACATGCTACCTGTGTGGCCTTGGATGAGACCCTTGATCTTCCTGGGCCTCAGTTTCCTTCCCTTTAAAAGAAGGGGTTTAGGCTAGATTGCCTCTATGATCCCTTTCTGTTAAAAATCTCTGAACTTACAAGGTCTCCATTTATAAACACAGCAAGTCAGATCTGGAAAGGTCTTAGGACCCAACTCTCCCATTTTACTTTAGACTTTACTTAAGGCCCCACAAGAAGAAGGAACTTGGCCAGAGACCACCCAGGAAGTTAGCAGATCCTGAGCTAGTGCCTAGTTCCTGACTCCTAGCACTGGGCTCTTTGCCTCCTGGAGGTCACTCAGTTTATTGATTTACAATGGTTGCTAAACCTGCCAGGATGACTTGGTCATTTGCTAGGAGTTAAAAGGTGAAAGACTATTTTATTTTAATAGTCCAGGGGAAAGGTAATGGGATCTTGAATTAGGGCAGTTGCCTCATAAGCAGAGAAGAGGGGATGGAAGAATCAAAATTTGGCAACTTATAAAATGTAACAGAGAGGGAAAAGTCCAAGTGATTCCAAAGTTTTAAACTTGGGGGGGATTGTGTCAGCAGAAATGCTCTTCTCCATGAGAGGAATATTTTTGTCTAAAGAGGCACTGTGGTTAATAGGATCAAATTATATTTGACCCATAGTAAGTGCTTAATAAACAATTGTTTTCTTCCCTTCCTATTAATCACGGGATTCCTAACTCTAGATTGTACTGAGGAGACACAAAATTACTTTTGGATTCTTGTAATAAATTATATTTGCTAATTAAATTTGCTTTTGCAAGTGTTAATAACAATAGCTAATATTTCTATAGTGTTTCCTTTGTGCCAGACACTGTACTAAGTGCTATCTCATTTGATCCTCACAACAACTCTTGGATTTAGGCGCAGTTATTTTTGCTATTTTACAGATGAAGAAATTGAGGCACACATTGGTTAGTTAACTTGCCTAGGGTTGCACAATTAGTGTCTGAGGGCAAATTTAAACTTGGATCTTTCTGATTCTAGGTTTAACATTTAAATAAATGAATTGCAACACAAAATGTCATAACCTTTTAAGTCCTTCTCAGTTTCTATCTGGAATCTTTGTCTATTCATTCCCATTCAATTTTCCTCTTCCATATTTGGTAGTATATACTACTGTTTGTTTTCTTGTGCTTTTTTTCTTTTGCTTTATATTTCATAAAGGTCTATCTAAATTTACACTCCTTATGTTTGTTTATCTTAATTGCATTTTAGAGTTATGTTATATTAATGAAAAGTTATTTAACCATTCCTCTTTTCTTGAGACGTGAGTCTAAATCAAGTTTCCTGACAAATCGCTAACCAATCTCCTCACATATGTTTATAAAATAATGAATTCTTTTCCTCAGTTTTTTTCCTGAGTTTATCAAAAGTTAATCTTTTGTATATAGTTGATTGTTGTCTTCTATCTCTAGTCCTGACATGTTGTGGATACATTTTGATATGTTTTTCTAATCTGAAACACTGATTTTTCAAAAACAGTTTTTCAATTTTTTTACCCAGTTTTGATGATAATTACTTGGTAATATATTTTGAGTTGGACTAAATGTCTGAGGCCCCTTTCACTGTGAGTTTGAATGACTCTGTGATTTGTTTCATGGGTTTCTGACACAGAAGCCCATGCTCCTACTGCTAAAACCATCTTTTAATCTTTTTACAAGACCAAGATATTTGGAAAAGATCGAGTGAAATTGATGGAGAGCTTGGTGGTCAGTGACATTGCTGAACTAAAGCCAAACCAGGTAATGTCCTTGCCTGTCAACTCCCAGCTGTTTCTTCCTCACTTCTTCTGGTCCCATTGGTTTAGCTTATCCCTGCCTACATGGAAATGCCTGCTTTAAAAAAAAAAATGCCTGCTGATTTATTTTGCCACTATTCTTACTGCCACTAGAGGGACTGCCTCTTGGAGTTTAACTTCAAGTAAATCTGTACTACTGGTAGACCCAATCTTAGAACTGCAACTGTTCCAAAGCCATTAGGATAGACCCACTGACAGATTCCATCTTCAACAGCAGATGTACTAACACTATGTTAACTGCTGTGTATGTGTGGTGGTCCTCCCGCTATAGTCCAGTTTTGATGCCTTATAATTTGTTTAGGCTTCCCAGTTCTCCCAGGCTTTGCCAAAGAAGTTCAATCTATGGCAAGTCTTAGAACATTTAGTATATGGACTTGGTACAAGATTATGTCTGTGGTTCCATAACAAACCTGCTTGAGTTGGAGGACCTCACCACTTGCAGCACAAGCTGCAAGTAATATCAAGCCACAGCAACTCTCAAAGACGGTCTTCTAAATTGTGAAAGAATTTCAATTTGTGATGGTGGAGTGGGGAGTAGCCAAACCAATCCAGTGAAATGTTCTTGAAGTAGTCATAGAAGGATAGGAGGAATACTCTGTACTGGAGACCATCACATTTGCACAGTGATGATATACTTCTGAGTTAGACTTATTTACCATGGGCATGATCATGGCCATTAGAAAATTCAGCTGAAGTGTAGAAGTGGAGGTTAAACCACATAAGCTATACTTGCCCCTGAGCTCTAACTAGTCATACACACACACAGTCTCTCCAATCATAGACTAAGCCCTAGCCCTGATTCTGACACATCTTTTCTTCTAGAAACAATGCTTAGCACCAGAGTCCTATTTGCTTACAGAGGAGACCTTTGTTAACTGTTCTGGTTAGCTATTAAAGATAAGAATGCTTAATGTACTTTGCAGGAGAACAATTTGTACGATAATATTGATATTGTAAAAAAAAAAAAAAACAATTCTGAAAGACTTAAGAATAGGAAAAGGGCAGTATAGGTAGAAGAAAAAAGTTACATTTGAGAAAAAAAAATTATTTAAAAAAATGAGCATGTCCCAGTCATTGGGGTGATCTCATAGATCATGGTTTCTGCTCTGTAGAGCTGCAGGAGTTTACTTTGTAGCCTTTGGATCCAGGCCTCAAGGCCAGGACTGGTGCCTCGTGGTTGATGTGCTTGGTCTTGGTGATAGGGGACACTGACTCTCTTCACCAATGAAGAAGGAGGTATCATAGATGATCTGATTGTGACAAACACCTCTGATGATTATCTGTACGTGGTGTCCAATGCTGGGTGCCGAGAGAAGGACATGGCCCTCATGCAGGTATGGGATGTTGTTCAGTGGCTGGTAAGTCCCTGAGAATGAATGGCCTATTTCCTGGTGTCCAGGGTGGGGAAAAATCTACTTCTGGAGCTGGGTCCTAAAGTTCAGTAGAAGCTGGTCCTATTTGGCTTTGGGACCAAATATGGGCCCATGTTCTCAAGGGCCCTGTAGCCAAAGCCTTTCTCTCTGTTTTCAGAACAAGGTATCAGAACTGAAAAGTGCTGGCTGTGATGTGAATCTGGAGGTGATTAATAATGCTTTGATAGCCCTACAAGGTGAGTGCCTTTGAGGGCAGAGCCAGAGTGATAGATATTCCTTCTGAGCATTGCCATGATAGTCTGGGTCTAAACCAGTGAGAGGAAGTAGGAAATATGCCTCTCCCTTAAATCTCTTTTCTTCCCCCCATAGTTCCGCAAAGCTCCAGAACTGCAGCTGTGTGCTGGGCAGATCTCTGACCCTTTGCTCCTCATACCAGGTCCCTCAGCGGCTCAGGTGCTACAGGCTGGGGTGGCCGATGACCTCCGGAAGCTGACCTTCATGACCAGTGCCATGATGGATGTCTTTGGAATACCTGGCTGCCGTGTGACACGCTGCGGTTACACTGGGGAGGATGGTGTGGAGGTACAAAGAGCATGTTTGGAGTCGGAAGACCTGAGTTCAGATTGAGATCTGTGTTTTTTACAAGCTTAGAAATTTGGGCAAGTTCTTTCACCTCATAGGCCTGTTTCCTCCTTTGAAAATGATGATGAACTGAATGGCCTTCAAGGCCCTTTCCCACTTTAAAATCTGAGGTATACAGTGCCCATCTTCTCCCTTTCCCTAGGCTCTCAGAAGGGCTGGGACAGTTTTGGCCCCCTCGGAGTAGTTATGCTTTTGGGGGTCATGGGCGCTCTCTTGGGGAAGAGCCAGCTGCCTTCCTGTAACCCCACAACCTTATTCCACGCAGATATCGGTGCCAGCTGAGAAGGCCATCCACTTGGCAGAAGTGCTGCTGGAGAACAAGGAGGTCAAGCTGGCAGGGCTGGCAGCCAGGGACAGCCTGCGGCTGGAGGCTGGACTGTGCCTGTATGGGAATGACATAGATGAGCACACCACCCCTGTGGAGGGGAGCCTGAGCTGGACCTTGGGTGAGTCAGGGCAGGGGTACCCAGGACAGCTTCTCCCACTGGGTCCCCTCATGCCATGAGTTGGGGGCTGGGCCAGATGGAGGGACATTTTCATTTGTGCATTCATCCAAACATGCCTGTCTTCAGGGCCTTTTACTTAGGAAGGGGGGAAGTACAGAGTTTTACTGTAATGTCATCCAGTCACGGAGTTCACAGTATAACACAGCAACCTGAAACAGACTTATTTTTGTACTTTAGCAAATCATAGATGTAGAGTTAGAAGGATTCTCAAAGGACATCTAATCTAATCCCCTCATTGTACAGATGAAAAAAATCAAAGGCCTCCAGAGGCAAATTGATCTGGCTCTTATACATGTTGCCTCAACCTCCAGAAAGGTTTTTTTCTATATATTTTCATATTTTAAGATTATCGGTACATTACTTGGACTGGGGATCTGTTGTCCTTTATTCTTGCTATATGACCCAGCTCATTTTCTGAGTGACTATAATGTGTGAAAAGTACATTAGGAAAGGAAAAAATGCTACTTGAAGAAGCATGATATACTGGAAAGAACCGTAAATTTGAGTAAAGACCTTTTTTAATTACATTTTTTTAATCAGCAAAAATCTATCTTCTCTCCCTCCCAAACTCACCTTCTCACGTGAGAAGGAAAGAAAAACAAAACTACTATTACAAACAATTTCTGCCTCTGTAAAAAGAAAATATATCTCATTCTATACTCTGTTACTTTCATCTCTGTATCAAAAGATTGGGAGTATATTTCAGCATTTTTCCTCTGGAATTCTAATTAGTCATTATTTCTGATCAGAGTTCTTAAATCTTTCAAAGTTATTTATCTTTATGGTATTTGTTGTCATTATAGAAATTGTTCTCTTGGTCCTGCCTACTTCACTTTGTATCAGTTCATACAAGTTTTCCCAGGTTTCTTTGAAGGCATCTCTTTAATTAGTTCTTAAAGTACATTAGTATTCTATCATATTCATATACTATAATTAATTAAGCCTTTCTTCACTTGATGAAGGCTTCCCATTCATCAATTTCCCATTCTTTGTCACCTCAAAACAGCTGTAAATATTTTTGTACATTATTTTAGAATTTTTTTTCCTTAGGGTTTATTAGACTTTCCTTTAATCTTCCCTTCTTTTAATTCTCCCTTGTCTCCTTTCCCACCTGTTTCCCTGTTAAATGAAATTTATTTTTGTATCCAACAGTCTGTGTGTAGCTATTTTTCCCTCCTTTGACTAGTTCAGATGAAAGGTTCAAATGTCAGCCACTCCACTATTCTTTCTTCCTTATTTTTATGTACTTCTGATTATATACCCCAATTGTGTGAATTTTCCTCATCCTTCCTTTCCCTGTCTCAGTATATTCCTCTTCCATTCTTTTAAGATCATCTAGACATATTAAAAACAAAATAAAGCACTTCTAGGCCTTCTGTTTAATTAAACTTCATGAACCCTTATCTATTAGAATTTTATCAGTATTTGTTCATGCTTACCTTTTTATATTTCTCTTAACTTGTGTGTTTGCATTTAAAAGTTTCTACATAGCACTAAACTTTTCATCAGGAATGCTTGGAAGTCCTCTATTTCTTTAAAGATCCATTATTTTTTGCTGGGTAAGTTATTCTTGGTTGATAGATATAGCCTTTGTTTGCTATAATATCATATTCTAAGCTGTCTGCTCCATTAAAATAGTTCCTACTAAAGCATGTATCCAAACTGCAGCTTTCAACACTTGAATTCTTTCTTTTTTATTGTTTTCAGTAATTTTTTTCTTTGATATGATAACTTTGGATTTTGTCTTCAGTATTCCTTGGAGTTTTCATTTTGGAGTTTCTTTTGGCAGGTAACTAATAGATTCTATTTTCCACTGTTTCTACTCCTAATAGATCTAGGCAATTTTCTTTTATTCTTACTTGAAATATGATGTCTAGGTTTTTGGTTTTTGATTTGTTTTTTTTGTTTGTTTTTTTTTGGTCATTACTTTCAGGTAATATGATGATTTTTAACTTTCCTCAATCTGTTTTTCTATCTTTTCAGTCCTTTGATTTTATTTTAATATTTCTTGTGAACTCATAAAGTCACTGCAAATTGCCTTTATGAGTTTTCCCCATAGCTCTTATTTCTTTACCATTTTTTTTCTAGTAACCTCATTTTTAATAACATTTTTGCTCTTTTTAAAAAACTCTTGCTTCATCTTTTCCAGGAATTTTAATTGAATTTGTGCCTAAGCTATGTTTTTCTTTAAAGCTTTACTTATAGAAGTTTTGAAGTTATTCTTTTTATTCTGAGTTTGTATCTTGAGTGTCCCTACAACTATAATAGCTTTTTATGGTAGGTTTTTTTTCCCCCCATTTGTTCATTCTTCCAGCTTACTATCTGACTTTGGATTTTATTAGGGCCAGGTTCTATGTACCCTTGAAGGGAATGTCTGGGCTGATCTTTGGGATCAGCTGCTACTTTCTTGGGATATAGAATATTATGTAATTTCAGGCTCCTAAGGACAATTCAAGCTGGGGACCTACAAGCAAAGTATCCAGGGCAAAATTGGATCATTGCCTCCTCCGGTTTGATATCTGCAAACTCCTGACTTGGGTTTGGGTCTGAGCAATAGACTTAGAGGAGGCCCTATTTGGAGTTTCATCAGACTGTTGTTGGACTCAGCCAGTATTATCTAAATAGAAAGCTCTGCTAGTTCTGAATGATAGAATTATAGTTTTTCTTTTGTTCTAAGGTTCTTTCTCTGGTTACTATTTTTTTTGGCAGGTTTTATACTAGGTTAGAACCTGAAATTGAGACCCCACTCTACTCTTAAGATATGAACCTTACAATTTGCTTCTGACTAGTATATATCCTAGGGTTCCTGACCACCCTTTACCTTGGAACACCACTCAGAGGTACAGATCCCTGATTCAATCTACCTTGGATTTACAATCCAGAACTGTGTAGTGAATGACTACTGCCAATTGGCACCTGTTGCTGTTCCTTACACGAGGTTAGGCCCCTTGTTGCTGGACATGGGACCTCTTCTTGAATGGGCTCATGGCCTCTCTGAACTGGAATGCTTCTCATAGTATGCTCTTGACCAGATCCTGTTTCCAATCCACAAACCTTTCTTTTCTCCTTATGCTAACTGGGGTTGAAAAAATGAATCAGTGATTTTTTTTCCCCTTGATTTTCCTGATCAAATAAAATCTGTTGTATTTCACATATATATTTTAGTAAAGTTTTGAGATAGGTATGGTGATTTGGTTAGAGTTGCATTCTAGGAAGATACCTTTGGTGGCTGATGGAGGATGATATGAGTGGGAAGTTGAGACATACTCCTCTATAAAATAAGAATGATATTTCTTATCACCTACCTCATAGGGTTCTGATATGGAAGATGTTTTGTAAACCCTAAAGCTCTATAGAAAGACAGTTCTTGTTTTTTAAGTTCTAACAGTCTTTACTTTTTAGCAGGGAAAGCCTTTACTGACTTGGGATAGGATTCAAAGCAAGTCTTTAAGAAAAGGGCACTTATGTAGAATACATGGGTAGGATTTAGGGAGATTGGAGTACAGGAGGCTAGAGAATTCATGACAGAGATTGGAAATGTCTGCTTATTAGATTTCAGTCTAGAAAAGTTCTCCAAAGTCAAATGAATGGCCCTCAATGAGAGGCAGAGGAACTAGGACTTTAATTCATTCCTGATTCTCCTTATTCACTAAGTGTCATAAAGTACTGACTGTGGCAGCGGACTTAAGCCTGAAGGTAAAGGAGACAGTGATGAGTTCCCCCCCCCCCCCCCCCCCCCCCGGTGAGAGGGGTGCTAAACATCCAGCTCCCATATCTGGTGGGGTCTGCTTACAGGAAAACGCCGCAGGGCTGCCATGGACTTCCCTGGTGCTGCCATTGTTATCCCCCAGATGAAAGGGAGACTGGCCCGGAAGCGTGTGGGGCTAACTTCTACCGGAGCACCTATTCGCCAGCACAGCCTCATCATGAACACAGAGGGAGCTGTCATTGGTAGGTTGAACCAAGGGGAAAAGTTTGGGGCAGGGCACGTGTACATGCCTCCCTCTCCAGTATGCTCAAAGTGAGGAGAGGCTGCGATGGAAAGAACCCAAGATTTGGAATCGCAAAGAGCCGAGTTCAAATACTAGTGGAGCTCCTTACTGTTTGGATGGTGGCAGGGTCATTGATTCCTCCTTTGGACTGGTCATGTACGAGGTCCCTTCTAGCTCAGGATCCCATGGTCTTTTGTTATTTGTTCAGTCTGACTCTTTGTGTCCCCATTTGGGGTTGTCTTGGCAAAGATACTAGAACGGCCTGCCATTTTCTTCTCCAGCTCATTTTATAGATGAAGAACTGAAGCAAACAGGGTTAAGTGACTTTCCCAGGATCACACAGCTAGGAAGTGTCTGAGGCTGGATTTGAACTTACAAGCAGACTTCTTGCACTCCCCAGCTGCCCCATGATCCTAACTATCCCCTTCCCCTAAGTTAGGGCTTAGCTTTGAACTGTGATCATGAGTTATCACTAATGGTCAGGGGGTGCAGGGGGTAGAGCATGAGCTTGGAATCAGGGCCTCAGTTACTAAATGTGACCCTTAACCTCTTTCTGACTCAAAATTCCTCACCTGCAAGACAGGGATGATAGGAGTATCTAACTCACAGGGCTATTGTGAGGACTATGAGATAATATTTGTAAAATACTTTGCAAGACATAAAGCACAGTAGAAATGCTATTATGAACTGTGGCGGCAGAAGCTATTAGGTTTGTCACTCACCTACATCTAGGCCCTTCCTCCAAGAGAAAGAGCAAGGAGGAAGAAGGGAATAGGATTTGGAACCAAAAGAGATCTTAGAAATCACCTGCGCCAGACTCCTCATTTTACAGAGAAAGAATCCAAAGGATCATAGAAATAGAAGAGCTGGAATTTAAAACTGAGGAATTTTTGTTTTGTTTTGTTTTGTCCTCCAACTTCACATCTAGTGTTGTGTTTTATTTTTTTCTAGTTAATCAATAACGATTTGGTAAATATGAAGTGATACCTGTGATTGCTGATGGGCTGCTGAGTGGTCTTCAGGCAGGGAAAGGGTCTCAGATAGGGTCTTTCAAACAACTGCATGTTCAGGAGTGTTGTACACCTGCTACTCAGTCTTTGTTCTCATGTTATCCACTGGGGCGCAGCCTTGAGTCCTGGATATCCAGAGATCAGTTTAGGTAGAGATAGATCTGTGAAGATGGGGGCTGAGAGCTATGAAGGGCCCAAGCTTCAGAGAAAAGGAATTGGGGGTGGCCTCAGTTAATATGGGCCTTAAGTAGCTGCAGAAGAATCCTGAAGTATGGGTCTAAGGCAGTGAGTTACGTGGTTGGAGCAAAATTGGGACCAGCCATTGGTAGAGGTGTGGAAGCATTTTTGGTGGCTGCTGGAGATGGGCAAGCCAGGGAGGGTTCCATTCCCAATTTGTATTTAGGTTGGCTATTGCAGAGTCCTTGGATCCTGTCAGAAAGTGGGGAACACTTATCCATGCTTCTGGGGATCTCACATCCCCTCCATACAGGTGAGAGGAAACACGAATGGCTACCACTGGCCACTCCATGGTCTCTGAGTCCAAACTGATGGGCAAAGGTCCTAATTGTTGCAGTCCCAATCCAGATCAGCAGATGAGGTACCCACCAAGACTTCACTTTAATCTAGAAATATGCAAAATGTGATGTGGCTGTTGGGCAAATGCACTGCGGGTCATGCACAGCTGTGATGTGCAGGTGCAGTAGATCCTGTTAGACACGGGGACATGTGAAGTAGTTCCCAGCAGTCCGGAGCTTAGATTCTTCTATCAGAAGGTAGCATTGGAACTAAGCTTCCCTTTCCACTGCACTAGTGTGTGAGAAACGAGAGCTACTTTGTCTCTTTCTGCACAGGCACAGGGCAGTCCTCTGTTCTCTGATTCCATGTCTCATTACCTCTTCCCTTCCCAGGGGAAATCACCAGCGGCTGCCCATCCCCCTGCCTGAAGAAGAATGTGGCCATGGGTTATGTGGATGGAGGCTATAGTAAAATTGGGACCCCGCTGTTGGTGGAGGTACGGAAGAAGCAGCAGGAGGCAGTGGTCAGCAAGATGCCCTTTGTGCCCACCCGCTACTATACCTCGAAATGACCTGATCCTCCAAGCGCTTCTTTTCGCCTCCCTTTACGGTTGAATGGGACACACACCACACAGTTTCTCCTATTGGTTAGTTAATGTCCTCCGGAGGGAGGAAATTAGTAAGTGGATAAGTGAGCAGCTCTTCCAAGGCCTTCTAGAAAGATATAAATATAGATATCTGGGGCTGGAGAATAAGAAATTAATTGAGGCAGCACAATGTCAAGGAAATGGGGTTTGGAGTTAGAGCATCTGGGTTTAAATTCTGACTATGCTACTTGTTCTTGATGTAATCTTGGGCAATTCACTTCTTCTTGAGTCAGTTTCCTCCTTGATCAAATGAGGGATAATTGTCCCAGCATCACCTACCTCATGAACCTATTGGGAGGACAAATGATCCAGAAATGGGAGCTCTAGTTATGATAAAGGCACTCTGGGAGCTATGGCAAAAAGATTGAGCACCCAAAGTTGGGGAAGCCACCTTCAGGCATCCTAGAGGTGGCCAAGGGATGGCATGGGCACTGCCTTCCTGCCCACATGGAATCTTGCTCTGTGAGTATTGACAGAGGAGACTTGGTTAATGTCAGCTGCCATCTTCCATGTTTTCTAAACACTCAATTTTCTGAGCTAGAGGATGTTCAATTTTTGGGTAATGCAAATTACAGAATCTCAGAGAGAATCTAATCCAAAATGGTATCTGAAATATGCATCCTCTCTCTAATATTACCAAGCCTTAGACCTCTACTTGAAGACCTCAGTGAGTGGGAGCCCCATTCACTTTTTGACAACCTTTTGTGTTGAAAAATTTTTTTTTCATTATGTTAATCCAAAATCTGCCTCTACAATGTCTCCCTGAATCCATCCTGATTCTGCCTTTTGAGCCAAGAAGTACAAGTTTAACTGTAGAATTCATAGGATTTAGTGCTTTGACCATAATACGTACTTAATATTTGCTTAAGGGACTGTATAGACTAGCTAATCCAATCTCTTAATTTCATGATCAAACTGGAGGACAGAGATTGATTCTTCTGTCATGTGATTTTCCTTCTACTGTTCTTTCTAGTTCTACAACTAATAGTTTGCCTTTCTGAGCCTATATATAACTTTATTCATTGCTTCAACCAATATTTCTCAAGCCTGTACTGTGAGCAGAGTTGCTGTGCTCAAGATAAGTCAATGGTGTAAGATTTCTAGACAGAAACATGCATTTTCCCCAAAAGAAACATTTGAGAGAAGCAATTTGATAGACTCAGAAGCAAGTCTGAGTGTCCGTGTTTGCCACAGGTAATTTCATAGCATGAAAAATCTATACCTGAGCTGATGAGCTGACATTCTTACATGAACTGAGCTAAATATATGGTTACAGTTGCCCTGTAGGATTAAGGAAAGGTCCATCCTACAATACTGTGACATTCCAAGGCCTAGTCCTGTTCCCTGTGACCACTTTCTGTACTGGATGAGGTTTGACCATTTCCTGATGTTTCCTTATCACTTCCTTGCATAAAGAAATCCTGATTGTTTCCAGGTCTGTTTATTTCATGTCTGAGTCTGTGGTTCATGCTTCCTTCAGGTGGTTACCACTAGAATAGGAGTGTTTCCATACCCCTTTCCTGCCTGAATCTGACCTAGTTTGGAAAATAAGCTCCTATTTTGGAACTAATCCTGAATAGGTTCCATTTAGAAAGTCCTGGAGATGTACTGGCTAGCTCATTCTGGCAGTAATTACAAGAGATAGGCATTTAGGTGATGCACTGAGTGAGGAAAATCTGAGGTCACATGCTGCTTTCCACATTTACTGGTTGTGTGATTCTGGACAAATGACTTCCTCTCATTTAGCCCGTTTCCTACTCTGTAAAATAGGGAAGATAACTGTCCCTGCCTCACAGGATTGTCATGGAGATCGCCTGGAAAGCATTTTACAAACCTTTAATTTCATTGCTATTATAATGAGTAATCTTTCCATTCATCATTGATACTTTAGTTTTACCAGCACACAAGATGTGAATCATCTTGACTTACACATTTATAGAATGGTCACTCCGGGCCGGTTTCCTTCTGAAAATGTGGATAATTTTTGCGATTACTTGTTCTATAAAATTGTCAGCCAAGTAAACTGAACCATAAATGGGAGCTATTCTTACCCTGAGGATGTAGTGCCTACAATGGACACAAGGCGGGGCTGGTAGCAGGGGACACATCACAGCCCATCTCCATTTTCCAAGTTGGGCTTTGTATACTCCCAGATATTTAATATTGCACACTTGTGTCCAGCCCAAAAGTTTGTAAAATATTCCATTTCTCCAGCAAGATGGGAGACAGGATTATCAGTGGTACAATCGTCCCTGTATCCAGGGTACAACTTGTGATTCTGTTTGCCCAGGATAACCCATAAGAGCTCTTCTGACCCTTGTTTCAAAAGTAGTTTACTAATAGAAGGCAGAATCATTCCTGGAAGGACCTTTATGCCATGGGTACCTCAGGCTTTCCAAACTGTGTCTCCTTCCTACTGCAGTGCCAACTGAGTTCAAGCATGTATAGCTGGTCTTTCAGACCACTCACAAATACCTGAAAACTTTTCACTTGCTGTCTTGTCATTTGGAAAGAATATTTTCCTATTCTAATGTGATATGGACACAACTCCACCTTATGACTAACAAGCATTGTTTTCATGTGTTTAAATAAAATGGAGTAATATTAAAGTTAGGTAGACAGATGCCACGATGGTCCAAGGATGAACTAGAGGGTCTCCTAACTAAATGTGGGGCTCAGAAAATTGTAATTATCAGTAAATGTTTGATATGTATATCTACTTTATATATCTATATACCTGGGGTCACATAAAAATTTCTCAGGCAAAAAGAGGTCACAAATGGAAAAAGTTTAAGAAGCCCCAATCCAGAAGAGATGTAGATTGGACAAATATAGTCTTCTTCAACATTATTTCAAAGGACTAGCAAAGACCATTTGGAAAAAGATGTTTCATAAACAAGCTTTTATTAGTTTGCACCACCAAATCAGTGGAGAAGGGAAAAGGCAAAGATGCAGAAGCCAGAGAAAGGGCGAGATGAGGTAGCAGCTGGTTGGCCTGTCAGATTTTGATAACAAATGTGAAATCACATTTCAATAGGCCTCCTTCCCCTGGGATGAGGCTCCAAAATGCCATCTTGCAGGTAAGAACACTATCGATCAATGCCAGCAAGAGGTAACACTGCCTAGTGAGCAGAGGCCCTGGAGAAAAAGCATCCTTTCTGCAAGCTAGTGCAGGCCTAGCCCAGCTTCCTAGATCCTTTGGCTGCATTAAGCCAGTATCACTTAAAGAGCATGGGATATTCTGGCCTATTCCCTTCAAAGACCTTTTAGGTACATGAAGAACTTAAGAGTCTCTCAAAAAATGGGTGACTTTCAAGCCACAGGCTGGCTGTGGTCCTTCACATCTTTTATCTCTTCTCGGTTTTCCCAAACTGCGACAGAAGATAATGGAGAAAATTATGCATTTGCTGAGCCTCCAATCCAGCTAAGTTAAGAGTCCAATGTGGTCTGTTGTCAAGCAAGGAGAATATAATCATTCAAGTTGAAGCCTTCCTCTAGGCCCATATCCCAGACACCTTAGTGAAGTTGATTGCCCCAAGTGGGGGAGCTCTGGGTACAGCCCCAGGCCAAAAAGAAGGCAATTCGGTTAAGTGGATTAGGAGCATGCAAGATTCCCTTGAGGCTCAGGCCCATCTGAGTCAGGGAAACTGTTCAATCACTATTCAGATCTAAGCTGACCAGGCCTCAGCCTGGGGTTCACATTATGCTTTGGAGGACCCCCCCCCCCCCCAGATTCCAGCAAGACAAACTGGAAATTACTCATGTCCCAGGTAAGTAAACTAAAAGACCTCCTGGAAAGTGGGAGGAATTGAGGGGTCACAGACATCCCCCCCCCCCTTCAAAAATGAATTCCATTGGACAAGTTGCCACAAGCCCCCCACAACAGAAATGTTTTCTGTCCAAAGCTCCAACTGTAGCACCCCATTGTGATAGTGCAGGCTGTGATTCTCAGCCTTATCAAAAGGGGTGCAAAGCTGCATGAGGAAAACAAGACAGAGGATCCTTTCCACCACCTCCCTCCTGAATTCCTTCCAGGCAGGGGTTGCCCCAAGTGTCAGCTGTCAAGGGAACATAATGGGGGTGGTAGGGGGAGGTTAGCAAGGAGATGTCAGGCAGGCCATGCTTCCTCTAAGGTTGGGGCTCAGAGCCTTGGCCTTTCCTCATTAGGGAAAGTCTCTCTAGAAAAGGCAAATGGGGAACTGAGATAACTTCCTAGGGTTTGACCCTAGTATTATTTCCTCTGTTTTCCTCAAACCTACACCATTCCCTAGACGGGTCTCTTCCCCAAAATAAACCAACTGGTGTCAGTGGGGCCCTTGGCAGATAGGAATCCAACAAAGATAGACTGCTAGTGCAGAGGCAGCATGAGAGCCAGACCCTCGAGGCTTTCATTCTTCATTCACGATGGGTTTTGATTGATTCGTTTTCTGATGTTTCCCTGAAAGAATTGAAAAGAGAAAATAAGACATATTCCCACATAAATCATCTCTGTTGCTAAGGTCTGGCATTTCCTGCGTATATACCATCTCCTGCCCATCCCTACCACAGTCAGTAGGGCAAAGTGGAAAGAGAATCAGAGGACCAGAGTTCAAATTCTATCTGGGTCTTCATATATAGTATGACCTTGGACAGACTAACTTCCTTGGCTCAGTTGGCTTAGCCGATCACTTAAGTTTCATTCCAGTTCCTTATGTATTCTGATATCTAGGCAATATCTGTGTGCAAAGCTCTGTAATAAATGGTAGGGAAGAGCAACACAAAGATTTAATTAGACAATTTCTGCCCTCATGGAACATGCAATCTAATAGTTCCTACGTTGGTCTAAGAGACAGAATGCCATGAGTCAATTGGCTCAGCTCAGGCATAGAAACTGAAGGAATTAAAAGCGTTTACCTTGATGTCAGAAGTCTACACTTCATAAAGTTAAGCAAGGTTTTATGGAGACTTTTTTTTTTTTTAAAGTGTTCCCTAGATTCTGACTTTGATGGCAGAAATCTAGCCAGGAGAGAGACTGCTCTGCCTGAAACTTAGAAAGTTCAGCCCTTTCCAGGTTGGAAGAGATCTTAGAAGTCATCTGAGAGGAATGTGGGGTGGTGGCTAAAGATCAGTATTGGAAATCAAAAAGAGCTGGGTTCAAATCCATTTCAGATCTGAACAAGCTTCCGGAATCTCATCTATTTTTCCCAGAAAAATGGGAGCTCCTTGAGGACAGGAGCCATTGGGTTTTTGTCTTTGCATCCTCAGTGTCCAGCACAGTGAATGTTTAATGTTCACTTAATTGAGTTTAACCTCTCTGAGCAGGCCTTCCCTGCTCTACATTTCCCACAAAATCAGTTTTCAATCTCTGATTGACAATCCCCAGGAATAGGGACCTGAGAAAGTCAGTAAAAAGCCCCTTTCATTTATAGATGAGAGCTCTAACTGTAGGAATAATTTATTTACCTCATACAGAGTCACACTGCCTGCTTACATCTAAGGTGGACACAATTTAAAACTTTCAAACAACTAAGAGTATCAAGTTCAAACCATCTTCTTCATCTTATAGATCAACAATCAAAAGGTCTGTAAGGTGGAAAGGACTTACTCACAGTCACATAATCAATAGCATATTCGCTTCTGCTGACTCTAAAACCAATACTCATTTTACTGCAGGTTCCATTAGACTAGATGATCTCTGAGATCATCTTCTAGCCCTGATAACTTGTGATTCTAAGTCCCTAAGGGGATTCCTGTTTCAGGTCTAATATTCTAGAACTGTATAAAATAGCCTGTCAAGTTCAGTAAGAATTAGCATTCCACCATGCATTATATGACATGGGACAGGCCACATGTCAGCAATTCTTAGCTAGGAGCAACAAAACCTAACTCAACCAAAAGGGAAATGGAATGCCTTCAGAGAAAAGAATATGTTCCTCATTACAGAAATTCTTCAGTCAGGGACTGGATTAGATGTCCTAAGAGATATCTTCCAATTATAAGACTAAACTACCAACCGTGGATACTTATTCTGTCCACTAGGGCAAAATGAAAGAATGGGGGGAAAGTATTTCCAATGGCCTCATTACAATTTCCAACCTAAATTCCAACATAATGCCAGCATATATTCAGAAGAAACATTTCTACAATTTCTGCATTTAAAAGTTATTAAGCCTGAGTCTGGAAAATTTTTTTCAAGTAGATTCATTTGAAGATTTCAGCATCTATCACTGAAACTTGGGCATCATAGGTACTTGCATCAAAAATATTGCCAAGGAGAGTATGTGTACTTGTAGACTTAATTCAGTTTGGATTTATTCAGTGCCCAAATACCAACAGTCCTTTGTTTATGTCTATTAAGGGAGTAATGTCATTTAAGGATGTGAGCAGAAATACCTGCCCTATGCAATCAGATTTGCTGGCTCTTCAGTTACTCTGGAGAATGTTGTAAAAATTTGCATTCCTTTCACAAGAAAAATAGTATGAAATGCACAGGATCTGGTTCCAAGATTGGCTGTGTACAGAGAACAGAGAAAGAAGTATCAAATATGGTCAGCTAGACCAGGAAGCTCCTAAGAGCCTTGCATGCCAGGCAAAAGAGTGTTTTTTGTTTTGTTTTGTTTTCCTCTGAGATATGGGAGCCATCAAAGACTCATGAGATCATAAGTGAATTGGTAGAGACCTCCAGAGTCATCTGATGCAAATTCTTCATTATACAGGATGAGGTCCAGGTGAACATGGTTAGATCATGGTCATCTCTATGGCATTAGGAAGACTGTCCCTAGGAAAAAAACTCACTGACTTTCGCTCAAAGCTAAAGTTGTCCTGCAGAAACAAAGAGAATAGTATTTTATATTTGTGTGTTAAAACCATCATCCAAAGATAATGCTGAATCCAGTGGCCTGGAAATTTGTCTAAAATGGTTCTCTTGGAGGGCAACTGAGTCAATATGAGACAGTTCAGAAAAGGCCATAGAATGATTCCAAGAGATTCCCCCAGCCCTCTAATCCAAACATACAAAACCTCGAGGGAGCAACTGGAACTTGTATCCCATTGTTGATATCTGTGGTCTATAACCCAGCTATCTGGAGAGTATTTTCAGAGTGGGATCATGCCTTTACTCTTTTCCATGTGGGGCAGGACCTCAGAAAGGATGACTGGGTCAGATTTCTCATTTTCTCCACTTGTCAGCTGAACACAACCTGAATACTAACTTCCCTCATCTTGCCCAGCTAATTAAAAAAAAAAACAACTGAAAATGAGCTAATGCTATTAATCCAGTTTTTTCTCCAGGTGTGTATAATTCTTCATGATCCCAGTTGAGGTTTTCTTAGCAGAGATACTGGAGTGATTTGTCATTTCCTTCTCCAGATCATTTTACAGATGAGGAAACTAAGGCAAACAGGTTGAGTTGCCCAGGGTCTCATAGCAAGCATCTGAGTCTTCCTCAAGGCCCAATGTTTTATCCACTGTACTATCTAACTGCAACAACCTTAAGCTTTTACGATTTATAAAGTGCTTTGCCTAAATTATTTTATTGGATATTCACTATGAAATAGGTAGTATATTATTATTCCCATTTTTCAGATGTGACACACAAGGTTAGGGCCACATCATTACTAAGTGGCTCTTTGAAATGCTAGTCTGAGAAAGAATTCCTATCTCCTGATTAGTTGATGCATCTCTCTCTCTCTCTGTCTCATTATCCCATCTTTTCTGGCTCTGTACAATTTGGAGTCATCTTAACTTTCTAAATGTTTCTCTCATATACATTATCTCTTCTTTCACCTGCCCTGTGTTCTTTTTAAAGAACTTTTTTAATCGTCATCTTTGTTTTTTTTACATCACCATTGTTTCCTCCACCCCTTTCTCCCTCTAGAAGAACAATCCCATTTGACAAGACAAAGCAAAGAGAAAAAAATTCAGCATAAGTGATCGATACATCAAAAAAGTCTGAAATTATGTACAATGGCCAACACCTGAATACTTCCCACTTCTACAAGAGGATGGGGGAGGAGTGTCTTGCTAGGCCTGCTCAAAAATTTTTAAAAATAACTTTTATCGGTTCTTTTCCCTTTGCATTATTTTTTTCTCACTCTCTTCCTTGTCACAGAGTATGGTAAAGTCAAACACATGGAAGGCTGATCATGTCTGAAAACACCTGGACATATGCTTACATCTCTTTGGACATGTTATTCCTGGAGCTGTGTTTCAGTCTGTCCTCCAGTCAGGATTTGGTTCTGTCCTCTTCGGGTGACCATTTCCTCACATAGCACACACTCTCCCGCCTCCACCTTTGCTCACACCTTGCTCCTCTTTGCCACCATTGCCTTTGCATGGCTCACCCATTCTTCAGTTACTACCTCTTTCTTCAAGAAGTCCTCAGCAAGAAGGGATCTCTCTCTAACTTGATCAACTAGTACTTGCTATGCACCTAATGACTTTTAATCAGCCCAATTTGTATTGCACTATTCTGTTTATTTGCTTATTCAGCACTTCTAAATTTAAACTCTGGAGGCAAGGATGGCATGGCACCTTACTGACCTTTGCATATTTCCCACTGCTATATTACTATACATAGTAGGCACTTGATAAATGCTAAATGAATCAAAATTAGCTTTGCTCCCTTATACCTCTTCTTGGAAAGAAAACAACACACTCCCTCCATCTACCCAAGTGTTCCCTCCTGTCAATGAAACCTGTTAGTTTGGCATTCAAGGCCCTCCTCAATCTGGCACCATCAAGTCTTAGCTGATTCACCCTCAGTCCCATGCCCAAAATGTACTCTGTGGGACTCAAGCCAGACCATTCTGTTGAAGACATTTTGTGCTTTCTTCTAGGTCTTGGTTCACATTATCTCCTATAAATGAAATACTTTCCCTTCTGCTATTCAATTCCTGGGTATTTTTTAAAGCCTACCTTAAAATGCCATGTCTTCTAAAAAACCTTCTGTTATGGGCCAGAACTCTGAACTTGGAACAAAGGATTCTTACAAGGTACTAAGTCAGTGGAATTGATAGAGACAATAGTTATTTAATTTATCATGGCTCAGTATGATTGATTTAATCCTACAAGATGTTTTGGGCCAGAACTTGAAACAAGGTACTAAGTAGAACTGAGGAGACCATGGTTAAATCTAGTTTAGCACTGATTTAATCCTACAACAAATAATGGTTTCCTAGTGATATAACGATTGGTGTATACTCAGTGTGGAACATATAAGGAGGAGATCTCAGGGCCAGAAAACACAAGCACACTAGAAACTCTCGGAGACTCGCCCAGGATTTAGTTGGGGAAATTCAGAAGCCAGAGAAGGCTGCAGGAGCTTAAGCTCTTGGAACCAAAATTATAGAAGGTCTCTAAGAACGCCAACCAGGCCACAGGAAAGGAGACAAGACTTGAAAAGAGACAATAAAGGATTTGGACTTTAATACCTGGCTGCATTTGGGGTGATTAATGAACTGAAACGAAGGCTGCCCCCAGAAGCCCCCCAAGAAACCTGCTCCCAAAGAATATTACATTTTGGAGAAGAATATTACAGCCTTCCATGATTGTTAATGGCCTTCTCTCTGACAGACTGTCCACAACATCTTGCAGACAATCTTTTTTTTTAACACAAAGCTTCTTAAACTATGGGCCTTGACCCAAGTAGCTGAATATGGGGCTCAAAAAATTAGGTTTTTATCAGCAAATGTTTGATTTTTATATCTATTTTATACACCTATTTACATAAATTTACATAAGGGGTTACATAAAATTTCTCAGGAAAAAAGGGGTCAAGAAGGGAAAGTTTAAGAAGCTTTGTTGCAACACACCCATCATCTACTAGAAGTATGGTAAAGTGGAAAGAACCCTGGCCAAGAAACCTGATCTGATTTCTTTACTCCTAGGCAAATCACTATATTTATCTGTCTCTCAATTTTCTCTTTTGTAAAATGTATGCAATAATACCTCACAAATTACCTCACATGATTTTTATGAAGTACTATAAAATGTAAATCACTATTTAATTTCAGCTGCATTTAAAATTTTATTCAAACAATAAAAGCTTTCTGTATGCAAAGCACAGTGAAAGGTGCTCAGTATATGGAGATGGAAAAGCACAGTAAAGTGCCTTCAAGAAGCACAAAAAAGTGAGAAGGAGATATAGAAGACATCTATGATAACCCCACTCCACCCATTTTATAGGTTATATCTTTCTTAATATGCTCAGAAATACATCAAGGTTCCTCCCCACATCCTAACATAGTGATCTATATACAGCAGATGTTAATAAACATTTGAAGAACTGAAATTTCACCATATTCACAAAGCCTTTTCATATGGCTGTTTTCATTAGCCCTACCTGTTCTGGTCTTGGAAACTATAACTTTTCCTATCAACTGGGCAGGGCAAGTTGGGGAGGACAGAAGGGATAAGAGAGAAAAGAGATACATCAGGATGCTGGAAGTAGAAGGATTTGAGCTGAGATTTAAAATATAGATAGATATAGATATAGATACCCTGTTTGTAGTTGCCAGAAGCTGGAAAATGAATAGATGGGCATCTATTGAGTAAATTGTGGTATATGAATGTTATGGAATATTATTGTTCTGTAATGACCAGCAGGACAAATTCAGAGAGGACTGGCGAGACTTACATGAACTGATGCTGAGCAAAATGAGCAGAACCAGGAGACCATTATATACCTCAACAATGATACTGTATGAGGATGTATTCTGATGGAAGTAGATTTCTTCAACAAAGAGAAGATCTAACTTAGTTTCAATTGATCAAGGATGGACAGAAGCAGCTACACCCAAAGAAAGAACACTAGGAAACGAATGTAAACTGCTTGCATTTTTGTTCTTCTTCCCGGGTTATTTACACCTTCTAAATCCAATTCTCCCTGAGCAACAAGAGAACTGTTCGGTTCTACACACATATATTGTATCCAAGATCTACTGTAACCTATTTAACATGCATAGGACTGCTTGCCATCTGGGGGAGGGGGTGGAAAGAGGGAGGGGAAAAATTGGAACAGAAGTGAGTGCAAGGGATAACCCTGGCATGGGTTCTGTCAACAAAAAGTTATTAAAAAATAGATAGATAGATAGATAGACAGGAGAAGCTGATGGCCTTTTACAGACCAAAACTGGGATCACTGACAGGGTAGCTTAATTTGCTGTTACCTTTGGCGGGAAACCTATGGAACCAATTTGTCAAAAGAATGTCATCGATAATGTCACTGATGGCCTTTTCTGTGAGACTCAGAGCTGTACAGCTCACCTACTCAGTGGAACAGATCAAATGAGATCATTCTGCCACTCCTAATAGCTAAACAAAAAAGGATACATAAATATAATGAAACAGTATTGTTTCATAAGGACTGGCAGATAAGAATAATTCAGAGAAATTTGTTAAGATATGTCTAAACTGAGGCAGACCCAAAAAAATCAATCACCAGTGACCACCAACACTGTGTACTGAAAGCTGCAAGAACTCTGATCAATGCAATGACCAATTCTGGCTCCAGAGGACCAGGGCTGAAACATTCCTCCCAGCTCTTGGCAGAGGAATTAGACACAGTTATGGAAGGTGGTTGTTAGATATGGTCAATATGCCCATTTGTTTTGTTTACTCATACTTCCTTGTCACATGGTAGGCTTTTATTGAGGGAGGAGTACTGATAAGTGATAGCAAGGTTAAAAATCAATAAATTAAAAAATAAAGAGAGGATATCCTATGCACAGAATATACTTGAGTAAAAGCAAGGAGTGCTGAGAACACCTAGTGTTGCTTAGTGGGGCTAGGAATTAATATGAGATAAAGCTGGAAAGCTATAGAAGGTAGTGCCAGGCTACAGAATGTGAGCTATCCATTGAAGTCTTTATGATCAGATGACTTCTATGACTTGATAGACATATAAGAAATACTTCTCTGAGGGAAGTATGAAGAATGGATTGAAGGGGAAAATGAGAGAAAGAAGAGGTCACATAATAGATCCAATAATGAGATGAGATCTTAAACTAGAGTAGTGCGGAAGAAATAAAGAGCCTCCAAGAAAAGAGTTGTGTAGGTGGAGTTGACAGGACTTTGTAACTGACTGGATATGAAAGGGGAGGGAAAAAGAAGAGCTAACAGACCAAGGTTATGAGAAGGTAACATGAGAGACAGGAGGGAACAGTGTGAAACACTAAGCTAGCTACATTTTTAGCTTGAACTATGAGCCTTTAGCAATCTGAATCTGGCAGTTTCTGGGCCTGTGATGATAAAGGAAGGCAGATTTGCTTGTTTTTATATCCTCTTTCTCAAGCCCTTCCCAATCACACCACCCAGAGTTTTTATGGGAACAGTGAATTTAAGAGTTGGTGAACTGAATCCCCAGTTCTGATTCTACCATTGAATCACCTCCCAATGATTACCTCCCATCTGTAGGCATCAGTTTCCCTGTATGTAAAATAAAAGGTATCAGACTAAGATGATACCATTTATATCTCCAGCTAAACTTTAGAGATGAGAGAGAAAATATTAGTGTATTAGTAGTATCATTCATATTTTACAGATAAGGAAACTAAGATTCAGAGGTTAGAGTTGTACATTCAAACACAGAGCATGAAAAAAGTCTTGGGTTCAAATGCAGATCTCCGCTATTATCTATATAAGCCTAAACAAACCCACTTCTTCTCCATAAGGCTCTTTCCTGAGAGGGAAAGGGGTCATCTCAAAAAATCTCTTCAAGTTCTAAATTCAGGATCCCAGAAGCTTTGCAGCCAGTTTTCCCAAGGCCAAACTCCATGCTCTCCAGAGCTCTGCTTCCAGTTCTAATATGTTATAAGCCTGTGATCCCATCTGAGAAATGGGGATAACATCACCTAAGTGCTTTGTCAACAGTGAAGCAAAATATAAATTTAAGATGTTTAGGCTTAACCTGGGCTAAGCTTGGACTGGGACACTTACCATGGAGGAAACAAGGAAGAACCATCGGGCGTGGAGCCATTCTGGCCTCCTAGACCTATGGGAAGTAACAGGATCAACTTTCGGGTCCAGCCCGGAGGAATCCGGTGTGATCATGGCCAAAGAGTGGGAGGGGAATTCAGGGAAATGCCTGGCACACGGAGGGTGCTAAATAAATGTTGGCTCCCTAGTCCCAGCTACTGTGGTCAGAAGGGCATTCAGGCTTGTCTGACCCATTAGGAGAGTTAGAACCTCGAGAAAGGTGGGGTACTCTTATCCGCTGCTGAGGGGGGCATCTCTGGGGGAGGGGACGGTCTTTAGAATAAACTAGCACTGCTGCCAATTGGTCCCGAGGCAGGAAAGAGGCCTATTGAGGCCTCCGACCATCGCCATCCTCCAGGAGAGATGGGCAGTGATACAGCCCGGGGTGGACTCCGCATGTTTCCCCCCACCCGAGAGTGGTACGGGCCGGTGCGTGGGGGGGTGTCAATGGTACATTCAGGCAAGCCGTGGGGCCGGAATCTGGGAGGAGCGGGGTTGGGGGGCGGCTCACCCGAGGACGGGCGGTGGTACAGGCCGGTCACGGTGCTTCCGTACACCCCCCAGGCCAGCTGGATCCCCAGGAGGCTCAGCACCAGCCACAGGAGCAGCAACTTGAAGAGGGTCACACGCATATCCTGCGCTTCCCACTCGCGCAGGAATTCGCTGCCCAGAGTGCTCAGAGCGCCCAGGACGGCCGTGGGCAGAGCTTGCCAGCCCAACTCGGACCCAGATTCAGCCGCCATGCTAATCAACTTAACGCTCACCCACCTTGCCCCGGGGGTGGTTCCTTCAGCGGCTACAGCGCAGGCGCTGAGGTTTCTGGAGGGGACCAGCTTGGACTCTCAGGCTGCAAAAGCAGACCCTATCATCAGAGCCCGAAAGGAAGAGCCATGACGCATGCGCAAAGATGTGCCAGTTAAAGGCGAATGGATGACACCAAAACACGCACGCGCACACAAGTGCTAACTACCCCCACAACCTACCTATGCTGTGGGTGACTCGGGAGCACAAAATAGTAACCAGGTCTTTTATAGCCCTGTAGCTCCCGTGATTCCCAGCGCGGCGCTCGTGATTGGTTAAACGGCGTCCTCTTCGGGAGGTTACGTGATTTGGAGCAATCGTTGCCTAGGGGCCGGGCTCTGAGAGCGTGGCCGCGGCTAGCCACGGCTCGAACTCGTCCTGGGCTCGGGAGCGCGCACGTTGAGACCCGCCCTCCAGCCGCCACCGTCGCCGTCGCCGCCGCCGCCACCGCCGCTGCCGCCGCCGCCCGCCCGCGCTCCTGCTGCCCGCCGGTTTCTTGTGTAGAAACTGCCCGAGTCCAAGAACGCGCGGCTCGCGGAGCAGCTTGCCCGGCGCGGAAGGACTCGAGAACCGCCTGAGGTAAGAGACAACCCGACGGCGGAGACGTCCCTTCCTGGGGTCTCCTTCCTTTCCTCCCTTCCCCGGCCCCCCAGTCCGAGGTGCCGGCGCCTCCCTGGGCCTTCCTCCCTGGGCGCCTTCCGCCTGCTCGCTCCCCTTCCGCGTAGCTGCTCGACTCCAGTCCCGGGGTTCGGCAGCCTGCTCAGCCGGCAGCCCCCCGGGCGTCGGTCGGCGACTCGGGCCCCACCTGCTGCTTCTCTCCAACTCCTCCGCCTCGCCCCCGCCCCGGGGTGGGGGGTGGTGTGTCCCGGGGAGCCCGAGACCGCGCCCCGCCGTCGCTGCCCACGTTCCCTTCGGGCTCCCTTCCTCTCAGTCCCCCGAGCTCCGCACTCGATCCCCAGCCGCCGAATGGGTGTGGGGCCGTCCGGGCTGCGGACTTGGTGGGAGCCGGGCCGAGCCGAGCCGGGCCGTGCCCTCCCTTCCGCCCCCGCCCCGGGATTAGGGAAGAAGCGGTGACTCGCGCCGACCCTTGGCTGCCTGGCCTCGGCGAGATCCACTCACTTGCCTACTTGGCTCCGTCCCCTTCCCCGTAGGCCACGGCCTGGTTCAAGCCTCCTCCTCCCTCCCTTCCTCCCTCCCATTCTCCCTTCCTCCCTTCCTTCCTCTTGGGGCACTTCCTCACACCGCCTCTTGGTTGTTTTCCTACCTGTTACACGGCTAGCCTCTACTGAAGCGCTTTTCCGCGCCACCCGGCCCAGCCCCGAACCGAAGGGAACCAGCCTGGGGCCTGATTCACTCAGAAAGAGCGAGCCCGGCCGGGGAAAGCGCTCTGGGGGGTCCGCGTGGGGGTGGGGGGTAGTTTACTTACGGCTGCTTTAGTCCCACCCTCGCGGCTTTTTTTTTTTTTTTTTTTTTTTTTTTTTTTTTTAAAGGCAGCTTCCTCTGACCGTCCTTAAAGTTGATCGGTCTTCCCCGAGCGTGGTCATCTCCAGAAACTTGCTTTCCTTCAGAACCCACTTGGGCTGCGGGATTTCTAGAGGAAGCAGTTAGGGAGGTAGCTCCTGCAGAGTGACTCCTACGGGAGCACCTTCTGGTGCGCGAGCTTCTGGGTCCGTGGGAGGGGGCTTGGTGAAGCTTGGGTGTGTTCAATGGAAGGTATGCTTCTCAGATGGTTCCCTGGAATCCCACTACACTTTTTCTCAAGACGGTTTATATAGGTCCTTCATAATATAAAATGCTATCCATCTGTTAATTTTGGTTTTAAATACAGTAACCTGAGAACTGAAAGAAATTGCCACGTTTATTAGAAACCTTCCAGGTTTGTTTGTTGCTTGTTTGTTTGTGCTTCCTTGTTTCTGCTGTGGCTGTGATTACAAACATTTTACGTGCTAATGCCATTTTTTATTAATCTTTTTAGGCACTACTTTTGGATTGAAATTAGAGAGCTAATCTTTAAAAATTATCCATAAAATTTTTAACTTGTAAAAATAGCTTTCATTACTAAATAGACCTTGTTAGATTAGACAGTGGAGTGATAGATATTAACCTTTTTCAAATATTACTTTAAATCAGAACCACCTGGTACTCCTAAATTTTAGCTGAGCTAAAAAGTTGCTGGTTTTATTCTCAACACTTTTGTACCCTAAAGCTACACTGTACAAATAAAGCGTTATAACTACTTGATTCTCCCTAATGTATAAGATCATACTTTCCTTTAAGGGAGGAATAAGAAAAGAAAAGGAGGAATTTCCCCATAACCTACAACTTGGAATCTTGCACATAGGTGCTGAATAAATGTTTGGCTTGAATGTGACACTAGAGTAGTGATTTTTGAGTCTTTGATTAAGCCTTTTATTACATTTTGCCTTAGTAGTTTTTTTTTAATCAACATTTTATGTATATTTCTTATGTGATTAGAACTTTTATTTTGAAAGTTTATTGTTATATACAAACCGAGACACTGTCTAGAGCTTGATGTTTTAGTATATGCATTTGTTAAACCTATTATACAAGTTCTTTCTTATACGGAGATGGCTACATTTTATAATTGAAGTAATAGCTTTCAAGCATAGTGCCCAGCAAAAACATAGTAGGAGCTTAACAAATGCTTGTTGATTGACATTAAAATGATGTTGATAACTTGCACTAAAAATATACTAATTTGGTAATGAGCTATTTAAAGATCAATTTTTCTTATAAAGTTCATTTCTGAGGGTCATTACTTTAAAATGTATCCACTACCTTTTGTCTAGTGTTTTTTTTTTCCTTCTTTGTAATATAGTCCTTTATAAAAAATAAAAGTTTACCTTGAATTAATCTTTTTATTCCTTTCTGTTCCCACATGTAGATTATGTGGAATGTTAGGGGAATGGAAAGAGGTTTAAATACAATAGGAATGGTCGCTGGCCCATGTGTTCATATAATTTTTGGTTTTAAAGAGACAATAGAAATAATCTAGTCCAAGTTCATTTCATAAATAAAGGCAGAGGAGGAATAAAAAGGAGGTAAGCGGTATTCCAGTTAAATTGTCTTGCTGTTGAAATCTGCATTCCATAACCAGTCTCCCTGTCTGTTTTTTAAAGCAGGCTGTTCCTCATACATGAAATACTCTCCTAATTTCTGTCTTTTGAAACTCTTAGCTTCAGCTTAAATTCTGGTGCTTACCTACTTAGCTCCTATGCACCTAGTAGGAATTTAATAGAAGTTTGTTGAATTGAATTGCTCGGGTTTACAGAGTAACAAAATTTGGATTAGAGCCCAGGTCTCTGATTTCCTAGACTAGTATTCTTTCTAGTATACGGTATTAATGGTCTGTAATTTCTAAGAATCTGCAGAATTCAGTTGCCAAATGGAAATCACAATTCTTAAGCTTCCAAAGAATTGTCAAAGCAATCTTTTCCCTCTGAATCTGGATGGCAGCATGAGAGTAAGTGTAGCAGCTATCCATATCTAAAGCCAACAAGGGCCTGGACTCAGCTCAAACATTTATTCTTCAGAGGTCTGGGCCAGCAAGTTCAAGCTTATGGTCCCAATCCTGTGTGTTTTAGGAGGACCAGCTCAGGATATAATTCATGAGTATCTGCTGTGTGCCAAGCACTATGCAAGTTGATGGGGAGACACAATCTAAAGAATTAAACAATCCTTTCTCAGAGGAAGATGTAAAATAAATGCAAAGTATAGTTAAAGGAGATAGTGCTATATAGTTGGGTAAAACCAAAAGCCTTCAAAGTGGCTCTTGAGCTTCATCTTGAAAGAAGAGGTAGAGGCCAAGGTGAGGAGGGGAAAGTACCTCCCAAACATGAGGAAGGGAGACCAATTAGATGGACACTGCAATAGTCTTGGTGAGTGGTGATCAATAGGAGATGGTAGAGTAGAAACTAGGGTCAGCTATGAGAGATGAGTACATAAAAATATCAAGACTTGGCAACTGATTGGATATGTAGGGTAAGGAGGGAGACCAAGGAGTGCTGAGGTTGCAGTACTGGAAGAATGATGATGCCTTTGATAGAAATTGAAAGTTTAGAAGAAGAGAGATGGATTTGAGGGGGGGGGGGGGAGAGAATCATGATGTTTTGGATATATTAGATTTCTGATGGCTCTGGAGCATTTGGTTTGATAGGGGACTAGAACTTAGAGAATAAATGGGGGCTAGGCACACAGCTAACATCAGAATTTTGAGTTTGAACCTCATTCCTCTTGCTCCCACTGAACCATGCTTCTTTATTGTGAGCAAGTAGTAATGAGTACCACATTTGTTGTCAGAAGACCTGGGTGATAATATTGCCCTGGGTGCCCCATTAGCTATGTGTTCTTGGGCAGCTCATCTAACCTCTTGAGTCTGTTTCTTCATTAATAAACTGCATGATATTTCTATTACTTCAAGAGGTTTTCTATGAGAAAAGCACTAATCCATTAAGGAGTACAAATCGTCTTATCCTCACTTTGTTGAGGTAACTGAGACTAAGCTAATAGATGATGATTCTGCAACCCCAACTTCTATACTTAATATGGAATAAATAGAAGCCAAGTGAAGTTTTTCAAGACTAAAGATAATTGCATTGGCTTAGACTCAAATCTCAGATATTTATTTGGTAATAATCAAATGAGCCTTGTTCATATAGAGTGATTGACCCTTTGACTCTGAGCAGCTCTGGTTTTACATCAGTCATGGAAATAGTTGTGTGCTTATCAGCCTTCGGAGGTTAATGAACTCTTTCATTAAGAAGTCAGATTCTACTTCTCAAGAATCTCAATGCAATACTCTGTACACAAAGATTCTAATTCATCTTTTTTTATGTCATGAATCCCTTTAACAGTCTGGTGTTAAAAGAAAAAAAGCCTATGGGCCTCTTCTCAAAATAATGATTTTAAATGTATAAAGTAAAAATTACAGGGTTACAATCATTGAAATATAGTTATCAAAAGGTATTTTTAAAAGTTCATGGACCCAAAGTTAAGAAGCCTTCTCTAGGCCAACTTACACCCTACTACAACATCATACTCAGCAAGTGTTAGTCAGACTTTTGAAGGCCTCAATCCAAGAGGAACCTAAGGAGTCCACTTTTGAGTGACCTTAATTGTAATTGGGTTTTTATTACCTGTCTTAAGTTGCTTCTGAGTAGAGGTTAATTTCATTCTTGGCATTTGTAGCTATCTCCAGTGCCAAGAACAGAGAAGACCAGACATAATGAGTTCTTGTTTAGTGATTATATTAGGTCTACATCTGAGTACTTAGAACTTTCATCCTGACTCCTAAATCTAGTGACTTCTTCATGACAATTTTTCACATTGTGAAAAGATAGATAGCTATCACAGGTCCATCCCCCTCATCCCCCTACTCAAAGCCTTCTCTTCTCCAGGTTAAAAATTTACCCTCTTTTTGGGGGGGGGGGGGGTGTTTTTGAAGTCTTTGCATTCAGGGGACTTTTCTGTGAAAATATAATGCATAGAATTTGGATGTAGTATTCCAGGTGTAATCTGGCCAGAGTCAGAGTACCAATGATATTGTTCAGAAGTAATTGACTTTGCCTTTTTAAATGCCACCTAAGATCATATTAGCTTTTTTGGCTGCTTTATTACACTCTTGATTTGTTGCATTTATATGCTAAAAATTCTTAATTTTTTGTTTTCCAACAAACTGCAATTCCATCATTTTGTACTTGTGAAGATAAATTTTTAAGCTCGTGTGTTAAGATTTTACCTGTATACTTGTTACACTTGAGCCAGTTTTACTTTGTGGTTTTGTGTCATGTATAAATTTGGTAAGTGCATCACTATCTAAAACATCAGTAAAATTCCAAATAGCTTGGGGCAAAAGACTAATTCCTCTGCTCAAAAAACCTCCAAGTTTGATATGAACCCATTAAGTATTTATTTATCCTGGAGTCCTACTTTTCAACCAACTTCTAATTCATTTTTATTGTATTGTTGTCTAGCCCACATTTACCTATTTTGTCTACAAGAATAGTACAAAGGAATTTTTTTCCCCAAAATGTTAGGGAAGAGATTCTTTCTATCCCCCAAATCTTCTCCTTTTCCCCCAATATAGGAGTCCTAGCAAAGATTAAATTTTCTTGCTATACATATCTTGTTCATTGTCTTCCCTGACCCACAGAGAAGCTTTTTTTTTTTAATCAAATACTACTATGTGTAACATTTTCTTCTGCAACATCTTTCCTGATCATGAATGTATGAGAGTTTTTTGGTTTGATTTGATTTGGCTTTTAAATTTCCCCTCAATATTGCCATTTAATCATAACCAAATTTTCCTTATTACTTGAGGTTGAGTATAAATAAGTTATACAGAGGATATATATAAAAGAGTTCTTACCTACTTCCTGAAAATAGGGTAGAAATACAACCTTGGAAGAGATTCCCTAAGATTTCTTATCAGATTATAGGATCATAGATTTAATGCTATGAGGAACTTTATAGAAGTCTTCTAGTCTACCTGTCTCATTTTACAAATGAAAAAACTGAGGCCCAGAGTAGTTAGGGTATATTGCCCAAGGTTGCCCAGGTAGTGAGTGGAAGAACCAGTATTATTCACACCAGAATCTTTTCAAAGACTCTACATCGAAGCCGGTGACATGGATAAAATGCTATTCATCTACTTTAGTTTTATCATAGTCGTTCTTAGAATCATAAAATTACAGCTTCAGATCTAGAAGAGACTCTACAGTCATGGATTTAGGGCTGGAAGGGACCTCAGTGATCATCAAATCTAAACCATTTGTTTTACAGTTGAGGAAATGGAGACCCAGTGAGATTATCTAGTTCAAATTGGACTTTATAGAAAAGAAAAGTAAATCTCAAATCAGATTAGTGTTAATCTGTATTTGTAATTCAGGATGAATTTATATTTTAACTTTATAAATAATTTTCTTGGATTTCACATTTTTGAGCTTAGTTATTTTTACTAGTAAAAATAGTAAAATGTAAATGTAAAAATGAATAGCAAAAAGTAATATACCAAGTGTATGTTATGTACAATGTATACTATTTTAAACCTGGAAGAGAGACTAAGATTAATAAGTTTTAATCCTTTAAGACTTTTTCCTTCCCTTTACTGTGCTTATGGCCTGCTATCACTAAGAACAAATAAGCAACAAATAAACATTTGCTACTTTTTAGAATTCACCCCCATAGCTTGTTTTAAAGTCCACTTAATTATTTCTCCAGTTCTGTCTATATAAATAAGCTATCTTTACCTTATTGCCTCAACCTATCCCCTTTACTTATGTCTAGCTACATCTATGTTCTTAAAGTTCGCCTACATGTACACAGTTCTTTACAACTTTGGAATCCTAGCCATCTTAGTTTTGATCTTCTTAACTTTTTTATTAGAAACTAAATAAGCATATTTATGTGTATCTCTCACAAGAGTAAAACTCTTGCTGTTCCACTCTGGACACATTCAATGTTAAGTGTTCTTGAGATAAGGAGGCAGTTAAAGTTTCTAAATAGCAATTTAGTTGACATAATTGATTCCTGTTCAAAAATTTCATGCATATTTATGTACTTATAATCATAGTAGTGTTTTTACCCTATTGTTGTTCTATCTCAGTTTCATGTGCTTCCCATTGAAATGTAGAACCACCCCGACTTACAGTAGTTAATAAACATCATGTTTTGAGACACATACATGGTTAATTACAGCTAGTCTGCAGTACAAAATGAGGTGTGAAAGTTAGTAATATGTTCTTTAGTGAATAACCAAATAATGAATCTGTTTAAACTTACTTAGGAGCTAGAATGATCTTTAAGTTGAGTTGACTTTTGTAGGAAGCAAGAAAGCAAAAAACATGCCTATCAGCAAAAAAAAAATTTTTTTTTTTTGTAAATATAACCAAAAATAGTTAACAACAAATGATGTCCTTCTTCTGGACTTACTACACAAGCTTCTTTGAAATTGTTCTAGACAAAGGTCTTTTGGATATGATGCCAATATTATTTTCTATTTAAGTTGCAATAAGCTAAATAAATTTAGTTCTATGTCTAAAATTAGCAATTTCCTTAGAATATCCCTACAGGTCTCTGATGTTAGTAAAAAGTTGGGTTTTAGAGAGAATGTTGCTTAGGAAATAATAGTCTGCTTTTTTCTTTAGATTCTTATTTAAAAGAGAAAAATTTGTCAACCCCATAAATTGTTTAGAAAATGATTACAAAGTCTATAATGTTTATAGTAGTGTGTAATTTACAGAGCATGTGAAGTAGGCTGGGTGAAGAGTGTGTGTGTGTTAGCATGTCTCTCAGAAATGAAATCTTGGACCTCTATCCCACATTGATCACTGGATTTTGCATTGCATATCTCTTAGGGCAGGATTTTGGATTACTATACTTGGGTTTCCACATGCAAAATTAATAGATTTTTAATTCTTAAATTTGTTTTACATTTCCATAGTGCCTTTCCTCTGAGAAGTTCAAGGTGCTTTACAGAACCTATCTGCTATACAGGTCGTATTTCTCACAGCATCCCTGTGAGGTAGGTACATGCATCAGAAATTTGCTCTTTGCTTCTTTTTCCCTACAGGGACAAGTAATAGAAGGTGCTAGGGAAAATGTAGGTGTGTCACTGTCATTAACATTCCTTTATTCATCAATGTCAGCCAATGTACTCTTTAAAAAAATTTTTAAAGTTTTTTATTGGTATCTTTATTTTATTTCCAAATCCTCCCCTCCCTCACCAGAAAGTTACTCTGGATAACAGAAAAAGGCGGTGGGAGATTGGTAATAAAAGCAAAATGAACCACAATAACTGATTTGGCAGTGTATGGTTTCACAATGATAGTTTCCCCAGCTCTCTGAAGAAAGAGGGAGGTTTATTTTCTCATCCCTTTTTTGGGAATACCCACTCCCCTTTTGTGGGAGGGAAGGAGGGGTCCATACATGATCATAAATAGATAGCATTTGATTGCCCTTTTTTGTTCTTTTTACTTATATAGTTGTAGTTCAGATTCCACTTTCACTCTTTACTCATAACTGTGCTTACTTTTTTTTCTAGTTCAACTTTCCCCTAACTTCCTTGCTATATTCTGTTCATAACTATAGCTCTTATATTTCTAAAGACATCTTTATATTTATTTTCTAAATGGCTTCATGAAATTTAATTCTACGTTAGCCACTTTAGAGCTTTGCTTCCTCTTGTTTTCATTGTTTTGGTATATATCAGCTGGTCTTTCTAACCTTTTTGCTTATGCTATGACTGTTACTCAATCATGATTGGCTATAAAGGAGAATGTACCAAAAACAAATAGACCAGGAACAAAAGGGATACAGGGAGTAAAGTGTATCTTAAAGATGTTTGAACAGTGACTAGTATTAACGTGGAGGTACAAAAAATATACATATAATTCAGTGAGTCTTCAGATATTCAGCAAGGTATTAAATGGAACATGAGAATAAATTTGAATTTTGTTTTGTTTTTTTAAATGCCCTTCCATGGGGTTAGGGGAGTGATCTTTTAGCAAATATATACTTATAGAATATCATGTACCCTATAGTTAGTTTGGTTAAGCATGACATTGAAGTAATGGACTTAATCCTTATATGGAGCAATTAGCTTTACTGTTTAAAAAAACTGGGGCTGCAAAATATACTCTTATCCTTAAAGCACTGTTGTTGTCCCTTGTTTTCTAAAATTTTATTGATGTCTTTTGTTTTTATATCATTTCTGAATGTCTTGTTCCCCCGATCCCCAGGGAGCAAGATATTAAAGATGTTCAAAACAAAACAACCAAAAAAATCTTTTCAGCAAAATCAACATGCCTGTGTTTGACTGCATACATAAAATTCCATAACCAAAAGATCTTTTCATGAAAGGAGTGAGAAACAATTTCAACTCTTCTCATAGGCAATGTTTTAATAAGTTCGTGCTGTTGCTAATGACAGTGTGAGTTTGGCCCAACAACAGACCTAGTATCACTATTGAAATGAACTTAAACAGGAAAATGCAACTGTGCATAGCAAATATATTTGGTAAAAGTATAGCAAAATAGTGTTTTGTGTATTCTTGCTGTGGTGCTAATTGACCTGCAAAGTATTTTTAAAACACTTATTGTGGGACAGTTGGCTATTCAGGGTCCTGGAAATAAACTGGAAAACTCTTCTTTCAAGGAACTCTCATGTTCTATTAAACATCACTAATGACTAATTCAAAGCCTCCATTTTGCTAGGACAGAAGTCTTGCATGGGTAGATATGGCAGTGTGTATAGTAGTATATATTTTACTAGTGGTAGTTAATATGCATCTTCCTATAAAGAGAATGATAGTTGTTTTTAATACTGCTTCTTAATTAAAAAAAAAATCTGCTTTTTCCTTTCATTAATGATGGTCCTTTAGCTCCTTGTCTTTTTGTTTCTACCTTTTAAAAAAGTGAGTTTGCTTTCCCCCACCTACCCACTCTATAGAACTTGTTGGCTACTGTTAGTTTACTAGAGATGTTGTTGGTGCTTTCACTTAACTTTTTTTTAAAGATGTGACAGTTCAGTGAAAAAGGCACTAGAATGAAATAGATGGTATTTTGAGAGCAGGTTTTATTTCTGGCTAGCCAGTTATATGCCATGTGACCAATGACCAAGTTATTCAACCTACTTTAGAAAAAATTATCTGGGATGATATTACTTGTCCTTTGTCAAGCACTGAAGATATTCATATGATAACACTTTAATTTAAAAATAATTTTTGAAAGCTCTTATTTTTACAGTCTAAATTCACTTTTATATCCTCCCTCCCACAAGAAGACAGATACTTCTTTTTCCAGTATTTCAAAGCAAAATATTCATGAATGTATAAACAATTGTAAAATTGGCTTTGTGATTGGTGATTGATAGGTGTATCCACTGTTGATAGTAAGCTTAAAATTCAGAATTTTATTGTGTTTATATGAAGGGACAGGAGAACTTATTCTGTCTTTTCCTGTTTATCTCTTTAAAAAACAAAAAGATTGCTTAGTAACTTTGAATTACATATTTTCTTGTATTTTACCACCTTTTGTGGTGGTGATCCTATTATATCTTTGAGGTTTACTGGTTCCCTATGATCACCTCTAAACTTCAGTAAGTGAGAAGACTGGGCAATGTGGAGGAGAACTTTCTGGTAGTAAAGTATATTGAATTAAACCCGAAGTCAGAAAGATCTGGGTTTTTTACCCAAATACTAGCTGTGACTGACTGTAGGCAAGTCATTTAAATTGTCTTCCGCTTCCTTATCTGGAAAATAAAGTATAAAACAGCATCTACTTCACAAAGTTGTTGAGGATCAAATGAAAATTTAAAAGTACTTTGCAAACCATAAAGCATTATAGAAATAGCTGTTTCTGGTCCCTAATGTAATTACCATCTCTCTTTCTCTTTTCTGGGGAGGGGGGGGAAGGTGGGAGTGGGTGGTAGAGTAAAAGGGAGGGACTACTGCCAATATTTTTTGAGATTTGCAGGTATGAAGAATGTAATTTTCACAGCTCTCTATATTTACCATAGAAGATTGGGGACTGGACCTGTGACTTAATTAGTATCTGGAACTCCCTCCCTTAGTTCCATCCTTTCTTTGCAATTTTGTTTTAGAGAGTTGCCTAGAGCCCAGCTTCTTAAATTATGAATCTTGACCCATTGTGGAGTCTTGTAACTAAAGGTGGGGTAGAAAAATTATGATTTATTATTAGTAAATGTTTGATTTGTATAATTCTATTTCTGGAATCATGTAAAAATTTCTCAGGCAAAAAGGGGTCAAAAGTGGAAAAAATTTAAGAAGCCTAGAGTACTGAGAACTTAATTGATTGTTTCAGGTTCACACAGAAATTATATCAGAGTTGTGATTTCAACCTGGGCCTTTCAGTGCCATATACAAAGCATTATGTAAAATATACAGATAAATAAGACATTCTCCTTACCTTCAGAGACCTTAGACTTCAGTGGGAGAGAAGATAGACTGTTAGTTCAGTTACTGGCTATCTCCCTAAAAGGAAGTCTTTTCTTGCTTTCTTTTTTACTTTTTTAAAATAATATTTTATTTTCTCAAATAAATGGAAAGAGTTTTCAGCATTCACCTTTGAAAATTTTGTTCCAAAATTTTCTCCCTATCTTCCCCTCCCACTCTCCAAGACAGTGAGCAATCCAGTATAGGTTAGATATATGCAATTCTTTTAAACATATTTCTATATTTGTTATGCTGTGCAAGAAAAATAAGATCAAAAGTGGAAAAAAAAAAACAAGCAAACAACAACAAAAAGGTGAAAATATGCTTTGCTCCACATTCAGTCAGGAAGTGTGTATATATATATATATATACACACACACACAGACAGATATAGACGTAAAAAAAAAAAAAAAAAAAAAGTCCTAACACAAATTACTTGCCCAGGATGATAAGAAGTAATTTTGAGGCTGAATTTGAATTCTTCTTGAAGTCTTCCTGACTGAGTACTCTGTTCATGATAACATCCTCCAGCTACCCAAACCGCTGCCTATTTATTATTTCTTGGCAATCTTTTTCAGTGGGATATATGTGAGAAATGACTTCAAAGCAACTGTAAATTCAGTGCTCAGTCCTTGGGTTAAAATTGGGGTAAAAATAGGCTGTAATTCATGTCTTAATACAAAGTCAATTTATGTGGACTATTTTCACACCAATATAATTATATAGGAGGTACAAAATTTGGTGAGATTACTATCTAGAAAGTATTCATTTCCAAATAAGGAGAATAGAATCAAGGAAGACTTTAACAGAAGAAATGGCTTTTGATCTGACCCTTGAGGGATGGGGGTAGGGAGGCACTCTAGTGTTTGGAAATAATATGAATGATATCATTGATTGTAACTCCATCTGTGTCATCTGTTGGCCTTCATGTGTCCTCTGCAGCATTGTAAAACTCCCTCAAAATTTCCATTTAATTTCTTATACCTGCCTATGAAAAATCAAAACCATGATGGGAAAAGTCAAGATGTGAAAGAGATACTATATAGACAATTTTTTCTGTTTTATCATAATGTACTTGAAATCATTAATGTGTAGTTTCTCATCTCTATTCCCAGGTTACTGTTTAATTGAACTTCCTTTTGTATCACTTTGCTTTAAAGAAATGCAGAGACTAAAGTTTAGCACCTTTAGATTGCCAATCTTTGGCCCAGAAGGAGAGTCAGAAAAGATTGGATACACCTGTAAGAAGGGGTAGTGTGGGGTAATTTGGAGCTATGATAGTGTTAGATGTCCTTATGTTGAAAACAAGCTGCACAATTAGCTATCTATTCCTAGGGATATTGGGGTGTTCCCTGTCTTTACAATCAAATACTCTGTTTTAAGCCATGGGCCTTTTGGCTTGATGCCATAGTTCCCTAGGGGGCTCCAACCCCCCCACATATTATCTCTAAATATTGTGGGTTTTTTAGATTGTCTTTGTTCTTTCCTTCCCTAGCCATCAGCTCTTCTGTTAGCATCACAGGTTCCTTTCTCTCCTCCACTCCTTTCTCCTCCACCTCCTTTCTCTCTTTCCCTCACCAGATACATTGTGTCTAGGAAACCAGTTGACCAGGTTTCACTCTAGTCAGAAACTGACCTAAGAGTCAATTTTAGGTAAGTCTTTGAGGAGTTTTTCTAAGAGTAAAATAGAAAAGATTTACAGCACAAACTTTGTGATATCCATCTGGCTGCTCAAATACAGTTTTGCTTGCTTCCTAGTTTTAGGAAATGTTTCAAAGAGTTGAGACTTGGATGCTTTTGAACTCTGGCTCTGAGGCATCCCTGAGAGTTAGAAAAAGTCAAGTTTTCTCTGGAAGCAATCATTTTCTTTTCTACTTTTAGAAACAGTTAATCTTGCTATAGAGCAGCTTTACTGGGACACTGACTTTAAAAAAAAGAATAGAATGTATGTCAATGGAAATGAAGCTACAACCAGGAAGAAATTTTTATTAAAAAAAATAAAATCAAATGAAAGTTATATACTTTGTGTCTGGAGCACTGTGTTAAACACTAAAGGGGATGGGATTCTTAAGCTTTGGTTGCCATCAGAAAACTTCTAAATACTCCTCCTAAATGCTCCTGCATGAAATATCAATAAAAATATCTATAATATGTAAGATTAAAGAAATGTCACCTGCTACTCACAGAACTAGAGCCAGATTTAAATTAATTGGGAAATGTTTAACAAAAAACACATAAAAATACACTGTGATATGAATTTCCAAGTCAGTATGTGGCTACAAATATTTGAATTTGATTCCACTGCATTAAAAGAAAATTACCCATTATAAGGCTTGTAGTGCATTTTATTATTTTGACAAGGACTACTTGTAGAGCAAGTATTTTAAGTTTAATGCTTAAGAACAAGTTCTGTCCAGGTGAGTTTTCAGTCTTTTAGATATCATGTGAAATTTTTTAATTTAAAAATCTAGCAGAAAACTTGGTTCAGCAGACCTATACAGATAATATCCTCATTTCCAGAAACAATCAAAAAGCAAACTCAACTCAGAAGACATATCTAATAGATAATTGCAAATTACTTGATGATGTCTGTACAAACAAATATTCAGAATTTGGAAAGCTTTCTTAAAATGGTTTTTAAGCATTCTAAAACTAGTTGACAAAAAATATTTCTTTTGGGAAGAGGGGTTTCTCAGGAGATAGTTTATTATTCCCCTTTGAAGATATTCAAATGAATCCTGGTAGACAGCTTTCTAGGAAGTAAAGGCAATTCCCACTCAAATAAGTTTTTGACTCTTTGATTCTATGCTTCTGAAAATTGGTCTGTTTAATTATGGGAATTTTATTTGATACAAGTTTTCTGAAATATCATATATAGTTTATTTTGTTTTTCTAAAGTTTCTGGGATTTCATAATGATGAAATTAGAAAATCTTGACATCCTTTAGTTTGTATGTTTATACTTGACTTTGTATGTTTGTCAGTTATTTGTATAATTAAACATTTTCTGAACTGATATTTATTTAAGCTTATCTCTCTGGACAATATGCTTTCAGTTTTTTGGTTGTTTTTTTTTTTTTTTTTTTTTTAATAGCTTTTTATTGACAAAGCATATGCATGGGTAATTTTTCACATTGACCCTTGTAAAACCTTCTGTTCTAACCTTTCCCCTCCTTCCCTCCATCCCCTCCCCTACATGGCAGGTAGTCCCATACATGTTAAGGTATATGTTAAATACAATATAAGTATACATATTTATACAGTTGTCTTGGCTATATAAGAAAAATTGAACTTAGAAAGAAGGTAAAAATAACCTGGGGAGAAAAATAAAAATTCAAGCAAACAATAACAGAAAAAAATTAAATGCTGTGTTGTGGTGTACACTCATTTCTTTCACTGGTGTAGTTGGTTCTGTTTATCACTGATCAATTGGAACTGATTTGGATCCTCATTGTTGAAGATAGCCACTTCCATCAGAATTGATCCTCATATAGTATTGTTGTTGAAGTGTATAATCTCCTGGTTCTGCTCATTTTACTTAGCATCAGTTCATGTAAGTCTTTCCAAGCCTCTCTGTATTCATCCTGCTGGTCATTTCTTACAGAATAATAATATTCCATAACATTCATATGCCACAATTAACCAACCATTTTCCAATTGATGGGTATCCACTCAGTTTCCAGTTTCTGGCCACTACAAGAAGGGTTACCAGAAACATTTTTGCACATACAAGGTCCTTTCCCTTTTTTAATATCTCTTTGGGATATAAACTAGTAGAAACACTGCTGGATCAAAGGGCATGCACAGTTTGACAACTTTTTGTGTATAGTTCCAAATTGCTCTCTAGAATGGTTGGATCTGTTCACAATTCTACCAACAATGCATCAGTGTCCCAGTTTCCCCACATTCCTTTCAACATTTGTCATTATCTTTTTCTGTCATCTTAGCCAATCTGAGAGGTATGTAGTGTTATCTCAGAGTTGTCTTAATTTGTATTTCTCTCATCAATAATGATTTGGAGCACCTTTTCATATGGGTAGAAATACTTTCAGTTTCATCATCTGAAAATTGTCTGTTCATATCATTTGACCATTTATCAGTTGAAGAATGGCTTGATTTTTTTATAAATTTGAGTCAATTCTTTCTATATTTTGGAAATGAGACCTTTATCAGAACCTTTAACTGTAAAGATGTTTTTCCAGTTTATTGCTTCCCTTCTAATGTTGTCTGCATTAGTTTTGTTTGTATAAAAGCTCAAAAAATACTTCTTGATAATCACTTGATGTTATCTATTCTTTGCTTACTGAAAAATTATTTCTTGGAAAGTAAAGTATATATCTTCATTATGTTGAATATTTAATATAAATTTTAATATTACAATCATGTGTAATGATTGACTTTACTAGATGTCTGTCATGCTTGTCATATAACAAGTGCTTAATAAATGCTCTTATCAGCATATAGCTTGGTAAACAGCATTATTAAATTAGCACCTTTTAACTTTTCTACCAGTTTTGATGTTTTGCTTTTTGAGAAAACAAAAATTTTTGTTTCTTGTCTGATTTAAAAAATGGGAGGTGCATTATCCTTTGTATAGCCTATATTACACCCAAGTTGTTGTTTAGTTGTTTCAGTCATGTCTAATTCCTCATGGCCCCTTTCATAGTTTTCTTTGCAAAACCACTGGAGTGGTTTGTAATTTTTTTCTCCAGCTCATTTTTACAGATGAGAAATTGAGGCAAACAGTTAAGTAACTTGCCCAGGGTCATACAGATAGTATCAGAGTCCAAATTTGAACTCAGGTACTCAGTGCTTTATCCAAGTGTAATGGATGCAGCAGCAATGGCAATTATATCTTCATTCAGAATAGTGATCTGCAGTATCTGTGTCAAGGAATCAATTAAGAATGGCAAATTTTCCTCTCATATTTAATTAGATTCCTACCTGAAAAATCACCTTATTCAAATCAATTCTATGTTTTTTTTTTTTTTTGTTTTTTTTTTTGTTTTTTTTTTACCTTTCTTATCGCAAGCTATATGATAGAAAATTGAAATATGTAATTAGCCTCTTGGGGAAATTTTGAGATATTGCTACTTTTCAAAGACTATATCTTTATTTTCTAAATAGAAACTGTCCTATCCCATTTTTGTGAAAATTTGCATCTTTGTTTGTTGCTAGAAAAGAATAAATATTCCACTTTGATTAGAGGAAGTTGAATCTAAGGAACTTAAGTACACATTGTAAAGCTCATTATAATCTTTGAACAGTTTCATCAAAAAAAGTTCAATTCTTAGTGAAACAAGGAGAACATTTGTTGTGAATAGTAACAGCAACAATGTAAGATAATCAGCTGTAATAGATTCAGCTCTTCTCAGCTGAGAAGTTATTTAAGACAATTCTAAGACTTATGCTGGAAAATGCTACCCACATCCAGAGGAAAAAACAGTGGAGACTGGATGTAGATCAAAGCATAGTTTTCTCTCTCTCTCTCTTTTTTTTTTTTTTTTTTTTTTTTTTGTTGTTGTTGTTGTTGTTGTTGTTGTTTTATATATTGGGGAAAAAAGTAAAATACTACTAAGTGAGGGGGAAATAAAATGAAAAGTTCTTTTCACTGGATTTTCTTGTGATCTTAAAATATACTGAATTCTGTGATTAGACACTTTTAAAAGCTCTATTGTAAATTAAAGTGTAAACAGTTATCCTTTGATGTCTTTACTAAAGGATTCTTATAGCATAGTAAAGGAAAAAATTATGCAAAGGCCCTTTGTCTGAACAAGGTAACTAGACAAATAGGAAAAGAAGTAATAGTAAATTATTAGTAATTCCCTGGCAAGTTAGTGCTTAATGTTCATCATTGATATGTTTTGTTAATTTATACTATGTTTTTATATACCTAAATAGCAAAAGAATTGGATTTTCCTGAATATTTAACAAATTCAACACTACCCCTTCCCCTAAAACAACAGCACCTTTACTTTATATATATTTGTACAATTTGTGTAAGAGTTGATCTAAGTTACCCAATTAGAATCTAGCCCTTTTCTTTTTTTTCCCCCCTCTTTTAATCATCTACCTTTCAATATCCAGAAGTCTGCTTTGAGTATAACTATTCCCTTTCTGGTGTTATTCTCCCTGTTAATCACCTTAACTTTTACTATCCTCACTTTTTTCTTGTTGAATTTTAGGTTTTACTATAGTAAATTGTGTGTATGTATTCAAACCTCTTGTCCATTTCAAATAAGTATGATATTTATCTGATTGCCCATTTCTTCTACCACTTTTCCATGTTTGTATACCCTTGTTCATACACATCCCATTTTTTGCAGAAATAGCAAGTTCTACCTGCTTCCCTTTACTTTTTCCAACCCTCTTAAAAGAACCAGTCCACCCCTACACCCTATTTTTTATTGTTTCCTTAATACCTTTTGAATAATAATGACATTAAAGAAAAAGCATTAATAACTGCTTGGCTGCATCCTAAGGAGCATTGGCTTTTCCATATTACTTACAGCTGAAATTTTCCTCTCCCCCTTTAGAAGGTGAGCTCTTCCAGAGCAGATAATATCTAATTCAATTTGTAGCCCCAGTGCTGCAGTAAGAAATTAATATGTTCATTTTTTGATCTAAAGATCTTTAATTTTCCCTATGATTCCAAAGGAATTATGTTGAAGTATATTTCCCAGAAGAGAGGAGATAGATCCATGGTACAGGATTACATAAGTTTTTAGACATGGCTACTGGATGGATTTGTTTCTTCTTTTTTGGTAAGGGGGATGCATTTGTTATATGAACTATCTGGTCTTGTATGATCCTAATCATGGTTCCTTAGAACTTGAACTCTATAGTTGCTTACAATTTTTTTTTTCTTTAAAAGCAGAAACTTTTTATTTTGACTATGAAAACCTAGACCTTTTCCCTTCAGACTTCTTTCTCAGAGGCAATCAGAAAGAATAAAAATTCTTCCTATCTTCACTTTATTTTCTGGTTCTTATATGAACAATGTCCATTTGTGAAAATACTTTAGTCTTTTTTAAAAAATTAAAAATATTCAGAGAGCATGATTTTTGCATTCTTTTTTCTTGATCTGTTTTCCAGGTCACTTGTTTATAATAGCTGATGATTTATATTCAATATTTTCAGGTTTTTCATTTTGTTTTAGTGTTTTTTTTTTTAATGTAGTCATAAATTTCTGTTGAGGCTATTCTAATTTTCAGAATTAGTTAACTTGGATGAGGTTGGCCACTTTTCCTCCTAAATTACTCATTCTCCTTTCAGTTCTTTCTCTTGCAGGCCTCAGTATTCACAGTGGTCCTTGTGGAAATCCTTTTTTCCCCCCCGTTGATTTTCTTTTTGCCCAATTCTGAAGGAATTTCTCTTCCAAATTGGAATTTGGTATATCTTTAGATCTTGTTTTGATTTTTTTTTTTTTTTTAATGATCTGTATCTTCTTGGATTTATTCATGTCTTAATTTCTGAATTGGGGCTTTATTTGTGGGTTAAGTTCTGCCTCCTGCTGGCTGGCCTTGTGTAATCTTGGATTTCTTTGCTGACCTCCCCCTCTTCTGCTATGTCCTGGATTTTTGAAGTTAAGAGTTCTGCATCTTCTTTGGACAGGAACCTTAGAATAGTTGAAAAAGAGAATCATTTGGAGAAGATGAAATTGAAACTAAATTCAGAAGGAAGAAAATTAAAATGGAGGCCATATTATACTTTTGATAACATGAGTTCAGTTTTCTGCTGTTACTGCCATTGACACAACTTAAATTTACAGTTTAATGTGAAATTTTTTGATACAAACTAGTTTTGTAGTTCAGAGAAAAGGAAATTATTTGGAAGGCTGCAATTGTCGAGAAGAGCTTCGTCCTAACCTTGAAAAGGATTTGGATGGTGCAGAAAGAGAATATTCCTGGGGAATGTACTTCTCTAGTGAAGACAGAAATGGACATGAATATAGAGAGTAGTAGGGGGAGGAAGAGTGCACAATGAGGACACCAGTTTGACTAAAGCAGAAGTTATGTGATAGGGGAAGAATAGAAAAGAGATTTGTTAAGGATAAAATAGGGGATAATTAGAGATGATCTCAAAAACTGAACAGTTTAGCAGGAAATATGATCAAAGAATTGTATGAGGATGAGTAAATAATATGGTAATAGTATACAAGATGAATTTGTAGGGAGAAGCTGGAGTCAGGATAGTTTATCGCACTTGGTAGTAGAATACTTTTAACTTCCAAACATTGTTATGGTGCATTATTTGTCCCTCATGATACCTGCAAAAGTTTTCAGAGGTTTTTTTTGTTTGTTTGTTTGTTTGTTTTTGTTGTTGTTGTTTTTTTTTTTTTTTTTTTTGGCCTTAAAGGCTTCTTAAATTGCTTAGAAAATTGACATTTTACTAAAGTCATTGGCTAAGTTAAAAGTTCACACATCGTTTGGCCATTATGTAGGTTAATATGTCTCTCCAGGAAGGAACTTAGCAAAATTGTTGAAATGATTTTATGCTCTTAATGTTAATATAAGTGGCCGAGTGAAATGAGCAAGACCAGGAGATCATTATATACTTCAACAGCAATACTATATGATGATCAATTCTGATGGACGTGGCCCTCTTCAACAATGAGATGACCGAAATCAGTTCCAATAGAGCAGTAATGAATTGAACCAGCTGCCCCCAGCAAAAGAACTCTGAGAGATGACTATGAACCATTACATAGAATTACCAGTCCCTCTATTTTTGTCCACCTGTATTTTGATTTCCTTCACAGGCTAATTTTTAGTACACTATTTCAAAGTCCGATTCTTTTTGTACAGCAAAATAACTGTTTGAACATGTATACATATATTGTATTTAACTTATACTTTAACATATTTAACATGTATTAGTCAACCTGCCATCTCGGGGAAAGAGGGGAAAAGTTGGAACAAAAGGTTTTGCAATTGTCAATGCTGAAAAATTACCCATGCATATATCTTGTAAATAAAAAGCTATAATTAAAAAAAAAAAAAAAAGGAAATCAATGTTAATATAAGTAGCTGGGTTATAATTAGGTTCAATTTAAACCTTTTAATTTAAAAAAATTTAATTTAAATTTAATTTAAAAAAAAAAGAAAAGAAAGAATTTGATTTTGTGAAAGTGGTGTTCTCCTTTATTCCCTCTATCTGATGGCTTTACCTATAAGCATATCCTTGGCATACTTATCTCTTTTGAGGTTTTGTTTTTAATTGATGCCTTTTGTTTCAACATTATATTTATGAATATATCTTTTACTTAATTCATCAAATGTAGTTTTGTAACATAGACTAAAAAATAAAGGAGAGAGGGTTGAAATTGAACAGAACCACTCAAGCAATACATTGACCTTATCTAACAGTAATAGGCAGAGTTCAGCATTCATAGCAATCCCCACCACTACCTATGCAATGAAGCAAGAAAAATTTACATTTTCTCTAATGTTCTTGAGGGACCAAACTTGGTTATATCAGCATTCAGGTTCATTGTATTTTTTCTATTTACATTTTTTTTCTTGGTTCTTCTTACTTCACTTTGCTTCATGTATGTGTTTCTTTGAATAGTTCGTATTTGTGGTCATGATGCAACAACATATCCATTGAATTTATGTTGCAGTTTTGCTTAGCATTTTCCAGATGGCTACACATCTTTGTTTCCAGTCCTTTGTCACCACAAAAATGTGGCTTTGAGTATTTTACTACATGTGGAACCTTTCTATCTTTGACTTAGGTGATATATATCTAGTAGAAGGATCTTTTGAATCAAAGGATATGGATATCTTAGTCACTTTCTTAACATAGTTCTAAATTGCTTTATCAAATAGATCAATGCACAGCTTTCCCATTACTGTTAATGTGCCTTTCTTCCTGCAAATTGTCCAGAATTACTCTTTACATCTTTCATCATAATTGCCAGTTTGCTGGATATGAAATAAAACAGAGTTGCTTTGATTTCCATTTCTCCTAATACTGATTTGGAGAAATTTTTCATATAGTTGGTGTTAATTTGCATTTCTTTTTTTGAGGACTTTTTGTCCATATCCTTTGACCACATCTAATGGGAAATGTTCCCTTGCTATTAAAAAAAAATAAAAATCAACAACAACCCAAAACATTATCCGGAGTTTTTCTCTTCCCTATTCCCCATTGCAAAATTGCGATATGTAAGCGTAATCAAGGAAAACAAATTTTTGCAATGTGTGCCTATGTTTTAAGAAAGAGTCCACAGGGAACAACATTGTGTGAACCTTTAGACCAATGGTGTCAAACTCAAATAGAATTAGATGTAGTTAAACTCTACCTTCATCTAGATCCCTAGGGGCCACATATTGAGAACCTTACCTATATTGTATTTTTATCTATTTTGTAAAATATTTTTCAATTACATTTTAATTGCACTTGATTTGCACATGGATAAATAAATCAAGTTATTTATCCACCAATATCTTTCCTCAGACACTTATAGAGTAACTGGATACCTTGAAGGAAATTACAACTATTCCTTATGGACTTTATCTATTAGGAGTATACAAATAAAAAACAATATTCATGCAATTCATTGTCGTTTTGCATTGTAATAGTGTTGCATTACAGTCAACATATGGCTTGATAGCTTTGATTTTTGCAACTGATTTTACTCTTGAACAATTTGCCTAAACTTCCCAGGCACATTTCTTATGAAAATGAAGGAGACTGCATTAATAGCCCTAAAGGATTAATAATAATTAAATTCCAACTTAATTCTTGCCTTGGAAAGATATTACAACATTTCATTCTAAGTATCCTTTAAGCATTTTGTAACGCAGTTGGCTAGCTTTCTCTAATCTTTTATTTTTTAAAAAGATAAAGCCCATTTCTCATTCCTTCTGTATATACTTAGAGTGAGGAAGTATGATAGAATGGTCTGGAAATTGTTTAGATTTAGAAGGTAAGGAGTTAAGTTTGAATTTGATTGGAATTTAGCATACCTGAAAGCAAGATCCTAATGCTTTTATACTTAACAATTTTATTTTTTCCTTTAAGTGCCACAAGGACAATGTTGAATGACCAAATGCTGAATTTGAGAACCCTTTTAAGGCAAGGCTGTTTCACAAAATTAACAACTCTTTTTTTTGTACTACTTCTTAAATGCAAAAATTTTACAAATACATAAGAATACCAAATGTAGAGCTGAAAATGTTTTGTCCTTAGTTATGAGAGAGAGCCAGAGAGGGGAAGAAAGCGGGGTTGGGGCTAAAGGGAAAGGGGGAGAAAAAAGAAAGTAAATTTAATGAATATGGTACAGAAATGAGTATTTCAAAATGTACTTCCCATTAATGCATTTACATCAGTGGATCATTTTGATTTTTGCCAGTCAGTATGTTTTAGGGAAGAAAGACTTGACATCCTCAGGTAACCCTATGCTTTTTAAGACTGCCGATAGAATACAAGATCAGGCATTTAGTACCAAGATAGAAAGGATTCTTTGTATATGATGCTAGCAACATTTTTTATTTAAATTCTGGTCAAGGATTAGCTTCAATTTCACTTAAGCTTAACACAAGAAGTTTGATTAAAAAAAAAACAAAAAAACACAACAACCTATTTTTTAATTTGCTTTTAGTAAAGCAACTCACAATCACAAATAGGTGAGTAAGTATTTCACTATTTTGTCAGTGGAGGACTTACCCAAACTAGAGAAGTTATGTATTATTGAAATGTTGAAGCAAAATGTGTCTTACCTAAAATGACAAGCTTTTTCTTGCCTGTGCTTTTAAGTCCAGTTCAGATCAAACTCTTTATTGAAATCTTGTCTGATTCCTTCCAGTTGCTAACAAACTTAGTCTTTTAGAACTTCTATCAACTAGCTCTAATATAACAAGTCCTACTGTTAAGTTTATTTTTATGCCCCTATTAGACTGTAAGGTCCATGAGGGTAGGGGGCTAGTTTATCTAATCATTGGATTTCCTCTAGCACTTAACAGTATGTTTTCATTCTGGCACTAGATTTTACCTTACATTTAATATATTAATATATAATTATGTTATATATTACTTTCCAAATGCCCAGGCTTGATCATGTTGCCTTGCTTTCAAAATACACATCTGTTAGCTTCTTAGTTTCTTTGGTCATGGAATTTTAAGGCCTTTTACAATATTTCTAACCATACTTTCCAATCTTATTTAACATTATCCATAATATAACTAATAATAATAGCTGCCAGCCATGTAATGCTTACTGTATATTCTGGGTACTGTCTTAAGTACTTTATAAATATCTCATTTGATCCTTACAACAGTCCTGTAAGGTAGGACTACCTTACCTGACTATGAGTCAGACAGTACAAGGATTGAATTTATTATCTTCATTTTACCTCTGAGGAAACTGAGGCAGTTTAAGTGACTTTTACCCAGGATCACATAGCTAATAAGTGTCTGAGGTCAGATTTGAACTTGGTCTTCCAGATTCCAGATCCATCACTGTATATACTGTGTAACCTTAATGCTCTTTTCTTCCCACCTCATTGGCTTCACCCAAGATGTTAAGAAATCCAGCACACTTTATTTGAAATCCTGTCATCTTAATATTTACTTCTTCCATGAAGCCATTTCTTATTTTTCTGTCATTTCTCCTAACTGGAAGTATTCTCTTCCTTTGCCTTTGACATATTTTACCTTGCTACATACACTCCTAAGTTGTGATTTCTCTGGGAGTAGAGTCTTATCTTTTTGTCTTTCTACCTACCTTTCTACCAGAATCCTACCAGATTCTGATTTATATCAACTCTAAAATGTATCATTTTTAAACATTGTTAATGATGTGAAATTTGTAAAATAGAAAGTAAAATCTTATATTAAACTCTTAACATTTTAACACTAATTATCAACCAAATGAGTAAACTAACTTTGTGTTCATTTCTAAGTCTATCTGAACTTCAGCTACCCTAATGCTCCACTTTCTAGTTCTGTAAATTTCCAAACCCAAACTGCTCCCTTGTGTAGACACTACTCCCCCCTTTATGTTGACTCCCTTATTAGAGGGTAATAATAATCACTAAGATTGTGGGAGCTTTTGGAGGTTTGGACCTCTCTATAAATCTTACATAAATTAAAAATTTAACCAAAATATTGCAATATTTATGTAAGTTATAATATTTATGTAAGTTAATAGTGTAGGTTGCAGTTTTTTGAAGCAATGGTATATGTCGAGCACATTACATGAGTCAGACAGTACAAAGACTGAATTTATGTAGATATGTATAGATTATTTATTAAAGTCAAGTCACCAAGTATTTATATATGCCAGGCACTGTGCTAAGATCTGAGAATGCAAAGAAAACCAAAAAACAGTCCCTATTTACTCTCAAGGAGTTATATAGTCTAATGGAGACAGAATGCAAATAACTATGTACAAACAAGATCTCTCTTATAGGATAAATCGGAGATAATCTAAGAAGAAAGGCACTAAGGTTGAAGAGGACCCCTAGAAAGGCTTCTTGCAGAAGGTAGAACTTAATTTGGAAATTGAAGACAACCAGAGAAACTAGGAGACAGAAAATGAGGAGAGTGAGTTCCAGGCATGACAAACAGCCAGTGAAAATGTTCAGAGCTGGGAGATAAAGTATTTTATTCAAGGATCAACAAGAAGGCCATAAGTAGGGTATAGCTATTTTAATTTATTTCTTTTTTTAACTGAGAAATAATTACATGTTTACATTTTATAAAGAAAGTGTATGTATTGCTTTTTTATTTTCTGTGTTGGTTAGTAACATTAACAATCACTGTTTATAAGTACCTTTTACATGATCTGTCATATTTTATCTAAAATGATCTACTTTAAATGTGAGCTCCTTTAAGGAAGAAATTGTATCTGTAGCTTTTAAAGCACTGGGTCTGACCTTTAGTGTGTACTTCAAGTCTTTTCATTTGTTTGTTAAATCTTGAACCATCACATTTTTCAAAGAATTAATTGCAAGTAACCCAGAAGGTAGCATGTAATGAGACTTCAGAATATTTCCAGTGATAGGTGTAGTTTAGGAAGTGACCAAATGAATAATATCAAAAACATGTATGATTGAAAATAGAAGTAGGCCGGAAAGGGGGGAGGTGGAGGAACAGCTAGGTAGCGCAGTGGATAGAGCACCAGCCCTGAAGTCAGGAAGACTCTGGGCAACTTAACCCCAATTACCTCAGCAGGAAAAAAAAAAGGCGCGCTAATCATGTGATTTGAAAGATTAACAATCTACCTGCTGCACTTCTAATACCTGAAAGAAGCAAAAAGATCTAACTTCTCTGGATCTAATATGGAAAATTTGGAGAGCATGAACATGAATTGCACCTAGTTTAAAGACATGTATTGCTTTGCAGTCTGTCAATCCTAGATGTACTTTTGCTGATTTTGTTTTATATAACTTTTTTCATATCTTTCTATATGTATTCCTTGTTAATTTTTATCATTTTATACAATCATAGTATTTCATGTAATATTTGATGGGGGGAGGGGAAAGGAAAAGAAGATCTGACCTGTGGTTTCATAGGGAGCTCCCAGTGAGAAAATTTCCTCTATCAATGAAAATCAGCAAGTCTTTTGGACACCGTTACAATTTGAGAAAGTGGTTTGCCTGTACATAGATGGTATAGGTAGGTATACTTGAGCCTGGTATAACTCTGAGGCTGATTCCCAGTTGCATATATTGCTTCATTCCATTAATAGTCCATAATTTATTCAGTTAATTTCCAGTTATTGGCCATACCAGTTTCTAGATCTTTACTATTAGAAATAAATCACAAATAAATATTGTTGTACAGATAGATTATTATCCAAATATATCACAAAAAGAAAAATTATTCCAAGCAATGAATCATTGGATCAAAAGACTAAATTTGTTTATATGTTTATTTTGTAATTATGTATACACAAACTCTTTATACCACCTGTTTTCCCACCAATAAAGCAATAGAGCACCTATTTTCTCTACTGTCCCTCCCCCTTCAATTCTGATTTCATCGATTTTTGTAAAAACTTACTTCTGAGTTATATATTTTAAAGTCCTTTTAAAAAATCATGAGATAAAAGTTTCATGAATCTAGGGTGTGAAAAGTAAGTTTCCTGAATTTGGGGTATATGAGCATTCTAGATTAGGAAGATTCTCAACAGACTGGTGATTTGGTAGTGTGTTAGATCTGTTTTGTTGTTGCTGTTTTAATAGTTGAGTTGGTCCTTTTCTTTCTTTTTTTTTTTTTACTGTTGTAAAATCATCTTTTCTCTGTATCTTTTGGACCCTGACTTTTAATTTAAAAATTAAAAAAACTCTTGTTTCTCCTCTTTTGGCTCCAGGCTAGAAATATTAATAAGTAATTGTTTCCCATTTATGCTTACTTTTTCGTCTGATTTCTCTTAGAAGGCTCTCCATCCTATTGCACTTTTTTTTTTTTAATATTTCTCAAAAATAGTTAAGAAAATTTAACAGTTTTATAAGATAACCTTAATGGATAGAGAGAAATCCTGTCTTGAGGCTATTGATATTTAGTAGAATAATAGATTTTATTTACTTTTCTTCACATCCAGATTTAGTATTCCTGTTTAGAGCAGGTCTGCAGAACTGTTTTTCACTTGACCAAGTGTTTCAGAAATAATTTAATCCTAATTTAGACTCAAAATTATTTAATTACTTCTAGAGGGAGAAAAAATACCTTTTTAAGGCAGTTTATTGCTAATTGTTTTTTAATACTGGTATCACAGGAGAACAGGGCAGTATTAATCTTATGGATGTATTTTAATATGGCTTCATAGATTATGGGTTCCAATATTTTTTGTCTTGTGGACTTCTTTGGAAATCTGAAGCCAATGGACCCCTTCTTAAAATGTTCTTAAATATATAAAATCCATAAGTTTGTAAAAGAAAATATTAAAATGCAGTTATAAAAAAAGTTTCCAAAAAGTTCACAGACCCGAGGTTAAGGATGTCTGCTGTATATTATTCAAATTAGCTAAATTTAACAAAAGCTATCAATAAAGATGGTTTAATTAAACATACAGATAAAAGTATGCCCTAAATATTCAGTGTTGTCTTGGAGACAAAGAGGCCATTGTTGATTAGAGAAGAACTAGGAGAGTTACTGCTTAGTCCCCTATTAAAGAAGAAATATTAATACCTACTTTATGCTTTTATTAAGTTGCCTTATTCTTTCTATGCCTGTCTTTCCAATTAGATGTTAAGTACTTTGAAAACAAGTGTGACTGTGTTTTCTCTATGGTACATAATTTAGAGTCTTGTAATAGTAATACCACAAATGTACACAGTTGCTTATTTGTCTTCACCATTAGGAAATGAGCTCCTTGAGGCCAGGACCATGTTTTTGTTTTTGTTTTATCCCCATCATATAATATTTATTTAGCACATAAGGTTAAATAAATTCATTTTGACTTTCCAAAACACTACATTCTATTTTATTTACAAGTGGGCACTCAGTTATATGTGGTTAACTGAATATTTTCTTTCTCCTTTATTTTATTTAAAAAGTAGCAGACCCAAGGATTCTAGAGAAATCATATTACAAGAAAATTGAATTACTAAAATATTTTGATACAACTAAGCAACAAGACAGGAAATGTAAGTCTTTGCTGGGAGGTTTGTAGTTTAAACCATAGAAGTGGCTGAAGAAGGTTATATTTGGAACTGAGTGATTGTGGGAAAGGGGTTGTTAAATTAGAATCCAATATTGAGAGAACTCATTGATCTACTTGAGTTTAACCAATTTTGAATAAAGTTTAGTTTTAAATGAAATGGGAGCTATCATCCAGGTTAACTTTGTGAAAATGGTTGTGAAATAAAGCCATGCCTTCCCTCTGCCCAGGGTGTGTTACTATATACTATAGGAAGGAGAACTTGTTTAGTCTAACTGGAGGCAGCCACTCTATTCTAGTCAAAGGAAGCATCCATTTCCTCTTAAATTTAGTTCCTGTCTTTTAAAGTTTGTAGTCCTTTATGAAGTACATTCTTGTATCTTTTAAATAATTTTAGCAATTATTCCATTGCTTATTATTTCATGAAGAACACTTTATTCTTTTAGTTTTGTTTACTCTTTGGTGTTGGTTATTTCAACTTTGATGCCCTGAAGTAGTCTTCATTTGGTAAACTCTTAACCTCTTTTCCTTGATTCAATTCTCAAGTATGAAATAGGGCAATTAGTATCTGTTGAACAAAGCTCTTAGTCCCTTTTAAGTATGATTGGTTATTAATATAATTGTAGAACAGGAAATCAAAGTATAAGTTTTAAAGTATTCTTTAGGTTCTAGTTTGTTGTACTAGCAAAGTTTTGTTATTTTTTATTTCTTTTTCTTCTTTTCTGTGTTCTTTCCTTGATATATCTAATGCTTAGAATCAAAGACATCCAGTGGAAAGCAGTCATTTAGAGGAATAGAGACCCAAACAAATTATTTCTTGAGACAATTCCCATCATCTTTCAAAGAACAGGTGGCAACTGCCTGCTCTTTTACACAGTCTTCCCCCTGAGTGAATCTTGAAGGTATTTTGAACAGTTCCAGAAAACTAAGAATGATGTTAATAGTGCTGTTTTAGAACTAAACTTTTAGAATTTTATCTTTGTAATTTGGAATTGAATTATTTTTTGGTCTAGTGAATGCTTAGTTAGATATGGTTTTGCTTCTGAAATCTGTCACTTTTTTTTAAAAAGTGTCACTTTTTTTTTTTAGTATTAGAGTATTTAGCTTTTCAAAGTATTTAAAATCCCTTCCCCCCCCCAAAAAAAAAAGTTAAAACTTAATAATTTTTCTAATCTGTAAAATATTTAAGTATTGTCATCAACGAAGATCAGTTGTTTTCTGCTACTAGATGTCCTGGTTTTTGGTGGTGGTGGTGGCTGTTGTTATGGTGTTGGTTTTGTTTGTTTATAAGTGGCATGGTATGGTGCAAAGCTTCTTACTTAAACTGTGGGTTGTGGCCCCATGTGGGATTGTATAACTGAATGTAGGGGTCATGAAATTATAATTTATTATCAGTAAATATTTGATTGCTATACCTATTTTATATATCTATGCCTGGGATCATGTAAAAATTTTTGACAAAAAGAAATCATAAGTAGAAAAGAGTTTAGGAAGCCCTAGTATAGTAGAAAGAGTACTGGAATGAGACAGGAAAGATCTGGTTTCAAATCCAGTCTCTCAGTACTCATTTAAACTTGCTGTGCCTCAGTTGTCTGGTTTGTACTGTGGAATAATAATATTTGTAATATCTATACCATCGGATAATTTCAAGGATCTAACTGAGTAGGAAGAAAGGTATATCAGAAGTTGTCTCTTAAATCGGGGCGGAAGGAAATAAGCTATATAGCCAGTCAAGTTCTTTATTTCTCAGTAATAATTCCTCAGTCATACTCTCCAAAGAAGCTATTCTAAACTTTCTCTCCTCACTTCAAGCTTACTGTACCTGCACTTCTGCCTTCTCTTTCAGTAGAAGCCTTTCAAAAGTGAAGTTCATCTTCTCCCTTGTTTATCTAATTACATCGTCTCGAATTCTTTTCCTTTCTTCCCCAGCCTCTGAAAATGAGGGACTCCTTATCCTTAATATAATTATTACCTCTTCTCTCTAGTAAGTTGCACTGTCATCTCCACACCTTTTCTCTTTCTCACTCTCCTCCCTATCCATTGATATTTTCAGCCTTGAAAAACCTTTACTAGAATCCTGCATTACTCTCAAGCTATCATTCTAACGCTCTCTTCCCCTTTTTAGCTAAACTTGAAAAGCTGTTTATATACTTTCTCCTCCACAATAAATTCACTGATGATCAGTTTCTCTTCTAGACCTATATTCTAAACCAACTTGCTTTTATATCATACATGACATTTTCTTTTGTTTTTTCAATATTTAGGTTTTGTTCTAATATTTTTTGCTGTCTTGTGCATTAATTTGTTGGGACTCTTGGGTAGTTTTCAGGCAGTCCTTAGGTAAAGTTTATGACTTTCTTGTACAAAACTATTTTATTTTCTTCCTTAAGTTTTTGTGTGAATTCATTTTTATTCATGGGGCATTTGTGGAAAATTCATTTTTCCTTTGAGTCAGTGCTTCTAAGTGATGTCTTAAAAGTTTTTCATTGGACTTCTCTCTTGTTTGAATTTCAAGGTATGCTGGAGAAAATGTCAGATCTGGAATGTCTATCTTTTTTGATTTTATCACGAAGTGTTATTTTTAAGCAACATCTCCCCAAAATTTGTCATGAGTGGCAGATCGGTCTCTTTCTGAGCCAATTATTTTTTCTGGCCAAGTACATTCTCCTTAATTGAAAATAGAAACTTCCCAAGGAGGTATGACTAATTAATGTGTATTATTTACAATTTTCAGATTTTTGTTGCTAGTTTACTGTATCATAAGGAAATATTCTCATTTCTATCAGTAGTCCAGGGAGGCAGAATCTCTTAACATTCTAATTAAGCAAAAGACTACAATAAAATCAAGCAAGACCAATGTGGCAATTAGGAATAACCCCAGAAAATGAGCAAACTAATTTGTAATAGCTGAGAATTTTTAAATAGCTCATAGTTTTAGTTCAATGAACACATAAAAGAGAAATGGCCATATGTCTGAGAAGATACCCGATTTGAAATTCAGTCTACATCTAAAACACATGTGAAAGTGTGCCCTCTCAATAATCCCCTTCTCATGTTTTTCATGTTTAGTCACATGACTAAATATAGGAAAGAAGTCTCTTCAAGTAGCAATACTAGCTGTATCCAAGGAGAGATAAGGTATGTCTTTTACTGTTATAGGTTTAGTATCTCATCCACCAAAATCTCCTGGAACCATCTTAGCCTCTTGACTATCCCTTGTTATCTTGATGATTCTCTAGGTTTTCAGGTTCATTAGAATAGAGTCCATAGCAGTGGAACTCGTAGATTTGTTTTGTTTTTAAACACCTTGTGTCATATTGTATGTCCCAAAACATTTATCCTAGATAATGATTGTTTTAGACCATTCATTTTAGTATGTCTCTGGCATCTCTTGAGTCCCAGGGAAAGCCTTTTTTTCTTCGTTTCTGCAGTTAGAATGAACCTAAATGGGGGAGGGTAGAAATGCTGCAAATCTTGATACAATTATTCCTTTTTAGAAGACTATTTCTAGTTTGTATCCAGACAAAGACAACTTTTTCCTGATTTGGAAACTCCTTAATTGAGTTCTAATCATTAATGCTTCCTTCTCCTCCCCCCCCCCCCAAAAAAAAAAAAAAAAGTTTTATTTCATTAAGTTTCATTTTCAGTCCATCTTCTAGTATTTTTTATACCGATTTCGACTACCAACTGTTCCTCAATGTGGTTTGTGTCTAATGTCAGAAGGTCTTTTGATCTAGGGTCTGTTACTTACCTTTATGTAAGTTATAATCGGGTGGAGTTCAGAGTTTCCATGACATGTTGGATAAGTAGAATTGGCCTATTTCATTGACTTCCCAGTATAGGCTAACATGGGTGGAGTTGACTTGGAGGCCTCCTTAGCAGTGAGTAATGTTCCGACTTAAGTTCTGCCTTGTCTAAACAGATTTCACAAGTTATATTTATAACTACCTCATTTACAAATAGACCTAGCTTTGTGTACTATCCAGTACATCATTTCATGTGTGTGTGTGTGTATGTATGCAATGTAAAAATATATATAGTTACATATTTACTAACTTTTTAATTGCAAAGAGCTAAACTTCTGTGTTTGTTGTGCTAAGAATGTGATGTTTTTTATCACAACTCCAGTCTTTAGTTTCATTTGGCCTTACTCATGTGTGATCTAAGTTTTTATTTCAAGTCATGTAAAAATGTTCACAACAAACCTTTTTATATTTCATAAGACCCATTTTAACAAGTATCAACCTCAGTTTCTTCATCTGTCAAATAAAGGGTTTTTATCTTCAAAGCCCTTTCTAGCTCTATGATAATATTTTATGCTTACTGTGAAGTATAGATGCTGTACCAGTGAATTAATTAGGGTCCTAAAAAATATGAGCTATGTTATCAGGATTCATCTAGCTGAATCTCTCTTTTTTCCCTTCTTCATGAGTCCAGCCTTATAAGAAAAAAAAAAAAAAAGAAAGAAAAGGCAAAACTAACCTATACATCAATTGCATTTGGCAGGGTAAAACAAAAACACAAGTTTTATTAAGCATTTATTATATTCCAGGCACTGTATTGTATTAAAGATTTAAAAAAAAAAAGGCAAAAAAAAACAATTCTTGTCCTCTAATGGGTATAAAATCATAGCTGAGCTTGTTAGCTAATCCCAAATTGATGAACATTTACCTTTTTTTGTTTCTTTCCTGCCCCCAAAATTTTTGTTCTGCATTTTTGGGACATGTAGAATCTCCTTTTTGTCTTTGCCCTCCATGGGGGAAAATATGTGCCCATTAGTGGAATCTCTTTCAAAAAGTATAAAATGCTTATAACTCGGAGGCCCTATACTTTTAGGTCAGAGACTTTATATTCATTTCAATATTTATCCACAGTGAATTTTGAGGGGGGAAATTAATTTTAAAAATTAATTGATTCATACACAGGCAATTTATGGTTCTAAAAATTATGACAAATTTTTATAGACTTCTGAGATTGCTTGGCAGTAACTATTACTTATAAACCAAAAAAATAATTTGAAAGAATAATCTTAGATTAAAGGTGCTTTCTTAAATAGTCATTTACTGTTATAGGATTGGTTTGATTTTAAGAATATTGCAAGCATATTAATCAGAGCTAGAAGTAAATATATGGTTAATTTTCCAATTCCCTACAATCTATCCTAGAAATTAAGAAGTAATTGTGAGCAATATTAATTCCTTTGAAACTTAAGTGTGTGGACCAAAGCTGTATGAGATTGGTTTGGGATTGGTAGCTATGAACTATAAGTAAGTTTGCTCCATAGTAGTAGTCTTTGACAGGTGAAGAACAGACTCACTTTAAATGTTTGAGATCCTATTTGACTTACATTCACTGAAACAAAACACGTTTGACTAATTTAAATCAAACTATCCTTTAGTTGGAATTCTCCAATATCTAACCTTAGCCTTCTCAAAACCATTTTCCCTCAACTAATTTGTCATTTCCCCTTCTCCCCTCCACCCCCCAGCAATTACATGACATTTTGGCCTTTATTCAACCCTTTTTCTTTTGAACATATATGCTACTATAATGTTCCCAGTGGTGTATATGCACTTCCAGCCAAAGCAGTTATCAGTTAAATATTAAGCATCAGTTGCTTCTTGCCATTAATATGCGATTGTCCAAAGTATATTCTTGTAATGTAAAACATAGTATAAAATGTACCTCTGGGGTATTCACATCATAAAATGTAATTGTTTTTAGGAAAACTATTATGCATCCTTTGCATGTGCCAGTCTCAATGTATGGGATCTCAACTATTTCATTGGCAAACTCACATTTCATTTCTATTTTTTTTAATTGAAGCTTTTTATTTTCAGAACACATGCAAGGATCATTTTTCACCATTGACTCTTGCAAAACCTTGTGTTCCATTCTCCCCCCCCCCCTTGCCCCTTCTTAGATGGCATCTAATCCATATGTCACATTCCATTTCCAAAACAACTTTCTTAAGTTCTATATAACTAATGTCTCTCAGGTAAAAAAATCACAACACATGTAGTGTTGGTTTCTTTATGCACAGTTATTTAGTCCATATCTTTCTCTTCTTTTCCTTAAAAGAATCTTTAAGGAGTACAATTATGAGCATTATCATTGTTTGTCATATCATTCAGAGTAGGGAGGGCAGAAATGTTGCTGATGCCATCTGTGTCTTAGGGTCCTGGAATGATTTTATCGTTAGAAGGAATTGTAGAGATCATCTAGTTTATTTCCCTAGGGCACTGTGTTTACAGATGAAAAAACTGAAACTTGGCCAGGATTTTTATAGATAATCATTTTATTCATCTTTGTACTGTTAAAGTAGAAAGCATAGCTGTTGTCTAAGCTGTTCAACTTTGGCCCATTGGTTTTCCATGCTTAAGCAGTTAGTCAAAGTGTACATGCATCCCTCCCTAATAATAGCTAAGTTGAGTACCATCCATGTTCTAATCTTATTTGGAGAAGTGATCATTTTTCCTTCTGGGTAAAGACATCATCCAGAGTAAAAATTGTGAGTTTTCCCCTTTGTGTTAATGGACAAAGCATTGACCTTATGTACACTTAAGCAAACGTTTTGCAGCCTAAAATTATTTCCCTTTGTGGCAATTTGTAGTGTCAGAGGCAGGAGAATGGAGACTACTGTTTGTTTTTTTGAAACGCGTGGACAAAAAATATGTATCAAAAACACCTGCATTTGGTGTTATTTTAATAATGATGCCTCTGTAAAAGAACACTAATATTTGAATCCATGGAATCTAATGATATGTAGGGCTGGAAGGAAACTTCTTGAGGAAACTTGAGAAACAAAATGGTTCAAATGGTTTGTTTCTGACTGTGCAGGTTATGAGTGACAGAACCAGAATTCCATGACTCCAAATGGAATCTCTTTCATCTAAACAACACTACCAACATGTCTAAGGGCCCCAACTTTCTGAAGAGCCATCTTAAGGGGTTAGCATGGTACCTAAAAAAAGCTTTGTTGTGGTTCAGTCTTTTCAGTCATGTCTAACTGTATATGACTCCCATTTGGCATCTTCTTGGCAGAGATAGAGTGGTTTGTGAGTTCATTCTCCAGCTCATTTTAAAGATGAGGAACTAAGGGTTAAGTGACTTGCCAGGATTATATAACTGGTAAGTGTTTGAGGCCAGAGTTGAACTGATGAAAATGAGTCTTCTGACTCCAGCCCTTGGCATTCAAACTTAATCTAGTTTTTTGAAAGCAGAGGGCTTTCAAAGAGAGCTAGAGGGCATTTGCTTCTAGTCTCATCCTAACACCCAAATTAGTCATTACAATCTTCGAAGGATTTTCTGGAAAGGTTTGGTGAAAGCCTCTGTCTGTCCAGACTACAATGTAATAGCAAAGTACTGATTTTGAGACCTTCATTCACATCACATCACATTACATCTGTTATACTATACAGATTTCATGTACACATGCACACAATTATGTAGCACTCACTGTATACCAGACCTATGGCTGAGAATGCTGGCACACACAGACTACTGGGTCTGTATTCCAAAGAAATCATAAAAGAGGGGAAAGAATCCATATGCGCAAAATGGTAGAAGCCCTTTTTGTGCTGGCAAGGAATTGGAAAATAAGTAGATGCCCATCAATTGGGGAATGGTTGAATAAGTTATGGTATATGAAAGTAATGAACAGGCTCATTTTAGAAAGGCCTGGAAAGATTTACATGAAGTAAGCAAGCAGAACAGAAAAACATTGTAAGATTGTGCAATAATCAACTAAGATAGACTTAATTCTTCTCAGTAGTTCAGTGATCCAAGGTAATCCTAATAAACTTTGGATAGAAAATGCTATCCACTTCCAGAAAGAGAACTGTGAAGACTGAATGTAGATCAACACGTACCATTTTCACCTTTTTTTTTTTTTCCTCTTTTGTTCTAATTTTTTTCTCCCAATATGACACATATGGAAATATGTACCCCCCAAAAAATGTTTTCACATATAGCTGGGGTGAGAATTCTGGCACAACCACCCTTTAAGATAGATACATATAGGTATTTCAGAAGATACATGACCTCAGTATGGCATTGTGCCTCTCTGGGCTATTTCTTCATCTATAAATCTAAATCCAGCTTCTACCTGTGTGACAGAAGTTCTGCTGGCCAACAGCTACTTCCCCCAAACCCTTAACTAACCCATCTTTCTCAAATCTGAATGGAGCAGTTTTGGAATAGCAAACTGGTAGAATCTTTTTGGAGAACTATCTGACAGTACAAAGAAAATATTGGACAGGGAAGTTGTTTTGGTTTTTTAATACCTTCGATGTAATGATACTACTTTGAGAGAGAATACTTTTCAAAAAATCTGTTTACTTTTTATAGCAACATCATATGTAATTTTTTTTTTAAACTTTAAAACAGTTTAAGTGTCAACTGGTTAAGTAAATTGTAGTACGTTAATGGAATGCAAATACTATATTCAACCGACAAAGATACCGCATACAGAGAAATCTGGATAATGGATAAAGAATTGATTGTGAAGAGCGCAGAAAAAACTAAGATGGCGCCTAGATGGCACAGTAGATAAGAGTACTGGTCCTGGAATCAGGAGGACCTGAATTCAAATTTGGTCTCAGACACTTAACATTGAATATCTGTAATAACATTAAAGTCTTTTCCAGAACTGTGACTTCAAATTGTGGACACAAGTAGGGTTTTTAATTTTTTCAATATTTTATTTTCCAAACACGTGTAAAGATCTCCACATTCATTTCTTAAGGCTTTATGTTTCAAATTTTTCTTTCTCCTTCCCTTACCTCACCCCTTCCTCAAGATAACAAGTAATCTGATAGTTTAAATATTTCCATATTTGTCACATTATACAAGAAAAATCAAGCCAAAAGCAAAAAAAAAAAAAAAAAAAAAGAGGAAGAAAAAGCAAACAAAGAGTATGGATGTGGATGGCATTTTCTATCCCAAGTCCATTGTAATTGCCTTGAATCAACACATTGTTGAAAAGAAATCATTACATAATCTTTTTTTGGGGTGGGTGGGGGAGGTAGTTGGGGTTAAGTGAAGTCAAGATTGACTTTGATGAAATTGCTTAGTGCCAAGATGATCTAATAACTATATAGTTGAGCCATGTCATAAAATATGGTGAATTTTAAATCATTGGGGAGCTGTAAGAAATAAAGATGATAAACCCATAGAGAAGTATGGAAAGATTTGTGTAACTGACCAAAATGAGATAAGGAGAACCAGGAGTGTATACAGGGACATCAGCTATGAAAATATGAAGAGTAAAACCACAATCTTAACTGAACCATAAAATTAGAACAAGCTTGGCCTCCCCAAAAAAGAGACTAGAAGACATTTCCCTGTACTCTATTTGTAGACCTTGATGTAGAACATTACATTTAATGTTAATTATTTTTGTTTGATGTGTTGATTGATTTTAAACTTTTTTATACCTCTTTTTCCCTCTGGGAGAGGGTCAGACAAAAGAAAGGAGTGAAATCTAGGTATGTAAAGAAAGTTATTGGTCAGGTAGCTTTTCTCTTGCTCCTAGAAGCTGTTCTTAACTGACTTGAATAATGGTCTTAAACCTAAACAGCGGCAAAGATTAAGACTTGGATCCCCAGGGATTTAGGAGAGATTAGAAATGAAGCAAGACAAATATATCTCACATTTCCTTGCTAGTTAAGGATTCCTTTCCTTTTCCTGTGTTCTAAGAAGCAGCTGCATCTGGGAACAGAGGGAGACAGGAAGTGAGTGGGAAGATGGCTACTTGTTTCTCCCAGGACTCATAATGATGTGGGTGTAAGCAACAGTAGACTGAAGTTGTGTGTGTGTGTGTGTGTGTGTGTGTGTATTTCCCCTAACTCATGGACAAATCTTTTTAAGCAAGATAAATTTAGTTTTTCTTTGTAGAGATAGCCTTTATTTTATCACCTTACATTTTAATTTCTGCTCCCATCTAGGAGTCAGGAAATAAGATGAGAATCTAGGACTTTTGGAGTAGTTTTCTTTTCATAGCTGTGATACTGGTATCTTGTCATTTTCATAGTCATTGCTTGCTGGCCCTTGAATCTCTGTAGATATTTCAGATTGTAATTGTAGACAAGGAGTATATATTTGGTAGCATAAAATATGTATCATAGCAGCATTAGTTTCATAGTCTTCTATATTTTATAAGCCACTTTAAAAATTGAAAGTGAGATTAACCATTGAGTAAATAACAGAAGGTTTCTGACACCGTATGATCACTTAAATATACTGTATCCCTACTCCCAAAAGTATAGAATCACAGCTGAACTGTGTTAAGGTAGCCAGATTTTCATAACTAATGACTGATTGAATATTATAAAACCCTAATGAAAGGGCAACTAATTGAATACTAAATTTTGAAAGGAAAATAATTATATTGGGTGGAGAGATTTGGTCAGAGAGATTCTATGTATGTTTGAAGGGTATGAAAAATATAAGGTCAGAAAATGAAAGATTCATGGTATTCCAGTAAACACAAGATTTGCAGGAAAGTGAAAGAGACATTAAAGGAAGTCAATGGTTAAACAACTCGTCTCTCTTTCCCCCTTTCTCTATTACATTACTCATAATAGTTTTGGCCCATAAGATTGCTCCATAAAAGACCCTGAATTGTTAATGGTACTGAACTAGCTAGCTGTGGTCCTATGGAGAACATGGGCTTGGGATTCTTTGGTTGATATGTCTAATGAAAAATTCAGATAAATATTTGCGAAATTAATTGAAAAGTATGTGAAAGCATTAGGTCAAGTCAAATGTGAAGTTGATGCAACAAGATAGTATCAAAGATAGGAGCTTGAAAGAGGGACTTCAACTGACAAATTAGATTTCTAATCAGTTTCAGAGAAGTAATGACCTAGTTGGGGACCTAAGTCTCAAACCCAAATTTTAAATCTGAAAGAACGTCCTTCTTGTTATTTGGTGGGACCTTTTGTAGTCTAACCCTAGAGACAGAATTCTTTAAAAATTTAGAGCATTGGCCCTCAAATCAGGAGGACTTGAGTTCAGTGCTGGCCTCAGGTACTTAAACCCTTCCTAGCTGTGTGACCCTGGGCAAGTCACTTAACTCCAACTGTCTCAACAGAGGGGGGAAAAGTAAAGTAAAAGTACAAACAGGAAAATTCACTATCCTGTTTTGATCATATCCCTGCTGTGAATTAGAAGCAGGATTTGAATTATTTCTATTGGCCTGATCACTGGTTGTTCTGATACCAAGTATTATAATGATTTTTATAATTGCCTGTCTTGAAGAAACTCAACATTTTGGGGGGATTTTAAATTTATAGTACTCTTCCAGGTCACTAATAAAGAAATTTGTTGAAACTGTGATGATAATGGAATAAAACTTATTGAGAAAAGCTGTTGCAGTTAACTCTTAGACAAGCCGGACGGGCTTTGGAAATGTCTTCAGTAAAACCCTTCAGGAAAATGAGTCATCTGACCCAAGCTGTGCAGGGAGAGCCTGAGCTGATTTCCTTTCTCAAGCTGGCAAGCAGCCATGTTTGAAGAGAAATAGGTAATAGCATAGTGAAGAGATTCTGTAAAAGCAGAGAGAGGAAAAATGGCAAGTCTGTTGTCTTCTGTTATCTTATAATGTCTATATTCTTACATGATACCCTTTACATGCCTATGTTGTCCAGAATCCACCTAGCTATGAAGTTTTCCTTTATTCCTATTTAAGCCTATAACTAGAATAGTAGTCTACTTCTCAGTATTTAGGTGCTCTCCAAAACAGTTGCCTAGAGGTTTGTACTGTTAGCATTTTCACTTTTCTCCAATTGAAATTTGTTTGGAATTGGGCTTTTGTTTTCAATAAAAGACTCTGTTTTTATTGATTCTGAATAAAACAATAGAGATGAACTCTTTACTATGTCATGTGGTGTCTTGACATAAATGAGAAAAAAAGCAAGTTTATCCTGTAAGATTTGAGTTACCAACATTTGTTTTAAAGGGTTTTTTAAAATTGTAATAGTGAAGAATGGTGCTTAATCTTACTTGGCACAGAAGAAAATGGTAAGAAAAATGTTTGGTTTATGTTTGAGGTTTAAAGTTTACTGTAATGTGACTAATATGGAAATATGTTCAAAATGATTGTACATCCATAACCTATATCAGATTATTTGCTGTCTTGGGGGGCGGGGGGAGCAAAAGAAGGAGGGAGAAGAAATTTGAAACATAATCTTACAAACATGAAAGTTGAAAACTATATAAAACTGGGGAAAATACTATAGAATTTAACAATAATAATAATAAAAGCTTATCTTACCTAAAGTTTTCTGTGAAGGTAGATAGTGAAAGAACTATTATCCTAACTTCACAGATGAGGAAACTACTCCTCAAGATGAAGAACTCTATTCAAAATAATTTTAATAAAGTATTTAAAAATTTTTTGTTATTGTTTATACTAGTATATTTTATATAAGTATAATAAATTAATAAATTATGGCTAGCAAATAAAATATTTGAGCATCAGTCTACCAGTCTTCACTCAAAACCTGTATAGACTTGGTCTTAAA